>NC_138060.1:17382896-18582896 GCF_964194185.1 Rhinolophus hipposideros | reverse complement strand
ATCAGACCTTTCATTGTTGAACGTTTACTGTTTTTTCTTCCCCCAAATAATCAACTTTTAGCTGCTTTTCCTTTTTAAGAATAAATGATCATATTTACCCTCTTCCGTCCATATCCAATCACTGCCAGTGTTCACCTCCAAATCAGAGTTCCTCAGTAAAGATGTGGGGCCGCTTGGATGTAATAATATGGCCTCAGGGCACTGTCTGGAATGAAAGAGGGAGCAGAATGAATTTGCTCTGTATGAGAAAATAGGACAAATGAAAAAACAGGTTTGTCTCCTCAGACAATAGAGGGGACAGCAGGCTCAGCAGGGGGACAGGGGTGGGGGGGAAGTGCCTGACTCCAGATGGACAAAGTGACTCGAGGTCTTTTCAAGGACAGGGATAGCTCTTACTTAATATTATGTTGTTTTCTTTACTACAGCGTAACCCCCTGCCTCTTATAGAAGTTTACCACATTTTCTCGAAGGCATCAGAAGAAGGGTGTTGGAGAGAAACCTGGGAAAGTTCCAATTGTCTACATCTTTACCTCCTTGGGAAGGGTATGGGAGGGTGCCTTTGGGGGGTGTTGAGGTAGTCCCCAGACAGGATGAACGTAAATATGTGGGGGAAACGAATGGAAGATAAGTGCTATTTTAGTAAGGTTTATTGTATAGACTCAATCCCCTGCAGTATCCAGGGTGATAAGAGTATTTCCCATGATTAAGAGTCATGTCCTATTCCTGGCATGGGAGAAGGAAGGGGGAAATCTTCAAAAGGGAAATGTATTCCCAGCCTTTAGCCTGAAAAGGGTGGGGGAGGGGTAGAGAGCTTTTCCTGAGTGTACGGTTTCTCATTTGCTTTCAGCTCAAAACAATCCTTATGCCAAAGTGACATAGTTTGGAGTGGCATGCTCTGATCCCCTCCAGGTAAAACAATCGCCACTTTGGGGAACATGATTTGATTCTCAGTGTAATTGAATCTACTTGCCTAACACTTATTCATTCTTCAAGTCTCTATTACGTACTCCTCCTTTCCCTGCTCTAGCTTTATGGCCCAGTTATACAGTATTGCTATCTTTAGTTTACACCTAGGTCTCCAGTTGGTGGCATTACAGTATGGAGTGATAACCAAATCTCATGTCCACTAGTCTTCCCCAGCCCAGGGGTTGTTGCTTAATAGATAGTTGGTGGATAAATAATTAGCAAAGAACTACATTATTATAGGTTTAAAATAAAATTTAAAAAAAGTGAATGTGATGTTTATCACTCAGTTGTATCCCAGTGAATAAATAGTTTGCAATTTTGCAGTTTCACACCCGTCTGATCCATTAGTAGTTAAAAAAAAAAAATCACAACAGATTTTACATATGGAATATTAAAACTGGGAACAGATACAGTGGCACCTCCAAGAGCATGTGTCTTATTTATATTTGCATGTGGCCAGCATACCCATATGCATATGAATGCTCATTGTGTCATTAAGTGAATGAGTTCATGAATGTATGACCTCTACTTGTTATCTTTTATTATACTAGATTTTTAAATTTTCCAATATGGAGATGTGGAAGCCATTTTTATTTGAAAGAACTCTGTGGGTTTTATTCATTAATTTCAGTTACCAAAGAGGAAGATGAAAACAACCAAATTTTACCATTGCCACATGTTTCAGAGCATTTCTTTTCTTGTGGGTGTTTCATACACACACATACTTGTATTTGAGTGTGTTTACAAAAGTCGCAACGCATTTAATGACAATTGCGCAACTAAATTCTGAAGTAGCTCATCTGAGTTACTTAGTTACAGGTAACAGGCTATCAAGGTAACACTATGACCTGAACCTCTTGAATTACACCAACTTATAGTCCAAATCCATTGCTTCATAAAATCTGTGATGCCCCTACCATTAACTAAAGACACAGAATTTTTTTTTAAATCTAAATCACCATGAATCTTTAATTTTCTCTTAAGTATATGGACCAAAAGCACAAATGATTTGTGTCTATGTAACTGGAAGGCAGCTACTTATAGTCTTCTTTCTCTTTAGCAATTCCCTACTTCTTAATGTTGGCTTCTACAATGACAACCATTGTAAATTTCTCTGTCCCCAACACTGTTACTGCAGGTACCATGAATTTCTTTATTAATGGGAATCCTGCTGTATTCTGTGACTCCATGTGGTCTTTAATTTTTTAACCATCACATCTCATGTGTTAATCATGACATAGCTGTGGGTCATAAGGGCTTTGAAAATCCTTTTATTTTTGCACCAGTATTGGGCATTCATGATTCGAAGGAAGGTTGTTTACTCAACATAGTGAATCATTGTCTACCACTTCTCAGTCTGTTGAGGTGACAGTGGTTGGCTGATTCCCCCTACAGGCTTTGCCTGAATACCCCTTGCCTGATTGTTCAGGAAAGTCCCATTGCTCAGTGTCTTAGTGTGGGGGAAGATCTGTCAGGGTACCCCCACACCTTAGTGCCCTCAACTCTCCTGATATCTCTGCAGTGATCGCCTTCCTCTTAATGTTCATTGGAGGAATTCTCAGAGGTGTCTCAAAAAAATCACTTGTGAAATTCTCCCAAGGAAGATGCGGGGGAAGCCTGGGGATACCAAGGAACTGACCTTCGTCCCTCTGAACTCTATGCTATCAGTGACTACCCCCTAGAATGTCTGAGGCTCTTGACCGTTGAATGGACACTCTAAAAAGAATCACTGAACTTGGAGTTTGAAACCTGAAGTTCAAGTTTTGGCTCCACTCCTTACTGGCCGTGTGCCCTTACATAAATCACTTTGCTTTTCTGGGCCTCATTTTCCCTATCTCATTGGTTAGACGCTATGTGAGCTGTAATGTGTGGCAAAAAATTAAGGTGTTGATAATGTGGAGTTTAAAAAATTCACGTTATGATAGCCATGGCAGTAATGGCTCAGGGGACTGAATTTGCCTCAAGTAAATATTCCCAGATATTTACTTCTAAAAGGTTTCTCCATCGATTCTCAGTATCTGGTATGTAAGAGACATTTACTAAGCTTTATTAAGTGAAAAAAACATACCATTCCCTAGGTCCCAGCAATACTGATTGAGCAACCCAAAATAGTGAAAATTGCATCCACGTTTATTGAATACGCACTCTTGTCCAAGCACAGTTCAAAGAGCTTGACACATAACTGTATGTCAAATTATCTCTAAATAATGTAGCATTAATTTCACATTTAATTATAAAATTAAATATGTCATGAAGCATAAATACATAAATCTTACAAGATAGGTGCTACCATTTTCTCCATTTGCAGATGATGAAACCGAAACATTGAAAGGTTGAATAACTTTCCCAAATATCCTTTAGAGGTGTTTGTTTTAAGAACAACAACTGTTCTTTCTGCAGTGGAAGGTCAATGTTTTAAACTGAAACCGGTGAATTATCTGAACATTGTTGCACTTGCCCTCGTCCTGAACACCTCTGGGCTGTTTTCTGCATAAATATTGAGTGGCACTTGATACTGACTTACCATTCGGATAACCAAATGGAGACTGCTGGCCCTGTACAGTTACCAGCCCATGCTTGGTTCTGAGCAAGGTTTGTGAACACATCCAAGGGCCAAGTTCTCTCAGTTCTGTGTGCACTGACATATTCAGTAAGTTGGCTGGGAAAATCCGTGTGGCTATGGCCAAACCAAACTGTTTTGCCAAGCGTGCTTTCTCCTTCACCCTTAATTGAGAAGCCTATAGTTATTTGGATGGAAATTTAATCTGTGCCTCTGATTCATTTACTCATTACTCATTAAACTGCTATTTAGTTCTAGCTATTTAGTTCTAGCTGTGTGAGCTGCTAGAGCTTTCTCTAAAGCTCCTCTAAACCAAAGTGAATTATGGCCGTGTTCAGTGAGACCAGTTTGAGTCACATCTAAAGTGAACGCGAGCTGGGGCTTGAGAGCTCTGCCATGAGGCAGAGCAAGAGAAAGCAAACAGGCCTGGCAGGCAGCAGCACTGACCCCTCTGTGGTTAGCTACGCTCCCTTTGTTCTCCCCAAGAATTGCAATGTGGAGATTTTGGAGAAAGGACCAAGCAAACTTCTCAAAGAATGAGGACTGTTTTCTCTTTCCTTTTTAATAAGGTGTTTGTGTCACTTATGGAGGTGGCAGGGGTGTACCATGCTGGCTAAGAAAACAGCCCTGGAGCCAGAGGGCCCGGGTTCCAAGGCTCTGCCACTTAGCAGATGTGTCATCTGGGACTATTTGCTTAGCCTGTAGTGTCATCATATATCAAAGGGGGATAATGACAGACTCTGCCCCGCGGATTCTGCAGGGATAACTGATGCAGTGTCCTCTCCCTGGGACGGGTCTTCTCCCCTCTCACCTTCTGGTTTAGAGGCAGCCCTTGAAGCAGGGTTGCCTGCCGCTACTACAAACTAACAATTTATCATCTATTAATACGTGTTGTTTATCATGCACGTCAGAGAGCGCAAAAGCGAATGTTCCCAGGGACCAGGCTGGTGAAGGGAGTGTGTGTAGAACTCTGGGTATAAGAAAACAGGGATTGGAGTGATGACCTATCTCGCACACACACCATCTCAAGGTATTCATTTCAAAACCTTTAAAAACACCCGATGGCCAAATGAAACTCTACAGGCATGGTCTGTGGGGGCTGGAAATTCCTTATGCCTGACTATGCCATTCACAGCTTTTGCTTTGTCCCCTTCCCCTCCTGCCCTCCAGAATCCACTTCTGTCCTCCTCAGTTACTGAAGCCCCTGGCACCTCCCTTACTGTAAACCAGAACTCTGGCAGCTAGAGTAGCAACGCGACACATCTCAGTGTCCCAGCACTTAGAACTCACCCTTCACATCCATTGGCGCTCCCACCTCTGGAGCCTGATCTTCCTGCCGCTGCGCTCCTATCGCCACATGGAGCTGGCCACTGCTTGGTGTGTTGGGCAGTCCTGTGGCAGCAGCCAAGCTTCTAGAAAGTCTTTTTCTTTCTTGACGAGGCTCAAGGGTGTCTGTGTTGCTAGGCAGTGTCAGACAAGAGAAAAGGGATTGTAGAATCTCAGATTGTCTGACCCGAAGCTCAGAATGCTGGCTTCCGTGGTACCCCTCACCGTACATTGCTTCCCAGCCAATGCTCTGAGCACGTGAAGATTTTACTGTCTAGTCTTGATCCTTGTACTTTTGATTGACTTTCGGTTATAGATAGTCTATGACGTTCCTCAGAGAGGAGTTAATTCCTCTGAGCTCTGCTCACTCATTAGAATGGCTGCACAGGACAGATGCTTAGGAAACATGTCCTGATGGGTTGGTATTGTCTTCCCTCCACCAAGAATTTGCTGAGGTTGATGTGAGCATGGCATGACACCAAGCTGTTTATACCCATTTTTTGGCCTTATTCAATATTCAATAGGAATCTAAAGAGTTGGCAAAGGGTGTAAGAACTACCCTCGACCGTGGTGAGTGAGGGCAGGCATTGTTTGTATGCAGAGCAGGTGCAAAGACAGAAACATGGAGACAAGTAGCAAGGAAGTGAAATGCTAGCTCAATTCACATGTGATTAGACACTTTCCATTTTTAGCTCATGGCTTACATTTGCATAATTCATTTAAAAGAAAAATTAATTATTTATGACTATAGCTTTTAACCAAACTGTGCATTTAAAGTAATCATTCTGGGTAATTTAAATAAACTCTTTTCTGTAAACAGTTTACGCTCATTAGAATGAGAAAACTGTTGGTTGATTCAATTAAAAGGACATTATTGCCAGTGTGGATTCTCTCTTTTTTTATTCGACTTCAAAATAGAGGACGGCCACATTGAGACAGATGTAACTTAATTAACTTGTCTCAAAAATGACCCGATGTTGCTTTTTAAAAGAAAAATTTAAAGATAATAGATTCCAAAAGCCTTCTCAAAAACCAAACCAGTATTTCAGAATACTGAAAAGAATTCTACCCTTTACTCTGACCGGCAGTGGGTACAGAAATTAGTTTGCTCCCTGACAAATATGCAGGACTTCCTCACGAGTCCAGTGGACTCAAAGATGGTTCCAATCGAAGCTCTCCCATACTGGGATCTTTAAAAATACAAAACCATTGGACCTGCTTAGTGCTTTTGTCAGTGGTACCATTCACAGTAGTTAAAGAGGCTCTTTCACGGAAGCCTACCATGATTTCAGGAAGTGACTGTCTTCGACTTACTGACTGCTTCCCTGAATGTGTATGGTCCCTGGTACGCTCTGGGAAGAGTGACACCTGGAGCATTTTCCCGGAGCATGCACTCAAAGCCAAGGTTCATGTTGGTCCCTCTTACATGTTGGGATGAAATGCCTGGAAGCCACAGACCCACTTCCATCCCAGAAACCAGACCCAAAGCTGTTATGAGCAGCATTGGCAGACGTGACTCTAGGGGATATTAGGAAGCATTCAGATGGAGCAGTAGAGACCAGGTATACTCCTGTCAGGAGCTTACTTTGTGAAAGCCACTCGGATTTTCTGGACCTCTAAAATAAGATGGTTGAACTAAATAGCTGTCTTTTTTTTTCCTTAATTAGCAAAGCTCTTTTATTAAAATGAAATCATAACAGTCATCATCTATAAAATAAAGAGCAGCTCTGATTAAATTGGCCCCCTATTGCTCAGTCTCTCTGAGGTTCACAGAATTTAGGGTTCCACAGAGCAGCTTTCATGAACCACTGGCATAGAGTTGATAAAATGTCTTAGTGAATCAGGTCTCTGGCTGTAAAGAAAATCCAGCTCAGCGAGACTTGTGTGATTAAGGAGAATCTATTGAATCATAAAACTAACGTGTCAAAGTGTATATCTCTTCAGGCATGGCTGGATTTAGGTGCTCAAAGGTTGTTGAGAATCTGCCTCTTGCCATCTCTTGGCTCTATTTTATTCTGTTTAGCTTTATTATCAGGTGACATTCTTGTTCTCTTGCTGTGTTGAGAAAGCCACCCATAAGTCCAGGTTTACAACCGACTAGTGGAGCCCTTTGCCCCCACACTCCTTATGGTACTAGCTAAGGCTCTGGTGCTGACCACATCGCTTCAGCCAGGAGCTTATCTCTGCCTGAACCAATCACAGTGGTCATTAGGATGGGGGGTTCTGATTGGCCAGGCATGGGTCACATGTCACCCTTAGATTTGGGGGAGGGTGGAATCAGTCCCAGTCCAACCACAAGACCTGAGAGTGGGAGATAGGTTTTGTCTCACAGACAAAACAAAGTGCTGTTATCAAAGGAAGGGACATATTCTGTTTAGGCAAAAAGAAGCCATTCTCTCCACCTCCCTTACAGTTCTAAAAACCTGTGAGTCTAAGCAAATCCTATTATTTTTCTTCTATTATCTGTGGAGATTTTGTTCAAGCCTAGTGATAGAGGACTTGTATCTCTGTGGCGAATAAACTAATGTTTGTATAAAGGGAAAAAAGGACAGGTAGATGTGGGGGGAACACAGAAGATGATAGAAAATAGAAAATGCCAACCTATCTCAATAATCCTGAGTTCAGTCATCTTTCTAGGAAGGAAATGAATCAATTATTTTTGTCGTGTTATCATAAAGATTTGTTGGTTCACCACCATCTCCCCGCCCACCCCATATCTCCTGTGCTACATTGAAGTGGGAGCCAAGAGTGTAACAGGTTTTAGTCCTCTATGCTCTTTGCAGCTGTTTGGCAAGCGTTCCTTAAGCTCATGTTTCAACCAACTTTTGTATAAATGCCCAGAATTCATGGCTGATTGAGCTACTTGAGCTTTGCAAATGAAGACATTGGCAATATATCTTTGCTTAAGGTTTAATATTGAGGTAGTTTGGGTTGTGTGACCCATGCACACCAAACCCTGACCTCAGGTGTCTTCCTGAGAGAAGCAGAGTTAGGGGACCAGATCACAATCTTGATGATGATGGAGCCAAAGCCTCTTACAGCCCTGAGCTAAAACCCTACTAAATGAGATGGTGCCACACTCAGGAACCTTTTCGTCGAGGTCAGTATCATGCAGTGACTTCCCTGAGAAAGCTAAGCTGATACCTTAGCTTTGCCATTTGCCACCCATACTAACTTGTTCAAGTCACTCTCAAGAGGTACAGTTTCACGATATCAACCTTCTGTTACTATTGCTGCTTAATGAACACCCCAAAACAGTGTTGTGAAGCAACCATTTTCAGATGCTCACAAATGTTGTGGCAGGAATCTGGACAGGAAACATGAAGGATAGCTAACATTTATTCCAAGACGTCTGGGAACTTAGCTGAGGACACTCAAAGGTCAGGGTGCATTGATTGCTGGCGTCTAGCATCACTGGGGGGAGTCATTATTCACATGTTGGGTGGTTACTACTGGCTGTTAACTAAGTGCAACATCAGGTGAGCTATCAGCAGGATACCCATGCTGGCCACACGTACATCACCCCTCCATGTGGTTGCTTTGTAAGAGCCAATTTGAGCTTCCACACAGCAAGGCATAAGTGCATGACTTTTATAACCTATCCCTGGAAGTTACATGCTGACATCTCCCCCATACTCTCTAGACTGAGGCAATCACAAAGATCCTCCTGATTTCAGGGGGTGGAAGCATAGATCCCAATACTTTATAGGAGGAATGACAACATTACATTGTAAATAGAGCATGGCATGGAGATGTTGGTATGGCTCACCCTGGAAAATGCAATCTTCCATATGTGATAAATTATATCAATGGATATCAGTTATAAAAATATTGTAATAACTTTGCATTCATGTGATAAACACTATTTGGTCATGACTTTATTTTTCTTTTTATATATTGCTAGAGTCCGTTTGCTAACATTTTATTAAGGATTTTTTTCTATGTTCACAAGGGATTTCAGTCTGTAGTTTGTTTTTTCTTGTAATTTGTCAAGTTTTGATCATTGTAAATTAATACAATGTGTTGAGAAGTATTTCCATCTTTATCTTATGAAAAAGTTTGTGTAACTTTGATGTATTTCTCCTTAAATATTGTTAGAATTCACTAATGAAACTATTTGGGCCTAGAGCTTTCTTAGGGGGATGATTTTAATGCCACATTCATTTTCTTTTATAGATGTAGGGCTTTTTAGATTTTGTATTATAGCAATTTTCTTCATTTCTGTTTTAAGGAATTTGTCCATTTCATTTAAGTTGCTGAATTTATTGGCATAAGGACATTCATGATGTTCTGTTACCCTTTTAGTGTACTTAGGATCTATGGTGATATCCCCTCTTTCATTGCTGATATTAGTAATTTGTTATCAGTGTAGCTATCTGTTTTTCAATTTTTAAATATATTTTCAAAGTAGCCTTTGATTGCATCAGTTTTACTCTTATTAATTGTCTGTTGCTTGATTTTGCTCTTATTTTTTAGTTTTTTGTTTGTTTTTTTTCTCTGATCATTTGGTGTTTAATTTGGTCTTTTTTTCTAGCTTCTTTAGATGAAGCATTTACAATTGATATTAAACCTTTCTCCTTTTTCATTATAAACATTTAAAGCTATATGTTTCTTTCTGAGAACTATTTTAGCTGCACCTCACAACTTTTGATATACTATGTTTTCATTTTCATTCAATTCAAAATATTTTCTGATGTCACTTGTGATTTATGGATTTTATGACTTATGGTTTATTTAGAAGTGTGTTATTTTTCAAATACCTTCACAATAGTAGGCATATTATTGTTACTGAGTTCTAATTTGATTCTCTTGTGTTCAGAGAATATATCCTATGATGTCAATAATTTTGTTTCTTGACACTTGTTTTATGTCCCAGCAGATGGTCTTTCTTGGTACATATTTCATAGGCACTGGAGAAGAATATATATTTTGTAGTTATTGTGCATACTGTTCTAGAACTATCAATTGGATGAAATTGGTCGCTAGTAGTGTTCAAGTATTTTCTATAGTTACTGATTTTCTGTCTAGTTGTTTCATCAATTACCGAGAGAGGACTGTTAAAATCACCAATGAAAATTCTAAACTCATCTATTTCATTTTTTGACTCTGTCAATTTTTGTGTCATACATTTTGAAGCTCTATTATTAGTAGCCTATACTATATCTTTGTGATTAATAGGCCATTTTATTATTGTAAAATATTTTTGTTTATCTCTCATAATATTCCTTGTCCTGAAGTCTATATAGTTTGATATAAATATAACCATTCCAACTTTCTTCTGACTATTGTTTTGTGGTATACATTTTTCATACTTTTACCTTTAACTTACCTATCTTTTTTATTTAAAGTATACCTTTATAGCAAAATATAGTTGAATCTCTTTTATGCAACTTGACAATCTCTTTTGAATTGGTGCATTTAATCCATTTACCTTTCATGTAATTACCTTTATTGTTGGGTTTTAAGTCTACCATATTGTTGTGAATATCTGTCTCATCTGTTCATTTTTTTTGCTTACTTACCATCATAGGTAAGTATATGTATTTATATATATTTATAATATATATATATATTCATATATACATTCTTTTATTTTTCTTTTTTGTCCTCCTTTTGAATTCATTGAGTGTTCTCAATTTTATCATCACTATTGGCCTATTAGCTATACTTTTTACCCCGTTTCCCCTAACATAAGACCTAGCCGGACAATCAGTTCTAATGTGTGTTTTGGAGCAAAAATTAATATAAGACCGGGTATGATATGATATGATATGATGTGATGTGATGTGATATGATATACGATATGATATGATATTTATTATAGTAAAGACCCGGTCTTATATTATAGTAAACTAAGACCGGGTCTTATATTAATTTTTGTTCCAAAAGATGCATTAGAGCTGATTGTCCAGCGAGGTGTTTTTTGGGGGTGAACGTGGTAGTTGTGTCTTTTAAGTGGTTGTTCTGTTGTAATAATTTGCATCTTCAACTTCTCACAGTCTACCTTCCTTATAATGGAAGGAACTTAACAATTGTACCTGCCATGCCCCCCCTCCATCCTCTGTGAAATTATTATTATACGTTTTACTCCTACATGTATTATAAACCCAACACAATGCACTGTTTTAATTTTGCTTAAAACAGTTAATTAAAAAGTGAGGGGAAAAACTTTATTATTTACCCTTTTTTTTTTCCATTTCTGATACTATTTATTCTTTTGTATAGATTGAAACTTCCATCCGGAATCATTTTCCTTTGGCCTGAAGAACTTACTTTAACCTTTTCTAAAGTGTAACTCTGCTAGCAGTGAATTCTCTCTCTTTTTTTTTTGGCTGAAAACATTTTATTTCACCACCTTTTGGTGAGATATTTTCACTGGATATAGAATTTTAAGTTTACATTTTTTTCTTGCAGTACTTTAAAGCAAATGTTCTATCATCATCTGGTTTGCGTTGTTTCTAATGAGAAGTTAATGATAATTACCTTTGATACTCTATACCTATGTGTTTTACTTCGGTTGCTTTTCAGATTTTGTTGTTATGGTTGGTTTTCAGAAATTTTATTATAATGTTCTTTAACCTTCCTTTTTTCTCTCTTGCTTTATTTCAGTTTCAATTACTTTAATTGCTTTGCTTTCAGGATCACTGATCTTTTCCCCTGAAATGTCTAATTTGCTGTTAAGCCCATCTGTTGACTTTTTTATTTTAAGTATTGTATTTTTCAAATCTGAGTCCTATTTGGTTTTGGTTTTTAGTGTTTTTTGGCATTCTTTTTAGATTTTATTTCTCCCTTCATAATGTTCAGTTTTCCTTTATGTTCTTGATTATATTTGTAATAACCGATTCGAAGTCCATGTTTTCCAATTATGTCATTCCTGGGTATATTTCTACTGATTGATTTTTTTTTTCCTCTCATGAGTCACATTTTTCTTTTTCTTTGTCTAGTAATTTTTATTAGCTGTTGAACATAATGACATCATGATAGCGGGCATTATGTTTTTGAGTGTCTGTATTTTGTTGTCTTCCTTTAACAAGTATTGAGTTCTGCTCCTGTTGTCAGTTAATTTACTTATGTATCAGATTGGTCCTTTACATTTTTGATCTTAAGCTTTGGTTAGGCAGGTATGGTGCATCTTTCACTCTAGGGTTAATTTGGTTCTAATCCGAGCCACAGACTTTCGGGGGTTCTTATTGAGTGCCCCAGGTGTTTAACATGGTATTCTATACTGGCTGCTTGGAACTGATAAATTCCCAGCCATGTTTGAGGTCCAATAGATTGTTTTTTTCCACTTACAGCTCCATTATAGTTCCCCTCCTCTCCCTTCTGTAATTGTGCTTTGCCCCGCCTCATGGAGTCTCACCCTATACATGCACATTTTACTATTAAATTAAAGATGCAAGAGGGCCTCTCCCTAGATTTCTGGAGCTCTTTCTTTGTATAGTTTTCTCTCTCTGGTGTTCTACACTGCAAATTATAGCCACCTCAGCCTTCAACTCTGATTCATTCCTCCTCAGTTCAGCACAACTACCAGCCCTTGCTTGGGTTCACCTGCCCTGCTCTGGGGTCTTATAAACACCAGAGTATTGAAGTGATCATGAGTCTCACCTCACTTTTTTGCCTTCTTTCGCAAGCAAAGTCTGTGCTGATTGTTGACCAGTATCAAAGGACACTTTTTGGTTTTTTTGTTTTGTTTTGTTTTGTTTTGTTTTGTTTTTTGCATTGTGTCCAGTTTTCGAGCTGTTTGTGTCAGGAGGGCTAATCCAATAGTACTTAATTCCATGTGACCACAGTAAAAATTTAAAAATAAAAGATGACAATGATTATTTTATCTTCTAGATTGTTGCATTAAATTATTTAATTTGTTCATTCGTATTCAAGATTTAAAACATACTGGGTTTGAATTAATTTTTACCAGAGAATAATGCTCTTTTTAAAAAAACTTTTTTTTTAATTTATTGGGGTGACAATTGTTAGTGAAATAACATAATTTCAGGTGTACAATTCTGTATTACATTATCTATAAATCCCACTGTGTGTTCACCACCCAGAGTCAGTTCTCCTTCCATCACCATATATTAGATCCCCCTTACCCTCATCTCCCTCCCCCCTCCCCCCTTTACTCTCTGGTAACCACTAAACTATTGTCTGTGTCTATGAGTTTTTGTTTCTCATTTGTTTGTCTTGTTCTTTTGTTGTAAAAAAACTTTTTTAAGACAGTGGCAATTTATTGGATATGACATTGAGATAATTTGTATTTGAATATGATACTATACCAAGTCATTTTAGTTGTGTGATAGCCCTCCTTTTTTATACTTCTTCCTTTTTTCTTTCTTTTTTAAATTTCTTAACCATGGTACCTAACTTATCTACTCAATATAAATGACAGCATTTTGTAGCTCAGGTCTTGGCATTTGGATTCCTCTAGTTCTTAAGTATGAATTTCAGAAGCCTATTGGCCTCTTAGAGATGTGAGCCCAAGTGTCACTGATAAGATCTGACTTTCTTAACGTAAGAGAAAAAAAGTCCTATAAAATGACAAAAAAGTCATGAGGAAATAAAGATATTAGACAAGAGTTACTCTGTTTTATGATTTAATTGTAAGCTAATCAGAACCATAAGAAAAATTCCAATGGAAATACACATGGACTTCAAAATTATAGGAACATGTGTTTGGCAAAATGTGTTTTAAAAATTGCCAAACCCCAGATTTGGGGGTTGGGGTGTAAAATGTAGTTTGAGAGATCAGCAGTCCCAGCATATTAATAGACCTCTTCTTTTCTAGACATGACCAAAATAAGTCTGAAGTAGTATGGAATTCAGTGTGTCAGTAGACTTGAGTGGAGGACAAAACCCTCTCCTACTCTACTGGCAAGCAGACCATTTCATTTTTATTTTTACTTCGTATTCACTTCATCCATGAATATTATTCTGAGTTTTTAGGAAAAGACCAATTGAATTATTTTACTTGTTTACCCTGTTGAGTCAAAAAAAAAACAGGATTTGGGGTCAGTCTCAGTTTTCCCATTTTTATAATGTAGGTGATTGTATTTGACCCCTCGAATTGTCATGAGAATTTCTCATGAGGCTGCATCCAGATGCCTTCGCTCCTGGCCTGACCTACAGTAAGCACTGACTGTAAAAGTTCTCATTGTTAGTAAATGGGATTCAGTCTTGTCTTGAACAGTGCTTAGATACAAAAAGAGAACTAATATCATTCCACACATAGCTTTGGCGGCATTTTCTCTGTTCTGGTAAATATAAAATATATTTACTGATGGGCCCAGGTGAAAACAATATGTAAGAGAAGGACATGTTCATAGATTTTTCATAGAAAGAATTTCTCATAGACTAGAATCACGGACTCGTCACAGACTAGAATCACAGAGCTGGGAGTTTCCTGAAGGATCCCCTAATTGAGAATATCTACAGAGGATTGTCTCTTACCCCCAGCTCACCACTTTACCGTTGACCATATACTGCATTCACTCATGGAGATACAGGCTTAATGGATGAAAGAACGGCACAGTCTTTTACTCTTACTTAATAGATTATTAAGTTTTTCATAGGAGACAGAAAATGGAAGGGCCAAATTGTAACTTTGAGTTATAGATATAGAGTTAGAAATAGAGATAATCTATCAATGAAATGTGTAACTTACCAGATTGGCCACTAAAAAATATAGCACTGACATTCTGGCCCATTCTTTGTGAGTGTGCAGAATCCATGTTTACCTTCATTTCTGGCCCCTTTTGATTTTTTTTTACTATGTCATACACTGTCTCTATACTCCTTCTACCGTAGATATGAAAGGTGACTGGAGATTCATTCATTTTACAATTAACAAAGGATGTATGTTGAGGGGAGGGTCTTTCTAGTCCTCTTTCTTGGGTACACAATATTTCTAGTTAAGTTGTTACACAGATTTCTTTGTGATTCAACAGTTTGGCAGATCCCTGAAAGTTCTCTCTTGAAGACATCTGTTGAGTGAAGTAATGGTTTCATTGCAAACTCTTGAGTTTTCATTAGTTTTCCTCTGAGGGTTTTTTTTTAAGTTGACATACAATATTATATTAGTTTCAGGTGTACAACATAGTGATTCAACATTTATATTCCTTACCATGTGATCACCACAGTAAGTCTAGTAACCATATGTCACCAAACAAAGTTATTATGATAATATTGACTATTTTTCCTATGCTGTACATTACATACCCATGACTTATTATTATTTTTGTAAACTGGATGTTTGTTCCAGTTTACAACTCTTATTCCCCTTCACCTTTTTCACATATTCCCCTACCCCACTTCTGGCAACCATCCCTTTGTTCTCTGTATCATGAGTCTATTTCTGTTTGTTTTATTTGTTCATTTGTTTTGTTCTATTTAGATTCCATATATAACTCCTGAAATCATAGAAAATTTGTCTTTGTTTGATTTATATCACTTAGCACAATACCCTCTTGGTTCATACATATTATCCCATATGGCAAGATTTCATTTTATTTTATGACTGAGTAATATTCTATTGCATGTGTGTGGTGAGGGACTATGGATGCATGTATCCATTCATCTATCAATAGACACCTAGGTTGTTGCCATCTTTTGGCTATTGTAAGTAATACTGTAATGAACATGAGATGCATATTTCTTTTGAAATTGGTGTTTTCGTTTTCTTCTAAGAAACACCCAGATGTGGAAATACTGGATCGTATGATAGTTACATTTTTATTTTTTGAGGCATGTCTATACTGTCTTCCATAGTAGCTGTACCAATTTACAATCCCATCAACAGTGCATGAGGGTTCCTTTTTTCTCCACATCCTCATGCACACTTGCTTTTTGTTGACTTTTATAATACCCATTATGATAAATGTGAGGTGATATCTCATTGTGATTTTGATTTGCATTTCCTGGTGATTAGTGATCTTGAACATCTTTTCATATGTCTGTTGGCCATCTGTATGTTTTCTTTGGAGAAATGATGAAATGACTGTTCAGGTCTTCTGCCCTTTTTTAATTTGATTTTTCTTTTTTTTCTTTTTTTTTTTTTGGTTGTAAGTTTTATGATTTTTTTTTAATAAATATTTTGGCTATTAACCCCTTCTGGAATATATCATTTGCAAATGTTTTTTTCACATTTAGTAGGTTGTCTTTTTGTTTTGTTGATGGTTTCCTTTGCTGTACAAGTGCCTTTTAGTTTGATATAGTTCATTTGCTTATTTTTTTTTCTTTTTTTATCCTTGCCTGAAGAGACATATCCAGAAAAATATCCCTAAGACTAGTTTCAAATAGTTTACTGCCTATGTTTTCTTCTTTGAGGTTTATGGTTTCAGGTCTTACATTTAAGTCTTTAATCCATGGATGGTGCAAAAAACTGATCCAGTCTTTCTTTTTTTACATGTATCTATCCATTTCTCCCAACACTGTTTATTGAAGAGACTATCTTTTCCTTATTGTATATTCCTGTGTCCTTTGTCATGGATTGACCATGTAAATGTGGGTTAATTTCTCGGCTTTCTATTCTATTCCATTGATCTATGTGTCTGTTTTTGTTCCAGTAAGTTGTTTTGATTACTATAGCTTTGTAGTATATTTTGATATCAGGCAGTGTGATATCTCCAGCTTTTTTCTTCTTTATCAAGAATGCTTTGGCTATTTGGAGTCTTTTGTGGTACTATATAAATTTTAGAATTATATGTTCTAGTTCTGTGAAAAATGCCATTGCTATTTTGATAGGAATTGCATTGAATCTGTATATTTCTTTGGGTAGTGTAGACCTTTTAATGATATTAATTTTTACAATCCATGAGCATGGTATATCCTTGCATTTATTTGTGTATTCTTCAATTTCTTTCATCAATGTGTTGTAGTTTTCAGAGTACAGCTTTTTTATCTCCTTGGTTAAATTTATTCCTAGGCATTTTTATTGATTAATTGATTGATTGATTGATTGATTGATGTAATTGAAATGAGCTGGTTCCCTGAATTTCTCTTTCTGATAAGTCATTATTAATGTTTGGAAATACCACCGATTTCTGTATATTAATTTTGTAAACTGCAACTTTCCTGAATTCATTTACTCTTAATACTTTTTTGTGGAGTCTTTAGGTATTTCTATGTATAGTATAGTGTCATCTGTGAATAGTGACAGTTTTACCTCTTCCTTTCCAATTTTGATGCCTTTTATTTCTTTTTCTTGTCTGATTGCTGTGGCTAGGACTTCCAAAACCTATGCTGGATAAAACTGGTGAGAGTGGGCGTATATGTCTTAATCCTGGTATTAAGGGAACGCTTTTAGCTTTTCACCATTGAGTATGATGTTTGCTGTGGGTTTGTCATGTGTGGCCTTTATTATGTTGAGATAAATTCCATTTATTCCCACTTTCTTGAGGGGTATAATATAAATGGATGCTCTATTTTGTCAGGTGCTTTTTCTGTATCATTTGTATCAAAGGTGATCATTTGTTTTTTATCCTTTGTTTTGCTGATGCAGTGTATCACATTTATTGATTTGCCTATCTTGAACCATACTTGCATGACTGTGATAAATCCTACTTGATCATGTTGTATGATCCTTTTAATGTATAGTTGAATTCAGTTTGCTAATATTTTGCTGAGAATTTTTGCACCTATATTCATCACAGGTATTGGTCCGTAATTTTCTTTCTCTGTAGTGTTTTTGTCTGGTTTTGGTAACAGGGTAATGCTGGCTTCATAGAATGAATTCAGAAGTATTCCTAACTTTTCAATTCTTTGGAATAGCTTTTTTTTCTGAAATAGCATTAATTCTTCTTTAAATGCTTTATAGAATTCACCTTTTAAACTGTCTGGTCCTGGACTTTTGTTTGTTGGGAGTTTTTGATTACTGATTCAGTTTTCTTACTAGTAATTGGTCTGATTTCTTGTTCTTCCTGATTCAGTCTAGGAAGATTGTATGCTTTTAGGAATTTATCCATTTCTCTGGTTGTCCTATTTGTTGGCATATTGTTGTTTGTGGTATTCACTTATGATTCTCTGTATTTCTCTTTTGTCAGTTGTCACTTCTGTTTTATTTCTGATTATATTTATTTGGGTTCTCTTTTTTTTTTGATGAGTCTGGCTAAAGGTTTTCAATTTTGTTTATCTTTTCATAGAATCAACTTTTTGTGTCATTGATCTTTTCTATTGTTTCTTAGTTTCTATATAATATTTTTTTCCACTCTAATCTTTATTATGTCCTTCCTTCTGCTAACTTTGTACTTTGTTTGTGGTTATTTTCCTAGTTTCTTTACATGTAAGGTTAGAATGTTTGTTTGAGATTTTTCTTGTTTCTTGATGTAAGCCTTGAATCACTATGAATTTCCCTCTTAAGACAGCTTTTCCTGTGTCCCATATATTTTGGATCATTGTGTTTCCATTTTCATTTGTCTTAAGATTTTTGTCCCCTTTGATTTCTTCATTATCCCACTTATTTGTTTAGTAGCATGTTGTTCAGGCTCTATGTGTTTGTGCTTTTTTTTACAGCTTTCTCATTGTATTTGATTTCTAGTATTATACTGTTGTAATTGAAAAAGATATTTGATATGATTTCTTCTTAAATTTATTGGGACTTGTTTTATGGCCTAACATTAAGTATATCCTAGAGCATGTTTCATGTGCAGTTGATAAGACTATGTATTATGCTGGTTTTGGTTGGAATGTTCTAAAAATATCTATTAAGTTCATTTTTTGTTTTGTTTAAGGTCACTGTTTCCTTGTTGATTTTCTGTCTGGATCATTTATCCATTGATGTAAGTGGGGTGTTAAAGTACCCTACAATTATTGTTTGTATTATCAGTGTCTCCCTTTTTGTCAGTTAATATTTGTTTTATGTATTTAAGTGCTTCTATGTTGAGTGTGTTTATAAGTGTTATATCCTCTCGTTGGATTGATCTTTTTATCTTTATGTTATGTCCTTCTATTATGGTCTTTGTTTTAAAGTCTGTTTTACCTGATAAAAGTGTTTATACCCCAGCTTTCCTTTTGTTTCAATGTGTATGAAATATCTTTTTTCTTACCTTCACTTTCAGTCTGTGTGTGTCTTTCAATCAGAATGAGTGTCTTGTAGACAGCAGGCATATGAGTCTCGCTTTCTTGCATCCAGCCACCCTATGTATTTTGGTTGGAGTATTTAGTCCATTTACATTTAAAGAAATTATAGATAGGTATGTACTTTTGCCATTTTGTAAATTGTTTTCTGGTTGTTTGTATAGGTCTTCTCTGTTCCTTTCTTCTGTTATTCTATGCTGTTATATATTGATGAGTTTCTTTAGTGATATGTCTGGATTTCTTTCTGTTTTTGTATATATATTATAGGTTTTTGGTTTGTGGCTACCATGAGATTCATATATAAGAGCCTATGTTTATAGCAGTCTATTTTAAGTTGATTATTGCTTAAGTTTGAATGCATTTCAAAACCATTAATTTTTTTTACTCACATTTATATATTTGACATCATATTTTACATTTTCTGTGTGTGTATCCTTTAATTTATGATTGTAGTTACACATTATCTTACTTCTTTTGTCTTTTAACCTTAATACTAGCTTTTTAATTGGGTGAGCCACTATTTTTACAAAATGTTTGCATTTATCAATGAGATTTCTTTTCCCTACACTTTATTAATTTTAGTTTTGCCTTTTCTTTTTTTATTTAAAGAAGTCCTTTTAACATTTCTTGTAGCGCTGGTTTAGTAATGATGAACTTCTTAGCTATTATTTTTTTTGGAAACTCTTTATTCCTTAAATTCTGAATAATAACCCTGCTAGTTAGACTAGTCTTGTTTGTAGGTTTTATCCTTTTATCACTTTGAATATATTGTGGCATTCCCTTTTGGCATGCAAAGTTTCTGCTGAAACATCATCTGATAGCTTTATTGGGGTTCTCTTGTGTGCAACTAGCTACTTTTATTTTTTTATTTTTTTATTTTTTTATTTTTTTATTAATTTTATTGGGGTGACAATTGTTAGTAAATTTACATAGATTTCAGGTGTACAATTCTGTATTATATCGTCTATAAATCCCATTGTGTGTTCACCACCCAGAGTCAGTTCTCCTTCCATCACCATATATTTGATTCCCTTTACCCTCATCACCCACCCCCCACCCCCTTACCCTCTGGTAACCACTAAATTATTGTCTGTGTCTATGAGTTTTTGTTTCTCATTTGTTTGTCTTGTTCTTTTTGGTTTATATACCACATATCAGTGAAATCATAGGGTTCTCTGCTTTTTCTGTCTGACTTATTTCACTTAGCATTATTCTCTCGAGATCCATCCATGTTGTCACAAACACAATGGAATACTATTCGGCGTTAAGGAAAGATGATATAGGAGCATTTGTGGCAACTAGCTACTTTTCTCTTGCTGCTTTTAAGATTCTTTATCTTAGCTTTGGTGATTTTAATTACATTGTATTCTTAGTGTGGCCTCTTTGGCTTCATCTTGTTTGCGACTCACTGTGCTTCCCGGACTTAGATGTATGTTTCCTTCACCTGGTTAGAGAATTTTTCAACCATTATTTCTTCAAATAGGTTTTCTGTCCCTTTCTCTCTCTCTTCTCATTCTGGCCCCTATAATGTGAGTGTTGGTATGCTGAGTGTTCCAGAGGTCCATTAGACTACTTTTTTTTTTTTTCATTTTTTTCTGTTCTGATGGGGTGATTGTTACTAGCTTGTCTACCAGATTGCTGATTCAGTCTTATGCATCATCTAATCTGTTGTTGGTTTCCTCTAATGCATTTTTTTTTCATTTCAGTTATTGTATTCTTCAATTCTTTTCGGTTCTTTTTTGTATTTTCTGCCTCTTTATTAAAGTTCTCACTAAGTTCATTCATTCTTCTCCTGAGTTCATTGAACATTTTTATAACCATTGCTTTGAACTCTTTATCTGATAGATCGGTTAGCTCCATTTTGTTTAGTTAGTTTTCTGGGGTTTTGTCCTGACCTTTCATTTGGAACATATTCCTTTATCTCATTTTGGCTGTCTCTCTATGTTTGTTTGTATGTGTTAGGTAGATCCACTGCATTTGGCGGTCTTGGAAAAAACGGCCTTTTGTAGAAGACATCTTATGAGTTTCAGTGCCACAACCCCCCTGCTCATCAGAGCCAAGTGCTTCAAGGATGTCCCCGGTGTGATTGCATATGTCCTCCTGTTGTAGTAGAGCTGCAATCACTTGTGGGCATGCCCACTGCAATCATGGTGGACAGGGTTGACCCTCAGGTGGACTGGATGCAAGGACCAGCCATGATTACTTTGGACAATCTGGTGTTTGAGGGCTTGCTCCCTGGAGTAGGAGCTGCTTTAGAGGAGCTCTGGTACCACTGAGGCTGTCTGTCAGGTGTGTTGGTTGTTGGAGGTGTGGCTCTGGTGCAGGTCAAGGCTGGCTGCCAGGTGTGTCAGGGCTTGAGCCTCTTAGGAGGGGCTCTGGTATGAGCCACTGCTGGCTGCTGCTTGTGCCAGGCTTGGCCTGCTTTGGAAAGGTTACAGTGTGAGCCAAGGAAGACTGCCCCTTGTGTTGGGCTTGGGACCACTTGGTAAGAGCTACAATGTTAGCCAAAGCTTATGCTGGGCTTGGGGTTGCTTGGGGAAGGCTGTGATGTAAGCCAAGGCCAGCTGCTGCTTTTGCATGGCTTGGACCCACTTGGGAAAACCTTCGATGGGAATTGAGGCTGGTCACTGTGTGTGGTGGGTCTGGAGCTGCTTGGAAGAGATTCTGACCAGGACAGTGGATAGGGCGGGGCCGGCTGGATCTCAAGAAGAATGGCAGTGCAGGGTGAATGATGTTAGCCAGGTTAGTGGAGAGGGATAGATTCAGTGTCCACCTGCACCAAGCCAGCCACATGGGAAAAGAGCACAACAAAAGAAAGAAAGAAACAGTGGCAGCCACCAGAGCTTCTCTCCAAAGAGAGAGTTCCCACCAATCCCTACCCCTCCTCTGAGGGTTTTTTATGCCTCCTTTTGTGGGGAGGGTGGGAACCAATTCATCTGTTTTGGAGGGTTTCAAGATCTTTGCTCACTGTCTCCCCTTGTAAGGCCTTCCTTGGAAGGCCATTCTGCTCATTGCTGATTCTTCTGGTTCTCTGAGTCTATCCAATGCCATATGTGCTCTCTGCTTTCAGACATCAAGGCCCATGTCTCTCCCAGGTGGCTGCAGATCCAGGTGGTGAGAGGCGGAAGGAAAGTATCAGTACCTTCCTCTGTTACACCTCTGTTGGTACTTTTCTTCCTACTTCCCTTTCCTCCCTCCACCTTCTCACTACAGTGTTTCCTTATATAGCCCGGAGTTGGCTCCAGGCTCATAGTCTCAGAGGAATTACATGACATGCATAAATTATGAACCATTTTTGCAAATTAAGTTTTAATTAAAACCAGAAGCTTAGAACATCCAACTGGAAGTAGTCACAAAGTTGACAAGTGACACTGGTCGGGTGGGAGTTCAGGACAAGGTCTGAGGGGATTTGCATCCCGCTCAGATATTTCCAAAATGAATCCTGCAGAAAAGAACTTCCTTCCCTATCAGACTTTCCTTAATCTAAACTGATCCCTGGATTGCCACGTGGCCCAATGTGGTTCCCAAGCAGGAAATACGAATGCATCATGGTGGTGGTTTTCTCTGGCCTTCGCCAAATTTCCTCGGCTTCTACCAACCTGTGTTCTCATAGGGAACTGGCAGGGACCACAGGCTCCCCAACACTGCCAGAAGGCCAGACAATTTATCAGCAAGATTACCACCCAAAATAAGGCTGAAGAATGACAATTTTAATTGGAAACTTATTTTTACAATACAATGCAGAGTTCAAGCCTGATGAGAAATGACTTCTCATTGTGAGAATTTTCAGAACATTATAATGAGCAAAATGTCTGGGGTTTTCCCCCAGCCGATAGTCCTTAGCTATATGTAATGTGAGAATTGTTCTGGTCTGCCCATTAATAATCCACATGTCCAGCGTCCCAAAAAATGTCTGCCATCAAGTGAAGAATTTATGCAGGCTTGCCTTTCATCTAGGCATGGCTCTACTGCTACAACAAAAACATCAGATTTTTTTCATCCGAAGTGAAGTTTAAAAAATCTGACCTTTGGCCATTCAGGAATTTTGAATTTGAATATTCTCTTTGTCTTTAACTTATTTGGACCGCAGAAAAGACCCATCCATATAATCTATTTTTAAAAATCACTGGGAAGTTTTTTGAGTTGATAATACATAGTGTTGGCTTAGGGGTGGTGAAATGAACATTAGAAAGAGAGAATCCCGGTCAGAGGGTAAATTAGGACAACTTTTCTTGAGAACATTTGGATTGAAATATATAATGCTCTTTAACTAATTCAGCTTCTTGAGAAGTTGAGAATGTGTATAAACAATTTCACTACAACGATGTTTATTATTACAGGGATGTTTACACTATAAGGATGTTTATTACACTGTCATTTGTGTTAATGACAAGGTGAATATAACTCAGATAATAATGAGGAATTCAATAAGTAATTTATTACACCTTCAAATAATTGAATATTGTGCCATTATTTAACATCCTGTTGACTGAGATCAACAACGGATATTAGCATCATAGGTGGCTTTAAATGTCTCCTTTTGCCTATGTCTGATATCTAATTTTCTACAAGGAAAATGTATTGCTTGTGAGATTTCTTTTTGAGAAACACTTTAAAAAGTATATGTTGCAAAGAAGAGTGTTTCTGTCCATATTTTTCTTGCTTTTAAACATACTGTTGGAAAAAATAAAGTTCCATCTGTACTCCAAACTAGATGTTGGGAAATCAGTAATAAATTGCATATGGTCAGGTAAGATAACACCCAAGCTGATAATAGCAAGACAATATGGAATGCATAGACACCGTTCTCTCCATGTGCCTTTCTAAAAAGGTTTGAAGGATTTATAGGATATGAAGCAAAAATTTGAATGGGGATTTGAATAATTTTGAAGTAGAAAAGTCAATTATATATGTATTTTTTAATTGACCTTGTTTTTGTTCTTTCTTTCCACTCCACAAGGTTTTCTATCTCTAGACAACTTCCATTCTTTCCTCCTTCATCAACACTACCATAACAAAGAATTGATTGAAGCCATGAGAGTTGGGCCAGTCGCCTCAATTAGGGGTTATAGAATAAGCAGCAGAGTTCCAACATTTAAGAAGAAAGAGAAGGAGTATGGAGTAAAGAAAGTAAACTGACCCTCATGCGAAGGCCAGCGGAGAAGGAGATTCTAAGGACAAAGAGAATGGCACAAAGAGATACCCTTTTGTCTCATGACTTACCTAATATTATCATAAAGACCAAAATGGCTTCCAGACTTTTGAGAAATATGATGCCCTGTGTGGTTGTAAGGAAATTTCACACATTGCATTGGAAATCTTTAGAGGAAATTACTCCTGAGTAATTTTGAAGCTGAGCAAACAGTATGGAAATATTTTGATGAATCCCTTGATTTGTACGAGTAAAATTGAATTGTGAGCAGCCATGGCATGTACTAGAGATGGCCAGCTGCAGGTATCTATGGAAATAACGGGAAAAACTCAGTGTTTTCAGGATGTCTCCATGGCTCATACTAAGCTGGAAGCCACTAGAAGCTAAGTCCCATGTATGCACATGGAAATCAAATATCATTGGTGCTGAGTTTTTTCCATCTGACTGCCCTGCCTTCCATGATGTTGGCTTCACTCTCAGGCCCCATTTGATAATCTGTCCCCAGCAGTGCAGGCTCTAGTTGGAAGAGGAGAGAAAGGGTGAGAGGGATGTAATTTTTGATTACTCTATAGAAGTCCTTATTAGATTAGGTTAGATCACATGCCTACTCTGAGCTAATTACCATGGCCAGGAAAGGGTGATGAGTTGATTGGCTTAGGTCTGGGCACTGTCCACATTGTGGGGCTTGGAGCAGAGGCTTCCTTACCCAGAGCATGGAGACTGCTATGAAAGAAAGGCATCACGATGAGAACAAAGCGACACACGTCCACTATCAGAGTTACACACTATCTAAAGCTCCTTATTCAGTCCTTACCACTTCTTTACGTAAGCCACTGTGAAGGAGTGATGGCCCACTGTGGGGGCTTGTGAGCCCAGGCCCATGGGCTTCTCTGTGGACCATGAGGTAGTTGGTTATTAGTTAAACTCTCACACATCATGAGCTTGGGACCAACTCTGAAAACTAGAGGTTTCAAGGTCAGGAGATATAAACAGCAATCATTACTTGCCAGAGGCTTTAGTAGGTTCTCACCATGTGTTTATCTCATTAGATCCTCACCTTAATCTGATGAAATGGTGTTATTGCTACCCCTGTAGAGACGAGAAATTCAAACATGATAAATTGCTGCCCAAGTGTTCACAACTGGTAAGTGGTAGGGGTAGGATTGGATACCTGATCTACTGAACTGAAGGAAGGAGGAAGGGAGGAAGGAAGGCCCTCCCTTCTTCCTTCATTTCTGCTCCCTTTCCTTCTTCCCTTTTTCTTCCTCCCTCCTTCCTTTTTCCTTTCTTCCTTTTTTCTTCTATTTTTAACTTTTCTTTTTCTCTCCCTCCTTCTTCCTCCTTCCTTCCTTTTTCCTTCCTTCTTCCCTTCCCTTCCTTTCTTTTTCCCCTACCCCTTCAACAAATATGTACTAAATTCTTATAGTACATGTGTAGTCCCTAGCGATAAACAATGAATAAGATAGATGTGGCCCCTGGATGTATCTTAAGTTCTTAGCTGGAGAGGTAATAAAAAAATAAACAAGAAGATTGCAGAATGTAATAAATCCTGAAACAGGAATAAACAAGATGATATCATAGAAAGACACTTGAGTTAAGATAAGGGCTCCTGTCGGAGGAAGTGCCATCAGAGCTGAAATCGGACAGATGGATTGGGATCAGTGAGGGGTGGGGGCTGTGGGAGGATGTCAGGGAATTGACATGGGCAGGAGGGCAGAGCATCAGCCAATCACAGAAAGCCCCACAAAGGCTTTGAGGTTAGCAAGCAAGGTTTGGACAACAGGGCTGGCAAAGTACCAGGCTTACACTGTTAGATCATTCTGGATGCAGTGTAGAGAAAGGGTTGGGGCTGGAATATAAGTGAGGAGACAGATGAGTAACAATGGTGGCTCGCCCGAGGGGGTGGCAGAAGTGGATGGATGTGGGACAGAATCTTAGCTCACCAGAGATCTTCCCCTCCTGGGCATAGGTTTTGGAGTTTAAGCCAATTAACAGAACTTCCTCGGATATATATACGAGTGGGCTCTTTATCCCCCTTTGCTTAATGAGGAAGAATGGAAGATTATAAATGCAAACATGAACAAGAAAAAAATAAACACAAGGAACCTTTGCAGCGAACAGGGATCTATCGCTCATTCATAAGGCCTGAGGCAAAGGGCCAGTTTTACAAATGGAATAAACATATGTAGGCCAGGCGTTTTTGGTTTTACATAGTTGGCAGGAAAACACTTTGTTTCCCATTTGGTCTTTATATATTTTATAGTGAAATGTGTTGTTTTGATCAATACATCTTTAATTGGAGGTTTATTTTTGAAAAAGTCCAAAAGTTCTACACCATCTCTGGAACTTTGTTGAGCAAGAGCAATGGATGTCCACTCAGTTGTCTCCGTGACTCTCCGTGGAACTGTGACATTGAAACGAAGCAAATGAGGGAAGTTAAAACAAAAACACTCCTTTCCCTTGCTGGACGTACTGTCTCATTTTGAGACACCTTTATTTAGCCTCGGGGACTCAGAACTCGCCTGCATGTCTTTCTGTTCATCTGCGGTGCCTTACAGCCCCTCTCCCAGCTCACCTCAGCAAGTAGTCTCGAACTGGTGGAACCCCACCCCTCCACCCCATGATTCAGTCCCCAGATGTGAACTCTCTTCTACCTGCACTCACTCCACTCCCTTAGGTGACCTTGTCTCCATACAGACAGTGACCATACCGCCTACCCTACACCTCTGCCTGCAAGGCCAGTGGACGTCCTAAAATCGTCAGTTTTAGACAAAACTGAACTCCTGATATTTTCCCTCAGATATGCTTCTCCCATAGTCTTCCTCTTCTCAGAAAATGGCTGTTCCATTTTTGCATTTACCTGGGCCAAAAACCTTGGACACACCGTTGATGTCTCTCTTCTCATATTATCATCCAGTCTGTCATCTCTGCTCTCCAATAGATCTAGGTGACACCTCCTGCCACCTTCACCACCAGCACCTTGATCCATTTCTACACCATCTCTCCTCTAAATTATTTAATAGCCTTCACTAGCCTCCCTTCTCAAATCCTGTCTTTGCTGTTCTCTGGCTGTGTGACCCTGTAGTTTTATCATCTGCAAAACTGGGGTAGTACTAGAACTTGCCTAGTAAGGTGTTTGTGAGGTTTCAATAAACTAATATAGGTGAAAGCCTTGGAATGGGGGATAGCACGCACTGGCTGTTGTAATTGCCTGTCATTGCTACTGACCTCAACGTCCTAGTGTGTGCTTTCCATGCTCAAAAAAACTTCATCGTCCAGAATAACTACGAGAGCACCAGCCATCATATCAACATCCCTGGCAGCAGGATGAAGGGAGTCCTTTTAAGGACACTATCTTGAAAAGCCACATCCATGGATAGGCCACAACTGAATCTCTTAGCCATACCAAGTTCCAGTAAGGTCCATTAGCTGAGACTGGCTTAGCTAAACCCTAAACTCTAAAAGTTGGGTTTCTGTTACCAATAGAAAAGGGCAAACTAACAGCTACTGCAACTGGCAGTAGCTATGCTACGAAATGGAGGTATGTGGTGTTATGAGGGCATGTGAGGAGGGCATGTGACACGGGAGTCAGACAAGCCTTCTCTGAGACAGTGACAACTGATCAAAGAAGCAGAGGTGTTAGCTCAGCAGGGGAGGAGATGTAGAATGAGGGTTCCAGGAGGAAGAAAGAACAGATGTCAATGTCTGTGACAGGAGAGGGCATGGTAAACATTTAGGCTACACCATACATCGCATCACATGCTGAGAAGCATGGTAGGCTGCATTCTCTGTCTTCTATCCAGACTCTCCCATAAAGGATAGTACCAGGGTTTCTCATTGCCGCTTTCTCATATGGGAGAAGCCCAGATGGAAAGGTCCGACAGGCCCCAAGTCCTGCAGGAGAATAGGCGGGCATCATCACCCTTCATCTTCATGAGAAGCAGCCCCTTGAACCTGACGTTTACAGCAAAGGTGGGGCTGCAGAGAGACTTGACTTTGACCCTCAGCTCAAGCATTTCTTGGCTAGATGAACTTGTACTTAGCTATTTTTTTTTAATTAAAGTTTATCGGGGTGACAATTGTTAATAAAGTTACATAGATTTCAGGTGTCAATTCTGTAATACATCATCTATAGAAATCCCACTGTGTGTTCACCACCCAGAGTCAGTTCTCTTTCCATCATCATATATTTGATCCCCTTTACCCTCAACTACCACCCTCCTGTTCTTAGCTATTCTAAATACAGTTGACCCTTGAACAGTGTAGGGGGCTGGGGCACCAACCTCCCCTGTCCCCCACACGGTCAAAACTCCCCATATAACTTTTTCGCCTACTATTGACCAAAAGCTTTACCAATAGCAGAAACTATCAAGTAACGCATATTTTGTATGTTATATGTATTATATCTTGTATTCTTACAATAAAGAATGCTAGAGAAAAGAAAATGTTAGTAAAAATCATAGGAAGAAAAAATACATTTACAGTAGTTATTAAAAACATATCCACATATAAGTGGACCCATGCAGTTCAAACCTATGTTGTTCAAGGGTCAAGTGCATTATCTATTTCCTCATCTATAAACTGAGAAGGATACTGTATCTATCCCAGGGTTCCTCTGTGAGAACCAGCATTGCTCAAGATGGTGAACCATTTAGCCAAACCTGGTCCATTGAGAATGTTCACTAAAGGGGAGCTGTTCCTATTATTACTGCCACCTTCATCTTTATTCCTTTCCTCTCCTCCACTCTATCTTGAATGACAAATTCTCCATCTTTCTATGTTCGAATATGAAGTATCACATGAATGCATCCTGCAACTAGCTTTTCTCTAGGAATGGGCATGCACACTGCATACCATAACTTCTTTCTTCCTTTGCCCCTCCTTTTAAAAAGTGACAAGAAGATGTGTACTGTTGGGTATAGAATCATCCAATCTGGGGATATTTGTCCTACAAAGATCCTGAAGCTGGCTGTGGAGACCTTGATGTAGTGAGTGAGAAAACAGACCCAGAGCCTGGTTGACAATGCATGACAAAGTGGCTTTGAAGAAGAAAAGGCCTTTGCAGAAGAGAAGTTGCCTCACCTCTGGCCATGTGATGATGGGAAGTCCCCAGGCTGGTTTTATGCACATCCATGGGTCAGGGAGACAGTCTGCACATATACAGAAACCTGTGCCAGGCACATGAGAATCCAAGGGTTTCGTATCTATCCTTCTGGCAGAGATATTTATTTTTCTCTTGAAAGCCATCAGCTTTGGTTATCAACTTGGTATGTGTGTGGGTGCAAGGAACTGGATTCAAGGCAGGTACCCCATTATCTTTCCCTGGCATTCACCCTACGTATACCCTACTAATAAGATACCTGCTTTAACAAGGTGAGCACCAATCACAGGCACAGCTTGGAGAACTTCATAGAGACTTACATCCAGAGCAGATACCCTCATGCCCTAATGGAGATTGCGACCTAGTAGAGGAGCGACACTCAACTAATAAATCATAGAAAAATCATATATGTGCTCAGAACTGCAAAGAAAAAATACAGTAAGACCTTTAGAGATCATCATGGCCAGGAATATGTTTTGCTATTCCTTATTTTTTTGGCCCACAACAGACATTGCTAATTGGCTATTACATTCTTTCCAACACAACTCAGACATAACTGCAGAACCCTTCTCAACATGGCCCTCCAGACAGCCATTACTAATCAGTCAGACTTGGCTCTCAAGGCAAAACCTATTGGCCGCCCAAGATCTGGCCCATTCTCCAGTCCTCCCTCCGCCATCCCTTTTTACAGACAAGCACCCTGGCCAAAGGCTGGAAGGCATAGGCCTCAAGACTGCAGCCAGAGACCAGGGTAGACCAATGTCCGGCTGGTCTGGCTCCCCGCTCAGGGCTGTGCGCACTGTGTGTGAATGTCGGGTGGGTGGTGTGTCCTCCAGAGAGCCAACCCCCAAGCAGTAGCACCTAAATTTGTTATATTCTATTCTGAGGCTGCTTCTCAGAGGTCCGACCTGTTTAGAGCATTGCAAGCTGTAATTTATGGTATTTTAAAGGTCCGATAGGAAAGTTGGTCTTTGTTCTCGTGAGTTATTTCTTGAGGAAAATATATGTTTTGCGGAGAGTTTGAGGGCAGTCTTAAACTGAAGACATCACCACAAAGCCTAGTCTCTCATTTTCCTTCCCAGGATTTCTCCTCATGTGCTTAAATGGGTGACTTAAAAAGTAGTGTTTTCTGCTCAGCTAAGATAAAACTGAGAGACAGAGAGAGAGAGAGAGAGAGAGAGAGAGAGAGAGAGAGAGAGAGAGAGAGAGAGAAAGGGGGAGAGAGAGAAAGGGAGAGAAAGGACAGCTCTTCTTTCTAAGAAACCTGTCAAGTCCGGCAGTGTGTGCAGGACTTAACTTTGGTATTTATTTTATGGTTCATCAAACATTTATAATTCTCACCCCCCCGTGCATTTCATATGACATAAGCTGTGAATCAACACAAATGCTTTCCTAAGGAAACATACATTTATCATTATCCCTTAATGTTCACATCCCCAAGGTTTCTTTTCCATTGTGTGAAAAGACGTTTAATATTTAAGAGACTTTTCTTTAAGTGATTCCTCATTTTAGGCTCAATTTCTCACCTCTTGATGCATTTTTTCTGAACTCTTGAGAAGCCCTGGAGGAACTTGTGAACTTCCTTTTTGAATAGTGGCAGCCATAACCAGGAGGAAAGAATCAGAAAAACATGCTTGTATTACTGTCTTCTTAAATGGGTAGACCTTTCAGGATAAAATTGCTTGAAAAGCGAGTGTTGGAGAGGTTGGTGTCTGCCCTTCATGAAAATTCTTTAGACCATTCTGGAGAAGTCTCTGAGATCCAAGACATTTTGTTGGTGTGGATTAATCCCTTATGCCCTTTGCTGGCCTCCATCCACACGGGCAGAGGCTTAGAATAGGTTCAAGAAAGGCTTGGTCTTAGGGTATATATAGAGAGAGCATACCACCCAGGGTGAAAAAAAGAATGGCAAAGGCAGAAGATTCGAATGGGGACCTTGAATGTCTGGTTCAGTTGTCCTGCATCTTTTAGTATTTCTGATGTTATAAACTGGAGAGAAACAGGAAGTCTGCAGTCACAATTTCCAAGTGTTTGTGGCTTTTCAGAGTGTGGGGGTTGAACTGAATTTGTATATTCTGAAGTCAGGCAACCCAGCTTTCCAATGTATCTATGGGACATTGTACAATTACTTCACCTCAAATTTCCATTTTAGTTTTCATCTGTAAAATGGGGGTAATAAGGGTACCTAGTACTGGGTTGCTATGATTTTGTTTCATAATATAAATAAAGGGCGTAGCACAGTGCCTGATGACAAGTTCACACTCAATAAATGTTCATCTGTATGACAAGAAGTATGTCTTGAAAATGATGTAATTCCTAGATTTGATATTTAATATGTGGATAATAGTAATTCCACTCCAGATTAGAAAGATGTTTATGAAAACACTGCATGCTATCTATAATAGCAGTTAATACTGTGGCATTAAACCACCGCCTAATTGTCTCCATGTAGAAAAATAGACAAATGTGTCTCATAAATGTTCATCTTTTCCACATATCTATGACTTCCGTTCCTTGCCTGTGCCATTGGGAAAGCAATTATGTCTTATTTTATGGAGTGACTGACTGCCTTTTTGTTGTTCTTAGAATATTAGCTTACTTCAAATGCACAAATTCTTGAGCATGCTTCTTTAACCACCAATAAAGGAAACAGTTCATGTGCTACAAAGCACGAAAAATTGACTTGAAGAGCATAAGCTACTTCTAATGGTCTTACCTTTATGTACAGCAGGGTTTCTCAACTTTGGTGTAATCGACATTTGGGCCAGAGAGGTCTTTGTGGTGGGGGCTGTCCTGTGTATTGTAAGCAATTAAGCGGCATCTCTGGTCTCTAACCGCTAGAGGCCAATAGCACTTCTTCCTTCCTATCCCCCCAGTTTTGACAACTCCAAATGTCTCCAGTCATCCTCCAGTGGGAACTGTTGGCATACAGGAAGAAGGCATCAGCTCTGGGAAGTGTGTGCTTTGGGCCGCTGGACAGAAGAACCTCAGGTCCAGCTTTTAGGAGGTTATCAAACTGCCTGGGCATGGTGATTCCCAAAACACGTGCTCACAGATTAGCTGTTCGTACTACAGATTCAAATAGCAGGTGAAATCATCAACACTGGAGCTTTATTTTGGGAAATGACCTGGCTTTGGTTTTATTTTCCTCTTTTTCTCTCATTATTGGTATTTCCATTTTCCAATGGCAGCTGAATGAAGTTTTACAGTTAATCTTACCTTCTTATGTAATGACGGCGTTTTTCTTTCTTTTTTCTTTTGTTTTGTTTTCCCCTTACTTTTCAGCTCCCTCAGGCACAAAAGGTAAACTCTTCTCCATCACATTCCAGTCATCCCCAGTCGTGCATGTCTTCATGGTCTTGTGCACTAAGCACTGCTCATGACCAGTGAAATGGTTTTCCTCTTACAACTTCAGAAGTTGGACAGGAACAGAAAGGCCAACAGAGGCAGTTGTCTACTGTCTCCTGCCAAGCTAATCCCACCAAAGAATCCTATAGTGGCCAGTGGTTTGGGGGTGAATCTATGCCCAACCATTTTGCTGAGAATTCCCAAACAATAGGTCAAGAGTAAGGTTGGCACATTCCTTCAGACGTAGCATTCCAGGTCTTCCCCTGGGATACTTTCCTAGGAAGACAGATAATGTGAATAATTAGTAAGGTCCATCAACCAAGTGTAGCCAAATCTCTGAAAAGTGCCCTTGGGTTTCATTATTTGCAAAATCAGCAGCTCCTTCTTTTGCCTCATCGCTCATACCACCCAGAGTGCATCAGAGCAGAGTTCTTACCAATGGCCAGACCCTTTCACTGGTCCTCATGTCTGTCTGAGATGATCTGGTTCACCATCTAGAATGTTCTCTGTCCAGAAAGATTCCATGTGGTTGCAGTGCTGGCTTTGCTATTTCGTCTCCATGGCATGTCATTGTATCCTAAGGACAGTTATGGCAGAAAACTTGTCACGTGATGCCTGCTGCATTGTTCTTGTATATTTCACAAACACAAGCAAGATTTCCAGAAGACAATGATTTCTGGGGGTCAGATGTGGGTTGGTTTTGTTTCAGGAGTTGACGTAGAGAGCCACTCTGAAATTTAAGCAGTACCTCCCAAACGCTCCAGTTTGGAGCAGAGATCATTTGGTTTCTCCTCGTTGAGAGACATAGCACAGTTGCCCTACAAAAGACAGTCTGTTCAGACCATATGGACAACCAGAGGCCTAGAAATCATTACACAATTACTCAAATATATTTGAGATATTTAAACAAAGAGAGATGTGCTAGCGTGTGACTTGGCTTGTGGAAATGTGTGATTACACTTCAGTACCATCACAAAAGGACGGAACACTTCGTTTAAAGTTAAAGTATTTGAATAGAGCAACAGCTTCCAGGGTAAACATATGATCAGAATTCCAGATTATCTGGAAGACTCAGCATCTTTGATAGGTCATGCTTACTTAATTGCCCACATTTGAAATTTCTTTGTAAAGAGACTTAACAAATTCAGTGCCTAAAAACGAACCAACCGTCAACTTACTGGCATTTATTCATCAAATTTCCACTGACCCATATTCAAAGGCATTTTGTTATAGAAGATTCCTCATGAATTTAGGGGCCATCAGCATGGAATTTTAAAACAAAGTTCAGAACAAACCAGCACAGAATATGGTAAGAACAAACATTGCTGGAATGTGTGATTCTTCACTAGCACTTAACCCACTGCACGCTTTCCTTCTGTCATTAGATATTGACTCACATCACGTGCCCTGCCTAGTGAAGCATGGTATTGTGATCATAGAAAATTCAGAATTGAGGAGCATTCTCCAGTGGCTTTTCCCCTTCTCCAAAAGACAGTGGACTGGCCCTTTTTCTGCCCCCCTATATAATAAGACATTGCTTTGCCTTCTAGTCCTCACACCATGGCTACAAGTTGTCTTCTTTCTATTCAAATAGAAAAAGGTACTTACCGTACCTTAAAAATTATCAAGAGCCCTGCAGGAAATGGTTTCAGAACTCCTTTGGGGTACTTTCTGGACAATTGAGCTCTCTGGAGAAGCAGTTTTAATATAAACCTCAGGTGTGTGGGCTGGAAGGTGAGAGCAGGTGAGCAGAAGCACACTGCCGAGGGAAGGCAGCCTCCCTCGGAGCTGCCACTGTCATCTGGTGATGTATGATCATCCCTGCCCCTCACACTCTTTCCCTTCCTCTCCCCAGTGTTACCTTAGTGGCACTTGCAGAGTCCTTTACTAGAAGGATGAGGTCTTTACAAGCAGCAAGTCTCCTCAGATGTGCTGTCTTGCCGCTTGGTAGGCAGAGGAATGTGGTGGGCTCTCATCCCGCCTCCAGCCATTTGTGACCAGGAGCAAGTTAACTTAACCTCTCTAAGCCTTAGTATTCTTGTTTCTTTAACGAGAATAAAAGGTTAATCTTCCAGTTTTCTTAGGAGAGTTATTTCTCTTACTTGTGCCTAGCACAGAGCCTGACATGCTGGACACTCGCACAATTTAGAGTCCCTATGGCCATTTGCTTGTCATGGCTCCTGTTGCTCTCGAGCAGATCGAGGGAACAATCATACGTGATGTGGTGGTCTGGGACTTCTGCAGTGGTTTGTGGTTCTGACTCAAGCCCAGTGAATAATCAGGAGATGAAAAAGAGAGCCCAGGAGGTGTGGGGCGCTCCTCCTATTTCACTGGAAACTGTGCATTACCTGACTGGTCCTTTTACGCAGAGTCAGAAGAAATGCAGATTGGGCTTGACATCCTAACAAAGCAAAGTCTTCCAGGGACAATTGTTTGAGAGATTTCTTCCCAAAGTCTTTGACATTGCCCGTAGATTTCACCCATCCATGGACATGATTATAATGAGCCCCTTCCAAGCCCAAGAGTTTGTTGTTCGGAGGGTAAAAGGTATGCGTCTCCAGCTGTTACGTCTTTAGTCTGCTTTTCACATGAGGTCATGAGTGCATACATTGGACCATATGGTGTCTGCATCCGTGCTGTGTTTTTGTTGGAATCTCTCTTTGTATCATCTGCAACTGTTTTCTCTATAAATATTTTAAATAGTTATGTCTCTGTAAACATGCTTATTTTAATCTCTCCACTGATCTACAGCGAAAAATGTCCCTCTCCTGTGTAGCACTCATTAATGATGGCTGTCTATACGCTAAACTTTTCATGATTCTAATATTTCGACGGTCTTAACAAAACTTATCTCCTAATCCTTTGTGACTATTTTCTAGAACAATGGTTTGAAAAACAAGTTTTTTGTTTTGCTTTTTCCGATGATTCTTAAGCACCGCTAAGACAATTTCTAGACTATAAATTTCAACCCTTGGTATCAGATTGTAATACTAACTGGTGATACACCTAATCAACATTAAATATTTTTACCAAAGACATAGGCAGTGTCCTGAAGTCTTGGTTAAAAACCATGTAGCGACTGACCAGATACCTTCAAGCCATCACAGATCTGTTCTTTTTGGTGGGAATTGAACCACTTTCTCCATTGGACTGATTCTCCTTGAATTCAACAATGAAGACAGGTCCATATGTGAGAAAGATTTCCCTTTGTTTCCTTACATGGTACATCTTGATTTCTACAAAAATATCTGGGAGATCCCATTTTATTATGATAACATAGCAGAATTACCCAAAGCCGTTTGCAAATGCATATTTGCTAGTCATACCCGGCAAAAAAAAAAAAAAAAAAAGTGGTCCATTTTTCAAGGTGCCTATTCACTTACATAGGTCCATAGGAACTAATCACCAGTTGTTTACTGTGTGATTAACTTACTGTAGAATGGGGCCTTGAGTACTTAAAAGGCAGGGATACTCTGGAGAATTCCAAATTTAGCTGTGTATGTGGGTTAACTTTTCCACACACTGGTACCCCCTTGCCTTCGTTTTATGCCGCCTTCACACAACTTTGGAGTTTGTCAGACAGTTTCTTAGAGTTTTCAAAAGTGCTTTATGTCTTGCTTGCATTGTATTAGTTAATATCAGCCTGAGAATTCTGAGCAGGCATAAACATTTTTCTCAAAACCATAGTTAAAGAAAACCACATCTCTAATCCTGTTTGGAACAGCAATTGATGCATTCAGGGCTGCACAGTGTGGCAAAAAGATCCCTGTTTAATAGCTTGACTGCCTGTTTTTGTTTCCTGTTAGGAATAGCTTAACTTGCCTTCTTGAACAAACACAGCAGGGTTCAAGATCTGTTGTTCTACGCCTGCTGTGATATTCTGTGCTGCTTAACTTGTATGAGGACTCAGGAGTGCATAAATTAGCTTTTTAAATGGAAGTAGATTTTTGTTGTTGTTGTTTTTTTTTTTCAAGATGGAACTGTTTTACTAATTTCCACCCTAAGTGTAAAATGGGATCCTGAACCATTTGCATTTTCTTTGTTTCCTTGTTTGTATTATATCTATTAATGGAAGAATAACTGGAAGCATTTATTTATCTAAAGTTTTTCTTCCCTTTTATTTTCTCTCTCTCTCTCTCTCTCTCTCTCTCTCTCTCTCTCTCTCTCTCTCTCTCTCTCCAAACTTGTGTAAGTAGAATTTGGCCTGTTTTAATCCCAGTGTAATCAGATTTCAGCAATTGTGGAGCATTATTTATCATTCTTTGTCTCATTTAACTTATACACTTTGAAATGTTGAATTAACTGTCATTGAAAATAGAAAATTGAAAGCTTGCAAAGCTGCTATTTTCATAGAACTGTAGGTCTAGTGATTTTAGTGTTTCATTACAGTTACATAACCAGCTAAATCAATGTAAATGAAGTGCAAAACCGGGGTGATAACTATTTCCATTTGGTTCTGGTTTATGACTCATTTGTTTTTAACCTTTACTTGCTTTGTGTGCAAACTATTATGTCTTGTTTTGATAACCCTGTTTTCCTCCTTATCATTTCCTGTTTTGTAGGAACCTATATAGGCATCTTTCATATGCATTCTCAAGCTGGGGCTGTTAAGATTGACTCTACTCAGAGTCTGAAAGGATAGCGGCATGGTGGGCTACAGCTTAATTTTGTAGATCTATTTTGTGAAAAAGGCAAGGGAAATAGAAACTAAAGCGAGTCTAGTCACTTGAGTTCTTCCAGTGGCCAGTGTGTTGGACTCTGTGGAAATCGGAGTTACAGCATATTGCTCAACCATAATGATGATCACAGAACCCAATATTGTGTTCTCCGCTGTAATTCTGTATGAGTGTGTCCGTGGCGGTCCAGACAAGCTGCTCGGCTGCTGAGGAAGGAGGTGAACTTTTGCATGTGTCATACCCATGTGAGCCTTGGCCAACCCCTCTCCCGTGGCCCCGTCCAACTCTGTGTTTGAGAACGTAAATACATGAGTGCAAGACGCTCAGATTCAAAGTGTATGGCTTTCTGATGGTGGGCTGGCCAGCAGAGCAGTACACAGGGGCTCCAGCTGAAGCCCTATGGGGGCTGATGGGTCACCAGGGAAGCTGTTTGCATTTCTTATTTAAAAAAAAATTCTTTGAATTTTAAACAGTCTCGTAATGTTTGGCTACCTGTATATATGAAAAATATTCATGTTTTACCACATTTCACATATATCTGACCTTTTGTAACATTTAGGTTCTATTTAATAATAAGGGAAATAGCAAGGAAATAACAAGGCTTTAATTTCATTATGAGAAAATAAGTCTGTTTGTTTATTTAGCTTGTACACTACTAAGAATAAAAATTGACAAAGCTTTCAAGAAAGCATTGCTAGTACATATCAGAAACTTTCAGATTTCTATGCTTTGACCTCATTATCCACTTTTGGAGAATCTAGCCTAAATTAGCCAGTGACTTGCAATTTTATTTATAATGAGGGAAAGAAGAGCCAAAATATTTAGCAGTAGGAAAGTGGTTGCCCAAGTTACTGCAGTTCCAAAAGACAAAATGTTAGGAAGCAATTACAAAATTATGGGCCAAAAGGAGATTTAATAATATAAGAAAATAGAGTAGTTTTAAAATCAGAATATAACATTTTATGTACAATATGCTTCATGTGTATGTGTGTGTGTGTAAGTAAATACACAAACAGATACATAAAACAATATTGGAAAGAAATGCGTAGACCTGTTTAATAGTAGCTACTCCTTAATGGTAGAAGAACAAGTATTTATTTTGTTTTCTTCTTAGTACAGTCCTGTACTTTTCTTATCCTGTACAATTAGCATATATTATTATTATAATTATGTTTATCTTAATAATGAACTAAATGTATTACTCACGAATACATTGAATGGATAGACTAACAAGGGTTAGCCTAACAGTTGTTTGCTGAAACAGTAGTTTCCCCATAAACAAACAAACAAGTGGGAAACCCAACCTCAGTTGTGAAAACACACATCCAATTACATTGTTTCTTGGTACAGATAGCTCTCGTCATAAGGATGATGGTATATAAAGGATGGGGTGTCTCACATGGTACCGATTATAAAAGTACCTTTGTTTATCAAAACTTTCTTTCCTACCAGAAAAAGTGGTCATTTTTGGTCTCTATTTAGTCAAAGGCCCAGTGCATGCTAGATACTTAGAGCAACATTGATCCGAGTCTGGGAAACCCATGGAAATGGTAGGTGCATGCTTACACTTTGGGGGTCACCAATGCAACCACACCTCAGTTGGAGGTGTTGCCTGTCTTACTCATACCTCATTGGAGGGCTGGCTGGAAGGAAGGGCAGCCTTGCCTTAAAAATGAGAAAAGTGGAGCTGGTGAAAATAGCATTTGCCCAAGTTGCTATTTGGAGGGTGCTGTGACTGCCCAGTAAAGCCCTTGGTGCTGTGCGCATATGACAGAATGGAGTCGTTCCACTTTCTGGGCAGAGTCAGGACAGTCCAGTAGTCTGAAGGCCAACTTCAGGGTTGAATAGAGGTGGAGGTGAGGTCCAGCCCTGCCAGCTCTCCCTGGTAACCTTGGGCCCAGGATGCTATCATCCTTAGCGTTGGTTTTCTCATTGTCGTAATGGGATAAAAACATCCTCCTTTCAGGACTCTCCTGAGAAGTTCGTGAGCCGTGCTTGCCAGGGTCCCTCCATACCACGTGCTCACCTAGAGGGCATGGCAGGGGTATTAATACTACTGATAATGCTAATAGCATTATCCCTTGTTTAATAGAGACACATTTGATAAAAATACAGCAGAAATGGCTTTGAAACACTGATATAATCTGGTATTCTTAAAAAAAAGGACTAGATACTAGTAAAGGCAGAAACCAAGAATCGATTTAAAAATCCCTACACTCTCAAAGATTTCTAGTCCCAGACTTAATTTTTAGTGTCTTAGGAATTCAGTCTTCTTTCAAAGATTTTCATTTGTTTGAATGTTTTCTATTACTTATTTAAATCAAACACACTATAAAATAGGACTTTCTGGAGGCGTTTAAAACAATGCAAACTCTATTCTTAACATTGCTAAAATGAAACTGCCTTTTCTTTTGAAAGTCAAAGAAATATCTGAATAAAAAGCAATGGAATTTTAAAAATCATTTTTATGACAATTGTTCTTACATTCCCAAAGAAATATGTGTGTGTGTGTGTGTGTGTGTGTGTGTGTGAGTGTGTCTGTGTGTGTGTGTGTATCTGTTTTCCTTTTATAAGGAAAAGAAAGCAGAGGATCGAGACAAGTTATTTCAAACACTCCAAATGACTGGGCTACTATGACGTTACTGTCAGCGTAGCCCACGTTAAGCTGAGGGGCTTGAAGAAAACAGCACAGGACTCCCAGTGTTTCCATTCCTTTGCTTCTAGATGCGATCTGTAAGTCGTTCTTATTGACCCAGCGATGATCTTGAACTCAAAGAGTTGGATTGCCATTTTTTGGGTCTCCTCTGTATTTATCGATGGGTTTAAAATGCCTGTATCTATCATATAACGCACTGGATATGTTTCCAGAAAAAGTAGTATATGAATCTAGACTTTATTGGTCAAGATCCTGGAAGAGAACATTATTTAAAGGACAACTGCAAAGCATACCTTAATGAAGTAAAGAGTTAGGCAACCCAGAATGTGTGGACCTCAGTCATAATTGTGTATTTTTTAATTTAATTATTATATTTCCATTAGTACAGAGGAGAGAGGAAGAGAGAGAACAATGAAGAACACCTTTCCAACACAGGGCTAATCAAAATCAATACAATTCAGTGACTAATTTGAAAACCAAATCTCTGAAAATGAAGTCTAAGTCTATCTATATCAAGTCAATGTCAAACCACCATCAGTGACTTTAATCTGCTTTTGTAGGTCCTCACAGAAGGGGAATTTCTGAGTGGCACACAGAGTAAGTAAGCACCATGAATTACTCAAGAGAAAGCACACACATGCACCATGCACTCAGGCATAGCCTTTCCTTTCCTTAATTTTCATCTGCAGAATTTATCTACCTATATTTTTTCTGCATGTTAAAATTGGAAACTTGGTCATTTTAATGAAGCAGATGCCTTTTCAGTTGTTTTTACTCGACTCATTACATATGTGTTGGTCTAGTTCAGTTCCTGATCCTTTTTCCAGTCACACGATTAGCTAGTCAGACCACCAATTAATGGATATATATATTCATAGCAAACTCAAACGTAGCCCAGTTCCATGAGAATTGGAGAAATGGCTCTATGCGAGCTTCCAGACATCCCATGCCAAAGGATTCAACTGAAATGACCCTCTGAGGTAAATTAGAGCCGTTGAGCAATTGTGAATAGCAATGCTACTAAGAAGTCCAAAAATGGAAAGTTAGATGTTTATCCCTTCAAATTAACTAGAAGGATTTTTGAAAAAACCCAACCGAGTTTCATGAGGTAGAAAGATGTCAGGCAAAGGACCAATGCCACAGTATGGATTTTCTTTTTCCAGAAATGACTCATGGAATTAAACCACTTGCTGAATCATGAGCCCAGTGCACTTGGATTTGACCCAACCGAGTTTGCCCGGGCCTGCGACATGTTAGATGATTTGGAAACTGGGTGCTTGTGAAGCATGTGTCCCTTCTTCCTCGACCCCCTTCCTCCCCAACAATGTCCTTCCCAAAGTGCATCCTTCCCAACCTCCTTTAACACTGACAATTACAATTACCACCACCCCAGCTATTTCCTGAAGCACATCATTTAACTACTTAAAACCGTGATGTCTTCTCCTGGGATAAATGAGAAATAATTTTCTATGTTTCTTATGTAATTTGAATGGAGAAATGGCTGAAGTTAATATTTGGTAGAGCAGTGGGCAGATTTCAAAGAAGCTGATGAACTTCTCTCCCCAAGCCTAGAATGGTCCTTATGAGATCAATCATAATTGTTGGGTGTGACAGGCACTGTACTAGGTGTTTCACATCTATAATTCTTGTTAATCCTCCCAAGAACTCTGGGGGATATTCCTATTTTAGGGGTAATTTGCTTGGTTGCTTCTTTCATCATACTCAAAGCTCCTTACGGCAAAACATGGCATTTGTCTTACCCCCAAAGTGGGAAGTTGACAATAGCATGATTAGGACAGGGGCTCTTGGATCAGGTGGGCCAAGGCTCACATCCCCTGCTGCCTTCTGGGACCAGGGGCAAAGCTACTTTGCCCCTTTATCTTTAATTACTTCACATGTAAGATGGACATAGACACTTTGCAAGGTCTGTGTCAGGGTTAAATAATACTATATAAATGTAAAACATTTAATGAAATGGTTAGTAATAGCAAGCCACGTTTGGGAATAGATGTGGATGGATGGATGGATGGATGGATGGATGGATGGATGGATGGATGGATGGATGGATGGATGGATGGAAAGATGGATGGATGGAAGGATGGATGGATGAAAGGATGGATAGATAAAAATGACTAAAGAAGTTTGAATAAGTTGCTCTGGGATGTTAATTCAGGTCTATTTGGTTCTGTAGCTCATTTCTCCTTTCTATACCGCTTTCCAAGGAAGTCACAAAATTCAACCAAGCTGTTAAAAAAAAAAAAAAAGTCCTTTCCCTTTACCTCTGTGACATCAGCTGGACAACATGAATCTTCTGCCCCTATTGGCAACAGCAGCACGTGGGCACCAGCTTCTCAGAACCTCTTTCCCATCTAAGTCTGACTGCACTGGCACAGGCACAGTACACACAGATACTTGGTGAAGGAGCAAGTAGACGCCACATACCAGAAAAGAGACAGTGCTAACCTTAGTGTCTGAATTCTGGCAGCAGCTCTCTGTGACCCCTTTTCCTCTCTGGACCTCATTTATAAAAGCAATAAAAGGATGGAATTGGATAAATTCATTCCAGTATTATTTGCTGAGCACTTCTTATGTACCAGTTCCATCATAAATGCTATGGATAAAAAGAGGAGGCATTCCTTCCCAGCTTCTGCCTCTGGAGTTCACAGGCTCTACAGAATCCCCAGCTTTTCCTCCAGCCACAATGTTTAGTGACTCTGCTGTATTAAGAGTTTGCACAGATTTGGTCCTCGATGGTATCTTAGGTTGTAGAGTAAATATGATTATCTTTGTAGTGAAGTTGAACATCTGGTTCCGATTTCCACTTCATTAGGGAAGGTTTTATGGAGGAAGCGGCATTTCAGGGGGTCTTTAAACAAGGGGAAGGCTTTGTCTCAGGGCCCCGAAGCTCCGACAGTTGGCTGTGTTTTCAGGCATCTATTTGAGAGGTGGCTAAACCACGTCTGTGAAAATATAAATGTTCGGCCATGACGGGGCCGGGGAGGGGGAGGGTCAGTGATGTGTCATAGCTCATTGTGAATATTGGCCAAAACCTAATGCCCCAGGATAATTCTCATTTTCATTATTTCAGAGAATTCTTGAAATAAGCATGTTTTACCCTAATACACACACAAAGAAGTTTCCTAATACAGCTTTCAGATGTTTTAATCTGCAGTATTTTTTTGCCCATGTGTCCTGAGTCAAAGACAGTGCCCTCCTCTTTCTAGACATTTACTCACAAAGCATATTTCCCTGTTTAATGACTGACATCTTAGAAATACTGGGGGAAAGGCAACAACGTAAACATTTCCCTAGATAATAACAAATTTATTAGAAGAAAGTTGTTTTGAGATTCTCATACAAATGTTCCAACATTATCCAGTGTTAGCATCATCCACAACGTTGTCTTCAGGTTGTTAAAAAGGAGAAGATTAAAAACAAATTCCACAACTTAGTTAATCCAAATCTCAGGTTCAAGGAATAGTGATTTAATAAGAAGAGCAAATGTCTTCGCTAAAAGCAAAATGCCGTTTATATATTATACTCTAGGACCCAGTGACTACAATTTACCAAGATAACCAAATGCAAAACAAGGGGAAATGTCATTTGGAAAGTTTATTTTTTCATATTTTCATTCTTATTCGCTACTTTGTTAATGCTTTATATTACTTAGAATTCAGGCATCTTGCAAAAAAAATGTTGAAAAATGCCAGTGCAAAATGGGAATCTAAATAATGATTGTTGTTTGTAATTTGTCTAGCTTTTTAAGAGAAACAGTTCATCTGAGTAGTATTATAAAAGACAGACAATTCATATTGCTTGCATTGAATGAACCAGCTCTTCAATTAAAAATAATAATGCCTGCTTTTTCTAAACCTCTTGCTATAAAGAACATCCAAAATATTGATTATCAAATATAATCCATTTAACTAAGAATATAAAAACTTTATTGTGATAGCATTTTCATGTGAAAGTGTTACAATAGTTCGTTTAAAGGACTATTTTGATCTTTATGCAAAAAGGGACTTTTAAAAAAGAATTACAATCATTATTTATTTTTAGGCATTCGTATTTATTGCAAGCATATACTGTTGGTGGTTTTATTGGTAAAATGCTTTCTGTAGATGAGAATTTACAGGAATGTTCTTCTTATTAAAAACTTCAACCATACAGAAAAGAGATAAATAAAAAACAATGAGATACACACACACACACACACACACATACACACACACATCAACCAATGGTGATTTATAAGTCTTTTGATTTTATCATTGAAGTAAGTTATTTTTTCTTTCCTTTCTCACTTTCACATATGCATACATGTGTAAAGCCTCTTGTTTAAAACTGACCACTATTGAAACAGCCAGCAAATGTCACGATTATCACGAACAGCTGTAAAAATCAAAAGGAGGGTAAAATTCACGGAGTCAGATAATGTTAACATTAGCCAAACAGACAATGGTGATAATGCCGTGCTCCCTTTCAGGCATCAAATGCACCAATAGGATTTACTTTCCACACTTCAGTGGGTTTCACCTGTGTTAGTTCCTGAAGAGTGTCTATATATCTCCACCAGGGTGTGTCTCCAGAGAAAAGATCCTTCTGCATACAGCCAGTCCAAAAAGTTAAGACAGATCGAGTCTGGTTCTTATTAGATTATTTTTTCCTGATCTCTCTTTCCAGTATTGAGAATAAGGGGTGTTGCAATGGTAGAAGGAGTGGAAGATATGGGGGAGGGGAAGGAATTGGTCACGGAAAGAGGTAGGTGCAGAAGACTGTTTTGGTCTAGGACTAGGAGGGAAGGCCCCGGGATTTTTTGGAGGAGGGTCTCCGCATAGCCACGTATTCTGCTCATGCCACCTTTCCCAGATCTATGTGTCCATCCTTTTTGCCCTGATGCTTTTACCAACTAATGTGCACAGTGTTATTATCATGACCTTCTACTATCAGCTCTCTCCTTGCTATGGAGTGTGAAAACTGGAAGACATGGGTGCCATCTGTTTCCATTCTGTTCCCACTGCTCCTTGGCATGCGATACCCAGAGAATGGCCTTTGGGGATTCCCAGGTCATTGGTATACCTAAGCTCATGGAGAAAGGAGAGAATGCCAAAGGGTCAGTTCCCTTCTGTTCAAGCTGCATTTGAGAGAGTGCAAGGAAAAAGAATCTCTTTTCCTGCATTCCCCTCTCACATTCCCAGATCCTATATACCTTAAAGAATCAATGGTACTTCTTTCAAAATGTTCCATCTGCTATTTAAAAATGTTCTCAGATGTGTTTTCCCACCTCATTGTACTATACTTTTCCTATCAAAGCAAAGGTTATTGACAGAACCAACAGTTGAACGGCCTGTCTTTGCTTCCACTGGAGGGGAATTAAGTGACACTGGCTGCCATTTAAATACATTTTTATTGGTAAGGCTATACTCTCTAAATGACTTACCTCCCAGGACCTTATGCCTGCAATTTACCCCAACTGCCACTAGAAGGTGGCAATGTCTTTTCATGGAGTGCAAGTTGGTGTTCACACCAGGTGTTAGAAGGAAGACCCAGTAGAAATACAGCTGTGTGCTCGCAAATTATATATAATATATACAGAAATATACAGATATAAATATTTATTATGTTATATATTTATATGATGTCCTCTGTTAAAGTAGTCAATATGTTGATCAACTTTAATAAGAAAAGAAAAGCAAATGTAAGGCAAGCGGAGAAGAAATCTGATATTTGAGGAGAGTTAATGAGCTGGCCTTTGTTCTTGGCTTAGAGCCCGTCTCTTTCTGAGCTGAGTTCCCCATTTATGTCCAACCTTCTCTTGGAGCCCAAACCTCCAGGGCTGAGCAGATCTGGCAGGAGGCTCTGCTGAAAACCACCTGCTAGCCCTCAATTGGGGTGCCAGCCATGCTGCCCTTAGCTCAACTATCTGCTCAGGGTCTGGCATCCAGCCTGTCTCCTTTCTCTGGGGTTGGGCCCTCACCTGCAGGAGCCTCCAGCGATGGAGAAACAGAGGACCCTGCCACTGGCCCTGGCAAGCTCCCTCTAATTGGAGGTGTGAAGAGGCTATCAGAGCAGGTGCCTTTCAAAGGTAGCAGCACTGTAGCCACAACTAGCCCCAGTCTGGCGGAGCCTGCTGGGAAACTGGCAGTGCTTGCAACCGGTCTCCCTTCCTGTCCTCTTTCCCGCGTGTGCGTACATCTCTGTCCTGGTGCAGTCCAAAGAAGACTGGTTCTGTGACTTCCAGCTCAGGCTCTTTTTTCAAAGAAGAGACACTTCTATTTGTTATGAAGGTTTTACACAAAGTTCTAATGACAGTGGTTTTTCATGCAATCCTAAAGAGTCGCCATTGCCCCAAATTACTATCTATTGCCATGTAGTATTTGGGTACTGTGGGGGTACCTAAATTTCTTGCCTGGTGGCAAGAACACACAACCACTCACCTTAGGAATGTTGGGGTCATTTTCCCTTTGGCCTTTCTGGCCTCAGCTATGCCCCCCTGTGTGAGTGGTATGTGGGACTTGGGGCCCTCTCCAGGGATATCTAGAGCTACCTAGGTCCTTATGGCTGATACTGACACTTGCACAAATCGGGACTCTTCTGTTGTAAGAGTTACAATTCCAATCCATGCTCATTTGGGGAAAACTAAAAATCACTTACTGCCTCAAATAACTCAATAATAGGGAAAAAACATGGGTAGAGCTGATCTTAGGGGCAAAAGTATCTAGGGACTGGTACCCTCCCTCCCTCTTTGTCTTCCTTCTTCTCCCTCTGTGCCCTTCCCTCTCCTTCATCACACACACACACACACACACACACACACACACACACACACACACACACACTTCTTTCCTCCTATCTCTTGGTTGGCTTTACTTATTTTCCCTGTCGCTGCTCTGTGGGGAGGGGACAAGGTTGTCAGGCTTACATTCCTAAGATTGTATACAAAAGAGAATAGAGAGTTTTCCCTATTTGCTACAGGTAGGAAAAAAGAAAAAAAACCCAGGTAGCCTATCTTGAATTATGTGGTAATTAATAAATTAATATGGGCAGGATGCATGCACGTGTGTGTGTGTGTGTGTGTATGTGTGTGTGTGTGTCGTGCTCTGGTTGGCTCAACTTGGGTTTAATGCCCAACCGTATGCAGGATGGAAGAGTTTAGCTGCCAAGGAACTTGTGTGTGGAAGGGTTGAAGAGGATTTCCCTAAAAGAAGGGGGTGCTATTTGCAAAAGAAGAGAAGAAAGATGCAGGGCAATTTTTAAAAATGTTTCCCTGCATGGTACCATTCATAACTATTCTTAAGTATAAAACATGTGGATGAGACTGCAGTGCAGCAGGGAACTTATTCCTGATGTTGATAAGCTGACTTTCAGGAAGAATTCTGAATCTGTCGCATAACCTCTGACAGATATCAGTAAATACAGGATTTTTTTTTTTTTTTACTTTGGTTCAAGCTAGTACTGAAGAAGATAGCTCCTCTGTAATGAGAGCCAGTGTGCCGACCCCAACCAGCCCTCTGCATCTGCCTCATTAGCTTTTCTGTCTTCCCTGAAGGACTTGGGGTTCCTTGGGGTAAGACCTGTGTCTGATTGCTAGTTGTCTTCCAGAACACGGCATGGAACTTGGCACACAGCTGATGCTCAAAGAATGTTTATCAAAGGAATCAATGAATAATAATGACGAGGCCAGCGGCAAACCCCACAAATGTGCTGTTACCCTCTCTGGGGCCACACCTGAAAGCCGTCTGCATTGCCAACTGGTGTCATCAGTGGGCAACTAATCGAGCATTGGAAGTAGAGGCTTGGAATCATCGTGTATACCTCACAAATGAATCTAAATGCATATTCATATGAGCGCATATGTATGGTTAACTTGGGAAGCTAACAGGAAGCAGTCAATCTGTTGAGCAAGTTTGTGTTTTATAAACCAGGTGTTCGGTATTATTATTCATCATTTCCTTTGATACCAGAATGGTCCCCATTATGTAGCATAGGAAATGAAGGAAATGGCATAATATACACGTATTATACAGCAGAGCACCACAACCATGCATTTTGGAGGCCTGTTCAAAGCCTGGGCAAGTATAATTGAATGGCAGTTCATTTTAGGATTCCTACTTGGACTTAAGTTAATGGGATTTTGCCCAGATGGACCATCGCGATCCCCCCCTCCTATTTCTACCCTTTAGAAAATGACTGTTGACTCTACGTCTGCGTTTTTCTTGGAAGCAACATATATGAATCATAAGCAGCTCTTGCCTCAGCAGCTGCTACAGGTTAAGGGGCCACAGAAAAGCAGGGACCCCCTAGTGTTTGGGGACAGAGTGTGTCTGGCTGTGGTTGACTGCATAACTTCTGCTTGGTGGTCCGAAAAAAAAAAAAAAGGAAAAAAAAAAAACTTTTGCCACTGGCTGCTCCTTCCTATGGCAGGAGTACAAAATGCCTTTCGATCATAAAGTACTTACAGTGCAAATTAACTTTCAAATTGATGTTCGTTCTCCATGAAGTGTTTAAGGTTCACAGAATCCAGACCTGTGGAGACTGGGAAAGATGGAGCTGGTGGGTACAGAAGGGCATCTTTATGTTGTGCAAGTGCTATTTCCAGGCTCCTGCCAGCCCTCGTGACCATACTGGTAAGCTTATACATCAGGCAGGTACAGATTAGGGCTCCGGCCAAGCCGGTCCAAATCTGGCCCAGAACTGCCCCTAGGAGAGCAGGTGAGCTCATAGCATAGTAGCTAGACTGAGCTCACTGCATTTCCTCTGTTTACCTGGGGCTGGTTACAAATGAATGGTTTCAGTACAAATGTAATATTATGGGAATTTGTTTTTTTTTTTTTTTTTAGGTCACGATGCAGTAATTACATTTGGAATTAGTCCCTGAATGGAGTTGTCACTATATTCTGGCTTAATATTTGGAAGTTAGCTTCTCATGATCTTATGTTTGTGCCAGATTAATGACCAATGATTTATAGTTTATTTTTACTGGTTATAAGAAAAAAGCTACATTTCTTATTGTCAATCATATGTTTTGATTTCATTCAGGATACTTGTTGGCATTGCTTGAAATTCTGATTTGACTTGCAAAGTGGAAGTTGCCCAGGGTTATGGATCAGCTCAAATCAGTTTTCTTTATAGCAGTAAGGATTACATAAGGAGTCAGAATGTGGGAACACTTTTGATTCTGAGAGAAATGTTTACTGTGGGTTTGTTCTGCCTTTGAAAATGGCCTTGCGTGCCCTCAGTGGCAGCCATATTATACTTTATGTATTTTAGCAAGATGTTGGAACCATGTTTTCACACAGTGGGTGGCAATAACTATCAGCATCATCTCATAGTTACTTTTATTTAATTATTAATATTATGATAAAGTTTTGTTTTTTTACTTAGTCTATCATCCAAATTAGGCTTCCCCAAATAATAAATTACATAATTGCCACATGTATTAGTAAGGGTTCTCCAGAGAAATAGAACAATAGGAGATATAAATGTATATATTTTTCTATATAATTTTCTTTGTATATTTATTGAGAGAGAAACAGATTGAGAGAGAGAGAGAGAGAGAGAGAGAGAGAGAGAGAGAGAGAGAGAGAGATTTTAAGGAATTATCTCCCAGAATCATGGGGGCTGACATGTCTGAAATCCGTAGAGCAGGCTGGAAATCCAGGAAAAGTTGAGGTTGCAGTCTTGAGTCTGGAGGCAGTCTGGAAGCAGAATTCCTTAGGACATCTGTGTTTTCTCTTAAGACCTTGAACTGACTGAATAAGACATACCCGCATTGTGGAGGGGACAAGAAGGGTAGTCTGCTTTATCAGTGTCTACTGATTTAAATGTTAATCACATCTAGAAACTCATGAGAAAATCTCCATCAACACTCAGACTGGTGTTTGACCAAACAGATCGGCACTATGGCCAGGCCAAGTTGACACATAAAGTTAACCATCACACCATGAATCCTCAGTTCTTGAGGGACCGTGAGGTTTTTGCCTCATCTCGTATATTTATCATGGGGGAATGTAGGCCCATCTTGATGTGGATGTAAAACTCATAAAAACATGGCCCTTCTATTCCTGTTACACGTTTTCCCCAACTACTACAAGCTTCTCTTTAGGTATTCTGATGATTGATGGTGGCAAGGATTATGCTACAATGGTGCTTCTCAAGTTTTTATATGCATACTAATTATTAAAATAAAGATTTGACTCAGAGGGCCTAGAGTGCAGCTGGCGATTAATACATTTCTAATGCACTCAAGTGCTGCTGTTCTATATACTACATTATGAGTAGTGAGGCCCAGTAGCTCAAAGAATCTACTGGAAGAACAAGAATAGTGGATGATGGACTGAGGTTAATAACCTTTCCTCAAGAGGCCAGCCCATCCATGGGGACTTCAGTCCATGGGGTTCTAGATTTTAGGGTCTTCTCTTTATAATGCCCCTGCCCAAGAAGACTGAGGGAGCAGCGCCTGATTTTGCTGTGGAATTAAAGCTATGGAGAAGTACCTAAACATCAGAACACTCTCTAGACTGAAGACAGTGGATTCTCCTTCACAAATTGCTTCCCATGAGGCTTTCGTGAGCTATGTAAACAGAAAGTATCCCTCTCCCACCAGACTTGCCATGCCAATGTGGGTTCCTAACAGCAGTGCTACGTGCCTTGATTTCACTTTGGACTCTGCTATTGACTAGCCATGTGACCTTGAAGGCAGGGAAAGGAAACTAGCATCCTTTGAGCACCTTCTTATGCCAGGTGCCATGCTGGACAGTTTCACGTTCTATCATCGAGGCAACAATGCTGGGGAATCACTGGGATTATATTAACTGAGAACATGGAGGCTTAGCTCACACAGATAACAAAGATTCAAAGCTGAGAATTAGAACCAGGTTTGTCTTGGACCAAAGCCTGCTGTGGTCTAGAAGTCTGTTTCCTCATTTGTTACTGAGGTGGAGTAGGGGTCCTTGTCTGTCTCCCAACACTGTGAAAAGCAGATAAGATGGTGGGTCTTGATGCATTTGTACGCAACTCAAAAGGTTACAGAAGTGTTTTGTGTGCAATATATCAAGGGTTGTTCTTCCATGAGAAATGTTTAGTTTCTTAGCAGTGATTTTAGGGATTGGTTGATCAAGTTATTTTTTGTATTTCTGTGTTGTTTGTTTTTCATCTGGGACTGGCATGCAAAGATTCGTAGAGGTCCAAAAAAGTCTTGACTCAACTACATTGAGGAGAATAAATGTTTCCAGATTCCATTGTTTTCAGCAGGGACAACTCATAAGACCCCTTACACTCATGCTTTCTGATCTTTAATTTTCAGATTAAGGAGAAGCATTAACATTGCACATATTGAACATAAGCGTCTGCAGAGTAAAAATATAAAATTAATCTATGTTAATAAAATAAAATGAATTAACGAAGCTCCAACAAGGCTTTATTTGAACCAATATGGCTGAATGTAGTGACCATATCAGCTGGAATGACTGATGGCGACTGACTTTTTTTCCCCAACCAGGGGCTGGGATCCTCACCTTCAGATCAGGGTGAAGGGACAGTACACTTTCTCGAGCCAAAGGCTCTAGTGGGCACTGGTCCATTCCCAATGACCCCTGGTGAGGAAAGGATAAGACAGGGAGGATGGCCTCCCGCCCTGTGGTTTCTAGATCATTCTCAGGTAACTGGCTTTTCTCTCTCCATCCAGCTTGCCGATGATCAGGGCCTTGTCCTGATGACCACTGTCGCCATGCCCGTGTTTAGTAAGCAGAACGAAACCGTGAGTACAGTGGCTGTGCTTCCTGCTCGATGCTTTAGGAGGGTTGTTTTCTGAGACCCCTTCTGCCTCAAGTCCTGGTGACCTTTATTTATTTATTTTAAGGATAGAAGGTATATAATTTCCCCTCACGTCTAATCCTTTTGTTAGAATCATGAAATCAAGCACAGATGAGAGGAACACAAGCAGGCGTCGTTTTACAATGTGCATCACTTTTCCAAAATTGAAGTGTTCAATAACCAGAGGAAGGAAAACCGCACAGAGAATCCTGGATTATGGTGGACAGCTGTTCTATGATTTATAGTTAACAGCTTTGTGTTAGCTTGCTAGGGCTGTGGCAACAAAGTGCCACAAACAGGGTGACTTAAAACAATAGAAGTTTGTTCTTACAATTCTGGAGGCTAGAAGTCCAAAGTCAAGGTGTCGGCAGGGCCATGCTTCCTCTGAAGGCTCTAGGGAAGAATCCCTCTCTGCCTCTTCCATGGCCCCAGACTTCCCTTGGCTTCTGGCAGCACAACTCCAATCTTTGCCTCAGTCTTCACATGACCTTTTTCTCTCATGTGTCTCTATCCTTTCCTCTTCTTATAAGGACACCAGTCGTTGGAAATAGGGCCCATCCTAAATCCAGGATGATTTCAGAGCTCGAGATCCTTAACTAATTATACCTGCAATGATGCTTTTTCCAGACACGGTCACATTGTGAGGTTCTGGATGGACTTGAATGTGGGTAAAACAATGAATGATAGCAAATATCTTCTTCTGGAAGGCATTTCTGATATCGGACAGTTTCTGCACATCACGTTGACCTTGGAAACTGGGACCCTAGAGGCCTATTCCTTTACCTTAGTTCTTGGTTTCAACTGACTGCTAAAACTGTTAGCCTTATTTTCTTCTTTCTCTATTTAGTCTCTCTCTCCTGGGCACCAGATGGCAGTGTAAATTGAGAACGCAGTTAACACACTATAAGTCTTTCCTGTAGAAAGCTTCCATAAGAGAAACTGATTAATGATTGCAGTCCTTAGCTGCTGAAACTTTAGTGCTTCTGCACATCCATTCTTTATTTTCAGCAGACAGAAGAAAACTAGCTTCTTGGTATGGATGTGTTTAGATTGTAGTTGTTAATGTTTGGCCTGAGAAGCTGCCATTCTTGTCGAGTAATACATTTTTTGGGGGGGGTGGGAATAGAAGAAGCTTCCTCTAGGAGATCTGGGTTAATCCTCAACCTCTGTTCATTTGGAGAAGGCATCAGACAGTGATCTGTGGTATGTGGCTTCTCACAAGGTTCTATTTTTTCTACCCAATTAACTTAATATTGTTTTGTTTAATGTTTGTTTTCAACAGAGATCGAAGGGCATTCTTCTGGGCGTGGTTGGCACAGATGTCCCAGTGAAAGAGCTTCTGAAGACCATCCCCAAATACAAGGTACTGCATCACGTATTTAATAGTCAAGGGCCAAATGTCCAAGATAAATTACCTTGGACATTACAACCTGCCATAGTAATGATAAAAACACAAAGGAAAGAGGCCGTTCTACCCTTGTACTCTCTTTCTGACATGCTTTTCTTTTTTAAAAAAAAGGTAACAGTCTGTAAAAATCTAAGTAGGTCGATACAGGTCTATGCAGGTCTAACTTCTCTGATGGTCTCCTGACTCACCCCAGTCTGTGGACCCTTTAACATCTGCTGCCTCTTAGCAGAAACCCAATGAGGCACAAAGAAAAATGGCCTCTGACTCTATTGAATAAGTATTCCCTCTATCTTGAAAGGTGATGAGGTATAAATTAATATTTCTTTCTTAATGCTAAATTAAAATCCTTAGAACTAAGAGAATTATAAGGTGTTTTTTTCTTGTTTGTTTTTGTTTTGTTTTGTTTTTTGGTTTGTCATTTTAACTTTGAACCTAATTGAAGGGGTGCAGTAGGAAATTTTGGAACAAAGAAGATAGAGCAGGCCTTGGTAGGACACTGCTTTGGGAATCTAGAACAGTGTACAGGGCATTCAACGTGACCTCCAGCCTCCTGGTACCCACAGCCCTCCTCCGCGTGGGATACTGAACCTTTCCCATCCTGGGTTCAGGTACCTGTGGGCTTCCTAGCCACTGGGCCTTTGCTAACCTAGAATGCTCAAAAGAATGATGGCTTAACTGAATGACTAGGCAAGCACATGCTGGAATTCTCTGCCGTCTTTAAAAATGGGGTTTTTCAGATGGGGGGACTATCACTTATGGGGGGATATAACTATTATGTTGCTTTGTACACCTGAAACTAATTAAAAAAAATAAAAATGGGGTTTTCCAAGACTTTTGAAATGCCTGAGGAAAGGCTTATAATACAAGGTCATGTGCATTAGGCAGGATTCTTAAATTGTATGACAGGGATAGGCGTACCTTTTGACAGAGGGTTGGAATAAGAACAAGGGAGTGGATTAGCCAGTCACCAGGCATCACAGCAAACTCTTGTTCAAGCAAGTCAGCTGAATGGATGGCTGCAGCCAAAGTGATCAGGTCACCCCACAGGGGGTTGGATGCAAAATGAGAGGTGCAGAAAATGGCTGTTTAAAAAAAGCACCACTTCGTGGCACGAGACAGGGTGCCTCGTGGTACACTATTAGCAGATAACATTGGCCGAGTACTTGACACCGTGCATAATGCATTTCCCAGGTCATGTTAACCAAGCTTTGTCAGAGCAGTGCAGTGCTGTTGTACTCATTCTACGCACAAGGAAACTCAAGTTCATAGGGAGTATGTTCACAGAGCTCAGGGCCACATGAGTAGGAAGTGGTGAGTGTACTTTGAGCCAGGTCCGTATGAGTCCTTGACCCACGTGCTTGGAACAGACGTAAACCATTCACACACCACTTCGTGATTTGTTGCCATGTTCATATACCATCTGTATAATTATTTACTTAATACTTCATTTGTAAATCAGCTCAAAACTTTCTTCACTTCAATTGATTTTAATAGGAAACACCATAGCACCATTTAAAAAGAAAAACCAGTGTGATCTGCCATTATAAAAGATACAATTGTAAAAAAAAAATCATAAAACTAATAGCATTAAATGATTGCTTTGTAATCTAAGTTTCTGAATTTGAGTCTGTTCTTTTTAAGGTAGCATTAAAGGGGACTGTTAAAGCTGTATATTAAATGGAAACTTTCTTTTTGATAGAATTGGAAGGGTAGAAGACATTTTAAAAGGGCTAACTCTCAGTAACTAAGAATAAGTTTAATACCAGGCCCATATGCCACCTAAAATTATCCTGCGCTACACTCTATTTTTCCTGAGAAATCAAAACAGTCCAGGAGAAGATGATGGAGGGCTGCAGAGTGAGGACCATGGAGGTTGTTCATCCTGAGGTGGTGGGTACCCCTGCCTTCTGGGGCTCCCCTCCGGTCTGGGCATTAGTATCATCACCAACATCTGTACGCCCATGCTGCACCCCCACCTGGCAGCCCAGGCTTCTCAGAGTCCCCAGAGGATTTGACTTTACCCAGTGCTTCCTGTCTGGTCCAAAAATCACCTTCATAAGACAGAAAAGAAAAAAAAATGAACTCTAAGTTAAAATCAGGTGTCCAGGCTCATAAAAGGTGGCCTCCTTAGCAAAAACTCTCCTGTTCAGGTTTCTTGAGGTGAGAAAGGCCTTCTTCCTACTGCCACCCAGGGCCCTGACATCCAGCCTCTTCCACCTCGTAGGCTTTCACAGTTGGGGTTAAGTTTCCCGAGACCCAATAGGACATCTGGTTGATCCAAACCCACATTATCAAGTGCTGGAAATGGTATAGCTGCCCCGAGACTGAAAGCAAAGGTCTAAGAGAGAGAGGTGAGCTCCCTAAAGAAGATGCACTTCATTTCATTCAAATCCCCAGACCTACATGCCCAGAATTGTAGGCTCACTGTCTAAGGAAGGGTATCCTACACTTACGGAATGATTCCAAACAATTAAGCCTCTTATTTCATATGAGAAGATGTAAAAACCTAAGTACAATGTCACTACTTGATATATGCCCAATAAATCAAGGAAGTATGAACATAATATGACACTGATACCAATTACCCTGTGGATCTATTTCTTAAAGCTTCCTCTACCTGACAAGCTCAGCTCTTTATGGCAGTGTTGTACTTAATAATAGGTAGACGCTGCCACTACACCCATTTTATAGCTACAGAAACTGAGAAACAGATAGTTTAACTATCTCACCAAGTCTCACAGCTAGCAAGCCATGATTTTAGCTGCTATATATTACCCTAAAACCATTAGGAACAATAAATGGCAATGGTAATCATAATCATAATCATAATCATAGTTGAAATAAATGTTAGACTATTAACAATAACAATAAGAGTTCAAATAAAATAAAACAAGAAAACATGCATTGAACTTTTTACTATGTGTCTGGTGTGGTAAAAGTGCTGTAAATGCACGATTCCCTTGGAATCTGTATTGTGCTCCCATGAAGTAGGTACAGGGTGGCCCTGTTTTCAGTTGAGGAAACTTGAAATGACTTTCTCACTGTAACTCATCTAGTGAAAGATGAGTGAAACACAGTGTAACAAGAAAATAGAGGAAGATCAACTACAGAAATGTAAGCAGCAATGCCTGAAATACAGGCACTTCTGTTTTATGCTTTCCCAAGGGTCGGGCTGGGAACCGGAGACACAGATAGAACATACGTAAACCCCAGTCAGTCCTCCTCTGGTTCCCATAACACGCCTTGGGAAAAGGTGTGCCTGTCAGCCAGGGACAGCCATGGCGGGACAGGCCCCTCTCATCCAGGAGAGGAGAGCTCCAGGGAGGAGAGTGGGGATCACACCTTTCCCTCCTGATTAACACCTTGTAAAGATGAGTCAGCTCTTGGCTCTTGGGGTTTTCCCAGAAGATAGAATTCTTTCTTTTCCCTTAGCTTCATAGATTTTTCCCATAAGTGATCAGACTTCCTGTAATTTTTATTAAGAATTCCAGACACCCCAGCAATAATTTCCAGACACCATGGCCTCTGTTAAGGTAACAAGCCATTTTATAATTGGGTTCACTTCATTAGCCCAAAGCCCCTGCACTTGGAAGGGGAGCACCTCCTTCCCAGCTGTTGGACCACGAGACTGCTGGTCTCCGGGAGACCATGCTTCAGGATGAAGGCCTCTGGCAGCCCCAAGTGCTGGAACGCCTCGTGTCCGATCTGTTCTCTATTACTCCACGGAACGGCACATTAGAATGGACAGGAAGACTGGTTCTATTTCAGATGAAATAAAAATTAGAGATTTCATCAGGATATTGATTTGTGGCCAAAAGCAAATGTTGGACATTGTCATATTAGAAGCTTTTGGTTTTCTGAGAGATTCATCCACCGAGTGTGTTTTGAGATTTGCTCAGACTTTCTCTTCTTACATCTATATTAAGTTATATCCATATGTCACCAACCAAACAACAAAAAATTCTGATGTCATTTTCTCAGATTGTTCTCCCGGGAAGGATTTTAACCAGATAGTTTCTGAACATCAGGAAGACTTTCTCAGATATAGCTTGAGAAGAACTGGCGAATCACCTGCCATAGCAAATCAGCTTCTCCTTTTTGGCTCACTTGTGATACTTACTATAGTTCAGACTTTAAAGATGAATTAAATAATATTGGGTAAAGGGAAGAATGTCTTGAATAAACACAAACCTTAACCGCAGCCCCTGCCATGTGCCAGGCAGTATGCTAAGGAGGTAGAAGTCAAAGATCAGTAAAACGGCTCCTTCCCCACAAAGCCCGTTCTGATGGGGGAGGTACTGCCTTATCTAGAACGAGGCGAGGGAAGGAAAGACAGCCAGCTGGGCTGAGAGGTGGGAAAGTCAGGTGTAGCATTTTCATGCATATCAGTGAAGGTAGTCGTGGGAGGAATCTTGGAGTTTTATGGAAACATGCTATGCAAAGGAAGAAACAATGGGAGGATCAGGAGAACCTTTTTGTAGGTGATGAACCTGAGGTGATGAATGCTGAGTTTACAGCATGGATGAGAACTAGGTAGGGGAAGATGGGAAGGAGCGGTGCTCTAGGCCGCTAATGCTGTGTGAGTGAAGGTCTTGGTAGGATAGAAAACTGCAGGGGGGTTGTTGTTGCTGCCATGTTCCCTGAGAGGCAATGAGGGGAAAGAGGTAGGACTGGGTACCCAGGTAGGAGCCAGACCCCAGGGACACCTGATGGATAGGCCCGTGGATTTTTGTCTTACACTTGAAAGAGGTCTTTAGTGGCTTTTACACAGGGGGGCAATAGAGCCAGAGGTATCTTTGACTTTGATCAGTCTGGAAGATGACTTTGATAGGGCCAACCTTTGAGGCAGGAAGAGCAGTTAGCACCATTGTGGAAATCTATTACATTGAATCTTTACGGATGGTAGGGTGGGGAAGCAAAGTTGAATCTGAGTAATTTCTGGAAGAAAAATTAGTGATTACTTGGATCAAGAAGTTGGGGATGAAAGAAAGAAACAAGTCTAAGGATGACGCTGTCATATCTAACTTGGGAGTATGGGCAGGTGGTAGTGCCACCGACAGAGAGAAGAGCAGAAAGAGCAGTGCTGAGGGAAGAGCTGCCATGATGGACCGGGTGAGTCCAACAGCCTGAGGGATACCCAGGTGCAGATGACTGACATGCAGTTGGGTATGTGGATCTGCCACTGAGGGGCGAGGCCAAGGCTGGACCACAGGCCTGGAGATCAACAGCATCCAGGTGGTTGCTGAAACTTACTGGGGGAGACAACGTTCCTATGAGAATCCTATGGAAAGGAGCACACCCAGGCGTATGGAGTCTGGAAGCTGAGGGAAAGAAGAGTGTAAACGAAGAGGGTGCAGTTGGCTAATACAACCGGGAAGATGCAAGAGACAGCTTTCTACAGCGTTTGGTAATTAGGAGGCCACTGGCAACTGTAGAGAAAGGTGTTCTGGTGGCATCTTGGCAGGTGGGGGTGGGGAGGGGACAGCAAATGGAGATCCTAGTAGGCTGAGGCCTAAAGGAGCAACAAGCAAGTGGAAATGGCATTTAAACAATAAGCATAGGACATTGGTGGGAAGGTCAGCTTAGCCTCTGTTTCCCAGGGATGAAGCAGAGTTTGGGTTAGCCTTGGAGGATCTGCATTCAATTCAATGTCTTTTATTATTTCCTTGCTTCCTCCTTTTCCTCTTTTTCTTTTCCCCCATCCTCTTTCCTCAATCCCAACCACCCCGTCACATATTGTTAACCACATGGCATGACCTTGGTCATCGTGGAACTTATATTCTGATGGGGAGGTAGGCATTAAATAATCAAAGGCTTTGACTGATTCCTTGATTACTTATTATAATCTAACTCACAAATAATTGTTTATTATCATTTTGATAAGTGCTATACAGGAAAAGTAAAGGGCATTAAGGGAGCATATGCAAGGAACTCTACCTTCTTTTAAGTCTCACTTCCCATAAGCAAACCAAGAACTGAAGTAATGTTCAGTAGAAGGCACTGACTGTATTAGCTCACTGTAAAATACCATTTGGTCTCATTTTGAGTTCGAATCCAATCAAACACCACTTTTGCCTTGAATGGAAAAAGTCAGACTCTCCAAGTCCTTTTTGACCCCTCCAGTTTGTATTAGACAGGAACACAGTAATGGTAATTAATGCAGTGTTTACTGTGTCTGACATTTTTCCAAGACACAGGATGAAAGAGACGATATACATCTCAAAGGATAGGAAATCTCTGGTTTATCTTTCACAGCATAACGAAATATACTTTTATCATTGGAGTCAAGTAGAATCTTATTAAAACTTGCTGTGCAAGGTAACTCCAGGAGAAAACATCGGTTGCCCTTGACTACCATGTGCATATTTGCTTTGTGTAATGCAAGGGAAACTTTTAATTGTCGGTGTTAAATTCGTTAAGCTAAGAAGCAGACAGGGTCATTCTTGGTTTGTAAACTCTGTCGTCTGGATCATATAATAGTATCATAGTCAAGAATGTGAGTGGCAGAGAATTTTAAAGAAAAGTAACAGTGAAGGCTCAGAACTATGAAATAACTTGTCAGAAAAAAATAGAGGATTTTTTTTTCTTCTCCCCTTTCACTGCTCTGGCAAAAGTGGGTTACATTTTCTTTCTTCAGAGAGGGAGAGATCAGTATGAGTTTTATGCCAGAGGCCATTTTAATACATGAATGATTTGTAGGTAAATTTATTGTAGCCAATGGGTGCAGTCAACTGTGTAATAGAAATATTGTCAAAAAGCTGGGATTATTATTTAAATAAGTGCAGTGTTAAATTTGATTACATACTTTTTAAAGCTAATAAAACATTTCATTGCTCTCAAAGTATTTCCCATAGTCCCATTTAGTCAGAAAACATAAATTAAGTGAGGTTCTGCATTGAAAATTACCCAGGCTTTGTGTCGATGGAAGCATGCACGGAAAAGCTTGGCAGCCTCACAATTTAAAGAGGAAAGGATATAAAAGGGGTTGGCAGGCTCCTCCGTAGGCTGGGGGGAGGGACACTCTTATCCTTGAAGAATTATGAAAAATGACTGCCTGGGAGAGTGCAGGTTTGAGATGGCCCCTATGGGTGTGGAATTATAGGAAGCCTGGATGTGAATCAGAGTCAGGTCCCCCTCTTTCCTTATATCACAGGTAGAGAGAAGACACTGAGGTTGATAAAATTCTGTTCACTTGGACACAGCGTCTTTCCAGAAACATTGGCCACTTTCTTTTTTTTTTTTCCTTTTTTTCATGTAATTGTTTTTGTTTTAAATAAATCAAAGTAAGGCCTTTGGATGCAACATGGGGATGTGACATTTTAAATTGTGCTATTTGCTGAGCTTATACTGTGACAGGTCTTCATTTCCACCAAATGTCAAGGATCAGCGCCTTGCATTCATTTTAATGAAATATTGTGCTGATAAGGGTTATGAATGCCAAGTTTAAGCTGTAAATTACTAAATGTCGGGTTGCTTTATGCTTTGTGAATTCACCAGGGAGCAAGCTAATGAAAGTTTCTTTCTCACTTCCTCTTACAGTTAGGGATTCACGGTTATGCCTTTGCAATCACAAATAATGGATATATCCTGACGCATCCAGAACTCAGACCACTGGTAAGAGGAATACTTATTTCTGTGTTTCTCCTTTTATGATTTTAAGATATTTTCTTCAGTTCTTCAGTGGTGATACTTTGTAGCAGTTTTTGCCTTAAAAACTCAATTCATAATATTGTCTCCTAAAGGTTGTTAATAGTTTATAACTAGTATTTTGACACATAATACATAAATAATGTTGGATATATATATTTACTATCTTGCTTTTGTATATAAATTCGTATATAGTTATATGCATGTATTTATTTATTTTATATCTGCCAGTATAGTGATTTTTATTTTTAACTCTAGACAGTTTGAAACATATAATAATGGGTACCATTGTATGACAAATGGTTTCTCTCACTCCAACCAGAGACTGAGTTATTGCAGGTCACATTTGATACAGCAAATTAGACCCAGGATCCCTGGAAATTCACTACAATGGGATTTGCCCCCAAATTACATTGCCTAACCCAGTGCCTCCTGCGTTGAAGGGATTCAACAGTACCTTTTTGGTTTCATTGAAGTGGTTGAGATTTTCTGCTTTTCCTGCCTAAGCCATATGCAGTAGCATTGTTTGGAGACCTGATGTGTCAACCATTTTCTTTTAGCATCATTTGCACTTTCTCTGAAGTGTGTGAGGTTACACCCAACCTAGAACAGCTCATGATATTGTCGTCCAGCTCAGTCTTTGGGGAGAGGCTGTCTAGAGCACTGTGTTGAGGAGAATACTGAAGGGCAGCCAGGCTTGTTGGGTAGGAGGCCCTGGTCCACTGAGTATCTCCTGTGGATGCTGGAAGGGCATCAGCAGTGACTGCCATGGGTTTGGGTCGCTTTCGGTGTGTGTGTATGTGTTTAGATAATTTGAAAGCAGATACAAAGGTATAAAGAGTAATACAGTAAATTCTGCTTTGGAAAGTTAAGAATGTATAGGCCGTTTCTTGTAGCCATCCACATACTCATATACATATTCACACATACTCATCCCCCCAGATGCCTTTTTCTCTTTCATCGAGATTAGAAAATAGAGGCAGTGCCTGCTATGCAAATGTTTATTGGAGAAGCATTGTGGGAACCAGTTTGCTTCTCGCTTGAATCATTGTTTAGAAAAGTTCATGTTTGAGCTCCATCATCATCCAACTTTGCTCTAATCGCCCTGGTATTAATGGAGTCATGGCCACATCATGTGGACCCCATATGCACACTTTAAGATGGGAATTATGGTAATATTTGATTTCAACAATCTTTTTTTTTTTTTCAATCAGAAAAGGATTGGGTTAACTAGCTAGCTAATTCCAAATGTAACTCAGAATTATTGAAAAGCCTGACTGAAAAAAGCTACTGACCTTGTAAGGACATTTAAGTCTAAAAACATATATAAGTCTAAAAGCTTGGCATTTGACCCATTTCGAAGCCACCCAGTAGGGCTTGTCTGTTGGGAGTGGTAGGAGTTACGTGTTTGGTGTGGCTGAGTCTGGGCTCCTAGTGCTTATTTATTCCAAGTTGGAGTGGAACAGAGTAAATGAAACAATCAAACCTGGATCTTCTGCCAGTGAGTGAATTAGCTTCCCATTTATCAGCCTTTAAAGAATGAATGAAATGGAACCAGATGTCAGAAGTCACCAAGGTCCTTTCCCTTTCTGTGCTGCAGTGGAAATGAGCTGCTCCCATTGCACACTCAACTCACAACACCTTTCTGCTTTTTTATATCTTCTGGTCATGCAGCAAATTATCCGTTTGCGAACAGTCTATCTGATGTACTTTCCAGAGCTATAGCCACTGAGAAGGCAGCCGAAAGGCTCTTAGAAAAGTAGCCCCCCCCAGTCCACAGGGGCATCTCCTACCAGTGCAAATGTCCACACCACATGTAATTTCTGTTCTTCTCACTGTTGAATCATCGCACTGAATGACTTCACCAAAAGTGGCAGCCAAGGTCAAGTTCCCATAAAGGGAATGGCCCAAGCAAATGCTCCATCTCTCACCTGTGGGAACTCAAACCATATGAACCATTTTGCAGTTGGTCTATGATAAGAGCGTAAGGAATGGCCAGGCCAAGTATCTGTCCCTGACCCTGTGGCCACACAATCTTTAGAAGAGGTTTGGAGCGATGCCCACCATTGAGGATTTCATGAACTAACCCATCTGAGTGTTATCAGTAAGTGGATGTTGACTATGCCTTGAGTTTTATGTTTTCCTTCTGGGAAAAAGACAGCAGTGAAGTGGAAGGAACTCAACTTCAGCAACACACAGGTTGCCCTTCACTCCTACTCCTGCCACATCCGAACTGTGTGATTTGGGGCAAGTCACACAGCCTCTCTAAGCATCATTTTCCCTTGTAATCCTGCCATCACTATAGTGTACAAATCACAGCTTAGTTGTCAGAGTAAATGGGATAATGCCACCAAAGAGCCTTGTGTGACAAAGCAGGCCCCAGGACACGGTACAGACGGTGGTGGTTAACCCAGCGCCCGGTTTGTGTTGTATTAGCTCTATTGCTCTAAGCTCAGCTGCTATAAAGGTTGGGAGGATGTGGTGGGGGGTGCTTAGGGAGGAGCTAAAGAACACTTTTTGATTATTCACTTTTTTCAGGTTATTATAATAAACATTGATGAGGGATTGTACACACACACAGAAGTGAACAGATGCAGAGTCCTTGGACTCATTCAATGCTAATTTCAGTCTTCCATCAACTTAGTCTGTGAAACCTTGGCTCAACCTGTCTGTGCTTCTCTCTCTCTCTCTCTCTCTCTCTCTCTCTCTCTCTCTCTCTCTCTCTCTCTCTCTCACACACACACACACACACACACACACACACACACACACATTATCAGTTTTATTGGCCAACTCTGGTCTAGAAGACAGTTAGACAACTGTACTATAAATTTCTATGTGAGCTCTACCATGTGAGGAAACCAAAGTTTTGTTGTTTGTTTTTAAGGCAGCAATAAGCATAATACTAGAAGCTGCAGTAACTGAAGAATACTAGTTAAGAGCCAATCTTCATGGACAGACTACTCCAGGCTCTGGCATGTACATGTGTTCACCTGAATGACAAAAGCAGAAAGCTTTCTCCCTTCTTCTCCCTCATCACCAGTCCACCCAGCACATAGTAGGGACCCCAGAGATGAATGAACAAAGGGATCTCCAAAGCTAATGTTTTCATGTTCACTTACCTTGGGTCCTTCGGGATAATGTAATTTGGGAGTCTCCCCTGGAAACATATCTGCACCGGACTTGACCCAGCCTGGTCAGAACCCTCCTGCGTGGCTAAGGACAAGCAGCCGCCAGCAGCTTCCTTGGCTTGCTGAGGGTTCGGGCAGGGAATCCTCATTCAAACCTGACTCGCCTTCTCCCAAGCCCAGCCACGTAATCGAATCCTTATTATAAATGCATGTTCCCCTTGGTTTTGGCCAAGGCTACCAGATTAGCACGTTGGGCATGAGTATGGGGTTGTGGCCAGTGCGAGAGGATGGATCAAGCTCGCTTAAAACAACTTATATTCCCTCCCCATCTGCCACCGAGATTTTTTCTGCCCCTGCAGCCAGAGGAAAGAGGTGGGTTTCTCTGAAGCACAATACCAATATTTTTCTAATTTGTCCAATAAAATCTTCCCCCTGAACTTAATGTTTGGCTTGATTTTATCCAGTATTTCCTTTAATCTTGTATGACTTGGGTGTGAATCATGAAATGTCTCCAAAAACAGCTCAGATGTAGGGGCCTTACTCAGCAGACTCGCTTTGGTTTAATTGGCAGAACTGCTAAAGGAATTCTTTTCTGTTGATAATCGGGCTACCCTTAGTCTTTCTCCAGTTGTTTCTCAACCAGTCTATCCTTGCCATCAGCTTGACTTCTGGTACACTAAGTGACATTGACCCAGCAAACATGTACCCGGTGCCTGGTGTGTTGGGTCCTATGTTAGGCTGGAGCTGCATGTAGCTATCTTCCAGGGGGCCAGGGGCCGTCTCATGGATGGGGGGCCAGTACCTATTCGCTGGGTGGGGAGTAGGATGGCAGCACAGCAAGTGGGATTCAAGTTAGACCCTGAAGAATGTTCTTTGCGTGGTTATTAAATGTCTGGAATTTTTTCCTTGGTCTCTACCACTCTTTAACATTCAGGTTAAAACTATTTCAACATATAGTTACCTAGAGTTACTGTCTAGATTGATTTGTTTTCCACTTTATTCTTCCCATGTCTTTGAGAGCTTTATGAATTTTTCTTAAAATGTGGAGCCCTGAATATCTCTCTTTTCATTTTGCCCAATAGGGCATTGAGGGAAGGTACCATCTTTAGCATGATCAGATTTTTGGTTTTTTTTTTTTTTTTTCATATATTTTGGTGATCCATCTCCCCTCCCATGTTAGAAGAAAGGGATATTTGAGTTGATTTCCTTCCCCCAAGGGGGCCCGGAATGTGGGCCTTGTCAGATCACCAAGAGAACATAAAGAAGGCCTCCTTCTAGCAGCCACAGGGCAGGCAGGGCTCCACAGAAGAATCTGAGGCAGGCAAAACCTAGGACTTCTTCCCACGAAGCCCATGGTGACACCTGCCAAAGGCTGTTCATTCTGTGTCTGCAAGCCCAGGAGATGGGGAAGGATGCTGGTGGGTTTTTATTCTGGATGAAAATTTGCCAGTCCCATGGGCCACTGGATGTGGTGGTAGATGAGATAGGAGCTGGGCATAATGGAGAGAAATCTTCATTCGTTCCTTCAGCATTTGCTGAATGTCCACTGTGTTCTAGGCCTGAGCAAGCTGCTTGGAGCGGTTACAGAGATGTGCCCCACCTCAAAGAACTCAAAGTCTAATGCGTGCATAAGATTTAATATTTAAGGAGTGTGAGTAACTGTAGACACTACTCAGGAAGATGCATTTTTGTATGATTGTTATTGTTGGCCTTAGTATGTTTAAAAAAAAAATTGTCGATTCCTTTTTATGTGACAGGCACTGTTTGAAGTGTTTTACATGTGTTAAAGCTTTTAATCGTTAACTCATTTAATAGCAAGCCTAGGATATAGGTGCGGTGGAAAACCCAGAGGCTCAAGGGAAGGGTGTGTGTGAGGGCAGGCCTGGGTGGAAGATGGGTCTAGTAGGCACCTGGAGTCTGACTGTAGCCAACTGTGAGTGCCAGGCTGAGATACTGGGGTTCTCTGCGAGGAAGGCAGATATCCCCAGGTTCCATACAGGAAGTTGTGGCACTAATTGATAAGGTGGTGAGGGGACTAGAAAGTGCCAGAGCCTGGAGCCCTAACCCAGATCAGTCGAGGCGTGTGAAATTCACTATGTTACGCTGGTTGGTTCTTCAGAAGACAGGAGGCAGAGTGGTTGGAGGGTGGGACTGACCAAGAGGCCTGGTCTCTACAGCCACATGGATAAGTAACAGAGTCATCACTGGATGATTATAGTTAGCATCTGTCTAGACTGGCACGGTCCAGTAAGCATATCGTGTGAGCCACAAACACGAGCTGCCTGTGTAATTTACAATTTTTCTAGTAGCCACATCTAAAAAAAGCAAAAAAGAAATGGATGAAATTAAGTTTAAGAATATGTTTTATTGAACACAGTAAATCCACAATCACATTGTTTTAAAATACAATAATATGAAAATTATTAATGTGATATTTTACATTCTTCACATACTTATCTTTGAAACCTGGTATGTATTTTACACACACAGCCCATTTCTGTTCTGACGAGCGACATTTCAGGTGCTGTTGAGCCCCATGTGATAGCACAGGTCTCTAGAGTGTGACCAGACATTGTGGAGCCTTCTAGATAAAAGGGACTGATCATATGACCTCCTCTTTCCTTAAAGTACATGACAACAAACTTCATCACTACCACCACCCATCACTTTTCCATCCTGGAAGTCACTGCAAACAGTTGGTGGCTTCTTAGCCTCCCCTATTGTGGCCTAGGCCCCTCCCTCGCAGGCTGTGGCCTCTCAGAGAGTGAAAGTGGGGAACTGTCCAGAATTCAGGACAGCAAGTTGATGGACAGGGCAGATGATCTCCCTGGTTTGGCCACACATCTCTGCCTATTTCAGCAATGTGGGTTCAGTTCCGAACCAAACTGTGCAGCATGAGCCAGTGGGCAGGAAGCATTAGCCACATGGGGTGAGCCTGAGCTGTCTGCTTATCTAAATCAGAATATTCAGACATCCACACCATTTCTGTTGTTCTGTAAAACTTGGGTTAACTCTTTAACCAGCTCAAACTCTGCAATTACGGTGGCATCTTCCTAACCTATTGTAGAATCTTCTGGACTCCCTCTAGAATCCAACGTCGCTGTTGTCCCAGCCACCAGCTCTCCACAGCCTGAACTCTGTCTGATGTCAACAGCCTTTTACTTCTGTCACTCTTTGACTGTCCCTGTCCCACTGTGAACGTCGATTCTGCTGTTTTGTTCTTAGGTATGGCCAGGCAGGTCATTTAGCCAGGCCTTTTTGCTATTACACGTGGGTCACAGATGGACCTTGCAGAATGTCAATGAACACACGGATTGACGTGTGGACATGCTAATAAATATTCTTATACCATAGTCCTCTCATATGGAATTAAGTGGACATGCCTATGGACACATGTAAATATATGTGGAATGCTAAGTAGACAGTGCATATCAAATGTCAGTTTAAATAGGAGCTTAAATGGTAGCAGCACTATTAGAATCCTCGTCAAAGTCTAAGTGATTTGGCTCAGGCAATGTGAGGAGACTGGATCATTTTAAAAAATTGTGGTGGGAAGTTTAAATGTGATTTTTATATCACGATGCAGATCCTCAATTATGTAAGGTCTCCCACACATCTAATAGTTTTCTTTTTTGTTTTTCTAATAGTTTTTCTTTTTTGGACCAACAATGCCTGCGTTAATTTTCCTCCATTTCTTTTTGCCATCCACAACTGCTCAATGTAAGCGCTAAGGGTTCTTGTTAGCTCAACAGGTGTGGGTGTGGCTTTTCCTGGGCCCCTCCTCCACATCATCCACCCTCCTGTCCCATTGCATCTGGCTCCAAAACGCTCCCCAAGCCCATCTGCCTCTCTCTGTCACTACCCCCCGGTTAGGGCCACCGTATTGTCTCTCCTGGATGACTTCAGCTCCCTTTCAGCTCCTCTCTGGGCACCTGTTTTTGCCCCCCACCCCAGCACTATTCATTCGGCAGGCAGTCGGGGTGGGGGGAGGGCTTTCACAGACATCAGTCAGATGGCGTGGCTTCCATTTGCATAGAGAGAAAACCCCAAACTCCTGGCCATAAGCCCCATCCCTGCTACATCTGTCACCACCTCCCTGCCCTGCCTGAGCTTGTGTGGCAGCCCATGCTCCCCTGGGCTCCAGCCACATGCAGGTCCTTTTGCTGGTGTCTCGGAAATCTTCCTGGTTTAAATCCTTGTGCCTGCTCATCCCTCTACCTGGAATCTTGTGTCAGATACACCCACGGCTGGCGTGTCCTCATCCCCCATGTCTCATCTCAGGTGTCACCCCTGTAGAGAGGTATGCCTGCTCCCTGGCCACAGGAGCCACTCTCCTGTTCTGTCACTCCCCGTGACATCCCCTGCTTTAGTTCCCTTGGTTCACATAGCACTCTTGGGAAATGTCTCTGTGTTCATCCTCTCCCCTACTGTCCCTGGTGAATGCCTGGGAGTTTGCCGCTGCTTGGAGGATGTAGTCAGTAAATATTTATTGAATGATTTTGATGATGTTTGATGGATGCTGATGACTAAATGGCTAGGTACCAATTTCTTACAATAAATGAGAAGTGCAGGGGCCACACATTCACTCATGAAACATTTACTGAGTCCTTCCTATGTCAGGTGCAGAAATTGAAGCACACGTGATTGATGGATACCTCCTATTTTCTGCCGTTCCTCTGCCCACCTGCTTGTCTGCAAGCATTCATCAGGTGTTCCTTGAGTCAAGCACTGTGCAAACTAACGGAGACATAGAAGTAGGTAGAAGGATGTCCCTGCCCACTAGAAGCTCACTCCCCGATGGCCAGAGGGGCCAAGAAGACCTATGGGCTTATAGGGGAAGTGTCTGCTTTTTTTCCAGGAAGGTGCCTTGTCATGCAGGGGGGCTTCCCAGAGGAGGTAGCAGGCACGTCGACTGCATTCACAGTTCCACTCTGGGGGACATTTCTTCCCACTTAGCAGGGGCACCCCACTCTCTCCAGGACCGCTGTCTCGGGCCAGACCAGACGTAAGTTTTCTCTCTGGTCTCAGAACCATGCATTCTGCTGCCCTAGTCTGTCAGGGTGTGTGGGGCGGGGAACTAGCCTTATTTACAAACCTTTCTGTGGCTCCCAAATGCTGGAACCCTCAGCTTCCTGGCCCTCCTTCTGCCCAGGCTGTTGCTGAACTGAAGGAGACTCCCCAGTAGGTGGCGCCCGGGCACCGCCGTGTGCCAGGTCCCAAAGATGCGGTCCCTGCCAGCACACATTCTCTGAACAGAGCCCAGACGACTCCAGCTTAGGCCTGGTCTGAATCTATGCCGCTTAAGAGAAAGAATTAACGGATGCTTCGTAAATGTATCTGTTCAGAGGAGTGTGTTCTCTGAGAAAAAATAAACAAGACTGTGTGACCCCCACGTAGTGAGCCTGTTCCTTTTGAAATACATCATTTGGCAAAAGAGAAAACAGAGCCCCGCATGCTTTCCTCTTGATGAAATTGTTGAAGGCACTGTTTGAACTGCCCCGACCTGGACGCTTAAATGGAATCATTGCAGCCCTGAACTGGGAACACTTACACGTCCTGAGTCTGGGGATTAGGCAAGTTAGTGGGGTGCCCGGGTTTCTGTTTGTTGAGAGTTACACTCTGTTCTGTGAACCTCAAGAACTCAACGGCCTCTTGGTCCCCGAGTTCTGTGGCTGTGTATGTGGTTAGACACTTAGGGCATATGGGGGTTAGCAGATAGAGGACTAACAGTAACAATGCAACTGTCCCAAAGGGTGTTAATGGCCAGGCTCTATGCTGAGCACCTTATGTGTTTTGCCTCCTTCTGTTCTCAAAGCATCCTGCATGTTCGGACTTATCTCAGAGGGGATAACTGATGCCTAGCCCAAGGGCTGTCAGTCAGAAAGTAAATTGGAGTCAGTCTTCAGGAAAAAAAAAAAAAAGAAAAGAAAAGAAAAGAAAAGAAAAGAAAAGAAAAGAAAGAAAAAAGAATGACTATGGACAATGTCATTTTTCACAAAATAAAATCTATTCAATTGGAAGAACTTTTCTCAATTCTGAAGCTGTGTTATGAGATTCTTTGACAAAATGAAAGTTGAGCTGGACAGCCTCCCCTCACTACTGCAGACAGCTCTCCCTTTCCCTCTGCTCTCGGCCCCACACGCACACCTGTGTGGACACAGCAGTGTCTCCTCTGCTCTGGGCTGCTCCCACAAGAAAGGGAGAGAGGAGAATGGGGTCAGTGTAGACTCAGCCCTGTATCCTCCGGGACGGGCTGCACATAATCTAAAGCCACAAAGCCTCCCTCACTCAGTAGCTTTCCCTCTGTGGGCTCCCGTAATTGCTCCTTCCTTTGTCCCTTCATGCAGAGTGGGAGAAAAGGTCTCCACTGCTTGTAGCTTCAGGGTACTGCACCATTTTTTGTAGTTTTCTACACCCTACCCACAACGTTACAATAGCCTCTTTATTAAACTTTCCTTAATTAGCCAGCTTGACTATGCCATGTGCTTCCTGCTGGGGCCCTGACTGATACAAACGTTAGAGTAGAGGGAAGGTTTGTTTTTCTTAAGTCCTTACTCTGCGGAGAAGGAAGGAGAGGAAAGAAGGAAGAATGGAAGGAAAGAGGAAGAATGAAAAGAAAAGGGAAGCAAGAGAGGAAGGAAGAGAGGAAGGAAAACAAGAAGAAGACAGGGAGGGAGGGAAAAAGGAAGCGAGAGAAGGAAGAAGGGAGGGAGGGAGGGAGGGAGGGAGGGAGGGAGGGAGGAAGGGAGGAAAGAAAGAAGGGGAAGGAAAGGAAAGGAAAGGAAAGGAAAGGAAAGGAAAGGAAAGGAAAGGAAAGGAAAGGAAAGGAAAGGAAAGGAAAGGAAAGGAAAGGAAAGGAAAGGAAAGGAAAGGAAAGGCAGGAGGAAAAGATGCTCTATCAGTTCCTTATTAATTTACACTTCTAGTAAATTACCCTTTTGCTCAAGTGATTATTAAGAACTGATATCTGTTGCTTGCAACCAGAGCAGCCTGATTGATAGACCCATGAGCTCCCCAGGTCTGTGAATCACTGTTGGGTGTAGCTCTGACCTCTGCAATAAGGGAACTCATAGTCTGTACCTCTTCCCTCCCTCCCCACAAAACTTTCCTCTCCACCCCACCCCACCCCTACACCCAAAGAGGTCTCTCTCTATCCCACCAGACTCCTTGCTCAGGCCTTAGAATTTGGGCTCCGCATTACACTGTAGAAATATTTGGACACATGTGCCCTCTCACTGCACTGCAAGCAACCTGAAGACACTGAACAGATTGTGTGTTGTCCACCCTGTATATCCAGGGCTTGGTAAGGGACCTAGCAGAGGAAATGGAATAATAAATAAAGAGGAGGGGAGATCCACATAGAAGAGGTTGATCACACAATGACACAGGATATTATTAGGCACCAGGGTGCAAATGCTGACAAGTAGTAGAATGTATAAAAGGACTTGGTTTAGCTGTGGAGTAGGTAGCTAGGGAAGGCTGCGGGGAGCTGGTTTGCAGCCTGTAAGCTTTAGGTCACAGTTTGTAATTCAGTCCAGCACAGTTGGGAGCAGCCGAGGGGCTTTCAGACACCTGGATAGGTAACTGTAACTTGCTCATTCTGGTGCTCCTGGAGCCTCCCTCCCTCCTTTCTCCCTCCCTCTCTCCTGCCCTCCCACTGTTCCTTTCCTCATCTGGCATGTATTTATTGAACACCTCTCAAGTGCTAAGCACTCTGTTAGATGCCGGGATCTAGTGATAAAACAAGTCAGACAGAATTCCCCCTTCATTTGGTGTTTGCAATCTCATGGAGAAGTGATGTGTTTAAAAGCTCTTAAGTAAACAAACAAAAAGTTTTACACATTTTGGATAAACTCTCTCCAAAAAAAACAAGGATCTGAGAAAAAAAAAGTGGGGAGAGGCACCTCGCTTCGTTGGATGGTCAGGGAGCACCCTTCTTAGGGATGTCATTTTCAGCTGTGCCCTGAAGCCCTCAGGAAAATCCCTGTGCCAAAATGTGGCGACTGGTTCAGGCGCAGGGAACCGTGTATGCTAAGCCCCTAAGGTGTGAGGATAGTCAATGTTATGTCTGGAATCTATTGGTAGATTTAGGACAGACTTCCAAAGGACAAGGAAGAGTGACTTGAGGTTTTATTGATAAATTCCTATTGGGGAACATGCTTAGCAAATCAGTTGCTGTGAATGCTGCCTATGACCCCTCAGCCCTCACCGTTCCCACACATGCCAGCCTGGCTTGCAGCTGCCAGCACCTGGGTGAAGATGTTCTCTGGCTTCTGGAGTCCACTCTTCTCAGGCATGCCGCAGGCCAGATGGGCCAGGAGCAGCATCCCTCCACCAAAGACTGGGGAGCCCCCCACCTCTCAGGTGGGATCCCTCCAGGGGCCTGCCCCACCCTGCTCCCAGAGCCCCCGGTGGATTCAGCTCCCATTGCCCAGTGCTGACATGCTCCATGATGCACCTTGTGTTGGCTGCCTGCCCTTCCCTGTCTCTGAGTCATTTCGCTATGTCCCTACAGGCATTTCCTGGGAACCCATTTCAAGCAAAAACCTGACCCTTGAATCCTGGTGTTTGGGTCTGCTTCAGAAAGGACTCATGCCAAGATACCCGTCGGACTGATTCTTTTTTTGCAAAATTTGGTTTTCTCTAGCGCTTCAACTACAGTTCTCTGTGCAGCCACACAGACTTTTGCAACAATGCCATGATGGCATAGGCACATTTTCCCTCTACTTCAGACCCCTGCACGTTCTCCCCTCACACCAGCCTGCTGGGAGCATCCACACTTGCACTTAGAAGTACCAGGAAGCCTTGGCTTTGTGCTGTCAGTAATCGAGAAGGCGCTTTAAGGAAATTTGGGTTAGAGAGAGGATACTCTGCTTCTTTATTGTTTTGGAAAAGGATTGGATGCGGACAAAGCTTTTCTTTTCACTGGACACACTCTGACCTTTGGTTTACTAGATTAATTTCATATCTAGAGTGCCCCATCTCGGATGATGAATTAGCAATAAAAAGCTCATCAAAATGTAATTACATGCAATGTGTTGAATAATGATCTCTTAAAAATTCCTATAGATTTGTCTGCACCTCCTTCCCCTCGGGGGGAAATGAGCCTCAGCTGCTAGCTACTAGCCCCGGCTCAGGAATGCAAACCCTAGCCATGTTGTGAGACTGAGATGGGAGAGCTGGCTTCTATCATTGCCCAATGTCATCTAATTGATCAATTGCTTTTCTCCATGTGATGCACATCTTTATATAATTTAAAGGCCCATCTCAACAGGGGTAGGAATACACAGGAAGTGGAAGCTCAAGGAAGAGTGAAATCTTCACCTCCTCCCTCTGCAAGCAGCCTGTTGTGGGGAGAGAGTTATTAATTAAAATGTTAACTGTCCAGACAATAGCAGGCCTACCAGCATGGAGAACTCCTGGGAAGGGAACATGAAAGCTTTCATAACTATAAATTCCGGGAAAGTTTATCCCTCCTTCAAAAAGGAAAGCAGAGCCATCTGCATCTAAGAGGAGACTTGACTGAGCTGCTTTAGTGATGTTAGGCTTCCCCCAGGCTCTGACTTGTTTCCCTCCAGAGGGTTGGACTTGGACTAGGAGAAAACCAAGCCTTACCCTCCATGTATGGAGGAGCCCATCCAAACCTACAGCTGGGGCTGACAGCAGAATGTTCAGATCATTTCAACAGTGTAGATGCCCACACTCATTTGAATGACTGAAGAATTCAATCATTTGAATGCCAATGATTATTCCTCCCCGAGTTTACATTTTAGAAAGACAGCGCATCTGAATCCCCATGAGAGCATTAAATTGCTATCTAATTAGCAGTCCCAAATTATATATATTTAAAAGATAATTAAAGGTTTGAAGGCTGTTGGAATAACTGGTTATACATTTAAATGAATCACTAGAAATTTGTTAGTAATGTGTGGCGTTTTCTTTTATTTCTTGCTTCCTTCTTTGAAGTTCAGTAGACCCAACTTTGCAGGGTTAAGTCTGGTAGCGGTAAGATAAAGGCAGCTGTTTTTAATTATTGCAGCTCAAACCTCCAAATAATTATAAGCAGCTGTCATTTTTACATAATCCTAAATGATAAGACCCAAAGAATGCAAATAAAAAGGTTGAGACCATGGGCTTTTGGGTACAATCATTTAATCCCCATCACACCCTGAACTGACCATTACACTTTATTGAGAAGCTGCCAGAACCATTAGCTCTTCACTCAACTTTCATAACTCTGCCACAGGCACGTATGTTTGTGAACATACCTCCCAGGTGCCATTTCCACATTCTCCATGGATGTTTGCAGGGCCAGGGAAACATTAAATACATTTAGAATTTTGACTCAAGAAAGTAGTTCCATTAAAGCCAGGCAGGGTTTTCCTTGGAGTATCTCAGTCTCATTTGCCCCTTTCTCCTTGGGGCAGGATCTATCCCTGCCCTTGCTCTACTGACAGCCCCCCTCCCCCGCCACACACACACACACACACACACACACACACACACACGTACGTACCAGGTAGATAACATGATAGCTGCTGTTTCTTTGGTCTGTGGCTGAGGATTTCTCAGGATTGAACATTTTAGTGCATCAGCTGGCCAAGACCAAAATTCCTCAACCCAGGAGCTCTGGGTTCACGTTTGAAATCTGTTGCTTCCTGGAAGGATGGGGATCTTCCGAAGACCAAGTCAAGGGGACATTACCAGAGCCACAGGGACTTCTCCCACTTGCATCCAGTGACTATGAAACTAGAGTCCAACAGACAGAGACACAAAGTTCACCCCAGACAGAGCTGAAGCCAGACTTGTCAAGAGACAAATCTAGATTATCATCTAGAAGGAAGACAGTCACACGTGTGTGCACATGCACACACTCAGTTACTCCATGTAAAGAGCCCAAAGACCCCTATGCTGAGGAACGCTCAAGGCAGGGTCTTTGCTTGGCATATATGTGTCCAAGCGGAAGGGATTGCCCAGTGAGCTAAGCTCAGTTTCTTGGGGATGGGAAGGCTAAACGGATGAAAGAGGAGAAAAATCAGGTAGAGGGTTTATCTGGGATATTCATAAGCTGACAGGCATCACAAAGTATTATTGCATCTCCCCGGTGAAGAGGGGGAGGGATTTTAGAAATGTAATTGGTGTCTTAGAATCAGTTAAGATATTCTAGTTCTCCTAAATGCCTACTTCTCCCCCAAAGTCTGAGTTTCTCACCTCACTCCAGGAAGAGGATTTGGGAGTAACCAAGAGAGGGAAAGCATTTATCTGACTCCTGGTACTGCAGCAGGTTTGAGAGTAATATGGGTTGCCCACTCCTTAAATGAAGCCTATTTCATCCAGGCTTAAATACAAATATAAATCACACACACACACACACACACACACTCCTTTGAGAGGTAATTTGGGGCTCACCTCTGCTTCATGCAGATTTACAGGGAGCTGGTTGATGATAACCACAGGTCACCTTGCCATCATCCCCTTTCTGTGCCCTGGCAGGACACATCTCAGGCAGGCAGCAATCTCAGGTCCACTGGCACACATTTCTCCATGGATCAGAGCAGTCTCTGAGGCCAGATGTCTGGGGTCAACCTCAGCTCTGCCACTGTGTGACCTCGGACAAGTTACTCAACCTCCCTGGACTCAGTTTCCTTCACTAAAACATGAGGACAAAAGGAATGCCTACTGCCTGGGCTTGTTCTGAGGATTCAACGAGTTCATGTTCACAAAATGCCTAGAACGGACCAGGCACATAGTACGTGTTATGCATGTGTTCATTAAGTGAATACACATCCTAATTTGTTCATTTACTCTGTTCACTCGTTCATCAAGTATTCATGGAGAACCCACTCTTTTGCCAGGCCCTCTCCTAGGCAGTGTAAGTTTGATGCTGAACAAGAAATAGCCTTTTTCCCAAAGATGCTTGGGACCCAGTCAGGGAGACAGGCAAGTAAGCAACTCATTGGCAGTCCAGCGTGATGGGTGTGGAGATGGGGCTTCCATGGGAGACTGAGGAGAGTGCAGGAAGGACGGGCCAGTGAGGACTTCCATTGCAGCTGACTCCGCTGAGCCCTAAGGGGCCACTTGACTTTGAGTTGGGGTGCAGAATGTTGGAAACAGTTGGAGTGGTGTGTACAGTGGCCTGAAGGCAGGAATGATAATAACATTTTTCACAGCTGGTTCAGCCTCGCTGGGGAGTATTTTGAGAGCGGGAAGTGGTGAGAGAGAGAGGCCAGAACAGCCAGCAGAATCAGAGTGATGGGAACTTGTGGCATTCTGGAATGTTGGACATCATCCTATAAGACATGAGGAGCCATGAGCATTCCAGACCAGTGGTATGACCTGATTTGGGGAGCAGAAGAATCTGCCTGGCTGGGTCCTGGAGAATGAATTGGAGGGGTGGGTTCCAGGCAGGGTGATTAGAAACACTCACCCTCATCCAGGGGAGAGGTATCATGGTGGCTGACAATAAGTTGGTGGCAAGAGGGATGGAGAGATGTGATTCAATTACAAGAGACACTTAGTTAGAAACAATGGATGTGGTTGTTACTGAGCTCTGTCTGCTTTGCCAGGCCCACTGGCCTCTTTCTCTGATTACACTTGCCATTTTCAGCCTCTGCCACATGTCTGTTATCACAGATAAATATAAGATCCGGAGGACTCAGTCAGCCTTACCAGGGTGCCATTGGCTTTCCTATGAGTCATGAGTGACATCAGAAATCTCTTGGCCTTAGTCATACCAGCGCACATCCAGAAACACTTTTTAAAAGACACATCAGCAGAATTGAGGATCACTCGCCAAAAAAAAACAACAACAAAAAAATCAAAACTGAACATTTTCTTCAGTTGCCAGTCCAGTGGTCTGGAGGGACCAATGACGGATGAGAACCTGTTGAGTTTGGTGGTCAAGGCCTAACTAGGGCAGAGAGCAGTCTGGTCGAAAACATGGCCACATGCATGTTTATGCTGCAAAGTTGCGTCCTCAGGGAGGTACAGAACAAGGGCCACCCAGAAGAGAAGGGAGAGAGACTTTAGCTGGAAGGATCAGAGAAACTCATAGACAACATGGCCATAAAGATGGAGCCATTTGTGTCTCCCTCTCCTTCACGATTATCTATAAAAATATAAGCAAAAAAAGAGAAATAAAAGAATGTTATCATATCATGTTAAGCAGCTCCCTAAATAAAATGACACACACGGACACACATGCACGTTTGATGAAGGCGCAGCAGTCTGCCCTGGGCTGATATGGTTACAGGCATAAAGCAGAGTTGAGGGTAATGGCAGCTGGCTTTGAAGTAAGGATTCTTTTCCCTCTTTTTTGAATTTCTGTTTACTCGTACTTCGCTTGCAAATTCACTGTCCTCTTCCTTCCCGTCATGTCACTTAGCACAAAAATCTTGAAGTTGAGCGATCTCTCAGTTTTGACTGCCATCCCTCTAAGCTGAGATAGTCAGACTAGACTCCTTTTCTCAGTGATGGGACTGGGGCGAGGCATTAGGAACATTACTGACTGCGGGATTCACTCCACGGCATCATTCAGAGGCTAAAATGTTGTGTTACAGTGTTGATTGACACTATTTTCTGATTACCCTTGAGTGAATAAGGAAATGCATTCTCTTGGCAGTGGCTAAACTGACCGGTTCTGGCTCTTGTTCAAAATGGTCTGACAGCTTCCACATACCCAAGGGTCTTGTGATAAATAATTAATCTCTCAAAGGAATAATGCCACCTTAAGATCTATAAATGCAAAACAAAACAAAACAAAAAAATACTTGCTTGTCAAATGTCACATACTCTCAAATTATAGAGGTCCTCTTTTTACCCTCAACATAATCTCCTAACAACTCCGTGGTATTGGAAATCTTTATATGAAATACAGAACATAATCGGAATATGGAACATGTCTGTGCTCAAGAACTGAGTGTAACGCTATTTGAAATTCATTCTGAAGGCTGTCTTGTATCTAACCTTTGCTCAGGAGACTTCAGAGAGGGGTTTGTCTCAAACTGTTCTAATTCACCAGAGTAGCTTTCTCCCAGGTGCCCACTTGCATCTTGATTTTGCACAAAGTATCCGTACTTGTTTTTTCTCTGCTGAGAGTTGGTCTTCGCATCCCCCCTTTACCTGAGTCAGCAGGCAGGCAGAGGCCAATATCCCCCCTGCATCAGAATCCCCTGTTCCCTGCCCTTTTGCTGGCACAAAAAGTTCCTCCCAGCCCAATCACTTGACACGATTTTTATTTTCGTGACTAGCTTGCTATTATAGGACAGGCTGACTTTTTGAGAATGGGAATTTAAATCCAGCCACTGTGTAGTAAGCCATGTTTGACCTACAAAAATGGTGGCAGGGCTGGGCCACCTCCTCCCCACACACAGTGTGTATGACTCACGGAGACTCAGAGGGCACTGATTAAGATAAAGGTCATTTGGGTTTTCAAAGCGGCCTGTTAATTGATGTTTCTTTAAAAAATACCAAAGCTGTTTTAGTTTTACAGTGATCAAAAGGATTTTGTAATCACACTAAGAGAGCACGTAGGACTTTTCATCTTTGAGACACTTAAAAACATTAATTAATAAGAGCATGGTACCTTTTAGAAAAAGGAAAAGGCTTGTTGTCTCAACATGCCCTGTTGCCTCTCTCCCACCTTCCGGCTGCTTTTGGACACACCCTCACGGCCCTGTTTCCCTCCGGTGTATCTGGGCTTTTCATCTTTCCATGAACATGAAGGATTTCATCTCCCCTCTGATGAACAGACTCATCAGAATTTCTCTCTCGGCATAATGTCTGGGTCATCCCGTCACGTATCTCCTCTAGAAAAGTCTGTTATGGGGTCACACACAAAGAGGCCAGCACAACTCCCATGGAGATCACAGCTGCAGCGACATCACCAGGTCCTGCAAGGCTCCTCTGAGGCCCTGAATTGGATAGCGGTTACTGGGTTATACACATTGTACATTGGGTGTGTGGCATGATACTCAGTATATTGTAGTTGTTCTTAAATCTACCACTGAGGCTTGCGTCCTTGGCCACCAAGGCCAGTTTCAGGGCAGCCCAAACGAGTCTGTTGTTAACAGAGATATGAATAGCTGGTGGGATCTGACTTCCAGAGTGGTTCTGCAAGGAGTAACGTGCCTGCTATATGCCCTCCCATCTGGGCTGAGGACCTGCGTTAGTACGGAGACCACAGCAAGGATGGCAGTGCAGAAGGTGCTGAGGACCGGAGGCTCAGAAACCAGGCAGAGTTGGTTTTGAACTCGATTCCACTGCCTATTAGCATGTCACCAAGTGATGTACGCATATCCCTGGATTTTGCATTTTCCCACCTGGGAAGCGATTATCCTTCCCTTGGAGTTGTGAGAATTAGATGAGATATGTACAATGCTTGACACAGTGCCTGGCACAAGAAACACTCTTCAGGAAAGTGACAGAGGCGAGGGGGAAGCCGGCCAGCAGGAAACCTCTGCTTTTGTGTGTGTGTGTGTGTGTGTGTGTGTGTGTGTGTGTGTGTATGCTAAAGGCTGTGACTTACAGCAAAACAGATTGGTCGCTACATTTTATAAATTCCTTGTTAGAGAAATAATGAACTTAGAAAACTGAAAACAGTAACTGCTCAAAGTACTTACCCCTTGGGAAAGATAGCAGAATACTGAGTATCGAGTGACGATCCCTGCATTGTAGTAGTGACGGCAATTTTCTTTTTTTTTCGCTCTTTTCAATATTTTCCAAATTTTCTACAATGAGCAGTTATTACATGGGCAATCAGGAAAACAAACAAACAAACAAAAAACTTAAAAACCAGCAAACGTTCAGATTGTTTAGACTGTAGCCAGGAGCGTCATGGCTGCCACTGCCACTGGGAGCCCCTTTCCCTAGGCCCCCCTCCTCTGAGGCTGGACATGCTGTGACAGTCACAAATGCTAATTTGTAAATTCTAAGGGAAGAGACTATCATTCTGCCACGAGCCTGCCTGGCCACCTGGCCAGAAAACCCCATCCTTATCTGAGAATCTTCTCTTTGACATTGACAAGAGCTGGCCACCAGATCAGATTGAGCTGCCTCTTTGAAGGAATACAACTCATAGACCACTGTGCTGTTAAGACCCATTTTATCCTGTGAATGTCCTCTGTAGGGATGAATGCGTGAGGCTGGGGCTGCTGTGTGTCCTAAGTCAGTGACAGACAGCATCCGCCGTCAGTGTGGGCCAGTGGACATGGTCTCAGCCCTGAGTGTTAGGACATAGGCAGTCTGTGTTCAGTCACACTTGTATGTGTTTGTTTCTCACGCCGCCCTGTGCACTGAAACCCATTACCTTCATCCGCTAGACGAGTAAGTGCTCGCTAGCCCCAGCGGAGCACACAGCCTATCGGTGGAAACCTGATTAGCGTGTGAGCCTGACTCTGGGGCCCTGGCTTGTAATCGCTTTCCTAACTGACCAGATTCACAGTGCTGAAGCATCAGCTTCAACTTGAGAACCATCGTCTTCAACTAGCTTCTCCATGTGTCTAAGGCTCATAGTCAGTGTCCAACAGTATTTTGGGGGATGGGAGTAAACAAATGAGCAAGTAAGGGAATGAGGGGATGAAGGAGTGAAAGAATGAAGTGCCCAGTGGCCATTAGGGCCTTTACTCTTGTGTGTGGAAGAAAGAAGAGGTGCCTCCTTTTCTCCTCCTGAAATGGCCACTTTAGCGTCTGAGACAAGATGAGGCCAGAACCTCATGGGATGCGGCCAAGGTGTTTCCCAGCTGCGCACTGTGGCTGCCCTGGGAGAGAAACATCTGCCCAGACGACGGCTGGCTCCTGGCCCTGGGCCACACCCCTTTTGCAGATGGCATTAGCTTTGAGCAAGGCTCCCTCCTCTCCAGTTGTGGGCCTCCCACCCCCATCTCCTTCCTTCCTGTTGGCAGCATGGAGCAGCACGTACAGTTTATCAATTATTAACACATAATATTTGCTTTGCAGAGGCTACATGGATGTGTGTAGCTGATTTCCTCTGGTGCCTACCAAAAAGAACACACAAAAAGCAAAGCCATTTTAGGGTTTTTTCAAACCAACACTGACATGGCCATTACCTTAGCCCATCCCATTACACTTCCAATGTCAGTCTGCATGGAACACGAAAGGGGGCTCACAGCCAGACAATTAAACATTGCAGAGAAGGTTCTGGCACTTAGGCATGTGCCTGGATGGTTGCAGCTCACTCCTCAGATGGCTACCCTCTTGTCCCATTCTTCTAGGCCACAGGCTGGTTTGTGTGTTCGCCACATCTGGCCTTTATTTAAAACTCCACCTCAAAGTATTTCATAGCACAGAATATCTTTCCTTATTAAATTCTCCCTCACATATTTTTTTCATAAAACAGGCACCAAAAACTACAGACCTACCTGTGGCTCTCAAAGTATCTGTTTATAAACCTTTGGAAACCGTTTGCAATTCGTTAATCACATTTTCAAAGGAAGTTACAGATTACAGATACACTAACAAATGCCATATACGATGCTTCGGCCCCAGTAACAAGAGCCTCACGCAGGGGAAGAGGGAGTGTAGGCTAGTGGACCTGGGATCTGTCCCAGGCCAAATCCCATGGGATGGGGGAAAGCTGGCCTGTGATTCAGAGACTCGAGAGTTTAGTTCTTTTTCTGTCACTCTCACTCTGGCCACACATGTGTCCTCTTGGGGGGCAAAGCATGTACAGGGGATAAGCCGTGCTTAAACCCAGTAATTTATCTTAACTAACAGTGAGATATTTTGCAAATCACATGTTCATAAATAATCATAAGAGTACCAAAGTTTGCGAACATTTCACTTAAAATGTACTTTTAAAGTAGTCTATTGAAAAAAGACTAATAAAGGCGCTAAATATATACAAGTTGGAACTCTGTTGACTACTTATGCTTGAAGTCCAGCCAGCTTTCAAAAGAATCTTTCCAAAGAGAAAAGGGGGTCATGTGGAGAGAATGCATTGGTACATGAAACATCCAGAAGTACAGGGATTGCAGGCACTGCTTGATTCGGGTGGGCACACCATGTTTTCAGGACTCTTTTCATAGCTGTTCTGTGCTTTCTTTGCACTGGCTTCAGTCTCACAAAGGCCTTCTCCAAGTTTTGGCAGAGGTAGCCATGAAGAGTTCAAGTTCACATCCTACCTCCTTAGTGATGCTCATGGATGAAGAACCTCCTTTTCTAGATAAATCCAGGAAAACATTCCAGGCAGAGTCTCATTTGGGTTTGCCCGAGTTATGTCCCTAGACCTGAGCTAAGCACTGTATCCTGGAGGTAATCTGGGTCTTCACATGCTCAGGACATGTTCCTACCTCTAAACCTTCACTAACTATATTGAGAGTGGGGTCCACGGGGTTCCCTGTAGGAAAACAAAAATGATGACTGTGGAAAATGTGGGGAAATTGGGTGGTGGCAATTCACAGCACAGGTGTCTTCCTAAAGAAGGTCTGATCTCTAGCCATTTAATAAGTTTCTTACTGGGGGAAAAGATAAAGGTGGATTTGGGGTCATTATGCTAGAGTTTACTCATCACGCTCAACCTGTATTATACATGCAACGGCCCATTGACTTCCTCTTCTCACCCAAATTAGTCACTCTGCTACATTACTGTTTATATTCTAAAGGTGCTAACCCATTAATAAAGACCCAAATGGAAAGTGTTTTAGACCTGCTTCACGTACCTGGTTAAGCAGACAAGAGGGATGCGGCATTCCTAAAATGCAGTTCCAGAGGGAATATCCCCAGTCCTGTCTGTTTCTTTTAATGAAACTAAATTATAGAGACTTGCTGGAATATGGTGGCTTATTGATTAGTATGCTGGGAAATCTTACATCCCTCACTCTCCAATCTCTCCAAGTTTCTTGACTACCAGTAGTATAATATACTGCATTTCTTGAGTGGTTACAAAAAGAAAAAAAAAATCAAGAAAGACCTTCGGGAATGGTCAGAAGTCAAGGGTTCACTGCAATTCCACTTTTGTCAGATGCCATCTAAAAGGACTTGGGTTCTTTAGCACATGTATAACTTTTTCTGCCAAGAATGCCTTGAGTCCCAAGTTGGTGCTGAGTACACCACTCTTGGTGTGTAAGGAACACACCCAGAGAAGACATATATTTGTGATTGTCTGACACCATCCTCTTCAACAAACATCACTTGCCTGTCTACGGTTTGCAGAAGTGACCTGCAAACTTACTGAATGGGTCCCCTTTGTTTCCTGGAAATGAGACATCAGCTACCGGTATACCATGAGCCTGTGTCTTCCCCAAGAAGGTTGCAGCTCTCAGGAATCATGCTCGCTACATAGTAAGGGTTTATTTCATGCCTGGAAATGTGTTTGTCACTTTACACACAGTATCTATTGAATCCTCTCAACCTATCTTGGCTGTGGAGGTGCTCTTGTTGTTCCCATTTTGCAAATGAGAGAAAGGAAGCTTAGAGTAGCTTGGCGCCTTGTTCAGTCACACGCCCGAAAAGTGGCAGGATCCCTATGCTCTCCTCTTCTCGCAAAGACAGGTGGACACTTTTTCATACAAAAGTATTACAAGGATGAAGGAATATTTGGTACTCTGGAACTTGGGTGTTTTTCTTTTCTTTTAATTTAGATCTTTAACAGTGGTTGAAATAACATGAAGCTTAGCCATGAAAAGTTGGTCAGGGCTGAGGTAGGCCGGGGTGTCCTTCCCTATGCTGGCTATATGATCTTATCAAACTTGTTATTGAATTTGTTATTTATCTTGTTGGAGCCCATCTTCCCCTATGCATGATGGGAGATAAATTGACCTTACGGAGGCAGAAGTAAGGGTGATAAACTGCACACAAGTCCTTGGGAAAGAATGAAACACTGTTTAATTGACTGTTTAGCCTTAGTACCTTAAACTTACTAGGTGTCCAGTAAACGAAGGTTGAATAAATGAATGAAGGAGCATTTTGAAGCCACCAAAGGAAGAACTTTCACCAAAAAGACAGTTTAGACAGAGCATTAGGCTACCCGAAAACTTGTGCAAGTTCAGTCAGAAGCTGGCCCACGGGAACTCCTGGGGTGCCTAGCAGCTCTCAGTAATCATTCTTCCTAAAGAATGGGGTTTGGGAGCCATTAGCACAGGTAACAATGACCCAAGAATGTCCGACTCTAGCGCCTCACGGGGAGGAGTCTGAGCATGATGAGCCCCTCCCCCATCACGCCGCCTCCCTGTGAGACTCTCCTGAGGACCAGAGCTTGCATGCATACACGAACTTTCCATAACAGGATCCAACTGAGAATCTGCTATCATTTAGAACAGCTTCTGAGGGAACCACTTCCCTTCCTCTTCATCTGGAGTGGAGCTGACGTCATAAAACTGACCGTGAACGTCTGTTCATTGGAATCCTGAGAGAAAGGAGTGTGAGGACAGTTGACCAGGGGTGGTCAAGGCCCACTGCTCCTTAGAGGCGAGGAGTCCTTCCTGGGTGTTGGGGGTGGGAAGAATCCAGAGATGTCTCGGGGTTCCTGAAACGCAGTCGAAATACAGAAAAAAAGAGAGCAGGAAACACCCCCTGGCTCTGTTTGGCCCCATAGTGACTCACTGTCTGGTCTCTGTCCCCTAGATTTCACTGGGGGCCAGTGTAGACCTGTTCAGGTCAACCTATTGGCAGGGATTTTCTCCCTCATGTCTGGTGTGCCTTCGTAGTACCTGTTTCCATCGTAGCCAAGCAGTGTCCAAAATAGTAACCTGTGGTTTTGAGATCTTGAAACACTTAGGGACACTGTATCTCACATAGAACCTTACTAATTAAATCAAAAGATGACCAATTCAGAGACAAAAGCGAAAAAGAAAAGAAAACTATACATACACACACACACACACACGTATATTCACAAAGGGTGCCAAAAAATGTGTACACATTTTAAGAAAGGAAAAAATATATTAAAATTGTAATAATATATATCGATAGCAAAAGATGAATACAAGTCATGTGTATACATTTTTTGGCACCCCCGGTGAGTCTGTGTGTGTGTGTGTGTGTGTGTGTGTGTGTGTGTGTGTGCGTATACATATATATACCGCCCCCCACCCCATATGCCTTTAGCCATAGCTTAGGAACTTGTAAAAGGGTTGCTTTTCCTTAGCCTGCAGTAGAGGGCAGACTTTCCTACATTATAAACACCCCGACTGCCAACATGAAAGGCCCCAAGACACAGGAACGTCCGGACACATGAATGTCCAGTTGATAAAATGGTAGGCTTACAGGGTGACTAACACCAGTGATTATTTTTCGGGGGGAACTAAAATGACATCTACAGTTATTAATGCACTCGTCAGCTTTCCCAGAGAAATGGCCTGATGGCCATTAAATGCGGCAGTGATTCCCAGTACCCACTCCTACTCTGGATGAAGCATCCATGCTTAGCTCGAGGCTGCTGTGGCCAGTGTGACGGCAGGTAGGAGGGTGTGTGTGTCTGCAAACTGTTACCACGATGTTGAACCCAACTGCGGAGATCAGTGCTTTTTGTTGCCTAGCCAAGGAGTATGGAGTATATTTGAGACAGGAGGTAGGGGTGGGAGAACTATAAAACACAGCAATACCACTAGGTATTTGGTAAACATATGTAAGACGCTCTTTCCTGTGTTATGAAGGGGTGGTTTTTAAAGCTTTAGAGTAGAGGAAAAGGCTCTCCCCCCAACCCACACACATACAATCCAAGGAGAAGAAAATCTCTGCTTTGCATCTGGTGTGGTTAGAGCCAAGGAGTCCACTAGGTGAATTCATATCCATCCAAGAGTTGACTCGTATATTCTCCCAGCTCAGAGCAAATGTTTACAGGCCTCTGGCCTCAGCATCCCTGCCATTAAAACCCCAGGACTGTCACCCAAATTGGGTGTCTCACTGGTATCCCTCCATTCATAGTCTCTGTCCTCAAAACAAGAGTTGAGTGTTTAAAAATTGCCCCGGCTGGTGATCTCATTGAAATGTTTTGTGTGTATGTGTTCTGTCTCTTCCCACTGCTAGTACGAAGAAGGAAAAAAGCGAAGGAAACCTAACTATAGCAGCGTTGACCTCTCCGAGGTGGAATGGGAGGATCGAGACGATGTGGTACGTGATTTGTTTTCTAGCCTGGTGAGGAGGGGGCTCCACTGTACCCACTTCTGTACCTGGAGACTGCCCCCTGAATAGACTGAGAGGCCCACCAGAGCGACACCTGGCCACCAGAGGACTTGGAGACAATGGGCCCTTTTACTGAGTTTGGAGTTTTATACTCTCCTGCTGGTCAGACCAGTTGCAAACAGCCACCCGCCGCCTGCTTTGCACAGTCTGCAGAAACCATCCCTGGTGGGCTCTGGTCCCTGTGGCAGCTCATTAACACAGACTCTTCTTTAGTGGATGGGACCTGCCACTATCGGGGGAGTCTGGCTGTGGCTCTGCCCTGTGCGAAGTCAGGGCCAGAAGTCACCTATCAGAATTTCATGGGCACAACTCATGCTTCTGAAGGGCAGCCAGGACCACTTGGTTGGTCACCCCTTCTTCTGGGCAGTAACAGCCTTTCCCCCTTCAGCAGCCACACTGTAACGGCACACTTGCTTATTCTCCACACAGATTCAGCCTCTGGTACTGTTTCAAAAACTTTCCTATGCTCACAACTTACTCCCGTCAGTCATCTTCATACTTCCTCATTAAATCAGATTTGTTAGGCATGGTTGTTCTGGGGGCTAAAAATATATATGTATATCTATATTAAAACTTTTCCTCCCACCTTCTAAGTTCTTTTAGCTGGGCTAATAATCAAATTAACAAAGACAGATTAACAGGAGAAACATCAAAGTTTTAATCAAGCGCATGGAAAATTCACATACAAGTAAGCATGACAATTCCGAAGACAGCAAGGCCACATTGGGTATATGAAACATTTTGGACAAAGGAGAAAAGAGGGAGGATGGGGGTCTGAGATTTCACATGCAAGAATGGGCGATTTACAGGTAGTTGAGGAAGAGCAGACCTCACATGGCAGGAAAATTCTTGCTGGGCAGCTCGGAAACGATGGGACACAGGGTTATCTAGCTAAGAGGCTTGGAATCTTCCTGACTATTGCTAGGGTGATGATCCTTAAGGTGATTAAGCCCAGGTTTCCTTCCTGAAGCAGGGTTCTCTGTCTGAATCTCTTGGACAGGAAGAGGGGAGGGTCAGAGGTTCTTTCGGAGTCTTGTTTCTTAATAAACAATTTAAAATCAATATCCCAAAAGGCAGCTTCAGGGTGGCAAAATTTGGTCCCTTCACTACCTTTGTATGAATCCAGGCGGGCGATCCTTATTTAAATTCTAACTATCCAGGTGTTTCTATCTGGATCCTTGCTTTTCACTTTCTCTGCATTGCCAAGGCCATGTCTTCTACCTGCATCCTCCCTGATTTGTCCAGGGTCCTTTCTTAAGTTTCATACTCAAGTCAGCATTGCTTCCATCCCTCAGTCTGTCCTGCTTTCCAAAGAGATGTTGACGGGAACCCTTTGAAGTCCCAGGCTGGGTTCTCCTGCCTTCCAGAAACATGGCCAGCTTTATACTTCTCTCACTGTCGTTTTTATTCTCCTCACATCCTCTTCTCCCTGGACATCTCAGCAAGTGTAAATCGCTGATTTTCTTCCTCACCTATAAAATGCAGACATCATATCTCTTTCAGAAATTTCACCTACTTCCTTCTTCATCTGTACTGTCTTTTTAAACCCCAATTCAGACGAAATAACTTCTCTGTTTGACAAAGCTTCTTCCTCGTCGGCACTTTTCGGCCCACATGCCAGTGGCCGGACAGCATGTCAGCTTAATGGCCTGATAGAGTTTTATATTTTCTTGTTCTTTAAATATTGTCAGGATTCATGCCAGATCTTTTCGATCATGCTACCTGTAATGTATACATCCTACCTTTCCACCCTGCTCATACCAAGAAGCAGACTAGCCCCGTTGTGAGGAAAACAACTCAGCGATTAGTCTTCCTGGATTCAAATCTGCTGTTTGCTGGCTGTTGGCCTTGGGCAAGCAATTAACCTGTCTGTGCCTCAGTTTTGTTTGTTTGTTTGTTTGTTTGGGGTTTTTTTGCTGCAACGAGTATGGTGATAAATAGCATCTACCTCATCGGGCTGTTTTGAATATTAGATGTGTTCATATATTGAATGATATAAAAGTGTTTCCATTGTTGTGAGGACCTGGTGAGCATTCTGTGAGCGGCAGCCATTGGTAGCATTATTCTCAGCATCATCATTCCTGAGGTGATTTTCTCATTAATGAATGTTGCTAAACTGTCATGTATCTTTGAAGGGTGTATGCCATTGTTTTCCTTTCTCTTCCATCTTCATCTGTTGCTTTATTTTGACTTAACCAAGCCTTTTTGTTTTCTTTTCCAGAAGGCGTGTGCCTTGTCAACATACTTCCCCATCCCTCATCTTCTCCACTTTAATTAACATGGAAGGCAAACTTGATGATGCTCATTCTTACTTCAGAGTCCCCACGTCCAGGAAACCCTCCCTCTGCTGGTTAACACTCAGCTGACACTCACTTCTGCTTTGCCTGTTATTTGAAGAGATTTACCGCAGGGCTCACTCTAGACATCACCTGTGCCCCAGTTCGTTTTTAATGATGTAATATCTCCTTTTACTAATAATGGTTTGGGAAGTGCTTTTTATGTCCTTGCCCTTTCTTCCTTTCTCATCAGAGCTGGACATCATCAGCTTCCCAGCCTTGTGCTCATGTTCCCCACCTTCATCTAACTCTGAGGATTGGGTTCTACCATCTACCTGTGGGGTTCCCACATCTCCAGCAATTCCAATGCTTTTGTTCTACACGAATCAGTCTGGGGTTCTCTCTTTGGTTTGTGTCTCTTGTCACCTTGCAAGCATAACCCACTTGAAATGTGAATTCCTTCAGGATCAGCATGTTTGATTGGGAAAACCCAAGTCACCATGTCTCTCCTCGGGATTTGAACTCCATTGATTGGAGAAATCTGAAATCTAGGCAAAGCATCTTTGTGAAGTCTACACAAGATCCCATATGTCCATATGTCCGCCATTGGGGCTTGTGTGTAAGTAGCAGAGGGCGTAGGCTTTAGATCAAGATCTGGGAAAGACCAGCCAAGCAAAAGCCATTGAGGAAGAATCAGCACGAGTTTGCCTAGCTGCAGAGACTCTCTCGGAAGGAGCACCCCACCTCCCTTGGCAATGAAGCTTTTGTTGAATAATGACGATATTTATAACCTAGACCCTGTGCACTTCCAGAAAAGAAGTGAAGTCACATACTATTAATACACATGCAAAATAGACTGCTTAACATTAAAATAAGAAAAAAGAAAAAAATAGAAATCATTTAGAAGAGAATGGGTGGGACTTCCTGGCTCTAGGATGAGTGAGACATCATGTCAACAATACAATGAGTAGGACAGATTTTGGGAGGACCCATGAGCCAGGAAGGGACCCTGAAACATGCAAAGCCCAGTCTGACTCACTGGTGTTGATCACCTATTAGGAGGAAAAGAAAAATCTTTAAAATGGTGTTTATCCTTTGGTTATAAATTCCCAAAGATGGCTGAAGGAATTAAGGATAATTTTTATCTTATTTCAATTATCTTTTAGTCATCCCCAAACTTACTACCATGAACACGATTATTTCTACAGACAGAAAAAGCTAATATAAATAATTACCACATATTGAATTCTTCCTACTTATTCTAAGTGTTATCGATATGGACAAACTTGTGTATTCCTCACAACGGGTCTGTGAAGTTGGTGTTGTTGCTGTTCTCATTTTACACGCCGGGTAACTGAGGCAGAGAATTGCTGACATGATACAAGAGCGCTGAGTGTAGATTCCAATCCAGGCAGTCTGGCCCCAGAACTCTTGACCACGTTGGTGTACCTCAGAACCCCTGAGCCCAAAAGTCCGTGAAGACTCTCTATCAGAACCTCATGTGTATGTTGTCCTTCCCTGAGGGGTACAGGAAGGATGGGTTGTGCCTGGCGTGTAGCTGCTTCACAATGCTTGCCACATGATGTTGTGAACACAGCTCCATCAGGTTCTGCCTCCAGTCCAACTGAAATCCTTGTGTTGCGGTGTCAGCCTTTTTTCCTACTGCCCTCCGGTCAACTCGCTTTCTTCTTACCTGGGATGACGCTGATGGAAAGATTCCTCTGAGTCATTTCTTCCCGAAACCCTATAAACCTCTTCTCCTAAGGCATATTTCTGAGACTTTTGGCCATTTTATTCATTCTTCTTTACACCCGTTCCAATATCTCTGCATCTCATGCTTGAGCCCTGAGTCTTCAAACCAAGCACAGCCCACCTGCCCCCTGAAACCCCAAACTGAAGGAAAGAGAGAGAGGATTTTGTTGTGTAGCTGTTTTGTGCCGAGTCTCTTTTCATATTCTGGTTGGAAGCTGCTTTGGGAATAGCAGACCTGTTTTTCCAGTGCTTCTCCCTTCCCCTTTCATCTGGTGGCTTCGCCAGGGTTGCATGTGACTGGGGGCTTGGAATTGCATGCCACCTTTCCCCCCGGGAAGGTGAGGTTCATGTTCTGATATGGATGTTGAACCACCATTAGGAGAACAAGCTACCGTTACGTAATTACAAACACAACATTCAGTGATCGATGAATCTCTGGGGAAAGCTTCCTTAAGGAACTCTAACATAAGAGAAGAGCTGCAGGTATCCAGTCGAACCAGAAATATGGCCACCAGCTATAATGGTACAGAGGATTCTTTGAATGGTCAGGGAAACTGATTCAGCTTCGGGGAGCAGATGTGTAAGACAGACTCACTGTGAGGTCTGGGGAAGCAAGTCTGACCTGAATCATGCAGGGCCAGAGGGAGGAGACGGGGAGCCTGATCCCAGTCTCCAGATTGCTGTGCGAGGCCTGGAGAGGTTTGACCTTTATTTTACCGACCACATTGTGGTGAAAGCTGCTTTAATGTCTGCTATATTAACACACTTACAGATGTTTGATATCTGATAGGGGAAATAAAGGTATACCATCGATACTTTAATTTGTTTTGCTTTGACTATGTGTTAAGTGGAACATACGCACATGTGACTTTTTGACAACTATATAATATTCTAACATATGAGCACACCCACACTATTTGGAGATTTTCCTCTGCCAGGCCATTTTCATTCCTTCAGTTGCTATAACCGAGGCAGTGGCACATTCCAGGGATGTTCTCACAGCTCTGAGCTGCACCGTCAGCCACACCTTTCCTGCCGCGGCCTGGGCGGATAGCATGGTACTCTCCACCACTCTCGCTCCTGCTCCAGGTATCTTCTTGGAACCTAGACCCTGGGACTGATGGTGCCACTAACTTACCATAGGATTTGGGGCACGTTGCCCTCCCTTCTCAAGCCTCACTCTCCTCAGATGGAAAAGTAACATTGCTGGACGGCTCCAGCTTCACAGGGCTGTATCCTCACTCGCCAGTCTATTGAAAAAGCACCAACCCACATACCATCCAGACTCTGTCAGTGAGGACAGAAAACCACCTTCCCATCGATCCCAGACCACAGGACCTATAGCCTGTGAGAGAGCCTCCTGGGACACTAAAACCTCAGACTACTGCATGGTCAATGTTTAAAACTTTTTTGTTGATTAAAAAAAAAAATCCAGAAATAAGAGTATAATTTTCATATTGATACTACAATTTTTATTTTAGTGCTTTAAATTTGTCCAAATGCATTCTCTCCTGTATTAGAAGTCACAGCCTGGGCTCAAGGCAGAGAGCCTGTGTGACCTTGGCAAGTGTCTTAACTTTGTGCCTCAGTTTCCCCACCTATAAAACAGGGATAATAATGGTACCTTAGGACATGACTTTGAGCGTTTTCAAACCTGTGCCTGGCACATAGTAAGAGCTCAGCATGTATCAGTGTTATCCAAGCCTCCTAAGAAGCACAGTTTATACCATACCTGACGGGGGTCTGGAAGTCCTCAGTCATGAACAGTTTTGACAGAATGAGTGAAAGATGAAGCAATTGAGTCACAGAGAGGTCACAGGACAGTGGTATGTGTCATTGGTAAAACTTGAAACTTGAGCCTTAATATCCTGGATTACTTCTCTTTACCTTGGGCTGCCTCTTTTTCAGTCTGTGCTAACCCAAAGGTGGTTAAGAGCAGTAGTTTTCAACCTAGGGAGTTGGGGGAGAGTCACAAAATCCATTTAGTTGTTCACGAGCAGCAATTAAAAGCAATGAAATCTTTTACAATAGCAGATGTCAGAGGGCATCATTAGAGAAGATGTATTTCTTATGTGGCTCACAATCAAAACAGTTTGAAAAACATTGTTTTAGAGCATGGTCATCTGTGTCAAACAAGCTCAAGTTTGAATCCTGATTCATGAAGCTATTGGGAGAGGTCTGACAGTAAAGAAAAGTGAGGAGGAGGATGATGATGATGATAGGAGAGGGTAGCTAACACGTTGAATGCTTAAGGGGCACCAGGCACTCTAGTAAATATCAACTCCCCCAATCCTCACTATAACTCTGTGAGATAGCTGCTACCATTCGTTCCATTTTGCAGTAAAGGAAACCGAGGCACAGAGAGGGTAGGTGATTTGTCCAATATCATAAAGCTTTGGCTCCCCAGTCCATTTCTTAACTGCAGTGCTATCCTGCCTCACAAGTAGATGTTCTATAGATGAGGCCTATTTTCATTACTATTGAAGAAAAGAGAGAGACTACATAAATCATGAAAGCATTTGCCTCTAGAAAGCATTGGTGACCCTGGCCTTGAATCCCCCCACGCTGATTGTTCTGTGCTACTGGGAGTTGGGGGTGGGGTGGCACGGAGGCATGGAGAGCTTACCTAATCTCTGACTTGCCTGGGGTATGTGAGAGGGGAAGGTCCCAAATGGCTTTAGGCAGGCACGAGAAAGAGGAAAAATGAAAACCATGTTCAAGATAAATCGAGCCGTTCTTAAAAGTTAGAAAGTAGACGTAATTAGGACCAGCTCTCCCCATCCAAAACCACAAAAGTTAAAATGGGAAAATATTTCCAGAAATGCCCATTATGTGTTGTTAAAAAATATCTAGAGTAAAATATATGTTTTATTTTATACATGCCTCCAGCTAAAAATTATGCTTTTACTCTCTCACACAGAAGATGGGAACGTGAACTCAAATCTAGACAACCCCGAATCAAATTTAGGTTACTTGCAAGCGTTGCAGTTTTCTATCGGACAGATCTTATTCAAGCTCCTGATAGAAGAAAGAAGGGAAAGAATAAAAAAAAAAATAAAAAGGCACGGGACTGGGAAAGTGCCTTTCCTGACAGGCTGTGGCATGTCAGCATTTGCTCCTATTCCATTAAATGGCCTTCCCTGTCGTCTCCCATTGGTGCCCAGGACGGCACATCTTTCATCACTGTGTCTGCTGTCCTTCTCTGAACTCAGAGAAGGGCCACACATAATTAGAAGAGGTCAGCCAGGGGTGGGGGGAGGGAGCCAGGCTCACTGTTCCAAATGGGACCTCCGAAAATCAGATAGAGGGTCGCCCTGTTCACTGCCCTTCAGCGTGAGCAAGGCCATTAACAGGCCCTGATTTCTCAGAGAGCGTTTGAAGATGATTCATACTATTCATACTATATTCATCATATCCCTGTCTTACAAATGGCTGGCTTTTTGGTTTTGTTTTGTTTTTAAACTACTATATAGGAAAACATCTTTAACTTGATTAAGTTTTGAGAAATGATTTCTCCATGGCAAACCAATACCTTTTTTGAAAATGTTAATTTGTCCCCAGAGACATTCTTGCTTCTTGAGTGTGTTCAAGGGTTTCTGGGGGTTGGTTCTCTGTCTCTCAGGATTCATCGACTTTGCACAAGCTTTTTTGTCGTTGTTGCCCTGAGGTTTACACGAGCACCCCAAATTGAAGTTGAAAGTCATTTATTTATTGTAGTTAGCCTCTCTCCCCTACACAACAGCCGTTGGTTGTTTATTCTTCAGAAGCCCTGTTTTAGAGTTCTGAATGTAATATGCAGACTTACTGCAAAAGGACCCAAGGTTCAATGAGAAACAGCCCAGCGCCATCGTACCTCTCTTTACACAAGCCATCAAATGCGTTCCCGAGCTGGAGGACGCAAGGTGTCCAGATGACATGGTAACCTGGGGAAGAACTAACACCATTTTCTTTTATCCTTTTAGTTAAGAAACGCCATGGTGAATCGAAAGACTGGGAAGTTTTCCATGGAGGTGAAGAAGACAGTGGACAAAGGGGTACATTTTTCTCAAACATTCTTGCCGCTTAATTTAAAACAAACCACTGTGAAAAATTAGCTTTGAAAGCTCTATCTGGAATAAATATCTTTCGCTGAGATCATTTTTCTCTTGTCTTTACTTATCTCAAACAAGATTCATGTAGTTAACCTAATCATAGTGTGTCCATTTATTTTTATTTATTTCTGAAAACTTCACCTAGCAGACTAACCATGTTTTCTTTTCTCTACGACTTTTTTTTTTTCAATCTAGAAACGGGTTTTGGTGATGACAAATGACTACTATTATACAGACATCAAGGGTACTCCTTTCAGGTAGAGCTGACCATAATACATGGACATTCCATCAGACCCATCAGTTGTGTTTGTACAAAACCTGCTGACACTCTCAGAGCTCATCATCTGAAGATAACCAAACACCCTGCCAAAAGGCTGGAAAGAGTGAGGAAGGGGCTTTTCCCAGGCTGCTTTTGTTTTTGTTTTCCAGAGGGGGAAGATGGTTCAGGCTCACCTAGGAGAACTCACTCAATTTGTCCTGGCTTTGCATCTCATTATCAACCAAATAAGCTTTGGGGTTCCAACTAAGGGTGGAAAGACAAGTTCAGAGGGTTATCAGGGTCCTTAACCATCTAACTTGCTGCCTAGTGAGTACCATTTCACCTTTTATTTCCATGACAAAAAAAAAAAAAAAATCCTTCCAACTTGGGAGTTGCATATCCATTCCTCCATGTTGTGCTTCCATTTTAATTTCCCTGAACTGTCCTTCTGTGCTTGTCTACTTTTGAATCCTGTTATTTCTCTTTGAAACAGTCCTGAAAAATGGCTTTGCCTCATCGCCTGCTTACAGATGCGTATGTGGCATTCTAAAGTCTCCCACGACTGTCAGCTTAGTGTTGTATAGAACACCTTTTGTAAAAAGTTATTTCTCTGGGGCTGCTTCACGTTCCTGAGCTGCTGCCTCACAGAGCCAAGGAGAGAAAAGAATTTACCAGTGATAGATTAACCTGAAAAATAAATTATGGCATTGTTGTCAGATACTGCCAGGGGTCGTGGCTGGATTACATTCGGAACCAGAGCAATCCAGGGAATACATGACCACTGAGTAGGTTTGCCAAGAGGAGAGACTGTGTTTTCAAAACATATTCTCTTACTTTCAGCAGAAAAAGAAAAGAGCTTAAAGCAAGCCAGTGAGTGTGAAAAATCTATTTAGACTAGGGAGATGATTGAGCAAGAAGCCCACAGCGCAATAATGTGGCCACATTTAAGTGGTGGTAGAAGTTTTCCTTTTTGTCCTTGAGAAAGGGTTAATTTCCCCTGGTCCCAAACTCTTAAGGTCTGGAAAGACCCATCTGTGGCTGAGTGTAGGGCAGGGGTGCGTAAGGTGGTAGTGAAGAGCAGGGCAAGTGACCCCTTTGAGGGTGTCTAAGAGAGGACTGGCTGGAGGGCTGAGCAGTTTGCCACACCTCTTTAAAAACACATGAGTGCAGCCAATTGTTTCTGGCACTTCCAATCAGAAAAATTACTTTGAAGCAGCTGATTGAACCTAAGAAGAACCAACACCAACTATAATCAGTGGGGTTTTCAAAATAAACTGTTGGAAAAATTGTTTACAGAATATGAAATGGAAATGTGAAAATGGAAAATAAAGTTAGCCCACAAGTCTATTCCAGTCAATGCCATGAATTTCAAGGTCTGCTTTGTTTCTCTGCACAGTTTAGGTGTGGCGCTCTCCAGAGGCCATGGGAAATATTTCTTCCGAGGGAATGTAACCATCGAAGAAGGTAAGACGCTGCCTTGATCAGTCTTACTGTCTAGTGTGGGAAAAAAGCCCCGGAGCCCACTCCTGGGTTAAAGGAAGAACTTGCCCATCTGCCCAGCCCCCTGTGCAACCCCTGGGCATTTGACTCGACTGATGGCCCGCGTGACACCATCTCACTTTCCTAGACTGATTCAGAATGGTGGGAACTCCGACAGGTCGTGGCCTTCCTTGTGATTTAATTTATTTACATTCTGCTTTAATTCACAGAGTTGTTGAGTCCACTCATAGGAATCATCCACTAACTATATTCTTCTCATCCATAAAAATCCATACCAGGAGAAATACAAATTTGTGTAAAACCTCAAGCCAAAGGAAAAAAATGAAAACAAAAATACGCAAGGCTTAGTCTCCTCCATAGTTGAGCCACAATTTCACTTGTGTTTCATGGCAGCCGGGGTCCCAAGGGAAATAGGATCATTCAAATGATTTCCATGGGTCAGAGGGGTACATAGCACCTTGCGAATCCCAGACCCTCTTGTCTTCATGCGGCATCAGTGCACTGTAAACTTGCAGTAAATGGTAGCAGTTGGGATAGCCTTTTAAACTTTAGAATTGCTGTCACACCCTTACTGTCCTTTTTATCTCCCAACAACCCCGTAGCTCAGAGAAGTTACCTATTTCAGTATCACCAGCTCACATGGGGCTGGCCTCTGAAGGGCTTTACTCCCGAGTGACCTCGAGTACATCCCTTGCCCAGTGTTGAATTTTGGGTGTTTCTGGGTGTTGAATTTTGTATCTCCACAGAGAAGGAGTTGGACCAGACCAGTGTTCTTTCTGGGTGTCCTCAGGGAGTATGACCAAGAGCAGGAAGGTCAGTTACAAGTCAGGTTTTAATTGGTTAGAGTGGGTTATAAGTGAATAGGAACTTCCAGAAGCCGGACCACCTTGTGGCGCAGATGTAGCAGAGAATGAAGAATGGGATTGGTTGTCTCTGAGGTGCCAAGTTCCATAGACAGCATTCTGGTTTACAGCTGATTCTCCATGCATTGTTTCACAGGTGTTGGCTTTTGTCTGCCCGGTGATTGTGCGATCTTAAGGAACAGGAGGGAGAGTGAAGGAGGTAGTTGTGACAGGGGCAGAACCCAGAGTGTGCCCACTGCAGAGCTAATCAATTGTGTGGCCTCTCTTCCCAGAGACATGCAAGAGAAAACAGGCAACTTTGTGACTTTGGCAAGATACTCAACAGGATGTGTTGAGTATTTAATTTTTCTTTTTTTAATTCTAGAATTTTCTGGCTCTCCGAGCCATGTGTAGCTTTGAATATCACTGCCTATGAAGCCAAAAAATTTATGTCTAAGCCATCTGAGGTCAGCTGAGGAAATAGCCCATGGTCAGAACAATAGGAGGCGAGATTATTAATGGATTATTTACCTCTCGTGTGTATTCCCTCCGTCAATCCTCAATGCATAGGCCTGCAAGTTATTTTCATTGTCTTTTGGATCATTTCTTTAGTCACTATCTTCTCCCTGTATGTTCCACAGCTGTTAGGCTGAGAGGTCACATACAGAGAATTTCAGAGCTAACCATAACCACCATGCAAGAAATTAGTATGAATTCTCAGCAAGGGGGAGAGTGTCTGGTTATCCACACAAATGAGGTCAGATCTTCCTCTCTCTGTTGGTCCTCTATAAATAAGAAGGCTTCTAATCCTGCCAACTTTGCTGAGTAACAGAGCCTGAGAAAGCTGCTTCCCCTTGGGCTAACTAGGAGAGGGTCTTGTCATCGGGAAGAGCCAAGGCATGATTGTTCTGTTCTGCTCCTGGAGAAAGAAGGAGTACCTGGGGAATGGCAACCACACTGCTGTAGGACCTTCCATAAGGAATGCTGTCCCACAGAACACAGGCATTTTCAACAGGCTTTGCCAGTGCCAGATATTACAAAGATGGAGAGCAGGTAGATTTTGTTCAGAGTGTAAGCAGTCGCTACTGAGGTTGAAGGCATGGGCTGTAGTTGTATCTACTGAAATCATTCCTCTTCTGAATCTCCTTGACACTTTGTCTGCATCTTTTATATGTAGGACACAGTAATTGTGGAATAAAGTAGAGCTTATGTCATTTTTGTCCATGTTATCAATCATCAGGAGATGTGATTTTGTTAGGAGGACCAAAATTAGAGGTGAGAGAAGTAGAGAACAATGAAATGTCTTTGGTGCCCTAGGAACTCAGTGAGGAAGCCATCAGAAAGATCTTTCTGTCCTGGTATCATCTATAGGTCCTATGAAATATAGCCAGAGAGGGCTTTGTGGATGAGAGTTGATGAGAACAGAAACTAGAAAAATCGATACAATTGACATGATTAATCCAGTATTCCAGGAAGGTAAGATCCCGCGTGAGGGCCTTTGCACTTGCAATTCCTTCTGCCATGAGCACTCTCTCCACTTATTTACATGACTCTCTCCCTCACCTCCAGGGTTTTGCTTAAAAGTCACTTTCTCAGTGAAGCTTTCCCTGACTTTCATGGCTAAAATTGAAACTTTCTCAACCCTTCCCCTCCCTTGGCATTCCCTATCCTTGCTCAATTCTCTCTTTTCCTTCATAGCCCTCACCACTAATTGATAAGCTATGTATTTTAATTTATTTACTTAGATCGCTTTCCTGCCACTAAAAAGTAAATACCATGAGAGAAACGATTTGTATTTCATTCACTGCTATAGTCACAGGGCCTGGGATAGTACTTTGTACAATAGTGCTGAGTTGATGCTCAGTAAATAAATTAAATGAAGGGAGAGGAAGGGAAAGAAAAGAGGACTGATGGATGCGGGGATTGTCCTAGGGACTAATCACTACTCCATTTAATCCTCTCATGGAGTCTGTGAGTTAGGCATTAGTACCTGCATCTCCTGGTGAATATAACTCAAAGAGTTTAAGTGACATTCTCAAGATCATTCAACCAGTAGGTGTCGGAGCCAGGATATGGCCAATTGGATAATATATGATGATATTCTATCTAATTTATCTCCTACTTCCTGTGAAATCCAGCAGGAGTGTGTGATGCTAGGTCAGTTATTTTGCTATATTTCATACATTTGTATTTGAGAAGGAAACTAGAACCCTGAGCGCAGTGAGATATTTTTGGTCATTTGGGAAACTCTGACATCCTAAAACAGGCTATAAGTGTCACTGGAGTCCCTGAGGTCATCACTCAGAACTGTATGTCTGCTGATGACCCATCAAAATGAAGACACAAGGAAAGAGTGATTTCACAGAGTCGGGGTGGTCTCAGGCAGTCTATGAAAACTCCCAAATTCCCTGAAGGCCCCTGTTCTCCTAGCTACCTTTCTAGACTGATGATGTGTTTTGACTTCGGATTCTGTGACTACTAGCAATTTTTGCTGGTCAAAACAGTTGAGTATTAGCAATTTCATATCATTCAACCTATAATTTCACCCTCACAACCACACATCAGTTAGGGACTAACTGACCATTATTCCTGCTTTGCACATGAAGAGACTGACATTTAGAAATGTAAAGGAACCGGCTAACATCACACAGGGGTTAGGTGGTCTAGCCCAGTTCCCAGCTTAGGCTGAACGGGACTCCAACATCAGTGTTTCCACCACCATGCTGGGCTCCTCTCCCATGACTTACTGCTGTGTCATTTCTCTACAGGGAGTGAAGGCTTTCCTGGGTGGCAGTGGGGGCTGAGTGAGGTGGAAGTGGGGAGAGAGTTCTGCCTGGGGGGAGAACGTGTTTCCTTTGTGCATAGTCCCTTTTCCCAGGCAGATATCTTTGGGATGATGTCTACCCTTAACTGCCCCATGGCCCTGGCCTGGAACATTTGAAGCACACGAGAGGATGGGGTGGGTGTGTGGGGTGGGGGTCTGTGCCCCACACAGGTGGCACTTACTCATGAATGTCTTCTTTTTGCCCTCCAGGCCTGCATGACTTAGAGCACCCTGATGTGTCCTTGGCAGACGAATGGTAAGAATTAACTAGTCCTCAGTGTTGGCATTTGGTGCCCTCTTTGATTTCAAGTTGGCAGACGATGCTGTGCATATTTACATGCTCTTGTTTTGGGCCATGTCACGTTCTCAGGTCCTACTGCAACACTGACCTACACCCAGAGCACCGTCATCTGTCTCAGTTAGAAGCTATTAAGCTGTACCTCAAAGGCAGAGAACCTCTGCTCCAATGTGAGTGTGCTTCCACCTTTGCGTTGTGTGCATGTGGCGGGCGTGGGGAGTGAACGCAAAGCCATCCTTCGCCTCCGTGTCAAGGGAAGCTTTGCTTTGCCAGAGACTGTCCATCATAGTACAACCAGCCAAATGTCTGCCTCCTGTAGGAACAGGAGAAAGAATGTGGGTTACAGAAAATCATGCAGAATCCCAAATCCTGGTTTAACCCTATGCATTGGATTTATCCCCCTACTGAAACCGTTTAGTCAAATACCTGAAAAGGATGAAAATGTTACACCTGGGAAAGGACAGTACACATCTGCTCATCCAGCTCCCTCATTTCACAAATGATAAATGGGAGCTGGCAGTAGACTTGTCTCATTCAAGGTCATGATCAAGGTCTTCTGTTTCTCTCCAGAGTGGGGTCACCACTGTGACACGTTGCCTCTTGTGGGGTATGATCTGCTGCCTCTCCTCCCTCCAACTGCCCCCTGAGGGAGTTCAATGAGTCAGAAATGTCGGGTGGCTGGTGCAGAGGGGCTGGAAGAGCAGCAGCAGACCTGACACTCACCAAGTGCAAGGTCAGACCCTGCACTGGCATAATTAGCAGCAGTAGCCACAGATGGGGCAGGGAGAGATTCACCAAAGATGAGCATGGCCCCTGCCCGTACCCCTCACAGATACCACTGATTAGGTGACGTGACGTGTTCTTCACATATGTTATCTTCTAGAATAACCACAGCAATCCTGTGAGAGGTAGGAGGAGGTAATTTGGCTCCTAACCACATCTTCATGGAGTCGATCCATTTTTCGGGCTATGCTCTGGTAGAGAAAAGATCAGATGGTCATCGTATAAACCCAATTTTTAAATTCCCTTTGACCTTTTTAATGACATATTTAGAAAACAAAAGTGTAAAAAGAATATGTAAAAAGCATTTATATGTACCACCCAAGCTTTATCAAATCTTAATATTTTCCATACTTGCTACAGGTACTTATTAAGGAATGAAACATGACAGATGATGTTCAAGTCCCTGAGTGTTCCTGCCCAGTCCTATTTCCCTCCCAGAGAATGACCGTCCTGTATTTGTACCCATCCATGTATACTATTACTACATACATAGGCATCCGTAAACAATATATATGATTATTTTCATTATTTTGTATATTACTATATACAAAATATATTTGTATATTATTTTCTATAAAATTATATATATATATATATGCACACACACATATATAGAGTATACTATATATTAGATATGGTATAATATATGTATTGTTCTACAACTTGTGTTTCACTTACTATATTTTTGAGGTGTATTTGTGTGGATAATTTAGCTCTAGTGCATTCGTTTGAATTACTATGTAGCATTCCATTACATGACCGTATCTCAATTTATCTGTTGTCTTTTTGGCGGTGAGTTGTTTTCAGTTTTTACTTTTATGACAGAGCTCCACTGTCTTCTTGGGCCCTAGCCTAAGTGAGGACAGACCTGCTGTGTGTGATAATTAGTTGCCCCCTTTGGGGGGTGATTGGGGAGCTCCACGATGCCTCTGCTAGACTCATGATATCCCCCTGATGCCTTAGCTGCTTCCACAGAGCTCTACCAAGAGCCTCTTTGCATAGGGACTCGTTTACCCCCTTCTAAAATGAAGGGGGAAAATGTCTTCAATGGGCAGAATCACAAAATAAGAGTCCCAGGAGCTATGTAATTATCATGTCTCTTTCCCTTCTTACAACCGATGAAATCAGGGCCCCAAAGCCTCACAGATTTTGGTAGAGGACAGAAATGGGGACGAGAGGAGCAAATGTTCTGAGAGTACTGCCTCCGCATCCCAGAGTTGGCCTGAGGTCTATGGCATGAACTACTAGATGGGGAGAGAAAGCAGAAAAGTAAAGTGTGAAATACCCAAGACTCTCCACTTACTATCATCTCATCCAAACGCTTTGGGGGCTCCTGTATTGCGGGCATATCAGGTATCAGAACTGTTTCAGATTTTCGGCTGGTGGGAGGTTAATGTGTAAAGCAACGAACACCCCGTGTGAGAAAGTCGCCTGCAGACACTGCAAAAAAACGAGCCCAGGGTGTGCCTGTCGTGCCCTTGTTTGGGGCCCGGCCAAAACTATCTTTTCAAGTGTGTCCCTCCCAACAGGTGATAAAGAACTGATCCAGGAAGTCCTTTTTGATGCCGTGGTGAGCGCACCCATTGAAGCCTATTGGACCAGCCTTGCCCTCAACAAATCTGAGTAAGTGGTTGCACGTGTCCCCCTTTCATGGCCATTTCCCCACAAACAGTCCGAAATATGGTTATAGTTTAAAGAACTAAACTGTTTTAGGTGCCTGGTGTTAAAGTTCTTTAATTTTCTTCAAAGCTCCAAACCACAAGAGCTAGAGCAGATTAGCAGCTCGGGTTTGGATGGCAAGCTACTGGGTTTGACATATAATTTGTTTGCGTTTTAACATTACATGAAATTTGGTATGCTGAGGTAGGGTGACACTTCCGAGAGAGAGGGAGGCGGAAGGAGCATTTTGCTTCCTGCCCTGCCGTGGCTTCCACTACTTCACAGTCTGGAGGGAACTTGGGATGTGGGCCAGGTTAGGTTGTGAGGAGGATGGGGAAGTGAGTGCTCTGTTTCATTAGGGTGTCAGATATAACCCTGTGGCTTGATTTCTGAAGTAGAGGGTGTAGAGGGAGGGGAGTGGGCAAGGGTAGTTGTCAAAGACCGCGGCGAGACCTGCTTCAGCAGCTTATTAGTATTGTTTTATTATTATTAGATTAAAAATGAGAAGAAAAATGATTCCTGGTACCTTCACACCTTACATTATTCAGTTCTCTCTTTTTCTGTTTTTTATTAGTTTATTTCCTTCTTGTAACTTCCCTTCTGTATATTCTCTTCTATTTTATCTATTCTTCATTCTGTTCTCCTTTCCGTCCATTCATTCCGTCGTTAAATATTGATTGCATGTTTGTTATGTGCCAGGCACTGACTGGGCTCGGTGTTGGTGAAATGAAGGTAATTCAATTCAACATAATTCTAGCCATCATAGTATCTGTGGTATACAGTGTGCTATCTTATTCAGAATTGTGATAACTACTTTGAAGGAAAAGTAAAGACATAGACCTAGAGAGGAGATGGAAGACAGGGAAGGTTTTTCTGAGCAGGAACTGGCTTAAGGGTCGGGGAAGTTCCAGGGAAACGGAAGAGAAGGTGCAAAGGCCCTGAGTGCAGCAAGGATGTGACACATTTGAGGAATTTAGAGAAGGCCAACAGAGCTGAAATATAGAGGGTAGGGTATACGATATCCGGGAGATGAGGCTGTAGGGGGGTCAGGACAGGGGCAGGACCTTGGGAGTCAAGTGTAAGATTCTGGATTTTATCCTCAGAGCGTTGGAAAATCATTGAAGGATTTTTAAAAGGACATGATTGAAGTTGTATTTTGAAAGAAGCTCCTTTTACTGCTCTGGAGAATAGAATGTCATGGGGTAAAGGCTCCTACATGCATTCCCAGGACTGTGCCCCTTACAGAGGGCAGTGGCAGTGGGTACAGAGAGGAGATACACTTGTGGCACGCCTCAGAAGTAAGACCCCAGGACTGGATGACGGGTTTGCTGTGTGAGGCGAGGGCAGCTGACGTGTCAAGGATCAGTCTCTGGTTTAGGATATGAATAGCTGGGTAGATAGTGGTACCGTTTCCCAGGACAGGAGGCAATGAAAGAAGAGCAGGTTTGGGACCGGACATGGCCAAAGTTCTTTTCTAGACATGTTAAACTTAAAGTGACTATAAGTCTCCCAGGTGGAGATGTCAGGTAGGTAGTTTAATACATAAGCCTGAAGCGCCAAGGAGAGACTGCCATTCTCATTATACGTGGAGTGTGTTTGGGCGGCTTACGTACATGGATCTTATTCCCTGGGATGTTGGGAAAGAGTCAGAGCCTTTCCTGTGATTGCAATCTCTGGTGGATATGGAAATGTTTCTTTCAGGCTCCTACGGAACTCAAAATCCTGTACAAAGATTTCTGATTCACTCCTAACACATGCTATAGATTTCCAAAATGGTAGCTTGCTTTCTAGTCCACATCTGTAACTGATTGGGCAGCCTGGCTTTCCAATTTGGTGTAGGCCACAAGCAGAAACAAATGCATAGTGTTGGTTTTTATTCACCCCTTAAATACTTAACGGTAGTACTGACCACTTCGACTACCATCAAAGATCAAGTAACCAAATGATCTTACAATGCAGAAGCCATGGATAATGCTTCGCATCAAATTGCTACTAGGATCTGGGGCAATTCTGAACTCAAGAATCAGTATGCTCTTCCTACTTGTAGAATAAATTATGTATTTGTTGAGAAAAACCACTTCCCTTTTTTTAAAGAAGTAGGCATTGTGAATATCCTGAGCAACATGCTCAAACATACAAAATTTGCCTTGACAGTTGAAGAAAACATCTTTAGTGAATTTTGAAAAGACTTTTCTTTGCTCAGGCCCTTCTCAGGGTTCCTATGCATGGCATTCTGCAGGCCTGTTTGAAGAAGTTGTTTCTTTACTCATCTCTTTGGGGTTGGTGGTGGGGATAGGGCCTATGTTCTGACAGAAGTTATAAGTTAGTGCCCCCCAAATGGTGAAGAATTCAAGTCCTAGACATTTCCAGATTAGGAAATGGGGAATGGTGAAAGTGGCTCAGTTGCTTGTTTTCACGAATGCCAGATTCCACAAATGGTCTCAGGACCGAGTATATACTTTGTAGCATGAATGCAGAAAGCGAGGCTAGCTGTAAGGATTTTCTTCCTTTCCTTAAAGACATTCCCACTCTCTCTCTGAACTTGTACCCAGTAACTTGATATAAAGGTGTGCTTATTCAGCATAGAGGGTGCATTTTCTCATGGTGCTTTTGTTGTGGAGTTCCGAACTTTTCTTGCAAGAATTACGATAAAAACGTTTATAAGTGACAAGAGTTTGTATTCTGTGCTTGTGTGTGTGTGTGTATGTGTGTGTGTGTGTGTGTGTGTGTGTTTCTATCATTTCTTTTAAATTTTTAGGTTTCAAAACTGCTATTTTGTAAAACATTCCATGAGTCTTAAAATGCAGAAGCTATTACTTACTTCCTGTCTGGAAGAATCCCCCTGATGTCTGCTGCTCTGTTTCAGGAATTCTGACAAGGGTGTGGAAGTTGCCTTCCTTGGCACTCGTACCGGCCTCTCGAGAATCAACCTGTTTGTTGGGGCTGAGCAGCTCACCAACCAGTGAGTAGGACGGTTCACTGTGGGGCCCAGTGAGACCCTGAGAGGGGAGGTTCAAAGGAAAGCTTATTACATTTCTTGATTCCTTCCATCACTGGCAGAAACAAAATTCAGCGCCCGCCACCCCCCGCCAGGCCTGGTGACACTGTCCTCTCCGTTCTACCCCAGAGGCCGTAGTGTGTTGTTCACCTGCCCGTTGGCCCTTCCACAACCCTTTGTTCTTCAGGCTTGCTGCCTTCTGGCCACTGTCCCAGAGTCCCCTACCACCCTCTTGAGTGAGTCATTTCAGAACTCTGGAGATGGTGCGGCTGCTGGGGGAGCCGCCAGAGGGGTGACAGCACATCCCCCCACAAATGGCTTCAGGGAGTTCAGCTGTTCTGCAGCTCTGCTGAGGAATTCCTGCTTGTCCAAGAATCAGTGTTTCAAGTCTGTTGTTTATTTGTTTGTGTATGTTTTGATAAACCTCTGTGCCTCTTCACTGAGCCTGAGGGCCTGCAGAGCCCCACACCCAGGAATGGGCTGTCTGGTGTCATGTGGGTTTGACAATGCTTCTTTGTGCTTCCAGAGAGACCCAGAGGGACAGTGAGCACAGCTCAGTCACCAAGTCCAGTACCCAGATGCCCTTTAAAGCACTGTTCAGTCCCTGGGTTTGCAGAGAGCCACGGGGCCTAACTCTTTAAGTGGGTGTTTGTCCACAGCTGGTGTGAATCTGGGGCGTCTTTTCTGAGCCCATTAATAAGTTTTCTCAACTTTTTTTCTCTGAAGTAAGAGGCATTAGTATGCCAGGGACAAATGGAATCAGAGATTCAGAAAGCATGCATAGTGTATTGGAGGAGTTCAGAGGTTATCAGAGAGCCTCATGTACCTTGGCCTTTCGGGTACCTGGCGGTGAATAACCAAGCCACAGGACGGCTGCCACTTTCAGAGGGATGAACCCAGCAGGGGCCCTACCAGGAGATGCTCCTTGTCATCAGGCCCAGCTCAGCAGCGCTCTTGCCTCTGTTAGATGAGGCCCTGACACCATCATGTGATCTCGTAGAACCAAGTCTGGTATATGTCAGGTCAATCGAGTTTTAAATGTTTTGTGGACTTGCTTTAATTCCTACTCAAGGACTCTTCCTCAGCCTCTCACATTTGTCATTTGGGAAGTTGGCTATAGTTGCGACTTGATTTTTTTCAAGCCTTCTCTCACCCTTTGCCTTCGAACAGTTATTTTTCCCGAGGGCACATTTCCAGGAAGGAACAGCAATGTGAGGCACCCATTGCCTTCTCCCCGTAGGATGCGGAGAGGCAAAGAAGACAGAGACTCTCTCGTGCTCAAAGAGGAGGGCTGTTGTTTGTTTTGAGATGAAAACCAACAAACAAGAAAAACAATAACAACCACAAAACACGGCCCTTCGCTAGTCTGATATCTGTGTTATCGTGAGAGTTCAAAGATGGCAGGACCGCACTCAGGACTGCTGGGATGTGCAGCTGGCTTAGCTCGCTCATTGGATTCACTCTGTGCGTTTTAAAAATGATGATAATGATCCCCCTGCATTATTGTGAGAATCAGAACAATGATAAATACAACGCTGCTTTGGGAGCTAGAAATACCTACAACCGTGAGTTCTATTCTCTGTGATATTCCAGTGACGCAGACTGAGTACTCATTAGATATTTGGATGGATGAACTACTCCGTTGTCTTCAAGAAACATATGTCACTGATTCATATAGAAGCAACTTGGGTTCTGTGGTCTTATGGTCTTCAGGTCTTAGACCTCTACCCCCTCCAATGAAATGACATCCATTGAGACCCAACTACTTGGATATACTCTATTTAGCCATGGTTAGAAAGCATTTAGAATTTCTTTTCTTTTTTCTTTTTTCTTTTCTTTTCTTTTTCTTTTTTTTTTTTTTTTTTAAGAAGGCATACACGGAAGAGTCTGTGTATGAGTGTTGAGGGAGTACTGGGTAACACAAGATCCCCACCCCCCGCCCCTCCGGAACTAATGTGTACTATCATCAGCCTCCTGTACTGGGATTCCACCTCCTATCCCCACCACCTGCTGCTGGAGGTATTTCAATTGTAATTCGTGGCCTCTGTAACCTGTCATCATCCCCAGTATTAATATATCCCGAGCCTTCAGTGTGGCCTCTTGGATCACATGTCGTACAGACACGTTCAGTGATGTCGGCCTCTCCCTCTCCCCCACAGTCCTAAGTTGAAGGGGTGAGCACTTCACGGCTCCCATTTGAACCACAGAGAACAAAAGAAACTGCTGGCTTTTAAGATACCCATATGTTTGTTCAAGCCATTTTCAGTTTACATAACCCTTTACCTATGGTGCTATATAAATCTGATAGTATCCTGGTAAGTGTCATATTGTTATTATTCTCATTTTGTAGATGAACAAAAGGGGCTTAGAGACTCAGTAACTGACCCAAGTAACTCACCCAAGGTCATTCAGCTCTGCCTAAAACCTAGACCTGTCTTACACAACACCAGAACAGCCCCTAGTACACAAAAGAAGGATCTATTTTCCTAAAGAACATTTTCAGAGATTCTGTAGAATCAGGTCTCCTCTTCCTGGTTCCTTCTGAATCACTACTTGGTCATTGTCATGGACCCATTCGCATTCATACAGAGCTAGTAAAGATCATGAGCTGCGGGCTCCTGCTTCCTGCCCTGGGTACCAGCCGGGTCTGGTCCGAGGCAGCAGGCACTAGCCAGCCAGATGTGCAGTGTTCCAGAACTATTGCCTGCCATCCCAAAGCATGGATGTCTCCATCAGTCTAAGCCAGAACCACCTTCCACCTTCTAACCAAGCTATCATCCCACCTACGGTGACTGGAAAAGGGCCATCTAAAGCACCATTAACTGCTGCATGAGGTCACCTCCTCCATACGGTTATACACATCTTACCGCTGAACAGAAGTGCACTGGTGAACATGTCATGTCTGTGCCCGTGGCGGAGTGTGGGAGGCAGCAGTTCATTCCACCTACGTCTGGGCAACAGTCTCCGTCGTACACCTGTCCAAGTCAGGTTTCTGAAGAATCTCAGGCCTAAAGAAAACAATGAAAAAACTCACAGTTCAATATTAGTGCAACCTGATGATTTTAGGATGGGGATACGTTACTGCTGAATATAGCAGGGCCAAGGGGAGCTGGTCTATGCCGTCGATCCTGGAGCTCCGCACGTGCAGCATTCTGCGTGGCACAGGGATGTCTGCACCTCCTCAGTCTGGTCCGAGGCTCCCAAGTTGGTTTTCTGAGTGAGAGCAGAGTGCTTTTGCCAACTTAAAAACAAAATAAGATTTTAATTTCTGGAGTATTGTCCTGTTGGTGAGAGTCCGTAAACAAATGTAGGCAGGAAAGTCCGACCATTTTCAGTCTGCTATGTTCAGGTGTAGTAGCGCAAATTACCATAGGGATGTGAGCAAAGTAGAGCCCTTTACATAGGCTGGTGGCCATACTGAGGAGGGGTTCTGGAAGAATTGAGAAAGATTATTTAGAAAAGACATGGCCAATTGTGTTTAATACTTGAGGAGCTCTTATCTAGATATGAGGTTTGATTTATTCTGTGATCATTAAGCATACAGTGGGTGCCTCATGAATATTAGGCCCCGGGAATGTCAAGAAAAATAAGGCCTCTGCCCTTGGAGAGTACTTAGGACAGTCTAGGGCAAGTTACGGGAGGCAAATTTCCGTCCTGTCTGAGACTTTGAGGGTAACCTCTGACGGCATAGGCTTTTTCTCAAAGGAGTGAGCCCTGCATCTTTGGAAGCTATCAAGAGATCACTGGTTGACCATACCCTAAAACTACAGAATACTTTCCTGAACTGGGTGCCAAGTTCAAGTAGTTTCTAATAACCAACTAGTTGTAATTTGGCATATAAAAACAATATGGAATATCTGAGTATTTCTCACCATGAACCGACTCCATGCTGCAAACTGCTGGATTGAAAATGGTGCCATTTCTGGTTCAATTAGTGGCCTTTTACCTACATACACCTTGTCCCCTGACTGATCTCCCTTCCTGAAAGATCTCTGCAGACTGTGGGCTAACCAGATAGTCATTTCCAACCCTGAGTTATACCATATCAGCCAAGACAAAGCACTCAGATGCTGGACAGTAAACATGAGTCGGGAGAGAAGTCAGGCAGTTATTGGGGCTTCAGTACGTTTAAGGTTCTGTGGAAGGGTGCAAAAAGGCGAACAAAGCCTCCTTTCCTCAATGATCTTGGGAGGCTTGGGATGGAGGCATGACAATTGTGCCGATAAGGACAAAGAAAAGGAAGGCTGTGTGAGAGTGACCGAGGCTGTGGGGCCCCAGCATGGGGCAAGAACCTGCGTCTGTCTCTGCATGAATATGGTAGGTGGTATTTGAGGCACACCTTAAAATGAATGTGATTTTGACAGGAACAGATGCGGGGCACAATGCATGCAGCCTTCTGGATAGAGAGAAGCACTGTGGCAGCAGGCAGTGAGGCAGGGGGCCACGGGGGTTACCGAGGGAACCCAGAGCAGTCCTGTTGGGCTGGAGAGTAGAGAGAGGCGGAGAGAAGGGAGCCCACATCCCCACATGGCCCACTTTACCTCCTTTACACCTTTGCTAAGACTAAGATCTACATAAGTAGTTGATCTTTCCAAGGATATGTGTCCATGTGTGGATTTTAAGGCAAGGCAAAGTTTTCTGACTACGCTTTGGTCTTCTGATATGATTTCTGGAGGCTTTTTTTTTTCCTTCTTGCTCTAAAGGCCAACACTGTTTTTATCCAACAAAAGCAGTTGTGATGCACCTATGTCTGTCTTTTCCTTGCGGACTGGTGCCATGCTCTTATTCCTTTCCATTTCAAGGGACTTCCTGAGAGCTGGAGACAAGGAGAATATTTTTAACGCAGACCATTTCCCTCTCTGGTACCGAAGAGCTGCTGAGCAGATTCCAGGGAGCTTCGTCTACTCGATCCCCTTCAGCACAGGTGGGTGTCCCTGTGGGAGGCAGGGCTGTCTGTCTGGTCCTACTGGCCTGGGCATTGCGTGCAGAGTATGGGAGAGCTGCCCAGAAGTTGCGGAGAGTTACAGTCAGCCTCAGGAGCCAATACTGAATATCGGCCCAGTGCTGAACCAGTGACCTAGTCCATACGTGTAACAACCCCAAATAGAATGAAGATTTTGCTTTAACCAGATTGTGCAAAGAGCATTTCAGAGAGCAGGACTGTTAATTGTGTACCATGTGGAATTTGAATACAAACTTCTCAGATTTTTTTAAAAATGTTGTCATGGCCCTACTTAGAGAAAGTTCAGGCAGGCCTACATCCTATGGCAGAACCTGAAGCAAATCACATCACTTTGGAGTCCCCCAATTTCGCATCCAAACTGAACTGCTTTAAAAATCAACATGCAGGAGCAAGGACTAAGAATTTCTATAGCCTTGTGCTATCCTGATGGAAGGCTGCAGTACCCAATGGGGAGCACGTAGCCAATAGTTTTTCCAGTCCTAAGATTTTATGATATTATAAAAAACAAATAAGGTTGCCTCCCTCCAAAACAAAATAACTGCATACTGTTTTATTTCAATCAGTTTGAGAAGCACGTCAAACTAGAAATGCTTTTTAATTGTCCTTGGCTTTTTCTTGTCTCATGCACCCAGTATTATTGGGGTCCATTCTGTGTATGGCTCTGCACTGTGCACTGCAGACATTTCAGAAAGCAGTAAAACCTAATTCTGTAAATCTGGAATGTTCTGCACAGTTCAGTCTATACTTACGTTTTATATCAGAGCCTTTAGGATTAACCTCTTACAAGCATTCCCAAGTCAACCCGAGTGGAGGTTCCCTAGTGCTTGGTGTCAAAGCCCCTTCCCAGAGTCTTGGCACTTGCTTATGTCCGTGAATGAAAACACCTTCATAAAAAGTGCTTTCAAAATCTGCACAAGACATGTGGACCAGAGTTGTTTAATAATTAGTTGAATGGACGCATTAAGAAGAGGGCCCCTCATTAATGAAGGTATTCAAGAAAAGGCAAATGCTATTGTAGAAATTCTCTTGCTAGGTAGGATTTTTGACAAGATTATCAATTACGTTCCTTTTAGGACTGAGATTCTTGAGTCTGTGTTCCTTGAGCTGACAGGCTTATGCGTACCCGCACCCATGTGTGTGTGTTCTCAAACGTAAATTTCCAGGTGACCAGAAATCATTCTTTTTATTATGCTTATCACAGTTTATTGCTGAAAATATCAACTGGACTTTCTCATTCTGCTGCAAACTTATCAGTAATAATGTCTTCTTTTATCATGCAATCTCATGATGCTTTCTGTTTCATGGTTCTCTAAAGGAAAAAAAAAAATAGAACCTTTTTGTTATATCTGGATTGGAATCATTAAGTTATCCTTTTGTGACAGAGTGGCGTTTGCCCAAAACTGGACAGGGAGAAGGAGCTGTGGGAGATGCAAGCATCTCCCAAATGTGGGCTGTGTGTGTGTGTGTGTGTGTGTGTGTGTGTGTGTGTGTGTGATGGCTTTCACGTCCATTTGTTTTCTTATTCATGGTTTTTCCTACAAAGAATTATGTCTGGAAGAAACAAATTCTGATTAATTAAGGCTGTTGTCTAATTGGTTTTTGGCAAGTGGAGTGTTCATTGAACTTTCAGTGAAATCATACAATGAAAAGGAATTGACCTTTTTCATGGTAAAGTCATGGATGACATAATATCTTAAGAGATTTCTTGGCCCCTTTAGATTCAGGGAAAAATGTTAAAACTCACCAAGTACAAGTGTTGTGGTGGAGCGTTCTCATTTTTTTCTACTGTGTGTTGAGTACCTGTACATACTGGAAAACAAGCTGGTTTTCATTACTGTTTAGACTTGGGCCAGAAGGAAATTCTTAATTGGTTTGGTCATAAGTGTATTCAAATTCAGGTCTGCCTTCTCCCTGCTTCTCAATTCAATCGATTTCATTTAATTTACATTCATTGAACACCTTTTATAAGGTTAGGCACTGGGCTAACAATGATTAACTGTGGGCATTAGGAATTTGTGCTCAGCATCTTTTACTTCATGGGTATTGGAACCACTGTTAGTAATTGAAAATCTCTTAATATCAATGCCTTATTGTTACCACCTTAACAAGAGTTTGGAGTAAGGATTGCATTCCAGCTCTATTCCTGTTCAGAATGATTTTGCTAAGAAAAACTGGGCTGGGAATTAGAATTTCATAAGTCAGTAAAGTTTGAACCAACAAATCAGAGCTGAGGTTCTCAACTCGTAAAATAATTTCAAAACTTTTTTCTCATGTAGCTCTCCATAGCTATATTTAGAAAGGCAATATAAATATGATTACTGACACAAGTAAACACTGCAATTAGTAACCACAAATTAGAAAAAAATGTGGTCCCGCCATGGTGGTCAATAATTTTGATGAGAACAGGCTGGACGTTCCCCAGTGTAGGTGGTCATAACTTGGTTCATTGCTTCCTTCACCTGGGTAGCGGACTGGCTACCCAGCACCTGTGGCCTAACAGAGTAGGCCAACTCTGGGTTCTGGGAAGTGAGCCCCAGTCCCATCTGCAGAATTGGTTACTGAGCCAATATGACTACTCTCTGAACATGTGTACTGTAACTATCTCCATTTTTCGTTTTTCTTCTTACAGGAACAGTCAACAAAAGCAATGTGGTGACAGCGAGTACTTCCATCCAGCTCCTGGATGAACGGAAATCTCCCGTGGTGGCAGGTAAACAATGGATTTTAATCGATGAATATAAAATAAGCATGGCATCCACTTATCTGGCCAGTCAACTACTTCTGTATACCGGAAAGTTGGTTTTGGAAGGAAAAAACAATTTAATTACTCCCTCCTCAACTTGGTGTCATCTCCTCCAATCCCAGGTTCTGACAGCTGGTTGTATTTGATATGAAAACATAAATTTTTCCCAGGACTTTTGTTCTTCAACTCTGAGCCAGGAAGAAATTGTTGGTGTGTGCAGAAGAGTATTTCTCGACAGTAGGTAGCATGCTCATTTAAAGTAAGCACGGCCTCCCATTTCCACATCATTAGGATAACAGTGGGTCTACAAGGAAATTGTGGGTTTGTTTTAGGCAAGCTCAAGCTGTAATGTGCCCTTCTCCAGAGAGCCTGAGATTTTCATCACCCTAATCCCCTTGAGGAATTAGAGTTAAATGTATCTGCAGGTGCCGGTTTGGGACACGGAGAAAGCCAAACCATTTTACTATTGAGAGTCTTGAATTGTCAAAGAAACCTTGTTTTTGGCTTTTCCCATATCTCTCAGTCTCAGGAGTGTCAGTCTGTCTGTGGCTGGCTGGGCGCTTTCATTGGTGGTATTTGGCCTAAGGGCTGGAAACTGCCGCAGGCTCTCTTTGGAGGATATCTGCTGAGAAAAAATGGGGCCTGAAAGAATATCTGGCACATCATCTATTTCTGATAAATAATTGTTGAATCCACTGGTTGATGGATGGGGGAGACCTTCCAAGCACCATCCTGATATTGGCTAGATTTACCAAAGGGGTCATTTGGTTTTGGAGCAGCCTCCCTCAAGAAGTTTTCCTGGAGGGTGACTTTGACCATCAACTTCTGTGTCTTCTCAAATGTTTGTGGGAAGGAACACAAACAGGGCAGACATGTTTGAAGTGGTTGTTGTTTGGCTAGGAAACACTGGGTTCTCTTCTCCACCTTATTTCCGACTTAGCCTATGCCTCATAATTGTATTAGCAGGGTTTGAAAGATTTGGGGACAGTGCCCTGGTTATTTCTGGGCTACTGGGTATGGCAAAGAAGACAGTCTTATGTATCTGACCTGTAGCTCAGCTTGAACTAAGCAGACCTGTAACTAATCAGCTCCGAGAGAAGGATTCTGAGGATTCATGGCTGTTGTCTTTAAATTTTGTCACTCAGTGTCTCATGTTCCTTGAGGAAAGTAGGAGACAGGATCATTATTTAACTCAGGAAGATTTATTTGTGCTTAAAAGAGGTCAGATGTGGTTACCTCCAGGCTGAACCAGCCAGCTCGTTCTGGAGGCATGTTATCTCTCTGGAGCTGGTACCACATGCAGCAGCTGCCAAAGACGTGATCGGACGAAGCTGTCTGTCTGTTTGAAATTTCTTTTTAAAATCTTTTCCTTGGGTTTCTCATTCAGTCATCACAAAGTATGCTCTGTGCTGACCCTAAGATGACAGTGGCCATCCAAGCCACGCTGTCCAAGTTTTACGGACTATGCTCAAATATTTCCAGATGCCTCGGATTTAATAAATGTCTTTGGGACTGAGTATGGGTGAAACGTGGGCTCAGCCTGGGCACTGCGTATCCAGTCTGGAGAAGAATGGGAATTTTCCAAATGGTTTGTTGATCTACTATGGCGTTTCACCATTACCCAGAGACCACAGGCAGGTTTGGCCCACCTTGAGTTGGTGGAAGACACATGCTGTTGTTTACTGCTCCTTAGTATATGTCAACTGGTCCCCATGTTCAGAAGGCAATGACAGAGCATGATAAAGACGTAAGGTTATCTGAGGAGTTGTATTTAGTTCTTACCTTGTAACACTGGTGATTATTAGCCTTTCTTGTCATAATGTGTTCGGTAGATGTAAGATCAAATAGATTTGCTCAGTTTGATCTCGAAGGCTGCCATGCATGCAGCACCACGAAGGGAATGACCTCAGAAGGACCCTTCTGTCTCTGAAAGCTGAGCAACCGCTTCACTACTTCCCCCAGATTTCACTGACTCTGTATGAGTGCGTTCCATAACTTTCTTCTGTGTATTTTCCTCAAATTAAGTAGACATTGTTTACCATTCTAACATTTTTTTAAAAGGCCATTTTAATTGGGGAAGAAGCCTTGTTTTGGCAGGTGAAGATGGAATATGTGAGCAGGCATGTCCCCCACCAGTGTGTCTTCCACCGCAGATGGGATACAGCCAACTGGCAGTCATTTGGAGTTTCAATGAAATCCTTGTGTTAAATTGAAATTTATATGAAAGGAAAGGTGTACAACTTTGCAAATAATTATCAAGGACTACTTTGAAAGGCCCACACTGCTCCCAGACCTGATCTGGTATTCTCATGTTCATTGGCGACGTGTCTGTTTGGAGTAGAAAGAGTTTCTTGTTTTGTTTTGTTTTGTTTTTATTATTAGTATTATTCTCTACTTTCTTTTTTCTTGCTTTCTTTTTTAAACAAAAACATTTAGATACCATCTGTCAATGCCATCTTTGAAGAAAGGGCAGTCAAACTGGGCAAGATTCCATTTATGTGTCAGCCTCGGTGCATAAATGGGCCCCATCCATCTTCTTGGCCTATGACTTTGCTTACAGCCCTTCTCTTGAGGAACCTGCCAACTCTCCAGCTGCCACTCGTGGGCTGAATTTTCTTAATTGCTTTCCCACTGCAAAGAAAGAAGTGGTAGGACTTTCTCTTTGACCTACCGTCTCTCCAGAGCCCTGGAATCTTCTGTGTGTGTCAGGCCCCTTATCCATTTTTCTGTTGTTATTAGAAATGCAAACCTTGGACGGTAAAGTCCACATAGATTTGTTACTGACTCTATAACTTGTTAAATGTGTGGTCTTGGGTCTCTGAAGGTCGATCTAAAATAAGATTGGGATCATTCTCTCTTTCACCTTATTCTTGGTTGACTCTGGGATAACATGAGAAAACAAACAAGAAAATACCTGAATATGAAGAAGTATAAAAAAGCTAGGATTTGCAATAACCCATTTCTATTCATTCACTCATTTATTCAATAAATATTTCCTCACCTCTTGCTTTGACCAGGCACTCTAGATATAAATGAATCATAACCAGGCCCTATAATTGCCCCTGAGACTGCAAATAGCAGTTACTTTGAAAGCCACGTCTACACAGGGCAAGTGAATTAAAAAGAGGTCCTAGAGGTCAAAGACTTTGTCCTTTTCATCTTCTGTCCCTCACAGCACAACCCTGAGGAGTGCCTGAAGCGTGGTGGATCGGTCCTCTAAGAATTCTGTAAATTGAATTGAACTTGTAGAAACCTGTTTCGTCCTTAATTATTACTGACTTGTGTTCCATAAATTGTCTAAATAATGGCATTAATTCTCCACTTTCCTCTCGATGGGGAGACAAGGCCCTAGGGACCAGTAGTCATAGGCATTGCTTCCACCACGCCCCAATGGAAATGACCTAGAGAAGAAAAGCAATGTACAGGGGGAGGAAGGGAGCCAAGTTCGAGGGCGAAACTCTGCAGGGGACTCCTGTCCTCGTTGGAGTGTTTGCCTGACCTCCCTGTTCTCCTTTTAGACTTGTTCCTCTGAAAAATAGAAAATACCTCACCTCAATTTTTATAAGGAAGTCCAGATTTCTAGAATTTTAAAATAATAGATGATAAATTCTGAATTATTTTATTTACTTAAAAATGTACATTTTAACATTTCAGAATCTAAAATCAATCCTTACAATGTTCCATTTTGATTTCTTAAATAAATATTAAACATTTCCAAGGTAAGGACTGTCCCAGTTATCCGTCTATTCCCAGTGCCAAGTACAAGCGCTGCCATGTGATAAGTTTGTCAAAAGTATTGACTGAATAAATGACTCAAGGAATATGGGATTCTTTTTCACCTGCTATATGTGGGTACTTCAGCTTACAAAATTTACTGTCCAGACCATGGGAACACAGTACTTGACTAAAACACTGAGAAAGGCACTCAGCAGATAAAACTCCACTCCACACCATAGTAATATGATACAGAACAATATGGATATTTTAAGGAATACAAAACTGTTTAGTGTCCCATCCTTGTGACAACTGTGTTGGCCCAGTAGTTATCTCTGCATCAGCAGATGTCTTTTCTGAGGTCTAAGCATAAAACGTCATGCTTAGAATAGCTAATTTGATCAGCAACAGAAAGATACCGATTATAGACATGAGGCATTCGTTCTTTTGTTTAAATTTCTATTTTTTTCAATTAGAGTTGACATTCAATATTATATTAGTTTCAGGTGTACAGCATAGTGGTTAGACATTTATGTAACTTATGAAGTGATTCCCTGGTAAGTCTAGTGCCTATCTAGTACCCATATTATTGACTATATTCCCTACGCTGTACTTTACATCCCTGCAAGTATTTTGCAGCTGCCAATTTGTACTTCTTAATCTCTTCACCTTTTTCATCCATCCCTTCAACCCTCCTCCCACCTGGCAACCATCAGTTTGTCCTCTGTATCTATGAGTTTGTTGCTGTTTTGTTTGCGTATTTTGTTTTTTAAATTCTACTTATAACTAAAATCACACAGTATTTGTCTTTCTCTGTCTGATGTATTTCACTTTGCATAATACCCTCTGGGTCCATCCTTGTTGTCACAAATGGTAAGATTTCATTCTTGTTTATGAATGAATAATAGTCCATTGCATATACGTACCACCTCTTCTTTATCCAAGTGTCTATCGATGGGCCCTTAAGTTGCTTCCATATCTTGGCTGGTGTAAATAATGCTACAATGAACATAGGGATGCATATATCTTTTCTAATTAGTGTGTAGGATTTCTTCAGAAAAATATCCAGAAGTGGGGTTGCAGGGTCATAGGCTAGTTCCATTTTTTTTTTTTTTTTTGAGAAAACTCCATTCAGTTTTCCACAGTGGATGTACCAGTTTGTAATCCCACCAACAGTGTACAAGGTTCCCTTTTCTCCACATCCTTGCCAACACTTGTTGTTTGTTGATTTTTTAATGAAAGCCATTTGATCAGGTGTGAGGTGATATCTCCTGATGGTTTTAATTTGCATTTCTCTGATGATTAGTGACATTGAACATCATTTTATATGTCTGTTGGCCATCTGTATGTCCTCTTTGGAGAAATGTCTGTTCAGGCCCTCTGCTCATTTTTTAATTATACTGTTTGTCTTTTGGTGTTGAGTTGTATGAGTTCCGTATGAGTTTTGGATATTAACCCCTTATCAGATATGTCATTGGTGAATATCTTCTCCAATTCAGTAAGTTATCTTTTTGGTTTTTTGATGGTTTCCTTTGCTGTGCAAAAACTTTTTAGTTTGATGTTGTCCCATTTGTTTATTTTTTCTTTTGTTTCTCTTGCCCAAGGAGACATATCCATAAAAAATATTATTAAGAGCAATGTCAGAGAGTTTATTGCCTATGTTTTCTTCTAGGAGTTTTATGGTTTGGGGTCTTACATTTAAGTTTTTAATCCATTTTGAGTTAATTCTTGTATATGTTATAAGAAAGTGGTCTAGTTTCATTTTTTGGCATGTATCTGTCCAGTTTTCCCAATGTCATTTTTTGAAGAGACATTCTTTACCCCATTGTATGTTCTTTGTCGTAGATTAATTGACCATACAGATGTGGGTTTATTTCTGATCTCTCTATTCTGTTCCATTGGTCTATGTGTCCGTTAGGCATCAGTTTCTTACAGAAACTTTTTTTAAACAGAGTCATTGAGGTCTGATTTACATACCAAAAATTCACCTATTTTAAGTACAAAATTCAATTATTTTTAGTAAATTTGGGGGCGGGGGTGCTCTAATCTGCCGGTCAGTTCCTTTGCAAGGAATACAGACCACAATATTCATTTCTTTGAATGAATTTTTAAAATGTGGGTTATGTAGTCTCACTTGCATAATTCAAGGCAGTGTGATGAAGAGAAAGGTTTGATGATAGGACAAAAGGTTTCATTTTAACCAGCTAACTAGGAAAGAGATTGATTAACATCGTTGACCATTAGTTATTGTCAGCTATGTGCTATTTAAACTGAGAGTACTATTTAACATGGACCCTTTATTAGAATTGGATGAATATCATTGGTAAAATGGCATGGGCAAACATTCAGTTTGACACCATTCCTTTGGTGGCATTTCACACATTTGGTATACAGGAGTTAACTAGTATGTCAGGGTTTCTGTATCCAGTCTGCATGAATAAACATCCAGTTTGTTAGCTCTGAGTAAAGGAAGTGTTTTTTTCTTGGAAGAAATTAACACATATTGATTAAACCAGTAGTTCCCAACCAAGGTCAATTTTGCCACCCAAAAAGCATTTGACAACATCTAGAAACTTTTTTGATTGTCACAACTAGTTAGGAAAGATGCTACTGGCATTTAGTGGGTAGACGTTAGGAATGCTGCCAAACATTCTGCAAGGCACAAACAGCTCTCACAACAACAAAGAATTATCTCGTCCAAAATGTCAGTAGGGGCCAGATTGAGAAATTCTGGGTTAAACTGACAGGCAAACCCAGCTCTTGGCTCTGTCAAATTCAGTGTTTTCCCTTATAGGCTCATATACAGACAGATCTTGTTTCATTTCTTCTTTTTTAAATAAAATCATTCAGTAAACATATATCTAGCACCTGCTGTATACCTAGTGCTGGAGATAGTGCTGTGAACACGTGCCCCAGTGGCATTGTAGAATGGGGAGGAATTATTTGTTATTCAATGAGAGGGCACTATTGGTATCCTACACCCAGAAGCTGGGGTGACAGCTGCCCCATGAAGAATCATTCCATCCAAATGCTTCCATGCGCCCTGAGAACACAGCGAAACCAAGTTGCTGCCAAAGGAGAACATCCATTTGTGTGGGAGATAAAAGACAACAGACAAATATGGCATGAGTGAAGGAAGGGAGAGAAGCGGGAATTTGCAGTAGTGGTAAATGCTCTGTAGAAAACACATCAGGATAAAGAGATGAAGTGTGGCTGGCAGTGTAAAGGCAGGGATGCCTGCCCATGTTCATACATACGTGTATATGGGTGTGTGGTGGGGGCAGTGCCTCTCCAGATTGGGGGGTGCAGGGCCTTAGGGAAGGCCTCCCTGAGGAGGTGACATGAGCAGAGTCCTGAATGAGGAGAGGCAGCCATTATGGAAAGACCGGTGGGAAGAGCATTCCAGGCAAAGAGAATGGACTTCTCCAAGAATCTTGAACGAGACCCCTCATACATGTTGTGGCCATGTTCCAGGTGGGTACTCTGAGAATGAATGAGTCTCTCAGGGTTCGGGTGTATTTAGATGATCTAAAAGCAGGTGGCCACATGACCCATTACTCTGGGGGAGGAGGAGAACCCAAGGCAAACCTTTGCTCAAAATGTCCCCTGAGTGTGCGTTGGTGGCATAGTGGTGAGCATAGCTACCTTCCAAAATGTCCCCTAAGGTGGGGCTTTTTTTTTTTTATACCAAGTTTCATATTTTATATATTTCTTCACATATTTATTTATTTAAATATTAAAGGCGTTTACAACAGAACAGAGAATTACAAACATAGGAAAATGCAGCATATCCATAACTTTAAAATTATGTAACATTATTTTGCTCTAAAAGTACTCATGCTTTATATCCTCTGCAATATGTCTCATTAGCGGCTTTTCATGTGTTTGGCGTTTGTTTCTGTAATCTGACAAATGGGTGCAATGCAGGAGCTAAAGGAGAGCTAAGCCAGTAGGACTGACAACAATACACTTTATAGAAGTGGATTAGTGAGCAGCTACTGATCACACTATAATTTAAGTCTGCAACAGAATTGGAGTTAGAGTTTGCCATGTAGAACAGCTGTTCTGCATACCACAATAGCCAGTGACAAGGTCATGGTGAAGATTACCGCTCTAGGAATAAAAATAGCCTAGAATTTTGAGAAACTGGATCCTCTGTGCTAACTCTCCAGGACACTCACTTCCAAGAGTCACTGTCCTTTTATAAACCTTAGTCAAAAGCCCCAACACGTCCCCCAACCCAAAAATCAGCAGCCGAATTTTAGGGTAACAGGTCCTCGTACCTGGCTTGCATTTTCTGTATCAGCAATTTAAGGCCCCTGTTTTTGAAGATCATGGTGAGATTTGAACTTTAAAGCTTATGTGAACCATGCATTTAGGAATGAGCACAGAGCCATTCTCTGCTCCTGCTCTGAACCAGAGTTTTCATGTTTATAAAATGAGGTTGATTAGTTGGATTTCTAACAGCCTAGCTTTTAAGAGATGGATATTTGTTTCATTGTTAATCGATAATATAATATTTATTACACTCAGATTGTCTGGCTTTAGGGTGCCCCTTTGGTTCCTGTAAGAGAAATAAATTAATGTGCAAGGTATTATCAAACAATATGGTGAATGTTTAAATTAAAAACAAATATTACAGTAAAAGACACATTGCCATTAATCCCCTCAAAATACTGCCCCTTGCATCAAACACACTTATCCCCTCATCCTTCTTGCCACTTTCTGAAGCAGTTCTGGAAGTCCTCTTTTGTGAGTGTCTTTAGTTGCACTGTCGTGGCTGCCTCGATGTCCTGAATCCTTTTGACTTTGTGAAAGAGCCAGAAGTCGCACGGTGCCAGTTCCGGTGAATAAGGTGGGTGAGGACACACCGTAATGTTTTGATTTGACAGAAATTGCCATATGCCAGAAATGATGTGTGACACGGAGCATTGTCATGATGGAGGATGATTTACGACACGTATTAAAACACACTTTCTCTCAACTCACACCTGACTGACTGCACTGAACAAGTTGAAACTAGTCACACACTTACTAAGGTCCGACACACTGTTTCCCATATTGAAGGATCCCTGTCTTTCTGTTGGATGGCACTCGGCAGCAGCATTCACCATATTTTGTGATCACAAAAGAAAGGCTCCATGTCATACACCGTTTTTGATATGGCAATTTCTGTCAAATAAAAACATTACGGTGTGTCCTCATCCATCTTACTCACTGGATCTGGCACCATATGACTTCTGACTCTTCCCCAGAGTCAAAATGACCATGAAAGGTAAAGGTTTTGAATCGATTCAAGACATGGAGGGGCAACCATGACAGTGCAACTAAAGACACTCATGAAAGAGGACTTCCAGAACTGTTTCAGAAAGTGGCAAAAACGATGGGATAAATGTGTTTGAAGTGAGGGGGAGTATTAAGGAGGATTAATGGCAATGTGTCTTTTACTGCAATAATTTTTATTTTATTTAAACATTCACCATATTTTTATCACAATTCATATAATATACAATGTTGTTATATATATAAAGTACTAGGTAAATGCTTATAGCTGAGTGCTCAGTAATGATTAGCTGCTGAATTATTATTGGTGTGGTTGTATTGTTAAGAATGACTGTTCCATCCACCACCACTCACTAGCCCACACTTATTGCCATGTGCTGCTCTCTGTGACAACTTGCATAGGAAATGTCGTTATAATATCTTGGCATGTTTCGTAGTAAAACTTTGAAACTCACACTTTTATGTACCTATGCCTTAAAACAGAGGTTGACAAACTACAGCCCACTGGACCAAATCTAGGCTACCACCTATTTTGTCTTGTTTTGTTTATTTACAGTTCTCTTAAGATATATTTCACGTACTATAAGATTTACTCGTTTAAAGTATACAGTTCATGTATCCCAAGTTTGTGTTATGTGTCATTGAGGCAAGAGTGTGGGGGGGGGAGAGAAAATGGTGTGTGAGTGGTTCTGAGCAAGCAGTTATGAGGAGCCCATCACCACTCGAGAAATAGAAACTTCACATATTCTTGTATCAAATTCAGTAATATTAAACAGTTTGTCTAGAAGTCAGCACATGTCTTTGAGCCATCTTTTAGACAGCATATGGCCTGGTGCGGGAGCATATGATGAATTAAAAACAAATTTTGGTGTTTTTTTTTAATCATTCAGATGCACTTTTTTGTATTTTTTAAATAAATTCAAAAACATCAAAGAAAAAAGTCTACAGTTCATTGGGTTTTAGTATATTGACGAAGTTATGTAACCATGACCACAATATAATTTTAGAACAATTTCAACATTCCAAAAAGAACCCCCCTCATATACCCACACTTTCATTCTTAATATCCCACTTACTACCCCAGCCCCGGGAAACCACTAATCCACTTTCTGTCTCTATGGATTTGCCTATTCAGGACACGAAATATAAATGCAATCACACAATATGTGGCCTTTTGTGATCGCTTGTCATTTAGCTTATGTTTTTGAGGTCCATCCATGTGGTAGCGTGTGTTAATACTTCTTTTATTGCCAAACTAGATTTCCATACACACACACACACACACACACACACACACACACACACAGTTGTTTTATCCTTTTATTTCATGGACATCTGGGTTGTTCCCAGTTTTTAGCTGTTATTAATAATGTTGATATAAACATTTATGTACAAGTTTTTGTGTGAATATATATTTTCATTTCTCTTGGGTAGAGACCTATGAGTGAAATTGTTGCATCATGTGGTAACTCTATGTTTGATATTTTGAAGAACTGCCAAGCTGTTTTCCAAAGAGGCTGTACCATTGTACAATCAGCAGCCTGTGACAGTCTCAGTTTTTCCACATCTTCACCAGCACATACTATTATCTGTCTTTTTTTATTTTAGCCATCCTAGTGGATGTGAAGTGATCTGCGTTTCCCTAATGACTAATTATGCTGAGCATCTTTGCATGAACTTATTGACCACTTGCATATCTTTGTTTGGAGAAATGTCTATTTAGATACTTTGCCTGTATTTAAATTAGGTTATTTGCCTTTTTATGGTTGAGATAGAAGGGTTCTTTATGTCTTCTGAAGATAAGTACCTCGTCAAATAGCCACCATCTTTTTGTAGATAATGTTTTATTGACATATAGTCATGCCAATATTGTGTATGGCATCTTGCTAAGATAGCAGAGCTGGGGATTTGGATAGAGACTTGATGGACTGCAAAGGTAAAAATATGTAGTACCTAGCCCTTTGCAGAAAATAGTTTGCCAACCCCTGCTTTAGATGAAACTACATCACAGTCCATTAAAAACAATAATAAAACACTGACTTGTTCCCTCACTTCTTTCACCATCCTTCTATCTTATAAAAGTGAAGTGGTGTGCTCGCTTCGGCAGCACATATACTAAAAGTGAAGTGGATATTTCAATCAGAGGCTATGTTAGTATATGCTGAAGACAGAACTGCATGTATCAGACTGTGTCCATCAGTTGCATTTAATGTCTTTGTACATGTAGTTACACAGAAATCCCAACCAGAGATCCTAAGCTTTCTAAAAATGCGTGCTCTCATTGTCAAGACAGTGATTTACTTAATCTTCGCTCTGGTTGATAAACCTCTGAACGGTATAATCAGCATAATACTTGGTAGAACGTTGGAAATGCTCTCACATGCTTTGGTGGTAAACAGTTTCTCAGATTTTTTTTTTTTTTTCATGGCTCATGAGAGATTTGGGGATTTATTTAGCTGACTTTATCCAGGCAAATCTCTTCATGACCTTGTTGGGATTTTGATCTCCGTTAAGACAGGAATATATATGACTCATACTAAGTGAAGGGCCCACAAAGGATAAGTGAGCTGGCGTGCATTTCTCCTCCCTGGGAAGAAGGGACGGGCATGAGCAGAGTCTGTAGCGGGAACATAAGCTTTGGCAGTGAGTCCCTGGACTTCCTTGCTCATGGAAAATGCTTTGGCCAGTCTGTGGTGGGAAAGGGACAGTGCTGATCAAAGGCTTTTTATTCCCATAGCCTCCCAAAGTTTGTACTCCCCAAGAAATCCTCGGTTCTATACTACATAGAATAGAAAAGATCTGCGCGAGGTCAGGATCAATGTCTGAATGTCATTCCTACTTCAAGGCCAAATTATATGTAACCAGGCTCAGGCAGATGACAGTGTACAATTGTCTTTGAAAATGAAAAGAAATTTCCAAGTGAAAATGTAGTTCATGGTCATTTTATATGCTTTTTCTTGACTAGCCTTCTTCTACCGTCTTCCAGAATTCTGCTGATATATTCAGGTTTTTAAGCTACAATAATTTTTGTTGTTATGTGATTTTATTTGTGTTATGCATTTCTCACGCTTTTGTGCTGTATACCTTTCCCACTTCCTGTCTCCCATTCTGTCTGGAACCCATTCCAATCAGGTTTTATCCACAGTGAAATATTTCTCATCTGTATTACCAATAACTTCCACATTACAAATCCAAAGTTGAACTTCAAATGTTCATTTTACTTTTTTTTTTAAGATTTCTTTTTTCTTTTCTTTTTTTTTTTTTAATTGAGGAAGGGGAACAGGACTTTATTGGGGAACTGTGTGTACTTCCAGGACTTTTCCAAGTCAAGTCGTTCTCCTTTCAATCTTAGTTGCACGGGATGCAGCCCACCATCCCTTGAGGGAGTCGAACCAGCAACCATGTGGTTGAGAGCCTGCGCTCCAACCAACTGAGCCATCCAGGAGCTCAGCGGCAGCTCAGCTCAAGGTGCCATGTTTAATCTTAGTTGCAGGGGGCGCAGCCCACCATCCCTTGAGGGAGTCGAGGAGTCGAACCGGCATCCTTGTGGTTGAGAGCCTGCGCTCCAACAAACTGAGCCATCTGGCCATCCGGGAGCTGAGCGGCAGCTCATTGACTTTATCCTAGTTGCAGAGGGCGCAGCTCGTTGGCCCATATGGGAATCGAACCGTTAGCCCCATTGCCCAGAGCTCACGCTCTAACCACCTAAGCCACCCATCTGCGTGAAATGTTCATTTTTCTTGGTCCATCAGCAGCACTAGTCATGATGATCACATTCTCCTTGAAGTATCTCTTTACTTGGTTGTTCACCTACTTCGCTGCTCACCTCTCCTACGTCTCTCTCACTTGACTCTTCCTTGACCACTCAAAGGCTCCACTCCTTCTCAACAGGCCTATCAAATGCAGTAGATGCCAAGTTCCCAGTTCCATTCACATCTTCACCCTCCACACTGTCTCTGCAGCCTTGCTGATGTAGATCATTCTACTTATCTAGTTATTCACAAGTCCACAAACTTTGGAGTCATTTTGAAAACAATTTATTTGTGTAATATTGAATATACTCAAAAGTAAACAGAAATATAAAAAGAAACTCCAAGTATCTTTACCTAATCCCAGTAGCTATCAGCCCCATGGCCTGTCAATAGCCCAGGACACTTCCACCCCACCCATATTACTTTAAGTCAAATCTTGGTCATTAAATCATTTCCTCCTTAAATATTTCAGTATATATCTTTAAAGGATAAGGACTTCTTTGTATTTTAACATAACAATGCCATTGCCACACCTAAAAATAAGAATTCCTAATTACCTATTACCTAGTCAGTGTTCAAATTCCTCATTGTCTCAAAAACACATTTTTTTTTTTTATTCTTTGTTTGAATCAGGATTTTGAAGTCATTCTTGACTTCTCCCTTTTGCTCCTACCCACAACCAATGTATCTGTAAATCCTGTTGGTTCTTTCTTCAAATGATGTGCCGAATCTGACCACTTCTCAGTACCTCCAGTGCTACCCCACTGGGCCGGCTCACTCCCATCTCTTCCTTAGATTGTTGCCATGGCTGTCCATCCTGGTTCCCCTGCTTTCTTTCACCTCTGGCCCCTTCAATCTATTCTTCATAGGACACACAGCAATCATAATTAAAATGTATGTAATATCATGTCTCTCCCCTATTCAAAACTCTATTGACTTCCAAATTTACCCAGAGTTAAAAGCCACAATTCATTTTCACAATGGTCCATTTTTAGTTATCTGTTGCTGCAGAACAAATCATTCCAAACCTTTGCAGCTTAAATCTACAAACATTTACTATCTCACAATTTCTGTGAGGTGGAAATCTGGGTGAAGCATGAGATAGATCAGTGAAGCTGTGTCCTGTCGCCCAGGGTCTCTCATGAAGCTGCAGTGAAAATGTTGTTGATAGCTATGGTCTCATCTGAAGGCTCAACAAGCAGAGAAAATACTTCCACATTCATTCATGAGATCAGTAAGATTCTGTGCTTCCTGGGTTGTTGGACTTAGTTCTTACCCGGTTGTTAGCCAGAGGCCTCCCTCACTTCTTTGCCACTTGGATGTTTCCACTGGGCTGTTCACAAAGTGTTAGTTGACTTCCATCAGAACAAACAAGAAAGTGAGTAAGATGGAAGCCAGAGTTTTTGGTAATATAATCTTGGAAGTGTTATCCTATCACTTTTGCCATATTCCGTTTTTGTCAGGAGCAAGGCACTAAATCCAGCCCACCCTCAGGGAGAGGTGATTGCACAACCAAACAAAACAAAAATCTCATTTGAGAAACATTTCAAAAAACCATAGACTATTTAGAGCTGAAAATTAATTTTAATATCATAGGCCAACTTTCATTCACAAAAAATAGAAACACAGAGACTCATAGATATTAACTCTCTTGCCCCAAAACATCTGTTAGCAACTTAGAAAACAGGAATATGAGCCACAATCTTGTTTTCCAGCCTTTCCACTCTCCACTTCTGACATCAGTAGAACTTAGCCAGTCTTTAAATTGTGACTATCAAGATTGAAGAATCACAGATAATTCTAAGATTTTGACCCTAAGTTACCTGGACAATAATAGATTCTTTTTCAATAGATGTTTTTTTTTATTTTAATTTTGATAACAAAATATTTGTCAATAATTTGGGCCACTAAAATATATTTATTACTAGAGGCATGTTTTCCCTCAAGTGCGCTAGATGGTATATTAGTCAGGATAGCATAAGTTAGCCTACAGCAACAAAAATCCCCAAGAGCTCAGCAACTTAACACAACAAAAGCTTGTCTCTTGCTTTTAAAAAGTACATTTACTGGTACAGGTGACTCTCAAGGGCAGCTATCTTATACCTACAGGTATTAACCCAACATTCCAGGCTCCTCATTCTAGCAATTAAATGCTTCTACCCAGAAATGGCACATCATTCATATTTCTTTGGCAAAAAAAAATAAAATAAAATAAAATAAAAAGGAGAGCTGATTAAACAAGGGCATGAGTACCAGGAAGTGGGAATCATTGAGCATCATATTAAAAGCTTCCTGCCACAACCCATAAGGTCCTACCTGATTTGACCCCTAGCTCCCCTCTTACGTCATCTCCTTCTACTTCTGCCTTTGTCCACTCAAACATAGCCACACCGCCTCCTTGTTGTTCTTCAAATATACGAACATCGCTCCTATCTCAAGTCTTTGGCATCTGCTATTCCTTCTCCCGGGGAACAGTTTTCTCCAGATATCTTCATCACTAGTTCCATTATTCACCTCTGGTCTCTGCTCAAATATTTTCTCAGAAAGGCCTTTTCTGATCATCATGTATAAGAAAGAAATCCCTAGCAGTCTCTTTCACTCACACCTGCTTTTTTCCCACCTAACGTATTTTTAATTTGTTTATCTTCTGCCTCCACTAGATGTCAAGTTCCATGGGACATGTACTTTATATTTTTTGTTCTCTCCTTCATTTCTTATACTTAGAAAATTGACTGGCATGCAGTTGATGCTTAGAAATTTGTTAAATTATTGACTTTGTATTGTTTTGTAGCCATATTAGCAAAACCACTGAAATTTAACTCTAACTTTCACTGATTTTAGTGCTTATCACTGTCACTTTAATGGCATGACTTCCCCATTTTTAAGTCCTTCTCACATACTTCCTCCACCTGCCTTTCCTCTAGCTTTTTATAATTCATTCCTAATCAATTAAAGTGTATCTTGATATATATATATATGTATATATATATATATACATATATATTTTAAGATATATTTTATATATCTCTCTCTATATATATATTTTAATATATATTTTTTGAGATATACATATATATTTTAATATATATTTTATATTGAGATATATATATATTTTTTTTGAAGTTATCGTGCTCCCTGAGTCCTTGCATGTCTGAACGTTGCAATCTCAGTTTAGTTCCTTGTTAAGTTTTGTCTTTATTTGTTTGATTTCTAGGTTTAAATTTTTTAAATTTCTTCTTTAAATTTGAAAATTTTACCCAAATCTATTTGTTAATTTATTTTTCTCTGATTTAAACTAATTGAAACTTGTATGTGCCGCACACTAACCTAGACTAACTTTTGATTTTTTTTCCATTAATCTGTTTTATAGTAAGCCTTTCTCGATCTATATAACTTGAGTTTTTCTGTAACTCAGGAAAATACCTTGGCAGATTTTTTGTCCCTTCTGTTTGATATATTCTAATCTGTTTATAGAGAAAGCCAGTTATCTACATATTGATTCTTCACTCTTGCTCCTTTGTTTCAATCATCTTCTATTGTTTTCATCTTTTTTTTCCCATTCTATAATCTGGGAGTATTCCATATTATGTATTCTATATCACTAATTCAATATGTTTCTGTGTTTCTTTTGTACCTCTGATGATGACTGTGGTATATTTTATTCATTTGTCACTTACTTATTTGCTTATTATTTACTATTACTAGTCATTATTTTATTATTATGTTCTGATTGTTTGCAATTATTTACTCCCTCCTTCCCTGTAAGGAGATGGCATGTCCTTGCCCATTGCAATGTCACTTGCAGTGTTTACTACTGGAGTTGTATGCTTCTGTGCCTCATTAACTCTGAACTTAGTCATATGACATGATTTGGCCAATGGAATGTGAGTGGGGATAATGTGCACCAAATCCACTCAGAAACTTTAAAAGTTGTATTGGGATATGTTTTCAAATAGATTTTTCATACTTCTCCTGCACCTTGAGGGCAGTATGTTTCCTTTCTTCCTTTTTTTCCCTAAGTATCTTTTAATGGGCTCCAAGTCAGGTATCTTTCTTAATTTTAATCATCGTTAAAGTGTGGGGTATTTGCCAATGAACAGGATAAATCACTCTCCCTTGAGTGTCCCTTATTGTTGACTTTAGAGTATTACTTGGAGACTAATATGAAAGGCTAGTGGTTACACACAGCCCCTAGACAAAGGTCCGGTGTCTAGATACCTTCCATTTAGTGTGGCATTGCAAGATTGGTAAGGTATGCCACCTCCTGCTGCTTGGTGACTGACTGCTTAGCCTATATAATCCCAAGTAGTCTGTAGTTTTCATTCCTTGTAAGAAATAGTAGATAAAAACTATGGTTCTTGGAGTGTACACATCTTGTTGTCCTCCCTTCCTTTTATCATTCTGTTATATGCTACATTGTAGAGATTCTTCATCTCTAGTGGATGAAGATAGCAAGTGGTCTTGCTAGCAGGTGTTGTAGGAGTCCTCAGATGCTCTACATATAGGAGAGAATGGTTTCCCTCTGGTTTTTGAAGCCCACGCTCTCAGAGAAAGGAATAGCAGCATAAGGATGAGTAGTGTAGGCTATTAATCTCTTCCTTCAGACTCTCATCTGTCTGAAGGTCTCGTTTTACTTTCGGTAGTGGGCATTCCTCCTTGAGACTTGGATATCATAGACCAGTATTCCTAATTTCGAAGAACCTCATTGTACTCATAAGTTATTTCAATGGCAAATACTATGAATTGGCCAGCACCTAATTTATCATTTTTCTCATATAGCTACAAGAGAGTGCAGTCGAGTTTCTTCCCCTCCCATCCAAGAACATCTTTTCCAGCCTAGCATAGTTTTGGGTGACAGAAAAATCTTAATTTTCCTGTTTTGCCTTGGCTTTTTCAGCTGGCTTCCTGGGTGTTGGTGGGAACAGCTCTTGCAGGGACACACTGGTTGGTGGTTGGATTTCTTTCTGTGCCATATTTTAAAGCAAGTGCTGACAGTGCCAGGAAGGGATCCCAACTCTGACTTCTTCAGACCTTTCATATCCCAAAATGTGACCAGGTTTTGGCCTTGGAGAGACTTGCATCTAAATTCCTACTCCACTACTTACTAGTGGTGTGACCTTCAACAAATGACTCAAACCCAACCATCCTGTTTTTTCATCTGTAATGTGGCCATCATAAGCCCAAATGTTTTGGTCAGTACGAGGCTTAGGGAGAACGAATATATTATGCTTGGAAAACAATTGGCACAAAATTGAGTGCTCAGTAAACGTTATGGTGGTGTACCCTAATTGTCTTTATCCACACCATTACTATAATAATGTCGTAGTCTTCATGTTGTAGTTCACACAGAATGAGTGCAGAATGGTGGGGCTGGATTGTATCATCCATACTAACCACATGCTCCTGCAACTGCGTTTATCATGCCTGCAATTAATTATCTGTGTGACTTTGGAAAAGTCCCTTTCCTTTTCCATGCTTCAATTTCCCATTTGTAAAATGAGGACATGAAACTATATCAGGGTAACAAATAGGTTTAATCGCATATGTCAACTCCAGTTGATCAATAGTGGGTACCTAGGAAACAGATTTAGAAGGAGTCTGTGGCCTTAGATTGGCTCAGTAGATAAGTTTGTCCTCATCTATTAGCAGTGTCTGAAATGGGCAGGGAGGCTAGTCACAGCTATCCTGAAATTTGCCAGGCCTAGACTAAATGCTCTCCAAGGACCTTCCCACCTCCCAACCCTCTGGTTCTTTTTCAGGGTCTCTTTGAAGGGCCTTTGTAACTAGGTGACATCCTATTCACCCAAATGAATATTTAGTGTCATCGGAGTGAAAAGTAGGTGGATAGTCCAGTCTAGCATCTGAGAGGAGACTAGTAGATTATGAAGCTGCTTCTCTGAATGGGATGGGGGTTTCTTTGAGACCTCATTGCCATTTGAGCATAAAAAATAATTATCATACAGCATTTTCATCAAAAAGGAAAAGAGGATAGCTCCCTGAAGTTACACATATAATTCACAGCCTCATGATGCCTTGTGGGGGTGGAATATCATTTGCTGGTAGGTTTCTGACTAATAGTATTTAACAATGGACACACTGGTGGGTGTGATCAAACTGCAAGCATTTATTTCCTGATCTGCCACAGAAAGGTTTCTAACAGTTGTGCAGTTATATTAATGGGGGCTATAGATCTATCATTTTAGAAATTGATTTAGCCACTTCCTTGGATATTTAGGATCTAAGACAGAAGTGTCTTATTTCTTGGGGCAACTTGGTTCACTCAAGTCATGAGGTTTGATTTGCATGGACCTTTGGGAGGAAATAGTGTGAATCAGTTTTTCATTTTTGTAAGGAAAAATAAAACACCCAATTGTCCCCTGGCATGTCATTATCATAAACACGAGATTCTTCCTGCGGGGTCAGAGGTATTTGCTTTAATTGTAAAAGCTCTTCAGGTGTACATGTGACACACATTTAGATCTTCTTTCTCCACAGTCTCTGTGACAGGGTGCATTCTTCATAATGTGTCCATATAGGCCTCAAGTCAGCCAGCTACAGCATCCCTGGGGGCCTGCCCTTGTGAATCTGTGATCTCCAGCAAAGCCAAATCGTCGTACCGTCCCACTAAATATGATGGGGGGAAAATACTATATTGTAGACGGTTTTCTCAGAAACAATCAACAGTCAACATGATTTTTGCTCACAGTGTACCCTCAGCAAGGCTCTATGATGGAAGGGCATTTGTATAGGGGGGAATCTATGAATATGACAGCAGTAATAAACAGCTGAAACTAATCTGTGAGGCGTTTGCAAATTACCCCTCATGAGCTGTAGTGGTTGTGAAAGATAATTTGTGGTTCTCGCAGAATACCCTGCAAATTGGGTCTTTCATCTGCGATGTTTTTTACAGTTAAAACATTTCATTTCTCATATTAACAAATGATAAGTCTGCATTTGTTAATCTAAACAATTTGATTTATATTTTTCTGTGCTGAGAAGCTGTTGACATTTCAGGGTAAGTAATTATTTTCATTGCCAACTGCTGTTTGTGGTGATTGTAGGCAAAAGATAGAAATCTGAATATACGTATGCACTGTTTTAATCATTTTCCTTAAAGACTACTTATAAAGCAGGAATCTGTTTGCCTGAGTTATCATCTGTACTTAGAAATCTAACAGGACGTGGGTGTTGACAAGTGAGGGTTCTAGCCACGTTCAGGGTTTTCTGTGGTATAGTGGATGCTTTCTGATGTAATCACTGCGGGCAGGGGGATAGGGTTGACCTGCAATGTCACCAAACCTCTGGCAGAGCACTGTGCACTGGCAGTCTCAAATCACAGTGACAGGAAGCACGCTTATTGGCCTCAGTAGTTATCAGCTTATGTAATATCTGTTCAAGTATCTCACGGGGTGGTTGCCAGGACTACATGACAAATGCTCACGAGAACACCTCTCACTATGCCTGGTACATAGCGCAAGCTCCAGAAACATTTGGTGAAATGGAGACGACATATAAAGGGATCTTCTAAATTTCCTTTCTCATATTGCTTGCTTGGCCAGGGCAAGGGAAAGATTTGTTTCAGTACATCCTTAGACCAGTTGCTCAGCCTTGTCCACTACAGTGGCACACGAATCAGACCAGAAAGGACGCACCAGGATTGGGGATGGAGCTGATGCAACAGCTGGCTTTCTCTGGGGTCTCTTTTTGATCTTAAAATCCATGCTCATTTTTCAATCTACTCTTTAATATATCCAGGTTTGTTTTAATATGCAGAAAACATTAACATCAAAGTTTATGCTTTTCCCCCAAAAAAATCATTTAGCCAAATTGCTGCTCCAAAAAGATGGTCCATCATTAGCTTGCGGGTGCGTGGGGGGTCCACACTAGTTGTGAAGCATTGTGGGCAGGGGTAGATGGCCTCTGTGATCCTTAGGGGCACGCTGGTGTGTCCTGCAGGGCAGGCTGTGGTAGGTTCATCGGTCTTTTCCCCTTGGGCCCTTTACACTGCTGGGCGAGTAGACTTCTCCTTCCCGTTCCAGGTTAGGGAAGGGACTACTGATTTAGGATTCAAACCAGTTTTTACATGGCCTGAGGGAGTGAATGCAGAGCCAGTGCCCTGAATGGCAAATGTGTTTTATCCTTTGAACCAACTTCAGTTGATTAGTTCTGGTTGCCTACAGTGCTGTCTTAAGAAGGCATCTGTGGTCCATCCAGGCTCAGCTGGGAAAAGTGCTGGGATTGATTAGCAATGTCTTTCAAAGCCTCTGGAGGAGCAGCTTGCCCTACATTGGCCATTGCCTTCTCTTGACTTGTCCTTAACTCTTCTGTGTAAAGTCTTTTAATACTAACAGGTGACTAAGTATGGGATGGGGCATCATGACAGAGAGCAGATAGATTCTACTTTAAGAAAACCTAGCGTGAGAAAATGCCCATTTACAAAATGCATAAATCTGGAGCCAATTATTGTCATTACAGAAAGATTCCATGAAAGGTTCCTTTAAATAGTGAGCTCCCCTACTGCATTAAAATGATGATTCAATTTTTAAAAATTCACTTTGCATGCAACTCCTCAGGACCACGTCTGTGGAGTAAAGCAAGCCACACCTGACTTTTTTAAACCACGGCCTAAATAATGTTCAGGATGGCTGCTGCCACATATCTTGAGTCTCTAGATAATTCCCACTCTCTTCAGACTTCCTTCTTCCTTCCTATCCCAGAGTGTTGAGTAGACAAGCTGGGTGGTGGTCAACAGCTGCTGGCTTCCACCCTGCCACGGCTGCATTTCATTAGTGGGTAAACTGATTGCTCCGAGTTTGTTTATGCGTGGGTGTGGTTGTACGAGTCTGGACACTCTGTGCGCTATGTATATGTAGATAGAGATACACACAAGCCATCATTTCGCTCTCAGCCCACCCTCAATTCATTCCTGCTGTGAGAATTATAAATGGAAGGTTCCAATTGCCTAGTAGATATGGCCTTTCAGTAATAAATGCCCCAAATTCTGGCTCCCCATACTCTTTGTATTTGTGTATATGTTATGTACCCTTGCATCAAAAAACCCTCCCCAGACCCTGGGCCTGAGTCCCATTCTCCAGTCAGGGAAGCCTCCTCTTCCTCCGTGGCCTAGAAAGCCCCAAATGGTTTTCTGATTTAAAAAATTAAATTCAATCTGACTATTGTGGCAAGCTACGAAAATCTCAACCAACAGACGCTCCCATTAAATATATAACATACACAACGTCTAAAATTATCACCGATGTAACATGAACCGAATTATATAGATGTAGTCAGTGCCACTTGAGTAAGGTCCCCAGCATCTTCCCAGGCAGTCGAATTTGGACAGTTTTCCAGCGGACCATAAAGCTCCCAGGAATGCTGACTGGCACCCGTATTTGATTTCTGTGCTCTGTAAAAGCAACTTCATGCAGGGAAGAGTACCTTAAAGAGATGGTATGTCCACTTTCTCTGTGTATGGCCTTCTCCCACAGAGAATAATTCTAATAACTTCTCAGGTACAGAGCACAAGGAGTATCTCTATTTCGCCTATGGTATTTTTAAAATCTCAACATACATTTCTTCCCAGGAGTATTTTTCTTTTTTCTTTTTCTTTTCTTTCTTTTTTTTTTTTTTTTTTTTGTTTTTTACGGATACATCCTTTTAATTTTATCTTTTGGAAAAGGCAAACTGAGGCAGCCCTACTCAGACACCTCCTTCTGCTCTAAAGTGATTATTCCTGCTTGAGTTGGAAGCTGTCAGGCTGGTGAGCTGTCAAGCAGCTCTTTTCCTTCTGTCTTCGTAGGCTCCTCGGTTTGAGCCAAGGGGCCGCCATGGTATTGGGCTGTGATGGCTGCGTAGGTGCAGCCATAGATGGTGGCTACCAACATCATGAGACACACAATCCCACACACAACCCCGGTGATGATGACGGTGGCCATGGCGTGACGCAGATTGGCTGGCCTGGGCTTGGGTTTGAGCTCATACTCTGCGTGGTCTGGCTCCCCTGCACTGTCGCTCTCAGGAGGGCTTGGGACAGCCCAGTGGGCAGAACCCGGCGGCTGCGGCTGCGAGGTCTGCAGACCTGGAAACGGGAAAGGGCAGGGCTGGTACAGCTCAAGAGGGATTTTAAGGAGGTCCTTTCCCTTCCAGGTGTCCGGTGATGCGCAGATGACACTGTCCATTATTCCCCCTTTAGAAAACAAAAAGCAAAAGGATGATAACAGACCCTGATACAACTGAATTCCAAAATCTTCAGCCTGTAAACAGTTAGGCAGATGGAATTTATAAAGCACCTTTTTTTGTTTTTTTTTTTTGTTTTGTTTTTTTTGTTTTTTACCCTCCTGGAGTCAAAGAACTTGACAACCATATTTTATGATTTTAGGATTTCTAAATTGGCCAAATGCTAAAAATGCCACACACTAAATTGGCAATTATGTATGACCAAGAATGCGACGCCAAGTCACCTTCACCTTACAAATGCTGAGGGAAAAGCACTGCAAAAGCTGGCGAGAAGGGACACTGGAGGACAACCTGAGGGCACTGTAGCCAATGCATTCCTGCCACTCATGCCCCTAATGAGCCCCTCCACACAGATAAATCTATTGTACCAAATTCCCATCAGAAATCTAAAATACATACATAAATAAATAGACAAATGTGCTTTGTCGTGATGTTATATGTTAATTACAAAGGCTCTATGTTTAACAACAGTCTTCAGTGATGCCAAATGGGGAGGTCATGGTCTTTGAGTGTTCTGTGTATCTGAAGATTTGGCAGTAACATTTACTGAAATGCATGGGATTAAGTACAATTAACGCATCTCCTCAGGCTTTGGAACAGTTAGTACTTACAGTACCAAACTTTCCAATGAGTTATTAGACCCAGTTTCCATTCTCTTTAAAGCAATTGATTTCCTCGAGTATGTAGACTACTGGGAGGATTAGGGTGCCTAGGAATTCTTTTCTAGAAAGGGCACTGGACTAACAGATTCCATTCTGGCCAAATCTGACCACCGACTTACTATGTGACCTCAGGGAAATAGAATTCTCTGACTAATGTTGCCATAAAAACATCAAATTTGTATCCAACTTGATGATACGTATATAAAGCACGGTTACATAAGTCCTCACAACTCCGCTGCAATGGGTAATTCTTGTCCAAGGTCACCCAGGTCATGAGTGGACAAAACAACACCCAAACCCAGCTCTACCCCTTGGTCCCAGTTTTTCCCACAACACTCGCTGCCTGTCTCTACTTCCTTCTCTTAGGAGCGTCCTGAGGTCAGCAGAGTGAACACAATGACCCTCGGTAAAGCCCTTTGCCTGGGCAGAACCCCTCCCCTATGACCTGTCTCGGTTCCCCCAGCTGCCGTAAACTCCTCCCCAAGGATGGCTATGAAACCCGGCACCACTCTTAGCCGAGTTAGATTGGAGATTCTTTGTACACACCGTAGGTCAATTATGAAATTATACCAGAAAGTCACATGTGGGAAGCCATCACTTCAATGTTATTATAACCTTCTGTTGCCTAGCACTTCAGAGTTTGGGGACTGCCTTCACATATATCCTATCTGAGGTTTATGAGCCGAGTCCTACATGGCCCTGTTAGTAGCTGGAGCCAGTTTGCAGTGCAAGAGTTACGGTAGCCCAGGTCATATCAGAGTTAGTGGCTATGGAAAAATTCAACCCACACCTTTTTTTTCTGCCACTGTTTGAAACTGAATCGCCTACTGCTAGAGACTTTTAGGTCCCTCCTCGCTTCTTCAGGCATCCCCAGGGTCAAGAGTCCCAAATTGAAAGCAAAAAGGTAACAGAGGAATTTCCTCCTTTCCTGAGCTGATGTGCAGGAGGCCATGGGTGCAGGTTGGCTGCTCCATGAGCCCAAGGCACCATCAGGCTGCACGGTGATGAAGGGTTCTTGCCTCGTGGACCATTTTATGCCTCTGCTTGGGAGTTTGTTGTAAGGCAGAAGGCCAGAGAGATAGAAATGAAGTGTGGGGCTTTAAAAGGAAGTGATGGTGCGCAGCCAGCAAAAGAGCACTAGACATCTACCAGGGGAAGAAAGCCCACCTGCCATGGGACCAGCAGTTCTATCAGTTCCATCAGCCGGCTTACAGCTAGACCGGGTGGCTCACCCAGTCGCTCCAGGCTTAAACACTGTCATTCTCCAGTTCCACACTTCTTGCTGCTCAATGTGAGGGTGGGGGGCACAGCCTTTGGGCCCAGAGGTAAGGAGATACACAGGCTAGAACCTGAGACATGGCTGAAGAGTGGGGTTGTGGCCACCAAGAGCTCCATGTGCAGTTGTGTCCTCAGCGAGGATTTACCTCTTACCCTTCCACCCCTGGAGGAAAGTCTGCTGATGACACGTTGAGGGTCCTACTCCCTTCTAGATTCATGGAAGCTGACAATGGAAGAAGCTCCAACTTGCCAGGCATTCATTATCCCTCATCTGGCTACTAGTAGCTCTTAACCACTATCTTGGAAGAAATTAGAGCTTGAGTTGGACCATTACTTAGCTGTGTTAACCTAAGCAAGTTACTTCACCATCCTGTGCCTCTACTTTTTTATCTGGAAAGTGAGAGGGGGAAAATAATGAAGTTCACCTCCTAAGATTACTCTGAGGATTCAACTGGATAAAGTATGTCAAATATTTAGCACAATACCTAGCCCAGAATAAATGTTTAATAGTTAGCTATTAGCATAAAGATGATTTGTTTACTTATGAATGGAGAAAGAGGAATACTAATTATAAAATCTATGCACATGTTTTTGTGGAGGAGACAGATATTATTAAGTATTCATCAGAGTGTGGTTTTTTGGCTCTTGGGAGGACAGGAAGATGAAATGTCCCTACACTTTGTGGTCAGGTTGGGGCCACATGACTGACTTCTGGCCAGTGGAACCAATGAATGCCACTTCCAGGCTACAAAAACCCCTCCTTAATCCTGTAAACACTTCGTTCCCATTGGACGGTAGCCTTAGAGACCACAGGGTAAAGTTGGCAATGTCAAAAGCTACAAGGGGCTTATTTCTCTGAATCACCACATGGAACCCAGCCCCACCCCCACTGCCCTTGGACTCTGACCTGAGTGAGCAACAGACATTTACAAGACCTCATCTTTTTGTAAATGAGGTCTTAACCAATATCTACTTCCTTATTTTACCTATATTCAACACATCAGTAGTCAGATCGTCTCCTCAATTGCTGTGTATTTTGGTGTTTTTTTTCTAGTTATTTTGGGACACCCAGGTCTTATTATGCCAAATCAATTTTACCTTCCTCCCCAGAAAGGCTGTTTTCTGTGCTGGGCAGCTCTGCAATGAGGGAGTGTTGAACTGTGTCATGGAATCTGAGGACCAGAATGGACCTCAGGAACTCTCTGGCTTAACACTGTCAGTTTCCACCTTGTGACATGGAGAGCTGGTGAGGGGCACTAATCTGCCCAAAGATTACAGCAACTCTGTGGCAGGGTAGAGGGAACTTCATTCCATCTCATGTTGCTTCTACTGTCCCGGACCTGGGAACTATTTTTTGTCAAGGAATGTTCTTCTTTGATGAAAACTGTCTTTATATGATGCTTGCCACTTGGTTCAGAACACAATAGTTCATGCCACTTCAACTCTAGATGTAAACACTTTTATTTACAGCCTCCTATAAGAAATATGTTTGCCAGATTCTATAACCCCCATTATAAGTCAGCTTGAAGATCAGCTAATTAGTGATAAGCTACTTGCTATGATATTGTTGAGAGGCATTCTCACTCAATATTGCATATTTGAACTCATGTTATACTCGAACCTGCTTCCTTATGTGTAACTGCTGCAACCATCCATACTCTGCTGATTCCCTAATTCATGCCTGTTCCGTGTTTCCCCAAAAATAAGACCTAGCCGGACCATCAGCTCTAATGCATCTTTTGAGCAAAAATTAATGTAAGACCTGGTATTATATTATATTATATTATATTATATTATATTATATTATATTATATTATATTATATTATATAAGACCCTGTATTATATTATATTATTTTATATAAGACCGGGTCTTATATTAAAATAAGACCGGGTCTTATATTAATTTTTACTCCAAAAGATGCATTAGAGCTGATGGTCCGGCTAGGTCTTATTTTCAGGGAAACACAGTAGCTCTCCTATCTTCCTGAGTTGTAGCCTCAAACATATGACCACAAATTCAACAGCTTCCCTTGGTGTGTAATGGGCATCTCAAACATGACATGCCCCAAACTGAATGCTTGATTTGCCACCTTCCACACACCCATTTCCCCCGTTCCCCAGTCTGCCACTTGTTAGCTACCGGCATCATTCATCTGTTTACTCCTACAGGACAAAAAAAAAGAATTTCCCATAATTACTCTCTTTTCTTCATCTCACACTCCAACCCATTAGCAATTTCTATCAGTTCAATATTCCAAATATCTCCCAACATTGATCACTTCTCACCACTGTGGTTTGGGCCACCACCGTCTCCTCCCTGGATGACTGAAAACACTTTCTCGTCCCCCAGCTTCTTCTTTTGCAGCCTTTGGTCAGCTCTCCTCAGAGTCATCAGAGTGACCTTTACACATGTAATTAGATCATATTGTTCCCCTGATTAAAATTCAAGAGATTTCCATTTCACCTAAAATAAAATCCAAATGTCTCACTCAGCCTCTTCTGCAAGTTCCGACATGACTTGGCCCCTGAACGCTTGTATTGCCTTCTCTCTACTCTCTCACTCCTTTTCTCTGCTGTAGGCACTCTTTGTCAAGCCAAGCTTATTCCCCTGTCAGGCCCTTTGTATCTGCTGTTCTTTCCCCTAATTATGGCTCATTCCTCCTTACTGCTCAGGTCCTGTTCACCCATGTCACCTTCTTCCTATCTAAAATGGAACCCCCACCCTCTCACTTTCTCTCCCCTTACCCTGCCTCATTGTTTCCCTAGTATGAACAGCTTTCTGAACATATTTGTTACTTTATTTAACATCTGTTTCTACTATCAGAATGTAACCTCCATGTTAATGGAGATCTTTTGTTCAATGACCTTTTCTCAGTGCCAAGAAAGGTGCCTGGCACATAAGGGGCACTCAAATCAAATATAGGAATAAATGAATGATGCTTGAAAGTTAGGAGGAAAGAAGCACTGTGATGTAGAAAAAAGAATGTAGGGCCATCACGCCAAAGCCATTCATTCTTTTCTCATCTGTGCTTCCACCCTGTCATCAAGGGCAAGTTACTGAATTATTCTGGGCCTCAGTTTCCCTCTGATAACAGGCTAGCATTGAGTTAGAAGGGCTTGGATAACTTTTCTGTAAACGGCCAAATAAATATTTTAAGCTTTGCCATACAGTCTCTGTCAAAACGCTTCAGTTTTGCCCTTATTCTGCAAAACAGCCACAGACACTAAATAATAATGGGCATGGATGTGTCCCAATTAAACTTTCTTTACCAAAACAGGAGGTGGGCTGGATTTGGCCCTCCGGCTATCGTTTGCTGACCCCTGGCTGATTTCCAGAGCCCCTCATCTTTCATGTGTTAGGATCCCTTGCTTTTGACATCCCTTAAAGAAAAAGTAAGTTTAGAAGGGTGGCCCTGTTGCATCCAATTTCAATAAATGGTATTTTCTAAAGCCAAAGGGATAATTTTAAAGAAAATTTATAGCTGTCAAATGGGTAGAAGCAGACAAAGAAGGGAAAATGTCCCAGGGGGAGATACTATGCCCCAGTTGGATCATATTTGAAAATAGAATGTGATGCCACTTTGGAGTTGAGCAGTCATTCAGGTAGCAACAGAATTTCCATCCGTCTTAAAGGCATATAGTTTCCAGATACGTAACTTAATGTTGTTGTTAACCAAAAAGTGGAACGTTATCTCCATGAATCATATTTGTAGGTGACTTTAAATACCTTTTAATGACTCACTTACCTCTTTTGCAATACCGTGAAATGGCATCAATGTGAGAAAAGCTTACACTTGTCCCTTGCACACTCCTCAATGTTCCTTCTAATGCAGAGAACAGATGAAGTTCATCCTAGGCTCGTAACACACAGATAGGGATTTCTAAATAGACGTTACTGACCTTTATAGATAAATTTCTCCAGCCAGAGTTTAAGACTGAGCAAGTGGCAATTGCATTTCCAGAGGTTCTCCTTGAGAAATAAAAGCTTCACACTGGGCATGGATTCTAGGAACGCTCGATCGAGCTGCTGAAGCTGGTTTTGTTGGACTGCAAATATGGTTAGGTTCTCCCAACGCTGACCCAGGGATATGGGAAGGTGGCTTATGTTGTTTGATGACAAATCAAGCTCCCTCAGGTGTGGAAGGGAGTGGAAAAGTCTGCTTTCCAGGGAATGGAGGGAGTTCTGGGTTAGGTTTAAGACCTGCAAGTGCTGAAGTCCATGGAAAGCTCCAGGGGCCAGATTTGAAAGAGAATTGTTGCACAAGTTCAAGGATGTGAGCTGTGGCACTGACCTAAATGCAAAAGCGGGAAGCTGGTGTATCTGGTTATCTTGTAAATGCAGTGTTAGAGTCTGAGGAGGCAAATCTGAAGGAATTTCAGCCAGACCCTGCTGGCTGCAGTCTACAGAACTTGAGGATGAGTGACAGCTGCACTTCTCTGGGCATGCGCACACCACCTGGAGCACGAAAATCACACTTGCAAGCAGGAACAATTTACCTATAACAAACAGAAAGAAATTGGGATAGGAACTGGTTTGTAAGGGGCACCACCATTTGTTCCCCCTTTGAATTCATAGGTACTATGATTCTGTGCCAGCCACCTTCCACAACCTGAAACAGAGGTTCTGCCATTCACCATCTTTTATAGAGTAGGCCTGGACTGGGTACATCCCCAGTTTCAATAACTATTGCAAACTCTGTGGTAACTATTGCCAGAGGCCTTGGACAAGACACTTCCTCAGTAGCTCAGAAATCAGAAGATGGAAGACTTAAGGATATCAAATAGAAAGATAAAAAAATCTTTCTGGGACACACCCTTCGTAGAATTATCTGGGGCCAGAAGTGTGGAAAAGTGATAGGAAGTTCAGATATTCACTTTTCTGAAAAGTATGCTCCAGCTCAGCACTGTCCAATAAAACTTCCTGTGGTGATGGAAACGTTTGATATCTACTGTCCAAAGCAGTAGCCATTAGCTACATGTGGCTGCGGAGACCTGAACTATGACTACTGTAGCCAAGAAACTGAATTTTTATTTGCATTTAATTTTAATGAATTTAAATAGCACATTTAGCCAGTGGGTACCATATTTGATAGGGAAGGTCCAAAGCATTCCTATATATTGATGCCCATCTTTGCAGGTGTTCATAATTCCATGAATCATGATTGTCCCCTTTTTGATTCAAGAATTCTGTAGAAATACATTAACAGAATAAGAATAATATAATAAACACCCATGTTCCTATAACACAGTTCTGTCAATCATTCATGAGTGGTCATGTTTCTTTCTTCTCTTTTTTCTTCTAACTCAAAGAAACAATGCATCACTGATACAGTTAAACTCCCTTGATTAGCACCCAAGTCATGTTTTCCTACAAGAAGCTCCTTCACTCCCACCATCACTGATGTACCCCAGTAGGCTTTTTACAAAACAGTCTTAATAACAACAATAGCAAATAACCAAATAGCATGTATTTTCAGCCAGGCACCATTCTAACTGCTTTATATATGTATTTCAGTTAGTTTACTCCTCATAACCTTGTAAATCTGGTTCTACCATTATCCCCATTTTGAAGGTGAGGAAACTGAGATACTGAGTATAGCTTCAAATCACTTGCCCACGGTCACACGTATAGTAAACTAGTAGAGTCATGATTTTAACCCAGGCAGTCTGCTTCCAGAGTCTGTCAGAGTTCTTACCTACTGTGCTTTACTGCCTGTCAGACACTTTTACACACATGTGCACACACACACACTATACTGTTTTTTTTTTTTAAAAAACCTACATAAATATAATCATCAGCATGTTTCCTTCTGCAGCTTATTCCTTCACAATGAATCTGTCCATGTTCATATACAGAGAACTAATGTATTCCTTTTAATGCTTAGAATATTCCATGGTGAGACCATGCCATTTATTACTTAGGCACTCCGTTACTGATGAACATTTGAGTTGCTGAAGTTTTTCTTTGTTACAAATGATACTGCCACGAGCGTCCTTGCATGGCACTCCTTGGCCATGTGGAAATACGGAAGAGGGTCTCTAGCTTCCATTGGAGCCCCCTACCAGCGTTCAGGGTGGAGGCTGAGTTTTCTTAGATTCTGCTAGATCATTCTCCACAGTAGCTATGTCACTCCCTTCTTTTTTCCTGAGACTGAATTTCAAAATATGGCAAACATCTGTCAAGGATATTTGGTTAAATTGGTAGAGGAATTCACAAGACCACACAATAATATTTGAAACTCAAGATAATTATCTACTCATAAAAATGGTCTTGAAAGAGACTTTTGTGTTTGTCTGTTTGTTTGTTTTTGGCCTTAACTATGGAAAATGTGGCTGTCAAATGCACTGGAGCCTCTTCCTTGAATTCTCTACTGGTGTGATCGGTGCTTTGGGGCAATAGGGAAGATGTTTGGAGGGCTTGCTGAAGGACGTTCTCATCAGTTTAGTTTAGCTCACGGGATGCAGTCCCCTTTCCTCTTCCAAAATATAAAAGAGTGAAATCCTTGTTTTGCTGTCTATAATTTTGCAAGTAACATAAATAACTCCTTTCAAAGCCTAATATCTACCCATCAGAAATGAGTCGACACCCGCACTTTAGCTGTGGGTCTCAAGCATTAACTAGTTGTAGGAAATCAAATCTTAAATGAGAGAACATGTTTTCCACAGAACGCACGAATCTATTAAGGAAAGGCTTGTCTTTCTGAGATTGCAGCCAGTTTGTTCATTCTTTCTTTTGTCCCACTTCCACCTCCTCCGAAGCGGATGATATATGAACTCCAACCTGAAACACAGTGTTTTCTATGAAATGGCCCATGACATGCCAACTGCATATCTGATCATAGCTGGGTACCTCTGTGCCCACACCCTTCCTCTGACCCAACATTGCACAAATATAAATCCTCTCATCAGAGACATTTTCTGTATCTGTTTGATCTTTTGAGAAAGACACCTTGAAAATAGGTTTCCCACAGACATCTTTTGAGGAGAATCCCATTCCTCTCTCAGGGAACTTTTCTAAGGCACAAGGGGATTTATCATGGCTCACCTTTCATGACTGAGTCTCCACGGGCTTCCTCGTTGAACCCGTAGTCCACCTTTATGAATTTGCAGATCAACAAGCCGAGGGCATGGCAAACTCGGAATCCAGCTTTTCATTCACTTCTGAATCTTGCTTGTGCTTTTCTTCAATACAGAAAACAATTTTGCTTTCAGGAGACCACTTATTTAAGCCGTCCTTCCCCTGTCTCCATCTGGCTGAGATTGTTTTCCCTTAGAGGGTCTTTTGATTGTGCCCCTCTTCTTTCTTAAAGTGTTGACCTCCCCGAGATCATCCCTGCCTTTCCCATTCAGGCGACCAGCCACAGAAAGAATGTTTGTCAAACCTCGGTGAACAGCTGTAGCATTCAGACATGACCCCAGTGGCTCAGCCTTTTTGATTATTTAATCTGCTTGAAGTCCAGGGCACCAAAATAAAACTGCCTTCTTAATCCGGTCATGGTTTCTGAATTCTGTTGACTTATTAACCATGCTGTGTCAACCCTTGTCGGGTTGGGGGCTGCTCACTGTGGATCCTCGATCTGGGGGTCTAGCGACAGAGCCAGCAGAGTGTGTAATATGAGGACAAATTGGCCTGCTGGAGGCTGACACGGTTTCCACAGCGCGCTTGTTTGGTCATCGAAGTCTTATTCAGCCAACATCCGTGGGGATTAGCTGTGTTGACAGGGTCTTGATGCCCTGAAATTCATAGCCATGGTTTCTTTTAGTGGACATCACAGTCTCTTCTCCCTGGTGCCACAAATACTTCTCCGCTGCGTCTTTGCTTTCTCCTTACCTCCTCCTCCCACCCTACCCCCGCCCCCTTTGCAATGACCTTTCGGTTCACATGACTTTGGAAATACTTCTCAATCTTTCATCGTTGCCCTGATTTTTCACATATAAAAGAATGAAGCTGCCCCTGTGAGCATGAGACATCAATGAACTGTTAACTGTTCTCTAATTGAAGCTGTTGGGAACTTTTCACCAGGGATTGGAACGTTTCTTTAAACGTGCAAATCTGCCATCTGCTAAGGTGGTGTGTCAGTGCCTGAAGCTGCCCTTCAACATACTAGAACGTCCTGTGTACCCATGGTGACTACATATAAAGGTGAAAAAACATGTGCTTTTTCTGAACCAGCATGAAGTGGACTCCCTGGCCCCAGATGGTACAACAGAGTAGCTGAGTGTGGGATTTGAAATCAGATGAATGTGGATTTGAATTTGCCTTCACCCTTTACCAGCTCAATGTCTCTGGACAAATGACTTGCCCACTGGGAGCTTCCTGGCATCAGCTCTAACATGGGGATAAGGGTAGTCCTTGCTTCACAAGATTGTTCCCAAGATTAAACAATGCATGTCATGGCCTTAATATACGAGGTCTGACAATTAAATTTGTGAACGTGTTGCAATGATGTTGCTAATCTTTTTTAATATCAGAGGGATATTCATTACGAATTTGTACCAACTGGACAAACAGTTAACCAAGTTTACTATTTGGAAGTGCTGAAAAGGCTGCATGAAAAAGTTAGACGACTGAACTTTTCACCAACAATACATGACTGTTGTATTACGACAATGCACCAGCTCACACGGCACTGTCTGTGAGGGAGTTTTGAGCCAGTAAACAAATAACTGTATTGAACCACCCTCCCTACTCACCTGATCTGGCCCCCAATGACTTATTTCTTTAGCTGAAGATAAAGGAAATATTAAAAGGAAGACATTTTGATGACATTCAGGACATCAAGGGTAATACGATGACAGCTCTGATGGCCATTCCAGAAAAAGAGTTCCAAAATTGCTTTGAAGAGTGGACTAGGTGCTGGCATCTGTGCATAGCTTCCCAAGGGGAGGACTTCGAAGGTGACTGTAGTGATATTCAGCAATAAGGTATGTGGCACTTTTTCTAAGATGAGTTCACGAACCTAATTGTCAGATCTCATATGTTAACCGTTACCCATGAGAATGCCTTCTAGCACTTTTGTGCTGCTAGCTTTCAAAGGGCAACCTTGACTTGACAGGTGGAGGGAGGTCCTGATGAAATACCAGGAAGCTTGTCCCCTCAGGTACCAAGAGAAGAGGCCCCTTGTGAATGAAGATGAAAAATCAGATTGTGACTATGTTTACTGCCCTACTCCCTGGGATCCCTCTTCTCTTTTGGCCAAGCCCCTTCATGTCTCAGAGGACGTACTGTTCTCACCCTGCCGCCTTCCTGAAAAACCTGCTTACTCAGCCTGCCATCTTTTGTCCTCTCTCCAACATTCTTTGAGCATGGGAGATACAGTGGGGGAAAGTCAGGTGGAGGCGACCAAGAGCCATTTAAATCCTAAAAAGGATTTGCCCCTAAAAAGGGCAAAATGGTTCCATCCTTCCTTCCTTCCCTCCCAACATCCTATCTGTCTATTTTCAGTGCAGAGAATTTAATACTAATCATTCCTTGATGACACATGACTATCAATGGCCCATGTGAATCCTTCAGCCATTAACTCATCGTATTATAACAAACACCTATGGACCTAAAGCTTGCTCTGAAAACCAGAAAGTTACAATAACTCACATGGACTTGTGTGCCTCTGTTTCCCAGGGGTTGGCAAACATTTTTTGTAAAGGGCCAAGTGGTAAATATTTTAGATGTTGAGGGCTATCCTGTCTCTGTCACAACAACTCAACTTCTGATATAGCACAAAGCCAGCCATAGACAATCCATAGACACAGGGCAGGCCTGTGCTCCAGTGAAACCACATTAATAAAAGCAAGTGGGGAGGACTGGATCAAACCACAGGCCGTAGCGTGCAGACCCTGCTGTGGCCCATTCTACAGCCACCGTTGTCTCTCTTCCACTACCATCACCTGGTACCCACCCCCAAATTCCACCCCCCAGCTGGGTGCACCCACCACTCTGTCTCCTCATCTATCAAATGAGAGAGCTGGGTAGGGTGAATTTAGGGCCTTCTTATATGTAAGATCTTGTCGTTCTGGTCAGAACACCTGAGTGAACTTAAAAGGCCCTGTATTTACAGACTTTCGGAGGCCTTGGACAAACAAAGAATTTGAGTGTCTCTTTGGGTTACAGCAGAGCTATTTAGCTGTGTCCTGCATGGCCCAGCTAGGGTCCACATCTTGTGGACTCAGAGGCCTGAAAAAGATGAATCCATTGACAGCACAGCTGGTGTAAGAGGCCAGGACACCTGCCAAGAAACCTGCCAGGCCAGGCTCGATGGCTAAATGAAGAAGCACACTTTCATGCTGCTTACTCCCTAAAGCTGTGTGGTCTTAGGCAAACCCCAGAATCTCTCTGAGCTTCCACTTCCTGATCTGTAGAATGCAGATAATACCTACCTCATTGGATACAGGTAGGATCAGTGATATGTGTTAAGTGCACAGCGCGGGTCTGGTAGAGACCTGGAAAAGAAAGTGATCAAAAATGGCATTTCCTATTAGCAGTGTGTATTCTTGGACCTCAAAGAGTCGGGGTCGTCTGCTCCTACTTCAAATGTGAATGCTCTGGGAACGCACAGAGAACCCCCACAGCAGTGGGTTCCTGGGAGCCGTGGCTTACTGCTCAAAGGGGTTCTTTGGTTCTCTTTTCTCCCTACTGACTAACTGGTGATTAAAAGATGGGCAGTGCACACTTGAACATCGAAGAACTTTAGATGCAGAGGCTGATTTATTCCATCTGACCTGAGCCCAGAGAACAAAGGGAGGGTTCGTGATCCGCATGCTAATGCCTGCAGGGCTTTCTCTCCCTCCCTCCCCTGAGGAACCAGATCCCAGAAGTGGCAAGTCAACTCTGCATGCAAAAAAGGGATCAAGGAAAGATGCCAAATATCAGGTCAGGCCAAGCCACTCCCTAGAGGGGAAGACTCCACTGTGAGGGGCGCCTGGTACCAAGACCTAGTCAAAGAGTCCAGTTTCCCACACAGAAACTTGCTTCAGACACTCTCAGAGCTTGTGGTTACCATGACCTTCATATTTCAAGACTTTTCTAGATTCCGTATACTTCCTATGCACGTTTGCCCATGTTAAGTCACAATGTTTCCTAATATAAATTGGTCTATTTAACATTTCATCTCCCCAACCCCAGAAAAAAAAAATCAACAATTATTAATTATTAAAACTGATGATATCTCCAAATCCTTTTTCTCTCAGGTAGTGTTATACAGCTGGTTTAAAAGAATTTGTTAGAGTTAAATATACTCACCTGGGAGGATACGCATAATAAATTGTTAGGTTAAATAAAGCAATGTGAATAGGAATGCACATTGTGTAATCCCATTTCTGTTGCAAAAAAAAAAAAAAAAGTGGAGGGGTTCACCCTGAAAATGTACATTGGTTTGTCTGAAGATGGAATACCCTGATTACCCACAGGCAGGGATAATTTAAGAAGAAGAAAGGAAAATTAAATGTTTCTGTTTACACCGCTGTATGTTCAATGTGCTGTAACCAACATGTATTCTTACATCTATAATTTTAAAAATACAAAATAGCTTAGTTAAGTAGCAAATAGACGTGCATTTTATAGACGGAATATTTGAGATGGCTTATTTTCCAGTGACTAGCTGAGTTATATGTGTAAATGTAGCTTCCTAGAGTTCACCCCTTCTCACTCCACAAGGATTAGCCCCAAAGGTGACATCTGTCTTTCTCTGCCAAATGATCTCTGCATGTGACCAAACTATATCATGCATATCAGCATTTCTCCCAGTTTTAACATCGGCTTTGGTAAAATCATGGCAAAGTGCTTCCCCATTCCTGCCAGTGGGTCCCCATCCAAAGCAGGTACTGTGGTGATTTGACGCAAGTGAGGCAGCCAAGCCTAGTGACAGCTTCAGCCCAAGACAGGAGGAAGTAGCACCCAGTACCACAGATCCACTCAGACATTTTATTTGATTGTGGAGGAAATATGGCATTTGGAAAACATTTTCCTAGGAATTGTGGATGACTAGATGGCACCCAGTTATAAAATTTATACAGAGCTATTTAAAGGGCCTCAGTATTATTTCCTTCTTTCCTTTCTTCTTTCCTTCCTTCTACTTTCCTTTTCTTTTTCTCTTTCATCTTATAAAACAGCAAGAGAACAAGGAATATATTTTTAAATGTCAGTCATGTTTATCTAGTGCTTGCTAAGAATTTGTATTAGTTCAAGTCATGTAACTGCTGTAACAAAATCTCAGTGGCTTACCACCACAACAGCTTATTTATTGTTCTTAGCACAGTCCAGTTCAATTTGACAGGAGGCCAGTCTCCATGCAGTTATTCAGGGACCCAGGCTCCTTCCTCTTCTCACTATGTTCTCCCCTTAGTTCTCAGAACCCTCTCCATCAGCTGACTGATGGGGGAAGAAAATGGGATCAGGCATGGTACTTATCACTTCTGTTTACATTTCATTGACCAGAGTGAAATCACATGATCACATCTAACAACAAGGGAGGCTGGGAAACGTAGTCTCGGTATGTGTCTTGAAAAAAGAGGAATGAGGAATCATACATGTTAGAGAGCATTAGCAGTCTCTGCCTCCACATTTTATCTGCAATATCTCTCTTAAAGGTGACGACAACTCACTAGGCTGTAAGCTTAAGATGGTTTCTTATACTTCTTCCCATAGTTTCTACAATACCACATAGTAGGTTCATTAAATAAATGCTGAATGAATGAATGAATGAATGAATGAATGACAAAACTGAGGCATAGGAAAGTTAAGTAACTTGCCCAAGATCTCCAGCATATTTATTGCACATGGATTGTTAGGTACAATATTCAGGGAACCTACAGTTTTATGTATTTTATGTCTTAAGGTCTTTTTTTCTTTTAATATAATCCATTCTTTTTGACAGTAAGCTACAAATATAATTGTATGGGAGCTTTAACTAACTCAGAAGATTAGAACGTGGTTTCCTTTTGAGGCATTCAGTGGTGAATAAGGACTGCCATATGGTTTCTCTAAGGAGAAGGTGGAAAGGATATGCGCACTTCCTCATTCTTGCTTGCCTTTTTGCTAAGGTGAAAAGTGAGGTTCGAGGGCAACCTACGGCCAAGCAGTTGACTTAATCGGACTGTCTGTGGAGTTTAAACTCCCTTCACGTGGCCTTCAGATATTTGATAAAACTGGTGGAGTTGTGCATGTAAAATGTGGGTCTCCAAGCCTCCTAAAACTAAGACAGTGGCCACAATTTATGAGACTGCTTTTCAATGTCCACTTGTCCGTGGAGCCCAGGTCTGAGCTAGGTGCTGGGGAACTAGAAAAGACATAGCCTGCTGGCCCTTGGCCTTCAAGGAGCTTAACCAGTTTGCAGGGTGCTATTTAGAAGTCCTTATTTATTATATCAGATTCTATGCTGATCATCTCATCCCCTTGAATCTGTTACCTGTGAAAAGACTACATATGACTTTGTTGGATACTGACACTATCCAACACTCTGAAACCAAGTCTCAGAAGTCCTTGGGTTGGTAGCAAAGGCAGACCTAGATGCTTTTTTTTTTTGGTCCATCCACTCTGCACTGCCAAGGTTAGAGGAAGTACAGACTTCCCATTCCAATGTCTTCCCAACCTCAGCCTTTCAGCACTCAGTTTGTCTGCATACAGGATGTATGTGAAGATAAAGATGCATTTTAGATAAGTATGATTAAAGGTAATTAGTGAGCTCATGCAGCTGGTAGAGTAAACATAGACAGATGCCTGTTGATACAAAGCTAATGAAAGAAACAGAAAGATCAAGAAACATGGCAGCATAGGAAGCCTGGCCAACTCACCCTGACTCATTCTGCTTAGATCTTTTGATTGACTACTTTTGTCCCTGCCCCAAAAATATAAATTGGAATCAAATTTATGTTTGATTGTTTACTCATGTTACACATGAAATGAATGTTTTGTGTGGTTCTTCTTGGTGAATCTTTATTTGCTTTTGTACTTCTATAATATCATGATAGTTCAGTTTCTGAAATAAATGACAATGTGGTTTTCATATTTTCAAGTTATAGCTTAGTGTATGTGTATTGTGATGCAATAATAAATCTGTGTTGTGCCTTTTTCTCTTTAAAGTTTGCACTATATTAGCTCTTTGATACATGTAGCTTGAAAATGTTCTGGAAAACACAATTGTCTCAAGCAGGACTTACATTGTAACCCACCGATTACAGATTCTGAACTGTAGGAATCCTTTCTGTTATTCCAGCGTTCATCTGTCTCACCATTTCATCTTAGACCAGTGTCCCTGTTATAAAAGCACGGAATCTGGAATGAAACCATCTAGGTTCAAATGCTGCCTCCATCATTTACTGGCTGTATCACCTTGAATAAGTTACTTAACCTCTCTGATCTTCAGTTTAATCATCTGTACAAAGGAACCCTGGCAAAACTGGCAGATTTGCAGGGAGAGTTAAATAATACTTTTATGTAAGAATCTTAGCAAAAATGCTTCTGCACATACCAATATACATTAGTTAGTATCTTCTCTATTATTGTGTCTGTATCAACTAGGCATTTCGGCTGTATCTATTTGCACTAATCTGGGTTGGCCCAAAAACAATGAGTTAAATGCAAAGGAGCATTTTGCTTATGTGACAGAGTTCCCCGTCTTTTTGGATTATAAAGCATGTGTGTGAATGTGTATTTGCCTAGAATCAGCTGCAGTCTAAGTGAATTTGTGCTCTACATATCTCTGGTTGTCATCAAAATAGTCCCACAAACAAAAAAAGATTGGTTGTTGGTATCATGTGACTGCAACCTTCATGTGGGACTTTTGTTAGCAAAATAAAGTCCTGCGTTGACTATGATGCACCTCCATCCTGGTTTATAATGGGCAAAACTTCCCATTTTGGTACAAAGGATGAGTAATGTTCTCATCCTTTACTCCAAGAATCCCTTATTGGGCCACCTACTATGCTTATGATGTTATTTTTAAAGGTTTACCTACCCAGCTTTCCTCTAGTCAGTCCCTCGTTGGTAGGGGCCCTTTTCCCCATCCTTGCGTAATTAGAGAAAACATGTAGTCACCTCCCCAGGGCTGTTTAGCTTTCATCATGAAGCATGACTATCAGAGTTTCGAGGTTGATAGGAGTGGAAACATTTGTGTTCAACAAGCAGGCTCCTTCATGTGTTGTCAACATTTCATTTGTGATTCTAATGAGGGCCAAGGAGAAAATAAACTCAGTGTACTGCTCTCCACTGCTACAGCTGATGTTTATAAGTTTCTACCCATGGCCCCACGTTGCTCTTACCATGAAGACATTTGGAAATGCAGCTGTGCACTGCTGCTGTGTGTGAAGAGCTACGATTGTTAAATCTACTGAGACATTCCTGAAAATAGGCAATGTAGGTGTTTACTTCTTAGCGACTGGTGTGTCTCTACTTATTGGTGTTTTAAATTTCTCCTGAAGGTGAAAACACCCTTATATAAAAATAGGATATATTAGAGGGACTCTCATTCTTGATCCCAACTCATCTCATCTCTGAAAATCGATGTCTTTTTTTTTTTTTTTAATTAAGGAGGCATCTACAGTGTTCCTTAACTGTTAAGCTCTGTGTTTGGGAATGCTATGGGCATGAAAGTAAGAAACAGCAAAATGGATGGACCTACAATCCAAATAGCCCCTACAATCTAGCGAGGGCATAGACATTCATGATACAGCCACACAAATTTATGAAAACTAAAGCTGTGAAAAGTGCTAAGAAGAGGAGGTACCTGGTACCATAAGAGGATACAGTTAGGGAATCTGACTTGGGAGGCTGGGGCAGCTATCCCTACGGATGTTATAACCAGGCTGCAATAGAAGGATGGGCTAGAATTTACTGCAGGGAGGGGAAGGGACAAGGATCATTCTGGGTAAAGACATGGTATGTGTAAGGCTGAGAAGCTGGAGAGATGCCACTGTGTCCTAGGAGCTACTGGAAGCCCAGTGTGACTATAGCACAGAGGGTGAGGGGGGCGCTCAGGTGAGAGGATGCTGGAGAAGAGGTGAAGAAGCTGGTTGTTGAGTCCCCCACCCCTATCTTGCACTATAACTGTATTACTAATATTGAAAATCTCTCTCTCTCTCTCTCTCTCTCTCTCTCACACACACACACACACACACACACACACACACACACCCCTCTGCAAGAATACTGCTGTCTGGGGTTGGGGTCAGGATTAGAATGCTGCACTGCACCCTGGAATATACTTTGGGAGGTGTTGCCCCTTCCCAGGCGGTGTCCTTTGGCAGCTCCACCATCTCACCATACCTAGAGCAATGCATCTCTGTTCTCCATACAGCTGTGGAGAGAATTGCAATTTTGCAAGCATTACAAAATCTCAGTACACACGTATCCAATCCTGAGCATCTACCTTACAGTTCACGGTGGTGAGCACGTTCACTCCACACCTGCCTGAGGGGTGACAGAGTGGAGCTGTCATCCTCCCCACACAGGTGTGCCGGTCAAGTGCAGTTTAGGAAGAGCCAGCCCTCCTGGTGCTTGGAGGCGAGGGTGGTGGAACAGAACTTTCCCTCCTGCACGTCCACGTGCGTGTTACTGTGGATACGATACACAGCAGGGATGGCAGAGTGCTTGGGCACCAAGATTACCTACTTTGTAGACCCAGACAGCCCCACCCAGCGGCACCACAGAGCCCAGCACGGCCTCAGAATCCGGTCCAGCCCAGTGCTTGAGGCAGATAGCAGCAGACATCACGCTAACATAATCCGAGTTTCTGTTCCTGAAGTAAATGCTTGTCCTCTGCAAATCTGAGTCATAAATCTGGACTACAAAGCTAAGTGCCATTTTGCTGAGGGGAGAATTTGAATTATGTGCTAGAAAGCTACTGAGCCCCACCTACCCCCCCAACTTCTGCATCTTGATGCAAACGTGATGTTTTCTTCTTGTCCTCGTGAACAGGGTAATTTTTCCACAATGATAAAGTAAGTTAATTCTTTGGGGTTTTTATTTTTGTTGCTGTTGTTTTAATGGCCTTCAAAAATGAGATACACAATTTTAGGATGTGTTGAAGGAGTTAAGTTGTGATCTGGGCATTTGCACAGGAAACCCATGGCTTGCCCTAGAAATATGATTCCAGACAAGTTGGAGGATGGCACAGGCATTTCGAGTTTCTGACTTTGGGCGCAGGGGTGATCCCCAGGTAGAGCTTCTGTGATTACCAGGGCTTGCTGGGAGCAGTGGGTCAGCCAGGAACCTCATGCAGCTTATGTCTCTGAAACTCTCCCAGCAAAGCATGTCCACTGGCTTAAGAAACTGAAGTGTTCGGTCCAGAAGAAGTCAGTCTGAAAAGGTAACAAATGTTGGACCATAAACTGGAGCAAAGAGGAAACTGTGAATCTAGGCCCCCCATTTATTTCTCCATGCTTCCACCACATTTGGGGTGACCTGGCACTGTTAATTGGCAGCTTGTTCTCTGTTTAGCTCCTCTGTCTAGAAATCCAGTTGCTCTAACACAGTAAGTCCCTAAATTCCTAGGGCTGAATGCAAACATCTAAAACTCACAGAACATGCAGAAAATCTCACACACAGGGTGGTTTACCTGGAAACAGTCCTGAATTCTTGTACCATCCCAGGCATAGAACTGTTATTTCATATCTGCTTGGCAAGAATGAGTCACTTGCCAGAGATCAGTTTGTAACTAGTAGAGCTAGGACTTGAACCTGTGTCCGCCTGATTTCAAAGCCTTTCACCTACTATGTTCTTTTATCTTATTCTTCCCAGTCCCTCCCCTTTCATCAGATGAAAAGCAAAGGAAGGGCCTTAAAAGAGACTTAGCCCAGAAGAAACAGATGGGTTAGAAATGACTCCCACCCCTACCCATGGGACCTCTGCCCTTCTAGGTCTTCATTTTCCCTTGCCTCTCCAGGCCAAGGGCCACCGGGAGAAGAGGAACCTGACACTGTCTGCTGTGGCTACAGCTAGGGAAGGGGTTCTGGGTCCGGAAGTGAGGGAAGCAGGGCACTTTGTGCGTGGAGTTAGCACTAATCTGATCCACCCCCAGAACGGTGCTATCAGTCAGATCTCGGACACATTTGTCATGGTTGCTCCCCTGTTTAGAAGCTGCCCCTGCAGGCCTGCCCTCTCTTCAGAGCTGGGCAGGAAGAAGAGAGCTCCGTTTGATCTCTAGACCGGTAGCAGGAGAAGCGTAGCATTTCGTGGACCTGCTCTTGCCCCTCGGCCTGGTAGAGTGCTTGGACAGCCATCCGAACAAAGCCCCTTGGCCACGCTTGCTTTAGAATCTCCAGACTCCTGACAGAGCCTGCCCTGCAAGAAAACAGAAGTGAAATCACTGCTCCCTTCACACCGAGGAATTCTAGGTCCTAATGCAGAGGAGAGGGTGCCAAACTCAGATCTGAACCCACAAGTAGCCCAAAAAGAGGGTAGAAGAGGGAGAGGGTAGAACCGACCTGATGGCCATCCCACTGGACAGTTGGACTTCCGTAGTGAGGAAAGAACCATGTACTCACCATGTTGGTTTCCAGTCTCCGTCCGCAACTTCACTCCCCGAATAAAAGACATTGGCCTGCAAACAGATCAGCTAGCTTTTGAGATATGTCCACAGTTTAAAAAGTAAGACAGGTAGCTCGTGGGAGACTGCTTTCTATGTATCCTCCTTCAGAAAGGGAAGTTTTTGAGTCAAGTAATTTCGAATAGGGAATGCATGTCTTTTAAAAATGCATTTAGCTTCCCTGTAGTATAGCATTCTTTGATGTGTTAAAATACAGCTCACCCCACTCGAATTATTGCCTCGGTGCCTAATGCTGTAAAATTAAACTATTCCTCACTGATATTTTATTAAGCTCCACCAGCATTTCAGACGCAGACATCTCACAGAGCTTCGGGCCATATGTTTTATATGGTGTCAGAGTGAACTCTGACTTCAGTCCCTAAAACCGCCTACCCTCTCTCTTTTTCACCCCCTCCCCCCAACTCTTTTTTTTAAAGTGCACCATTTTCAAAAACTTTGCTACAGGCTACTCCCCAACTGTGGACTGTTGGAAGTAAACGTCTCTGGTTGTGTGGGTGTGAATACAAAAAAAAATGTTGTATGAAAAACAAGAATGTTTCCTGGACGTCACTTTTGCATTTATTCTGTGCTTAATATTGTTGTGCTTGATTTTAATTGTTTCACCATTTTGGGGGAGGGATTCCTTTGGGGGATGGAATGTACATAAAAGGATGTGCATTTATGCCCAATGAGTTCAGTTCTCTAGCAAGGGAGTAAAAGGTATCTGTGTGTCTGCCTTTGAAGAAATAAATGGATATAGCCATAAATGCCGATCCTCTTAATAAGACTAACTTTGTCATTTAATAAGGGAGATTATTTCATAGATGTAAAACCAGTTAACACATTTAAAACTTGATAAGACAAGGCAATCCTGGGATGTTTCCTGTGCTCCAGAGATTAAAGCCAATCGAACGCTGGGCTAGGGGAGGTTTTCCATGGTACGAGTAATGCTGTGAATGTTTCTCCTGGTAATGCAATTAGGAAATATTGGCCCCAGTTAATGTAACTTAAACAAAACATGTTGTCCTCGTCAAACTTGTTCAAGTTGTTAAACAGGCAAAGCCTTGTCCAAAAAGTTAAAAAACAGGGGCATATAGTGTTTCCATGGAAACTCTGTTAAAATACTGATTTGTGGATATGATCATAATCAGCCCCATAATCTAATATGACTGAATTAAATGAAAAAGAATCTCAGTTATGAAGTAAGCCCCCCTGTGTAAAAGTACTCTTCCACATGCAGAAAACATATGGATCCTGATGAACACTATTTTCAAACTACTTACTGGCACAGGAGTAGAGCTTTAAGACTCCGGTTTTGTCTGTTGTTTTTTTTTCCCCCTCCATTCATTGTTCATCGTTTCCATAATGCTGGGATTATGTGGGTGAGCAGTAAATAAAGTCTCAGTGACATTTGGAGTTTTCAGTATGTATCATTGCTCCCCAAACAACATCCCATATTGTTTTCATTGTCTTGTGTGACAAGAGAAAATAACCCATAATATTTAATGGTTTGTGGGACGTTACAAGATTAAATTTTATTAAGGTAATAATTTCTTCCTGCTAATGGGATTTTGGTAGAATTCTAGCTATGCAGTTTCAAATGGATGCCTTTGACCTCTAGCGGAAAGGGCACTAAGCCAAGAGCTGGGGCGAGTGTCCCTGGAACCCTGGGCAGAAGCTTCAAGGTCTGGCCTCCCCACTGTGCAGTTCTGCAGCTCAGTCTGCACCTGTCTGGACTGTAGTAAAAATGGAAACTGGTCACCATGGGATAAACTTTAGCCTGGTGGAATGGCAAAGACAGCTGTCTTTCAGCAAACCTACTTGATTTATTTGGAATTATGTTCCACCCTGAGAAGATCACAGGTAGCATTTGTGGGATCAGTTTCCTTACTGCAAAAAAATGTGTCCCCAGTCATGTACGAACTTCAAATAGGGTTTACTGCGTTATTGTTAGCAAGAGCCTGGCAATCACTGGTACTTTAGCCATGGCATCCCAAAGCATCTGTAGAAAGACTTCTGTGACAGCTCAGTGGCTCACAAATGCACCCCTGCACAGATGGGTCTGCACATCTCATATCTCCTTGGTCCCTGATGTGTGGGGCCGTAGCATGTCTGAGGTTCACCTTCTGGATAGACAAATGCTAAGGAGAGTCAGACAGAACACAAAGATTCCAACCCTAACCCAAGAAGTCAGCAGGAACTGACTTCTCCCTAAGTTCTCCCATCCACCTCCCAGAGTGGCTGTACCTTCCAAGTGTGCTCACCTTCTGATTTGGGCACAGAGAGAAATAGGCAAGGTGAGAAGGAGGTGCGGGCCAGGGTCTGGTGCCAGGAGCTTGATTGAATCTGCTGGTTATTTGTTCCCCTTTAATGCTTCACTTTCTATTTCTAGTTAACTTGGTTTTATAGCAAAAAAGCTTACAAAGATAAAAAGCAGGTTCCTACCCACCACTCCCCCTCTGCTCTCAAACCCTAGTCCCACTTCAGACAACAGCTTCTACCTTTCTTAGCATCTCTGTTTCTCATTAGCAAGTTGAGATTACTATGTTTTCTTTATTTTCAGGCATGACTTATTTACTTATTTTAATAGGTGGGTGCTTTGTACTTTTTACAGCAGCCCTCCTAGTCCTTTCCCTATTTCACCAACACAGCTATATACCTATGAGTTTTTGATTAATTAGACAGTGATTATATTATTAAGACCATCTATATATGTTCCCTGCTATGTTAAATAGAGTGCTTTTGTATGTTTCCTTTTGTGTGATATTTTTCCCTGGACTAAAAAATTCCCGTCCTTTCATTTGTTTAGTTGACCTTTTACCCATTACTATTTTTCCCCATGTGTTTCATCAGGTATCTCAAATGCCCATTAGTACTATTTTCTAAATATTTGGTATTTTTGCCTATTTTATCATTCTCTGGAGAGACTTTGTTCCATGCACCCTCTGTAATCCTTTTCCATCTGGACAGTTGCTCTACAGGCCTGTTGGTTAGCTGGACTCCTAAGACATCCCTTCCCATTCCTTTCCTCTGTTTTAGCCCTCTTTCCCCTAGACGCTGTCTTCCTTTTTCCTGACTTAATTACCCATTTTCCTCTTAAACATTCACCAGTGGTTAAGAAATGGAGATAACATTCCTTCAGTCCTTGTACCTCTGAGAACGTCTTAATTCCACTCCTACACATGCTGATCATTTAGCTGGGTATAGAATTCTGGACTGGTGATCATTGTCCCTCAGAATTGTGAAGGTGTTGCTCCATTTTCTTTTGCATTCCACTATTATTGTTAAAGAATCTGATTCCCTTCTAATTCCAGAACCTTTGATATAACCACATTTGCCGAAACTCCATCACAGAAACTTTCAGAGTGTACTCCTTGGCTCTAGTGTCCTGAAATTCCTTGATGCCATGGGTCCCCTTCATTTATTGTGCTGGGCATTTTGCAAGCTGCTTTAATTTAGAAATACATATCCTTCAGTTCTAGGAAATTTTGTTATGTTATTTTTCCAAGTCTTTTTATTTTATTTTCTGGGAGATTTTCTTTTTCCAACTTGTTTCTACTCTTAAATTTATTTGTTTATTTTGACTCTATTCTTTTAAATTTTCAAGAGTTCTTTTTTACAACAGCTTGTTCTTGTTACAAGGACACAACATCTCCTTTGATCTCTCTGAATATATTGACTGTTTTTTCTTACTCTCTGTGCTGTTAACTGTAACTCATTTATTTTTCTGTGTGTTTTTGTCCTTTGTCATGTCAAAGGCTCTCCACATGTATGTGTAGCCTTAGTTCTTATTTAAGAATGAGGAACTAACTAAAATGCTGATTGAAAATTTTCCCATAAATGGGCTTTATGATTGAAAATTTCCCAACAAATGGGCTTTACTGTTGGGTGAATCAATGGAGACCCAGCCTATTTGGGGTGGGAGAGATGTTAATAACTCTAAAGCTTGCTTGGGGGATATAAGCCTAGTTGCCAGCCTGGGAGCTGGACAGGGGAAGGGAGACTAGGGAGTCTCATCAGAGAGCATGCAGGTTTTCATTTTCCCAGTTCAGCTCCTCACCTCTCCTTCATCTGGACATTAGCAGTTTTCAGGAAAATTTAAAAAATTTAAAAAAGGTATTTGTAGCATGTACAGCAGAATATATGTGTTGGTAACTGCTAATCTGTGCTTTCTAGCCAACTGTGGCAGTGATTAGAATTGCCAGGATATCTGGCTCTGTAAGCAATATTCTATAACATCTTGGCCTTAAAAGTGGCCCGGTAAGGCCAGCTGTCCCTGTCCCCTGATGCCACCTCTTATTTGGCCCTGCTTTCCTGTACCCAGTCCAGGTATGTAGCTGTATTTCTCCCAGGAGCCTGTGAACGTCAGCGGAGCATGGGCAGTGTTTTACAGGCATATAATTGTAAAGAACAGAGTCTTTGAAGAGGCCTAGAGTCCATGCTCTCCCATTTATTAGCACAGTGACCTGGGGCAAGTAATTTAACATCTCCAAACTTTAGTGTCACTAACTCTTAGCGTAGCCCAATGGAATCTCAAACTTATCCAGTTTGGTCATTCTCTTCCCCACAAATGTAGGTGTGAAATGCTTCCCTCTCACTACTCTATTAGATGTCTAGAGCCACCCTTTCCTTTACTCAAGATTAGAGATGTCCTGGTACATTATGAGGATGTGGGGAGTCAGACAGAGACCAGGCAGGGTTTGCAGCACGTAGAGAAGTGACTCCCGCTGGGCAGTCAATAGGCAGTGCAGTCAAGCTGGGGGAGAGCCAGGGTACCTTTTAGATGGTGGGTGGTCCTCCTTGTTGGAATGAGAGAGGGGCTTTTTCCACTGTTCCAGCTCCTTCTCCTCACAGAGGTCTTCACCATTCCCATTCACCCAGCTATTTACAAACAGCAGGAAAATTTGTGCTCTGCCTCATTATCACGTTCCCTTGATTCTAAGGTACCATAAATAGAAGTGGGAGCATCTAAACATATAAAAAGCAATACACATTGATGTACATGTACCAAAAGCCTCTCAGTTCTTCAGACTTCTGCCTTGTGGTCTTAGCCTCAAATATCATTTCTCCCATGACCCCCAGGGCCTGGTTGGGCACCCCTTTTATCCTCCCATATCATCCTGTACCTGGCTTTCACAACACTCACAATGCTCACTGGTTGCATAATATCTGTGCACCTTAAGAGATTTTAAGCCCAGAGAACCCCTGGGCTGTGCCCATCATGTCTTTCACTGTGTCTCATGACACAGAAGATAGTCAGCAACTGTCGAATGAAGAGAGGTAAAGAAAGAGGAGGTACGTGAAAGGTGGAGGCAATATGAGGAAGCATTAACAGCAGGAGAGAAGCTGAAGCCTCTTAGAAATAACCCTTCCAATGGACAAGTATAACTAAGCGTTTCATTTAACAAAGAGGAAATGCAGGTCTGCCTGCACCAATGCCTTTTTCCAGAACACCAAGTAACAATGGCGGCTATGTAAACTACGTGGGGACCAGCTCCAAACCTATGAGGAGCAAGGAGTGTGCCCAACACTAGAAAAATGCATTGCTTTGCTCTTCTCCATTGAATGAAAAGACTCCAACCCTTTCTTAAACATGTGAAACAAAGGAAAAAAGAAATGTGACCTTGGAAGCAAATGCAGTTTATGGAAAAAAAAGAAAAAATTCTGGGACCAGTAAGTCCCCAAATGAGAATACTCGTAAGGCACAGACCTCAAGTGTGAATGAGCTTTAACTGTAATTGTAATACTCGTTTGATAAAAAAAAAAAAAAATAGTTAAACACTGTGAAAAATTAATTTGCCTGTTATCATAGTGCATTAAAGAGGATTCGAGTTACCTGGAGAGCCTTAGGCAGGGAACCTGCAGCTCTTTGCTATTGCCTGATCTAAGCAACAGTTATTCAAGGAGGGTTTCAATGTTTTGTTATAGGAACAGTGAGTGAGAGAGAGAGAGAGAGTGAGAGAGAGAGAGAGAGAGAGAGAGAGAGAGAGAGAGAGAGAGAGAGAGAGAGAGAGAGGTGAGGTAGTGAGATACTTCCAAGGGGACTTTATGGATCTGAGCACCTGTTGCTGGGGAGGGGACAGTAAATTGCCAACTCCAAGTAGCAGAAGGGTCATCATTAATCCTCTCTGGAACTCTCTAAGGAGAGTGATGTTCCACTCTAGGGGAATATTATAATACCAAAGTTAACAATTATTGAGCTCTCACTATATGCCAGACACTGTGCTAGATCTAACCTACCACCTAGCGTTTACACCCAAGCGGAGGGAGTTTAAGCCTGGATTCTAATCCAGAGCCAACCATTCATTACTCTATGCTGCCATTTGAGTTTTTCAATAGACTAAGGAACTGAAAAAGGGTGGAGTAATCTTTCAAGCAATGCTAAAACAAACCTAAAAAATACAGGAAACAAGGGGGACAAAAGGTTGTAGCTAGGACTTGTTGGACAGAAAGGAAAGGAGTCCCAGAGTCAGGCTGGGCTACCAATGCAGGTAGGACTTTGCATGAATCACTGGGGCATTTCGCCAAAGACATGCAAGATATAAAGTGTCTGTGGGATAGCTGCATGGATCCACAGCATCCTGAGTGCTAGGTACCCTCGCCCAATGGCCTGGGGCCCTGGAAGGACCCTACTTACAGTGCAGAGATGGTGGAGACCTAGCATTGTGCAAAGGGAATCTTTCCTCTGGCGGTACCCCGTGAAAACAGGAGATGCTGAGCCTATCAGTCAAAACTTGATCCTAGGAACAGAAGCTACTCTAGGCATTAAGGACTTGGCAGGAACCAGAGGCTTTTATAATGATGGAAGGGTAGAGACTGTGGGTCGGGAAGCCTCCATGCAGATGGTTCTCAGTCACTCGCTTGCAAGCTGCTTCAGACTTCACTTCTGCCAACACATCTACCTGCAACTGCCTCCAGAGCAACATGCCTCTGTCTCTTTCCTGTCAATCTAGCACTAGCTCTCTCACTGGCCAACTCTAACCTAAAACCACACATAGGGGTTGGGGATTCTGGGAAACGCAGCCCTAGCTTCTTGACTTCAATGAAGGACAGGCCACCTAACGAGGAGTTGGTGATGTCCAGTTGAATACCACCCACCAATACCCTGGAACTTCTTATGCCCTCAAGCTATAATGGCACTCTATTTGGCCCACCCCACCCCCACTTCCCCTGGTTGTCTTGGAGGTGAGATAGGAAACATATTTCCTGGGAAAGTTTAGATACGGTGTGAGTCTAAGGTCTGCTCCAGGTAACCTCCTGAGAGTCCATCAAGCTGAGCTGTTTTCTCACTGGATCAACTCATATGCTGCCTCAGTAAAAACTTCAAAATTCTTGATAATCCTCATTGGGAAGAAATGAAATAGTCCTGAAAGGTTAGTGACCAGGCCATTCATGGAGGTGCACACGGTTGCCTTCTTCACTCTCCACAGTGTGGTTCCTGAGAGCAATTCAAAGGCCTGTGTGTATTCAGCTGGTCTGGGCAAAGGCACCATGTTTCCTATGAAGAGTCTACCATGAGCACCAGGGTGGTCATGCTGACCTGGCACCATTGAACGATGGCTTTGTGGCCAGCGTTGCCTGGGGAGCTGCACTGGGTGAGGCTCCCTAGAAAGGAGTACCAGGTTTCGTTAGTGTTGCTTGGCATGAAGTCAGGAAGGTGAGGATGCGTGCCACAGACTTGCCTTCCATGCCAGTGCTGTCATCAGCTATCGTATTTGGCTGTGTGCGTGGAGGGGCTTGCATGACGCATCTCTGTCCATGAAGATAAGTTGCCCCTCTGCTATTGGACGGAGCCACCAACCTAGACTACCATTGTCAGGATGCCATCCCTTGCAAGCAACAAAAAACAAATTCAGTGTGGCGTAAGCAAAATAAGCAAATGGAAGGAAGTCAATTATCTGAATGGTTGAGGAGGGTGGCAATTCATTGTTTTGTAAAAAGTCCAAAGCTGCAGGTACAGTTGGTCCACTGCTCAGATGAAGTCAGCAGTGTTCTTAGCCTTCTGCTTTACTTGTCTTGTGTCAGCCCTGTCAGCCCTATTCGCAAGCAGTGCCCCCAGCACTCATCTGACCAACTTGGCAAACTCAATGGAAAGAATCCTCTTATTTCCTGAAAGTTTCAGTTCAAAGTCCTAGGGCTTTGGCAAAGCTCGGGTAGGTGCCCGTCACAATGGCAGAGGAGGGGAGGATGCATTCCTGGGCCTACTGCATAGGGGGCAAACCGTACACAACCCACACAGATTGAAACTGAAGGCAGGACAGTTCCCTGAAGGAAATGGTGTGGGTGTGGGCAAGGGGGGTGGGGCTCTGCTACCCAACAAAGAAGGCATGCATGCCCAGCTGGCAATAGCCACAGCTATCTGTTATTCCAGCACAGCTGGAATTAGAATTAGTCTAGGTCATGTCTGAATCATCTCAGTCAAGTTGCTAACTTCTTTGAGCTTCTTGTTACTGATTTGTGCAATTAATAGGTTGGGTTTGATGGCCCCCTCCACTGTGATTCCAGCTCTACACTGCAAATCTACCCACCTATGCCACAGTCAAATGGACTACATTGGGCTCAGGGTCCATTACAACATTCTCAACAAGTGGATTGGTTACTTACTTCAGGCCTAATTGTGTTGTAAAGCAGCAGAAAGCAGCCTGAAAAGTCTCGCAACATTGTTGGTTAGGATCTCCGAAAAATTCAAAACTGGTTTTGAAGGGGCACACTCCACCGAAGTGACCACTGTGTCTGCCACAGACAGGTACATCCTGTTGGAGCCTAGGATGGAAGATTTCTTTTGCCTGCAGTTCTCTTGGAAACAGGACCCCCACCGAACTCATCTGGTGCTCTGGTAGAAGTAATTATTTTTACGAGGCATTATTCATGTCTAGTCTACCTGAGGGCCACCCCAAATAATGTTTCTCTAGCTATTAAAGGCTTTATCAGGCACGCCGCGTCTCTAGCAGTTTCCTTTAGGGGAAAAGAAAAAGATTCCTCTTGAAGTTTACCACCTCCTGCGGCAATTTGCTGCCCATTTCAGGGCCATGTTAAGTGGTTGGCACCTGAAAAAAGGGCAGTCTTTTTCTTTTAAGTGCAGCCGGAAAATGGGAGTCATAAGTGAAAGTAGGGAACAGGGAGAAGTATTTCCATGCGGCCGAGGTAGCTTTCTTGTTTTGTTGTGAGCTGGCAAACTTCAACATGCTCAAGCAACGTTTTGTCAAATTTCTTAAATGCTGAATGTGGCACGGGCCCAAATGAATGTAGATGTTATTTTAGTGCTAGGAGAGATTTATTTTAATGTACAGATGCAGCCACTACAAAGGCCCCTTTTAATCGACTGGGGGCTCTGTTCCTAGCTCTTTGACTCTCTGCAACCCCCCTCCTCATTCTAGGGAACTAGTGTGTGCTATGAAATTGCATAGTATTCCCTGCTTTCCTCTTCATCTCCCAAGGCAATGACATAAGTGCTGACAATAATTATAATTAAGATGCTTTGTGCAAGGAAAAGCCGTTTGCAAGGCCCCATTCCCTTTCACAGCCTGGAATTCAAAGACAATGCTGTTTGATAAAAGAAAATACACCAACAGCAGAGCTGACTTGCCCAGCTCCAGGCTCTAGCAGTATAGCCCCAAGAGAAGGATTTCCTCATAGAGGACTTCAATTCTCTCAGCACAGAGGGAACTGCTCCTTTACTGCTCGCCTCTGAGATGGGAAATCCATCAGTTGAGCTGCGCCTCAGATACCAATATCTTACACCTTGATCGAAGCCAAAACAAACGAGAAGTGAAGCACAGAGGAAGCCACGGCGACATGTGAGGTTTGGCCCAGCCAAAGCTATGTTTTCAAGGCAAGATGAGAGCAGGGGAGCCACAGACAAAATCGGACGTGCGGGGGGAGGGTGTTGGAGAAAAGAGAGAATAACCACTAGACTCAGTGGCAGAAGAGAAACTGAAGCCAGGACAGTTCTTATTCCTATCCCACCCAGGACCCCTTGTTTATAATAATTCATAACATTCCCTTTACCATCCCAAAATGAAATACATAGAAATTATAACCTGTTCCTCTGCATGCTGCCAAAAAAAAAAAAAATCTATTGACTGCTGCAACTATAATATCAAGAAATAAAAGGAGAGTAGTTTATCATAGGATAATATATATTTTTAGTGTGTAAATGCTTGGACAGAACTACAAGAGGAAACAAAAGGAAATAGCCAGAAGCTTGCATGAAATCTCCATAAATGCAGGCGCTGCTGTGTGGACATCTCAACCACAAACCATGTCTCCTTGGTGATGGAATTCTCTGAAATAGTCAAGTTGCAGGCAAAACAAAATGTACTCCTCTCTCTCTTTCACAAGGCTGTAGTTACATTTCTTGAAAATTCCGTGTACAAGGCATACTTTGCATTTAGATTTAAACAGAGTTCCGTTCAAGCCCTCGATACGGATCGTGCTTTCCAAGCACATCAGTACTGGACGAGCACTTGGCATTAAGGGCATGGAACCGTTCTTTGTTGGGGGCTGTCCCATGAATTATCGGCCTTCAGTTATTGCGACAAACTACAGACTTCCAAAACAGCCCCCTAAGGGGCAATGCAGCCCCGTTGAGAACCACTGGTAAAAAGGGCAGGGGGCTTCTGAGTCAGTCTGTGGTCTGAAATTTCTATTCCACCAAGTTCTGGAAGCCATGTGGCCCTAGTGAAGTCACTTAACGGCCTGCATCTTATCTTTAAAATGGTGAGAACATCTTGTTCCCTAAGGTTGCTGAAAGGTTAAAGTTTGATAATGCTATCTGGGTGCCTGGCCCAGGCTGTGCCCTACATGTCCTTTTATTGGGACCAATTCCTGCAGCCCTCTATGCCCTGGACTATGTCTTCTCTATGTCACCTGCCTCCTTAGAGACAAAGAATCTCTCTACTCTGCTGGACTCCCCACGATCAAAGGTTTCCTCTGGGCAGTGCCTTGTTTCCCAGGAGCCTCCTCTTCTGTGTTCTGTCTTCAAAGAGAGGCAGCAAGCAAGGGAGGAGGCTTTGAAAGATGCCGTGAGCGTCTTAGGAGGAGCTAAGGTTTGTTGGCCTCCGGGAAACTGATCAGTTCACAGACATTGGAAATGAAAATGCATACGTAAAGCAAAATTTGTGAGAAAATATGTGGATTTATCAATCTCAGATTAGTCTTTTTACAGGGATAGGCTCATTAAAAACATGTTCCTTTTAAGTGATTTTAGGTGACTCTCTTTAGGTCATTCATTTTAGCCTGTTTCTCCGAAAATAAGACCTAGCTGGACAATCACCTCTAATGCGTCTTTAGGAGAAAAAAATTAATGTAATAACACCTGGTCTTATATTATAGTACAATAAGACTAGGTCTTATATTAATTTTTGCTCCAAAAGAGGCATTAGAGCTGATGGTCCAGGTAGGTCTTATTCTCAGGGAAACACAATAGATATTTGTTTTGTAACTTGTACTTTGAAGTCAGAAAGATCTGGGTTCAAATCCTCATTTCCCTAGAGTCCCTCCCACCTTCCAAATTGGAAATTTCTATCATGAGTCCTCCTACTGGGCCGCCCAGAAACCTCCATGTCCTCAGCTGTAAAACAGAGGTGACAATGATAATATCGACCTGTGAGGATTTTAACAAAGCTTCAGATTTTACAAGCTCTCAGCAGAGTTGGGAATGTGGTGGGTAGTTGCAATTACACCAGGTGCAGCAAAAAAGATGAACCATTCCACAGGGGTTGAAGCCCAATGTTCCTGCAGGTAACATGGAATCTACAAGGAGGCTAGCCAGGAAATGCAATTAATCTGAGGCCTCTCTCTGATAGCGGAACCTCGGCTACTTAGCAGACAGATTGGCAAGTGACACAGAGTGCATCAGACTTGGAAAAACTGTACGGAGACTCGGCTACAGGGAGCTAGATATATTAAATAGCGCACATATTTTGTGTACATAGTGCAATATATTTATGTACAATATGTGCAATGTATTCAATATTGCACATATTTTATGCACATAGCTGTCCCTGTGTGTGTAGACATGTGACATTTATTGGATGTTCACTACATGCTTGACATTGTGCTAGGCTCCCAACATGCATTCGCTCGTTGAAGCTAATGAGTCTTAACGCAGCAACCCTCTGAGGTGTGCACGATTCCTGTTCCATTGTGCAGAGGAGGAAACAGACTGGGAGGCCACACTGTCCATACGTGAGACAGGCAGGACTCAGACCCAAGTTTGTTTGACAGTTTTCAATCTGGACATAAGTATATGGAAATAGATACAGATGGCAACTAAGAAATTACTATAATTGTGGGGGCCTCAAAACACTGCTGAGCCTTCCTACCTATGGAGGTGAGCCTCCTGAAACTCCCCACCCCTAGGACAGTGCTGGGCCGAGATCAGGTGACACTGCTGAGGCCCCAGCACACATGATGGGTAGAGAAGCGGCACTGGTCAGCACAGGGGGGCCTCAGAGGACCCCCATCATTCTTTCCATTTGAAGACTTTTGCCCATGTTGGAGGCCCAGTGTCCACCGAGCAGGGGAGGACTTCAGGATCAAGCTTTGGCATCCATTGCTCCCCATTGCCTCTGGAGAAAGCTGCTGGGACACTCCAGCCGCCTCAGAGCCCTGCACATATGGCCATTGCAGGCAGAGGACCCAGCGGGCTGTTTGAATCACTGTATGAGGAGAGTGATGTATCTCAGTGCTCCCAACCCTGGGTCTGTCCAGGGCTGGCCTTGAGTGGATGTGGGGAAAGGCCTAGGATATGGCTTCTGACTGGACTCCTGAGGTCACCATTTTTGTTAAATGCTCCATTGTTTCTATTCTTGGGTCACCCCTGAGAAAGCGCTACTCATTTCAGTGCACACATTTCAAGTGGGTCACCAATGTAGCTTTATCTGAACTAAAATTAATTTATATCAGAAGCCTCAATCATTCTGGTGGGAGAGAACTTTCAGCGAATGTACTGTCTCTTTCTTCTCTTTCCCCAGAGCCCACCTGAGGCGGAAGGGTGGAAGGAGGCATTTAATCATCTAATCGTGCAGGCATTTCCAGAGGCAGCTGGTCCCCTCTGGTCCTCTGCCATGGGTCCCGTATAGGTCAGAGGGCAGGCCTCTGGACCTCACTGACAAGCCTGCAGCGAGCCTTCGCTGGGGTGTCTGTCTGTGGCCTGTGCCAGGCGCTCTGTTCCCAGCAGTAGCAGGACTGGAAGAAGCCAAGCTCCGGTGTCCTGCTACTTCACAGGCCTGCTGGAAACAGGAGTGTGTGTTGGAGAGTACTTCTCTCAGCTCTAGGAGACCCCCATACAATCCCCTTTGACCTTGGGTTTAGACCCAGGGTAGGGGCAGAAAGTAGACAATTGCAGGTCTTTTCCTCGGATTCTCTTCTTTTCCCCGTCAAATCACCTCTCCTGTGTGGTCATTTTATGTGGCTGGAGGCCAGGTGAAGAGGGCAGGAACTGGCCCAGGCAGTTCTCCAGTCATCCCTTCAGCCCTGACTCCTGGGGCCTCAGCACTTGAGACACAAAAATCCAGAATTTACTCCTTTGTTCTCTGAGTTCCTCTATGCCCTCCCTTCCCTGAGGCCCTCAGCATGGAATGCTTTAGCTGAGGGAATGGACAGGAGCCAGGGGGTGCCAGGAAACTCTGGGAAGACTGTTGGTAACAACTGTGTTTCAAACTGTTATCCCTCAAAGAAAAGCATGAGAGGCAACTGATTAACTGCCCAGTGCCTGGGATACAGTGCATTTGCTGGTTCATTCATTCATTCAGTTTTTACTGAAAGCCTGCTGGGCACCCACAAGCCTTTGTGGAAGGATAAAGGTCTGAGCTGAGGGATATTGAGCCAGGCCGCCTGGCTCACCACGGAGGCCTCTGTCTACACCGAGGGCTCTTGGATGTGGACACTGCCTGCCCTGCTCCCACTGCCCACCCTCATGATGCACAGAGACCTGGCCAGGGCAGCCTGTTCGGAAAGCCCGTTCAGGAACCCAGATGAGAGATTCGGGTGTCGCCAAGCATGTGTTTGGGAGCAATCACTTAATAACGAAAGACGGCTTTTCCATCCTCAGCATCTGCCTGATTAAATTGGGGGACAAAACTGGTACCCTCACTCCAAGCCTGATTCCCAAATATTCCCAGCTCCTGAGATTCCAAGAGGTTGGAGGAAAAAAACATGCTTGAGTATTCCAAAATGCTGTCTGCCCCTCTCATTAATGCTTCCCCATTCACTTCTCCCTCCCAGCTCATAATCACCTCACGTGCAGCTGTTCTGGGAGGATCTGCCTTGGGCCAGGTCTGCTAGGGCCAGACACATCTGCCACCCAGCTGTTTGACTTTGGAGTGGGTCTGTAGATGGCCAGAGGGAACCAGGCCCGATAGCATGCTGGACTGGCCCTCGCAGGCTGCCCTGCTGCGTGAGCACACTCCCAGGCACATGGCCTGCCCTGGCCAGTTTCTCTTGTTTGTCCTTCCTATGGTCACTTGAAATGGAGACTCTGACTAGAGGTTGGGAATGATGGTCTTGTTGACCCACCGTCAAGAGGGAAATTCTGTTAGTGACGAGCTATCCCCAGGATGGGCACCAGTTTTTGTTTAAACCTCCTCATTAGGTCCTGGCCGTTGTCTTACAGAAACTAGGGAAGTAAGTGCAGCTTCTTTGCTTGCATAAGCCGTGCAGGTGGTCTTGCCGTTCTCAGACTCTCCAAGCTCATTCGCGGCATGGGAGTTTGTAGGTGGCCTGACATGCTCTCTTCATCCTCCCTCTTCACCTGGTCACGAGGTCCTCATGAATTCCTACTCCTCCTACCTGTCCTGCTTCTTTACTGAATACTTCCCTAACTCTACCTTCAGAGAAGCAACGTGTTCTCAGAATCATCCGAAGGTAATGGCCCAATCGCCTAAACTAATTAGTCATCCGGTGCCTGGAAAAGATAGAACCAATTTGAAAATTCTTATAATCTGTGCGAATATTCTGGATTGTTTAAATAGAGAACGATGTGTGATGTATCCTGAAATCGCCAGTCTGCATTTTATGTCACAAGAAAAACATAATGAGCTTGCTAGAACTCACAGTTGTGGATACCTCTGATTTCACTCTATGAGGTGAAAATGAGGGTGAAGATCACTTCCTAGTGGGGAGACTTGAGGCCTGTAACTTACTCCTCTGATCCTTGATCTTCTCATGTATAAAGTGTGGCTGGGAGTACGACACACCTTGCATGGTATCGTGAGGGAGGGTGCGTTATAAAGCATCTAGCAGGTAACTGGCACATAATAGGGGTTTAATAAACCCCCATTTATTAATCAATGTCAATATCAATGCTACTGTTATTATTATGTGATAAAATGCCTGTGAGTCACTTTATAAAATAATTTTTACCATGTCATAGGTCTTAAGTAACTCTGAGATGTATCTAGTGAGCAGGGAAATGTGTTTGATTTGCAAGCAAAATCAAAACCTGTTGGAATTTACCAAGCTAAAATGAAGCCTTGAAGTGGGGGAATGGGCAGTGTCTGGCAAAGTGTAGATGAGACTGACACTATGGCAAAACTCAGGGTTCCTTCCAGGCTTTCCTCAGTGCAGAGGGGTTAGAAGGACGACCACGCCTTCCGATATGGGAAGATGGGATGGCACTCCATTCCATCTCCGGGCCCTTGCTCAGTGGAAGTCCATCAGCAACTACCTGGTTGTACAAATGTTCCCTACTCCTAACCACCCACCACCCCCCCACACACACATAAAGCATGCAGCCCACCACCTTTACCAGCACAGATCTGCTCACTTCTCAGATCCATTCCTCACTGAGAATCTTTCTGTGGCTCTCCATTTCCCTCAAGACAGAGCCCATGCCACCTGGATGGTGAAGGTAGGTCTCCTGAGAGAGAAAGCTGTTTGAGAAGAGCTGATATCCCCATCAGCACAGCCTCTGATCACTCAGTCATGCACGCGACATGTATTCACAAGTCCCTGCCTGAGCTGGGCACTTTTCTAGGTGTAGAAACTACATATATAGACAAACAGGCCCTGCTCTCAAGGACCTTACCTCTAGTCAGGTGGGAATGACACATAATCATTAACACATAATGTAATTGAATGCCCAATATTGGTAAAGGCTCTGAAGAAAAGTAAAGTAGGTTCGACTGCGGACAAGAAGATCACAGAATACTCCGTAGACCAAGCACAGTCCGTGAGGGAGAATAGCATGTTCACAGCATGTTAGTCGTGTCCCAGAAAGGGAAGGTCAGGCAGGTAGTGCAAGGGTTCCAGCTTCTGGGCAGGTGTCTCTGCGGGGAGATGTGATTGGCTAGTCTTAACAAATCAATAGTTGTTTGATCAGTGAGCAGTTTTCCCAGGTGAGCCATCTGTTGTCGTAAGCAGTCTGTTGTTCAGATAAATTGATTTGAGAGCATTTTCTCAAGTAAATCATGAAGTGTTTTTACTCCTTTATAGTCCTTTCCCTCTAGGTAAGAATTTTCTGAAACAAATAGGAAGCTCACGTAGCTGGAGCAGCCTTGGTTCCCAGTCCTGATATTTAGTGATTGAACACAAGCTATCTCAGTGCTCTCAGGGCAAAGCAACAGAGGTCATTGCCGGGGGTATGCCCTGCCGCGTGACCCTCAGTGTAGGGTTGCCAGGTTTAGCAAATGGGAAGTACTTTATCTGGTAACCCTATCGGAGTGCTGTGAAGTTTTCAGTGAATTGTCTACATATTGACTCAACATTTTCAGGTTCTCCTGCAACATCAGAATAACTTACAGTATCCAGACCATGTTCCCACAAGGCATCAGCTGAGCTGAGCTGAGCTCCCTTTACACCAGCACAGACAAGGTGAGCTCTCAGTCACGCCAGTTCCCACCCAGCGCTGGAGGAATCTGAGTTTGGGAGCTCTGGAATTGACTCCGGCTCCCTCAAATGAGCTGAGTGTGCTTAGATAAGTCCCTTTGCTTCTCTGTGCCCTGGAACGTGAGCTGCAGACTCAGAGGAGCTGGACACATCCTTCCAGCTCCATGAGCCACCCACATGACTAGTTTAGTGCTCCTTGGCACTAAATATTGTCACAAACATCCAGCTCAGAGGTGCTTGGCAAATATATGTGACTATTCTGTTAATGGGTTTTGAAATGTTTGGAAATCTGACTCTTGATTTTGTTATAATCTCTTTGGTAACTGTTATTAGGTGGTGACCTAATAAGAAATTAGTAACTGGGGAGCTATAATTTGCAAGCTTATAGTTTCTTAATGGACATTGATTTGTGTAACCCTGATTAAAATACAATGAAGCCTGAGGCTTAAATGTTTTATTCTGAAAGGTTGAAAGGATGGGAATTGACTCTAAAAATGTATTGGCTTGAAAACTTTATTGAAATAATATTATTTGAAGAGTTTTTTGAGCATAAAATGATCTGACAAAAACTTTTCGATGCCAGCTCCACTGGCCTCAGAAAGCTGAGGGAATATATGTTTCTTCAGATGTAGTCTGGAAAAATGCTTCCAGATTAGCTCGGGGGTGAAAAGAAAATTATTATTCCATTCCACAGCCTTGCTAACTCGTTTCAACGTTGATTCTGTCAAATAATTAGAACCCAAATGGAGGAAACATTCATAATTGTCATTTATTATACATTACCAAAGGTGACCGCTCCCAAGGAACTCTGACAGGACAAAAACAAAGTGATTATGAAAGAAATGTGTCGGCAAATGGATCGGGCATTCCGACACACATTCCCAGAAGCCAGCTCCAGACAGTGGGTGGGGAAGGTTTTAGATTAAAATAGGCTTCCGCAGCTATGCGTCTTCAAAGAAAATCTTCTGCTATCGCGTTGTCAATTGAGTGATAATGAGTCCTGATTCTCCTCCCTCTCTCTCACCACAGACATGTATCATGTAGCTCTTTGTTACTTAAAAGCATGTAAAAGAAAGATTACTGCCCCCCACTCGCCACAGCCCCCCGTACCACAGGGAACACTTCAGAAATGAAGTATGCAATCAGTTAGGGGGCTGTATTTAAAATACCTCCTCCCCTTTTATAATTGTATTTCTGCACTTGGCGTAGGCTAAAATAGGAGGTGAGTCTGCTGCTGTGAGAATGTATTTTTTCCCCTAATTTTTGAAATAACACCATACCTTGGAGATTAATGTTCAGGCTTTACCAGGATTATAATAAATGAATATTGCTTTGATCTAAATATTTTTCAAAAGGTTGTTGCTGATCATTCTCCCTCCCCTATAATCTTATAAGAAAGCCTTTGGACTTGCCCGTCTGACACCCAGGGGGACGTGAGTGCAGCTGCCTTTTTTCCCCCCTCATCTTCGCAAGGATACTCTGTTCTCAGTTTCGCCCAAATTAGTCCCAGGATTTCAGTTGTCTTTTTTGTCCAACATTCCATCATGCAATTCATTAAAATCTTCACATGAAATATTTAACAGATGAGCTATGTCATAATTCACATTACAATTTTAAATTGTTATTCATGTGGTAAGTCATTTATCCTGCACATTAGCAGACCTCTGGAATGGGCTCGTATTTGATGGAAGGAAGGTTAGAGTTCTCCTCCTCAACACTCCAGAATAGTGGCCTTCTTCCAAACCCCCAGTTAATCGTGAAATATTCCAAAAAAGTGACATTCAGCTGCATTGTTAGTTCTACTTGCAATTAACTGTTTTGAAAACAAACAGAAGAAACATTTAAACAAATGTGGCTTGGCTAGCAGCTATTAGAGTTGACCGTTAATTAAGGCAAGTTGGAATCTAAATATGCCAAGCCTTGTTACTGTCACCTCCAGCATTCCATGCCATCATGCACAAAGGAGTGGAAATTCAGGGACTTGACTGTCAAAGCAGGGCTGAGGACGGGGTGGGAGATTATTAACCCAGCCCTTTAAAAACAGCCACGACCCTGCTTGAGAAATATGACCATGAGGGGCTTGTTTTCTGCAGGAGATAATGCCCGGCCAGCATTTATTTGTAGAATTTGGGTTTGAAGAAAAATTATTCCACTGATGAAATACATAGGAAATCCTTTACTGGTATTTTATTTATGAACTTAATATAGTTTATTTTCTTTAATAAAGGTACAGTTTTCTACTATATCCTTGCCCATGGGTGGGAATCTATTAGAAAAAAACACTCCTGTTTGTGAACCAAGCCAGCTCAGGGCAGCTGTGGGGTCTGTTTCTCTGCCTGTGCACCAGAATGAAATAATTGTCCACTCGCTGCCAGCAGTGGCCCCTCAGCTGAGAAGCTGTGTGTCCAGGTAGCCTGGCTGATGAGCACGTGTTGCTGTCAGTGCCAGTATGTGACCAGTAACCCTCTGGATTCTCAACGCTGACCCGTCTAGCCTTGTCCTGAGTATGCATAAATGTTCACTGTTTCAGAAGGGGTGAGGGACAGGGTTTGAAGGGGGGAGTACATCTTTCATTAATCCTGGAGGGCAAACAAAATCCATCCTCAAAAGCTTGCCCAGCTGGAAAGATCACCATCGTCCTTTTTCTGCTTCACGTTGCCCATCCTACATCATCTTTTTTCCTTCTTCAGTACACTAACTTTTTAGAGTGTTTACTCATCAAGATTACACCCTAAAGGACATTGCTAACAGTGGACAGTATGAATTTATCATGGAGGAATTTTCTGTTCAGTCTCAATATATCGGCAGGAAAACTATACCTCGTGGTGAAATACAAGAATAAAGGATAAAAACTCCAGGAATGATTTATAACATGATTCTGGCAACACCATCAAGCCTTTTGAGTGTTCTAATACACATCATTTGCTTTTGTGTCAATTATCCCCATCCCACAACAGCTCGGCTCATAAGCTGAAGCCAGTGTGACTCTGTAGAGACAGATAGGTAAAGTGATGTACCCAAGATGATGAGACTATAGTCTTAGAAACTGGGTTCACAACTAGTTTTCCTGGTAAAAAAAAAAAAAAAAAAAAAAAAAAAAATTCCTGGCTATGATTCGTTGCTGGCGGCAGGATTGTTTTTCTGTCTCCTGCATGAGCTCTCCATGTGTATGTGAACATACTGTGCGGCAGGAGGACTGGGCAAATGGGAGCAGGGGTGTTTGTGTACGCTTGCGTGCCAGGCGTGGTGAGCGCTATTTTACAAATGGGATTTGTGCTGCTAGGGGTATGTTGCGACCGGAGGCCAAGTCCACAGAAAATGATTGCTAAGTGAATACAATATGAAAAAAGTTATTTTATTTCTAATTTTACATGTAACATGGTTCTTTGGTGAGTCTCTGATTACACTTGAATGTCTGTCTATTAACCTGATATGAGATGCATGCATGATTTCATCTTGAATGCATTTGAATATAATAGCACTGGAAATGTAATTTGTATTCTCAAATTTTCTAAAGCAAAATAAATAAATCTTGGGGGTGGTAGCCACATTGAGCATATTGCATTGATTTCTTCGGGTTTCTCGCAAACTAATTACCAACTTCCCCTCACAAATCCAGGGCTTCTCACCCTGGCTGTTCTAGCGGATCTAAATCTTCATACCTAAGTCATCTCTGTTTCTTCTACCTCCAGAGAGGGGGTGGCATGGACAGGTCTGTGGAGAACTTGACCTTCTCCACGTCTTTGTGATTTCTCCTGTCGTCACCGATCACTGTGCAATAGAATTCTCTGCTGCAGTGGAAATGTTCTAGAGCTAGCTGGTGCAGGGGAGTAGCCGCTAACCCCATGTGGCTATTGAGCACTTACAATGTGACTACTGCCACTCGGGAACTAAATTATTCATTTCATTTCATTTTAATTTAAGCAGCCGCGTATAGCTAGTGGCCATCAATTTGGACATCACAGGACAGGAGCATTTGAGGTCGGCTGTGTGTCTCGATGCAGGTGCACTCAGCATTGCCATTCTGCGAATGAAACGGCCTGGATGTTTTGGTGCTTGGATGATGCCGTGTGCTAGTCTCCCTCAGCTCTGGGAATGCGGAAGTGCCATCCTGTCTTCAGTGATTTGACTGCCCTGCCCGGGTCCCTGCCCTGGCTATTGCATCCTTCACAGTTTCATCTCAGCACACTCGCCACCGAGCACATACCAGGTTTCTGATAAACGTGGGGGAGGGGGGGAAGAAGGGGAAATAAATCATAGGTAGGAAGGAAGTTAGAAAGTTGGGGAAAAGGGAGTCTGGAAGTTACATAGTTTATGAAAAGTGTGTGGTCTGTATTGCTGTGCTGAGAATCTGTACTCGGGCTCTTTTAGAGTGTTGGAACAGGAACAGTAGCCTCAATAACCCAAGGAGATGTCAGGGACCCGGATGCTTGTGTATTTCCCGTAAAAGGCTCTGGGGCTCTTAGGGATGGAAATTTGCATAACAGTGATTCTGCTGTTTTGCTGGTTTCCAAAGACCACTCCAGTGTCTTGGGGTCCAAGAAGCCCACACAATATGTGTTGGCACATTGGGAAGGATCTCAAGGGTCTGTTCTGCTCCTGGGAGGTGAGGTAAGATGCCACCAGGTGCTACTATGGAAAAGGGACTCTGTCTCTATCCTTGTGGGGAAGGTTCCTAGCAGGGAGCCTGGGAGCATTCCTAATGAAATGGAAGTAACTCACACCACCAACTCCAGGAGAAGTATGTTGATGATTTTCTGGACTGTCTAAAAAATTTCAAACCCAGGAATGGTGTTTTTATTTTCTGCATTCTCTTTGGGACTTGGGTTTCACTAAAGTATTTTCTGTCCTTGTTTTCCTTATTAAATTAGCAAGATTGACTTGAATCAGAACATACTGTTATGGCTTGAAATGTTATTGAAAGAACAAACTAGACGGGCATGACAAATACCTCAGGTTCCATTTGGAATATGTTGGGAGAGAGGGAAGAGAGTGGGACTTGCTGAAATAATGATGTTTTCTGATAAAAGTTGGAAAAAAAAAGAACATATGGGACGAAACAATGGAAAATACTGAAAGGAAGATAAATTTCTGTTTGTGGAAGCTCATATTTGTTTTTCTGAATAGAGCTGGTCTGGATATTCTTAAGCATTTTTGTTTGTTTGCGGGGGGATTTTTTATTCTGGCTTTTGTTTTTTACTTTACATCATTTTCATGATTAAGAGCTAATTAGCCAAATGTCCCAAGTGGCTGTGGCTGCCAAAAACTCATCTCATTGTCCTCGTCACCCACTGTCCATGTCATTTCTCTAGTACTTCCTCTTCAAGCCTTTCATCACGGACTTTCTAAAATATAGATCTGAGGTCCTGCTGCTTCTCTACTTAAAGATCATAAATGGTTCCTCAGGCCCTACAGCAAGAGTCAGTAAACTTTTTTTGTAAAGGGCCAAGTAGTATGTATTTTAGGCTTTACGGGCCATTCAGTCTCTGTTGCAACTACTCAGCTCTGCCTTTTTACCCTAGACAGTGTGCAAACAAACAAGTGTGGCTGTGTTCCAATAAAACTCCATTTACAAAAAGAGGCTGGATTTGGCGCTTGAGCCAACCCCTGGCCTCCAGGATACTCTTCAGATGCCTTGGCCTGACATTCAAGACCCTTTGCCATTTGACCTCAGCCTGCACAGCCCCCATTCCCATTCTTTTAAGCCTCAGAAGACACAATGGTCTTCAAAAAGTTCTCATCCTTTGCCTGTGCTGTTTCTGCACTCGGAATACCTTTTCTTCTGTTCTTACTTTTCCTACGGGTCAGATCTCCATGCCTTGCCTTTCACTAAGCTCTCACCAATTGCTCCAGGCCACGGTCACCCCATCCTCTGTGCTCCACGCTTCTCTTTATGCCTCTGATGTCTTCTTTACCATGTAGCTACTTCCCACCCAGAAAGGAGGGAACGTCTGCTCTCATTCCTCTTAGTACCCAGCTTGGAGCTAGGCTGGGAGAAGGCCACTGAACAAATAGTCATGAAGTTGACACACCAATTGGCTTGTGAATTTCTTAAGCATAAAGAAGTACATTAACTTGTAGGTGAAAATACTACAAACCCAGACATGCTGTGGAAAGCCAGGGGCCAGAGTTCCTGGAGCGGGTATGGGGGTCAGCAAACAAAAACAAGGCCAGGGCAAAACTGAGAGGACCCATTGCTCTCAGGACTGTGCGCGAGCCCTCTGGCATCACCCCATGGCCCAGACAAAAGAGTGGGTGTGGAGAGAGGGAAGCAGTGTCTAGTTTAGGGCATCAGGACCAGGGAGAGGATGCAGCCTGTTGGAATGAGATCAGAGAGAAGCAGCCCGCATGATTAATGGGACGGAGGGACTGACTCATGAGGAAAGATTAAAGCGCTCTGAGGAGCTGGGGTACAGACTGAAAGAGGCAGATGATAGCAGGCTGCAAGTATGTGAGATGGATAAACACCCAGGAGGGAGCAACCGACTTCATTAGGGAGGTGAAAACAGGGCTCCATCACAGAAGGGGAGGGGTACTCAGAAAGGGCACCGGTCGCTGATGGAGAAAGTCAGTAAATGATTGATGGGCCAGGGGCTGCGCTGGGCTGCTAGGGCTAGAAACACCATAGAACGGTCACCATGGGGTGACTCTGTCAGAGAACCCTCTACTTTTATCCAGTAGGATCTCAAAGCCTGCCATGGCTGCTGGCCTTGACCCTGAGACATAGCCTCAGAAATACTCTCTGTCTGCCAGCCTGGAGACTGATGCAGGAGGGGAGCTGCAGAGAGAGATGTATAGAGAAAGAGACAGAAACTCAGTAACCACTCTCCTCTTAGACACCGATGATTGGATTTCAAGATGGTTTTGAGGCCCTCGGCTCTGGAGCCAGTTTTCTTCTGCCCTCCCCATCTTTGGTAGAACCAGAGACACAAGCCCCTTCTTGAAAGCACAGGGCCGGCTCTCAGCGCTGCCTGATGGGGGAATCTGAGAAAACCTGGCCTTTACCCTGGTTCACAGCTTCCTTGATTGGCTCATCCCAGCAGGGATGACGCCTGTCAGGCATTTTGGAAGACCAGATTTACCTGAAAAATGCAGTAAACAGCCCTCGGGCTCTGAAATCAGTTTCCTTTGGGTATTCTCTGATATTTTCTCCAGGGCTGGGAAGAGGATCTCATGTTTTCGTCTGACAAAGTGGCCCACATCATGGTGGGTCCTGGCTGACCAGTTCACTAAGGCTTATAGCACAGCCGTGCTACACTCTGGCTGCTCATTTGGGTCACCTGGGGTGCTTGTCTTAAAGGACCCTTTCCTAGATGCCACTCCCAGAACTTCTGATTTAACTGGTCTTGGTGTGGAGGTGGAGAGCAGGGCAGGTATCAGTACTTTCTCTTAAAGGTCTCCAGGTTGTTCTAATGTGTTGAGAACTGCTACTGAAAAACCTTAATCTGGGTGAGATTATAATTCATGTTAATGTTACTGCTCCATCTCTCTCTCTCTGACTACTGACTCTAATGTCAACTGAAAGGTTTTTTAGAAAGCTCTCGTTTACAGATGGATCATCTGTGTGCTTCGCACCTTGCTGGGGGCAGGGATCCAGTGGGCGGCAAGAACAGGTCTCTGCCCTTGGGGAGCTCATGGTCCAGAGGGCAGAGGACGCTTAGGGCTAAGCAGGATGGAGCCAGAGTGCAGAAATAGCTCATCTCAGAGATTTCCCATTCTGCAAACGGCAGCCATGCTTAGCGCTAGTCCTTTCCTAGAGTCTGACATTCTAAGTGCAAAGATAGAAGATGAGTCTCTGCAAATACATAGACCCCAGTCAGCCTTGACTCTCAGGCCTTGCTCCAACAATGTCTTTAGGAGAGAGGAACATGCTGGATAGTTATACAGGTAACAGCCCAAGACCGTCATGAATCTTCAAGTCCCTGTTGCCAAAACAGCAATGATTACCCAAGTGGGGGAGTCCAACATGGTGGCATGCAAGATTTTAAGAGTATCAAGTGAACGTGATTTTTGTAATTGTGTATTTCTTTTGATAGATTGTATTACTTAAGTCGAAGTTACTTAAGGTACTTAAAAAAAAAACATGGAAAGATAAATAACAACACTGGTGGTATATAGATGTGGCAAAAATTGGGGAGGATGTGTGCAGAGGACTAGAGTTTGCAAAACTGCCCCAGGGTAAATGGTATCCCACAGGGAGTGGAGTATTTCCAGCACAGAGTCTCATTCTTTCTTTTCAAATTCCTCTGAAGTTTTCTCTCCGTCTGACAAGCTTTCAGCCCTGACTCCAGCACTTTTGCATCGGTTTTAATAGTTGTTTATGTTGTCTTGGCTTCGTGGAGAGACATATTGTCATAGTTCTAAGGTTCTACCAAATTCCATTTCCCGAAGTTCAAGTCACTTTCTTAACTTCTCCCCTTTCTGTAGGATTTTTTCACTAGAACTAGCATTCACTGTTGCTTTAGGGAGCTTTTCACAAACAGAATTGTGTAATTCCCTCAGAGTTCCTGGGGAGAGAAGCTCATTGAGATGTGAACCCTGGGGGCCAGTAAAACTAAGTCACATCATAGCAAAGTGACTCACTTCCAAATACCAGCCTCAGGACAAGCGCTTTTCAAATGTTATATCTCACAAACACATGTATAATGTGTTATAGAACTGCAAGTTTCTAAAACAGGAATTCTGAAGAAACAGTGATCTTCTGAATATCTGTTTTCTATTCCTCTTTTTAGCTTGTGTCGGGGGCGGGAGGGACCACAAGTGTATGACTTTTAGAAATACCCCAGTAATATGTCTCTAAAGAACTGTCTGCACTGTGCTTGTTTTGCTCTATGTCGAGTTCCGTGAGTACAGGTAATTGTGAGAATTCCTTACCTGAAAGATAAAATGTCTCAGTTGTATGCGTCACTGTAAATTTAGTTTTTACATGTTCTTATCTGATATCAGCTTATATCAGCTTCTTGCCGGGACAGATAATTTTCAGTGATAACCTTAAAAAAATGTGTAAAGGATCTCTAATGCTTTGTTTTATTTATAATGTCTCCCAGCTGTAGGCATTCAGATGAAACTTGAATTTTTCCAAAGGAAGTTCTGGACTGCCAGCAGACAGGTAAGTTATAATCAGCACACTGAAGCATCAACAGCACTGTTATTATACAGGTGTTCACATTTGGGTACCCGGAGCCTACAAGTGCCAGATTTCCGATGAATGTTTGTAAAATGAACTGCCGGCTGCTCAGGTTACCTTTCATTTCACTGCAAAATAAAGGGCTGTCAGCATGTTAGACACCGCATGCTGCGAGAGCAGGAGATTTGCTCCTGTAAACAGTTCTAATTGTGAGATCAACATAGTGGCTTTCCAGGGGATGCATTTTTCTTTTAAATGCTGGAGTTTTTTGTGAATGTTCATAGTGACTTTCTTCTCATCTTCTGCTGCCTGGTTCTTTATTTGTGAATCTCCTTGTTGCACTTTTGAAGGCCTTTGCATAACTAAAGCTGGCTATGCCTGCCTCTGCCTTCTTAGGCCAGAGGGCTTCTTTGCCTTGGAGAATCTGGAGCATTCTTTCCTAGGACTGTGCTGTCTGTCTGTACTAAGTAATCGCAGTGGTATTTGTTCAGTAATTCAGCAGAAATGACAACACATATGTTGCTTCTGTGCTAAATGTCTACATGATAATATCATTTCTTAAATGAAGATACTTTAGGAAACTATAAGAACACAGCGAGGAGTTTATTTTTTTGAAAAGTCACTGGCGATTAATTAATTGAAAAATAAATAATTACATAATTATATTTCTTGAGACCTTAAAAAAATTGAGATCTTAAAAAGATATCAATATTGCAAACAACATGAATGAAAATGAAAAAGAGGTCTGTCAGCCCCAATTTGTCTATGATATTACTATTTGGAATTGGTATTAATCTTAGAGAGGGCAGGTGAGACTCACCTTGGATTATTCCCTTTGGATGAAATTTGGAATTTGCATAACAGGCAAGGACTCTAATAGCTTCTCCTTGAGTAACTAAGTGGCAGCCTAGCAGACCCTGGGATGTCCAAATAACACGTTTCCCCTTGCTTTCCCCCCACCCACAGTGTGCCTCTCTGGATGGCAAATGCTCCATCAGCTGCGATGATGAGGTAAGAAGGCCTCTTGGCCAAGGGGAGGTGACAGAGGATACCTTTTCACAGAGGGAATGCAGCCATAAACAGAGCCAGGTCTGACAGATTGCTCTGGACCAATCTCCCAAAATCCAAGAATATTTTCTTTCTTCCTTTTTTTTTTTCTGCTCCTTTCTCCTTCTAATCAGGTAATTTATGAGAGCTGGAGAAATGTGCTTTTAATGTCCCATGGACAGCACTGTTGCAATTTTGGCATTTTAAAGAGAAAAATACAAATTACTGCCATTTCATGCTCTCGTTACAATGCTCAAAGCTTTTTCCCCCATGTGTTTTTATCCTCATAACAACTCAGAGAAATGGGTAGGAATGGTTCTCCTGTTTTGCAGAGGGGGAAATTGAGGATCCGAGAAATTCAATGATTTGCTTAATGTCATGTACGAAATGAGTTGACAAGCTACGAGTTGAAAATTGGAAAAAGTTTCTCTCATACAGCTCCCCTTCCCTCCCTTCTTTCTCTTTATCTCTCTCTTACTCTTTTGGGAGGAGGAATTTGAATCCCACACATGAGCAATGGAAGACAAAAACGTACCACTGCCATAAGTCTGCCTATCATACTTACGTTTTTTACAGCATTCGTCTTTACACACCCTCTGCCCTATGTTTTAGGGCAAGCAGATGTGTAGTGGTCTTTCCCTTTGGCTCCAGTGGCCTTTCTCTCTCTGTTAGCTAAACATTAGTCAATGCGTATACTGGAACTTATAAATAATCATTTATTTATATTTCTTCTGGTTACCACAGGGGTTTAAGAAATCCTAGCCAAACATAATTTCAACACAGAAAACATAGTGTAGAAGTATGTTTCAAAAAAGTAGGCAATGGCAAAATAAGTAGAGAAGTATAAAAGGGAAGACGTTGGAACCTACAATGCACAGTCCCCAAAGATCTGGCAGCCAGTTTAGAAAAAACAACATATAATTGTTATATGAGTCACTATCCAAAGAGTAAAAGCCAGTCAATCAGCTTTTCAGCAGAAGCCCCACTTTTTCTGACTGTCAGATCAAAAATAATTTTCCTTTGGGAAGGAGCATCACGTGATGTTTTATGATCAACACCCTTTCAGTAAGTTTGGGAATGCCATCCATAGGATAGACAAGTAACTTCAAACCTCTCCTCTGCCTTTGAGACATTTATTGTCATATTGAAGTACTCAGCTCAAGACAACACAGATCAATAATAATATTGATTTAGCCCTTTACTTGTACACTGAAGGATCCCTTCACTTGTACAGTGAAGGTACAATTACTAATCCCAATTTATGGTAACAGAACTGAGGATACTTGGTTGGGTAGTTGGGTGACTGACTGGATGGTTGGTTGGCTGGTGCAATAGATGTGGTTTGGATAGTTGGTTGATTGGTTGGTTAATTAGTTGGCTGGTTTATTGGGTGGTTCCTGGTTGGTTGGGTGGTTGGTTGGTTGATTGGTTGGCTATCGGTTGGTTGGATGGCAGATGGATAGTTGGTTAAACAGTTTGATGAATAAAGCAATAATCTTCCTACAACCCACTCTGCCCCTGTGGATCCTCACATACAAAAACAAAGGCAAAAACAAAGGCAAAAGACAACTAGAATAGTTATCAAATTCACAATTAAAAGTAGCATACTTTTTAAAAGTGGGAATGAATTCCCACTTAGAAACATCTAATATATGCTTGTTGTTCAATGACTGATTTCACAGGTAGTTAAATGTACAAGCTATGGAGCTAAGATAACTTTGCAGTGTGACTCTGACAGTAATAGGCTATGTGACCTTGGACAAGTTTCTGAGCCTCTCTGTGTCTCAGTTTCCTCAGCACTACAATGGAGATAGAAATAGCTACCTCACAGAGTAATTATGAGGAATGAATGGGATGATATATGAAAAATGCACGGCACAGCTCCTGGCAATTGCTAAGCACTTGATAAATGTTAGCTATAAACCAAAAATGTCTGCCAAATTTTTCTTCCCTTAGCGTAGTGGTTCACCTAAATCTAAACCCTCAAACAGCAATATGCACTTTACGCAATTGTCAATTTCCCCTGGGTGTCATAAGTACAAGGTAAGATGTATTCCTCACTACTAATGATTATCTTCAGCAGCCATTGGGATAAACCTCCATTCAAATGTCCATTTTTAAAGATTCACATTCCATTCCATTTTTAAAGGTTCACGTACTTTGAAAATTAAGCATTGCATTTGCTTTGATTGCCAAACTTGATCTGATACTCAAATGTTCTCATTTTGCAATTTGTGACTGCCACCCATTTCCCATTTTGACTCTTCAGTTTTGGCTTCAGGCAACCAGTTGACATTGTTGTAAATGGAAAAGCCATCCCAGCCATCCTACTGAGTCCCCTTTCCAACCTTTCGGCAGACTTTTTCCGTGTGTCATTCTACTTTCATAACTTTTAATTAAGCCTTTGAGACGGTGTCCCTCTTCTCCCCCGACTGCCCTCAAGTGATCAGGTCCCCATTAAAAACAGGTGTGGGGGCTCATTAATTTCACATGCTCATGCCTTCTCTGCACTGAAGACCTGGCCCAGCTCCCTCAGACTTACCAGACACGCTTTGCCTTGGATCCACTCTGGCCCCCTTGTCTCACCCACCAGTGGACTCCTTGGATATTGGCTGGAGTGCCCTGGGTCGTTGGGTGGAGTCTGTCTGTCCAGATGTCTTCCCATCTTGTGGAGATGCATCTTTGGTTGTCCCAGGCAACGACAAGATTTTTAAGGAGCTCCAGTCCACCCAGGGTAAGCGTTAAGTTCAGAGTATAGAGGCAGTACCTCATATACTCATTCATTCCGTCAAGACATGTTTACTGAGCCTTTCTCGTGTGTCTGCTACCTCTTGACCCCTGGGGATCCAATGGGCAGCAGAGTCAGGAATGGCTCCTTGTGCTCCAGGAGCTAAGTGGTTAGTAGGGGGGATGCCATGTGTAATTATCAACCGTAGTAAGTGTCATGAATTGAATTAATATGGGGTGCTCAGGGAAGGCTTCTCTGAGGAGTAACATTTAAGTCACTGAAGATAAGAAGGGCATGACATTGAAGACAATGACCAGAGCATAACTGCTTTACAGGCATCGATTTCCACATGCACGGGACTGACGTAGCAAAGGTTTATTATAGTCTATGGACACCTGGGTGGCATTCAGAAGGAAGGGAAGAAAGAAGGCCATGCCCACCTCTGGTGTCAGTCTGATCCATGTGAACCATTATCTCCTCAAACTCTCTCTCCTCCCACTGACCTTTCCAACAGCCACCATCTTCTGATAAGGACACAACACTCTGCAAAAAGAGTGGACAATGAGAGGTTCTCTCCTACTGAGGCATTTGGAGGAGATGTGGGGGCAGTGAGTGGGTAGAAATTTTCATATTCAAATTCAATCGCCATCCTCTCTGATTCCAAAGGAATAGAGACTAATAGTCGTGGTTAGACTTGTAAGGCCTTTTGGGCATTTCCTGTGGAATCTGAAATGCTTCCTTGAAGTATGACAGGCTGTAGGAAGGGCTAAATCAGGTAGCCAGGTGCCTCCATCTCTGGAATCACCCAGCCCAGCCAGTGGGGGCTGGAGGGTCATTGGAAAAGCTATTGAGGACAAGGGCACAGGTGACTCCTACTAGGTACTTCTGTCCAAAGTGACCTCTTTGCATTTTGATAAACAAACAATCAAAATAGAAACAATTCATAGATACAGAGAATGAATTGATAGTTGTCAGATAGGAGGGGGTGTTGGGAGAATGGGTAAAAAAGGTCAAGGGATTAAGAAGTACAAATTGACAGTTCTAAAACAGTCATTGGATGTAAAGGACAACACAGGGAATATAGTCAATAGTATTGTAATAACTATGTATAGTTATCAGATGGGTGCTAGACTTACCGGGTGATCACTTCATGAGTTATATAAATGTCTAATCACCCTGTTGTACACCTGAAACTAATATAATATTGTATGTCTACTCTCATTGGAAAATAAAATTATTTTTAAGAGAGAATTTTGACATGATGGTTGACCTATGATGAAAAGATGACCAAGTGATGTGAAGTAAGGGCCAAGCTGTTCCACAATCATTTTATTAGGGGTCTGATTGTGATACTTGGAGAAAAGGTAGCAAGAAGTGGCACCTTGTGTGCCTGAGATGCAGAGACTCAAGCCCCACCATCAGGTGTAAGAACCCAGCCATCTCCCTTCTCCCTGCTCTCTCCTCTCTCTTTCTCCTCACTCATGGAAACAACAGGCAACCAATCTGCCTCCACAACCTGTTGCTATGAATTCTGGAACAACTTCCCTCTCTGAGAAACTCTAAATGTGTAGCATTAGGATGCTTATAAAGCTGGCACATATTAGGTGACCAATAAACATTATTTGCTGAAAGGATGTCAGCACAGTTTCTCTGAGGGCTTACTCTCCACTACGCACTTCACACCGTGCTCAGCACTTTGCACTCACCCTCCCACTTAATCTTCTCAACAACCCCATGAAATAATTATTGCTATCTCCATCTTTCAGATAAGAAAACTGAGACTCAGAGTGTTAACAGACTTTGTGCAAAGTCACACTGATAGCAAATATCAGAGTCTCTGATTCTCAAGCTAGTATCTTAGCCTCCTCGGGGCTAATACCTTCTTCCAGAGAACACAAGCTTGGTGCTCTGTTTCTCACCTCCAGGTACCCTTCCTTACTGTCTGACTGCCCAATTTCCATGTCCGGTTTTGGGCTTTCACCTTGGCTTCTGCCTGTTCTGCCTTTGTGACCTGGAATCAGACTTTTCTGAGCAATATTGCATCATCAAATAGTTGAAGAAAGATGTCTTTAAAAAAAAACAACAACAACAAAAACCAACTTCTCTCTGCCTTTCTCCCTCTCTGTCTTTATCTCTGCATTTTTCAGACAACCACATCCCTAGATGTTTTGTCAAAGGTGGCTGTGGAGTTGGCATCTACGACAGCTGTAAAAACGTAGGGCTCCATTTCTCCAGCCTGTCAGTCTACTCTTGGAACAGGGTGATGGGCAGACACCTTCTGAGAGTTTTGGCTTAATAATGGAGGAAAAGTAGTGCAGTGAGGGAAAGCTAAGAAAATATTTCCTTCGTTTCCTTTTACTGGAGGGGGAGTGGAGAGGGCAACTGAATATTATTCGTTGTAGAGAGACATGGAGAAAACAATTGGTCAGACAGGAATCTGGCTAATTCTGTCCTGATTTTTCCATAATCCAGTGCTCTGCTCACCTAATTCCAGTGGGCTTACTCCACGCCACTGCCTGTCTCAATAATAATTTAATCCAAGTGGTTGTTGGCAGGGAGGTCTGTTCAGGAAGTCATCGTGGTGACTAAATTTACCTAACACAACAGCATTGCCTCTGAAAACTTAATACCATCTTTCAGAGTCAGCGATCCAGGTCCACTTCAATGACACAGCATCCTTGCTTGTGACTTGTGATTTTCTCAGTGATTTGCAAATTATAATGTTGGCAGTATCTGTTTTTTGCTCAATAGTGTGCCCAGATCTTTGGATTATCTATGTAACCTTGAAATTCAAACTTGCTCATCAATAAATACAGTATGGCATCTTCTCTGCCACCGAGGTCCTGTCACGGAATCCTAATGTAAGGAAGAAAAAGTAAATTAAAAATAAATTAAAAAAAATGTTAAATGGAAGCATGGTCCAAGAAGTAAAAGCCAATTGGTACTCAGTGTAGATGAAGCAAATGCTATTCCCCAGTCCTGACCCAGGAGAGCATGCCCAACATGCTGGAGCAAAGGGGAGGCGCCTTTGGAGCAAGGGGAAGCTCATGCATGCAGACGTCCAGGAACCTCGGTCAGCCCTTTTGTTCCTTTTCCCAACACCAACTGGTAGGATGCAGAGCAATCAGACCAAAATGAGTGGATCACCAAGTGGATTTTTAGATGGTAGCTTATATAATGTTTTGTTTTGTGTGTTTTTTCTTTCATAGATTGTTCCTTAGCAAAAGATGGGGACGTACAGAAAACCCCCCTCAGCTGTCTCTGACTCTCTTGGTTTCAGATATTAATTTAAAAATAATGCAATTGGGGAGTCCAGAGACCTAAAATTGGGGTCAATACCACTTTACCAAATGACCCCAAACACCAGTTGGTTTTTGTTGGTTTTACTTGTTTTCAGCCATAATAATAACACTCCAGACACTAGGTGTCTTAACTGGTCTGGCAGGTTTTTCTGTCATTTGTGATGTTTTCTTTGGTGACATGTGGCAGATGAGATGTGTCCTTAACTCTATGTATGTTAAGGGATGACTTTTCTCGAACAGGAAAAGCCTTCCAGGAGCCAGCAGGATCCTCAGGACTGTAACTGTGTCCTGTTGTCTTTGCTGAGGGAGATGACTGGGCTCGTGGAAGCAGTGAGCTTTGGGGTCCCATAGCACTGCACTCATGTCTACTTGCTTCACTGTGTAACCTTGGGGAAGGTAACATCTCTGGCCTCAGTTTTCTCCTCTGTCCAAGTGGATAATCCCTACTTGACATTGTGAAAAGTAAGAACTGCATGAGCTGATGTCCTCTTGTAGCCGCCATTCTTCTTCTTTTCTTTGTCTTCTTCTTGGTAGTATTATTGCTTTATTCAGCCTATTAAGTCATCACATTAGAGAGGATCACATGTTTTAAGGAAAACTTCTTGGTGTGCTCGTTTTCCACTGGTGTTCTCCCAAACTTACCATCTTTCTATTCCTACAGCTTGGTTTTCCAAGTTCTGAGTTAAAACAGCTTTACCTCCTGCTCTTGAACTCTCACCTCTCTTCCTTCCACACCAGAAGAGAGCGGGGAGCAAGGGCGGGTACCTGGCAGGCGAGTCTCGTAGTGGAGCCGCCCTCCATTCCACCCACTGCTCGCCCGTATAAGGAGCACAGAGGTCCCAGTTTGCAGCACATTATGAAACATTTCATTGAAGCGTTGTCTCTAAATGAAGTGGAACTTGTGAAAATACATGTATTTCATTAAAGAAACTTAGGTTATAATTGCAGTTGTACTCTAATTCTACAAACAAAGAAATAAGTTTAGTGGGGTTTGGGAGTTGAAAGGACAGTTGACCCTTGAAGGACACAGAGGTTGGAGGCTCCGACCCCACACACAGTTGAAAATCTGTGTGTAAACTTTTGACTTTCTAGAAACTTAACTAATAGCTAGCCTACTGTTGAGTGAAAGCCTTACTGATGAAATAAACCGTCGATTAATACATATTTTGTATGTTATATGTATTATATACTGTGGTCTTACAATAAAGTAAGGTAGAGAAAAGACAATGTGAGAAAATCATAAGGAAGAAAAAGTACATTTACATTATTTATTGGAAAAAAATCCACATATAAGTGCACCAGCACAGTTCAAACCCAGGTTGTTCAGGGGTCAACCGTATAATGTTTCTGATAAAATTATAAAATTATAAATGATATAGAATTCTTTACACTTGATTTTCTCAGAATGAACACAGGAGAGTCAACTATGGTACAGTTTGATCAGTTATCCCAGGAGCTTCTATTAGTCCCTTGTTTTTGAACGCATTTTCTTTGGAAGCCTCTTTCATATTACCTGTGGTGGGTTTTTTTCTTTTCTTTCTTCATGTGTTACCTCTGACAGATCCTATTGTGCCAATGGCTACCTCTGTGATCGGAGCTGATCTCCAACCTCACTCTCTTGGACTTCATGAAATCTTGCCTCTTTCACAAGATTTTTCAATTGACTTTATAATCTATTTCCTTTGCACCTGCCTTGTATTGTACAATGTATATAATATTAGACAAGCAGAGATACTGACCAAAGATATAGGTCTAATATAAAGAGTACTATTGATTGGCTAGGAGTGTTTGAGTAGGAACCGATTTTATAATGAGGGGTGCGTTACGATAACTTCTGATTCTCTACACACCTGGGAAGATTTAGAGAGTCAATATCTGAGTATGGAGGCCATTCCCCTACTCAACATGTAGTCACTGATTGAATTGAGGGTCACCTCCTTTTGTTTCAGTGTCTAGGCCTGGAAAATGATGATCGTGACACTCAAATAAACGAGGATATAGATTTATCTAATATGACCCAGTGTAAACCGGGTTAAAACTCATTGGAGTACTAATCTAAAAAAAAAAAAAAAAAAAAACAACCAAACCAAACAAAACAAACCCACTGCTGTCTGAAAGAACTTTCTACAGTGATGGAAATGTCCAAAAGTATAATCATTAGCTACAGCTACTGTGAAACACTTGAAATGTGACTCGTGCCACTGAGGAACTGGATTTTTAATTTTAATTTTTATTTATTAACTTAATCTTAAATTTAAGTCGGCATGTAGTTCCCGGTTGCCATATTGGACAGCACAGCTCTATGAGATTCCTTCCGTAATGCTATCTCCAAAAAACAGAGAGTGGAGTTTGTCAGGATTCCCACCAGGGCCAAAGCAGTATCCATGCCGCTAAGAGCTTCTTCAGGTAGCAAGAGTGTGACCAAGTTACCCAAGTCATTCATCTGGCTGTCTTGAATAACCGAGAGACAACCCATTGCTCATCAAAGCAGCCAAATCTTTTACAAAAGGGGCTAGCAGGGTGTTTCATTTTCTGCTGACCCTCCACCACTGCGTACTACTAAAGATGAATCTTTCTGATCAACTCAGTGCTGTACTTTTTATGCCTGACTAAGACCAACTCCGTGGATAGGTAAATGTCCCAGAAAACACCAGCCCTGCGGTGACCTGGAGCGAGGGCGAATTTAGCTCAGGGTAAAGATATGTTACAAATTAAATGTTGCAGTTGGTATGTAAAGCTGCAATAAATAGAAACTGAGTTACATCAAGGACGGAATTAAACCTTAAGTTTAAACTCCACAGCACTGTAATTAAAACTTAGCCTGTAGCAAATCATTCACTTGAGATTAAAGTAGTGTGGGGGAAGCAGAGGTTTGGGGTTACCTTGCTTTCCACAATTTATAAGTCTGAGCTACCAAAAGCTAACAACCCTGCCTCCAAATCCAGCTCCCAATTAAAAACACAGTTTGAAAACCTTTAGGAGGCCTGAGGGGCCCCTTTAACAGAAGTCAGCCCCTTACCTCCCCTCCCCCCCCCCGCCTGAGTCTATGAACAAATTAAAAAATATTACCTGGTCCCCTGATGGTCTTCTGAGCTGTCGCGGTGTTTTCATTGATACACCATTAGAGTAATGACACTGTACTGGCGTTTTGCTTTCCAAACAGCCTGCCCTTCAACTGCTATGAATATGGGCCTGGGGCCTCTGAACGCTCTGTTCCTGGGGAATATTGTTCAGGTCATATAAAGAAAATAAAACGAAGACAAACTGTACTTAATGATTGTTTTAATGTATAGTCTTTTTTATCCTAATCTGGGGTGTTCAGGCTTGCTTGGTGTTTAACTTTTGTTGGTGAGCTCTGCACATGGTAACAGTGGGGTTAGCTTCACCCTGGCATTACCTCCTACAGCCAGAGGCATTTCCAATTCCCCAAAAACAACCTAAAATAGGTTGCGCTCGGGTTGGAAGTACGTCATTTTGTGTAAAAGCAGTCTGAGGATACAGAGTTGAACCTGGGGTATTTTTATTTTCTAGACTGTGAACTGTTACCTCATAGACAATAATGGATTTATTCTGGTGTCTGAAGACTACACACAGGTGAGTGTGAAATTTCTCCCAACTCAGAGTAAGGCGGTCACAACGTGCTTGGGTCAAGGAAAACAAATTATGGTGTTAAAACTTTGAGACAATGATCTATATTTAAGAGGTAATAGCAGGAGATTATAAAACCGTATTTCCATCCTTCTAAGAATGTCAGAGCCTACTTCTCAGCAGGCCCCAAAGAGTTTTTACCTCCCAGTGGGGGGCAGGGGGGTCCTGTAGAGCTCAGGGTCTGCTCTCTCACTCATAAAATGTTCAATTTATAAATCTCTTTGCCTCAAGGGTAGAGGTGCCTTAAAGAGTTTGGGCAATTTTAAGGAGTTTTCCTCCTTTTGATAGTTTATCTTCATATGTGTGTGTGTGTGTGTGTGTGTGTGTGTGTATGTATGCATTGTATATAATTTTTATGTACATAGACACAGATCTATATCCAACATAATTATTCTTTATGGTTTTTGCTTTTTGAAAATCGGTTACCTGAGTTCGAAGATTAACTTGGGCTCTCAACACTGAAGGACAAGAATCCATAGACAGACAAAGAATGTCCTTCATTTGACTGAGCCTTGTGGAGGCAGGAGGAAAAGAGATGGAAGAAAAACAAGCTATGGGGCCGAGCACAGAAATCTCCACTGTATTTAGAAATTATAAATAAGTTAAAATCAATAGTATTTTAATAGAGAAACATGGGTTTCTCCTTTAAACCTTTGTGTGTGTGTGTTTTGTGTTGTTTTTTTTGGCAATTATAAATTAAAGTAGCATATTAAAAGAAGGTAAAATACAGGCATTTAGCAGTGTGGTATTAGTATAGAGGTCAAGGGAGAGGGTTTCTGGCCGAGCTCGAGTCCTTTTAACTGGTGTTGGGATCTTGTGTACTTCACTTAACCTGTCCGAGCCATCTGGCGGCTCTGTAAAAGGAGGATGGATGGCTGACGACGTCAACCTCCTCCTAACTCTGGTATTTGAGGATACTAACATTTTATAATGCAGTCCCATTTAAACCATTTAAAATTCTTTAGTGGTCAGCAGTACAATAGGCCCATTGATGCTTCATAAATTAGTTAATTGTCCTTGCGTGTGGCTCCTGAGGGTCAGAGCTTAATGCTCCTTCATTTACAAGCACTGGCCCCAGGTAACATGTGGAACTGTGCTTGTTTCCTCTCTTATCCAGAAGATTGTTCTGGGATTTTTAAGTGTGCCTTTAGTGGGTAAAAAAACTCATACGATTGAGACTCAAACTGCGGACACCCCATGTCCTCAGCTACTGAACATGAGTGGACATTGGACAGTTACTAGTAGAACAAGGGGAATAAGCCCATGAAACAAGGCCAGGCTCTGAGGCAGTAGCAAAGTCCATAGGCCTATGGTCATATGTCCATTTGGCTGGCAGGAAAAACACTGAGATAGTCAATGTATGACAGATGGAACCTAGACCTTTCAGTGACGAGCACACTATAGGATATGCAGATATCAGACTATAATGTTGTGCACCTGAAACATATGAGGTTATTAACCAACATTACTGCTTTTTTTTAAAAAAAGAAGAGTCATTGCTAGAGCAAGAACTCAAATTAGTCACCTGTGAGGAGGAACTCAGTCCTCCTGCCATAACGGTGAGAGGCAGAGAGAGGAACCTGATCCTGGGGGAGAAAGGGCGAGGCGCATGTGGTTCAGTGGTGAGTGCTGGAGCACAGAAATAGCAGCTCTGCCGAAACCATGGCCACTGCACGTAGGCTCTGTCCCCTGCTGTCTCTCTGTGGAATACGCCTAGAGCGCTGCCCAGGGAACCCGCCGGCCTGCTCTGCCTGGGTCTGTTTGATATCTGATCTCCTGCAACCCAGTTAGGGTAATTCTTCTTCATCTAACAACCAGTTCCATTGACACAGGTATATTTACACACATGAAATACCAATGTCCTTCTTGCTGGGAAAGCACATGCCCACAGACTTTCCCAGAGGTTCTAGTGCCCCGGGAGTGAAATAGGGTCAGTGCCATCTTTCCTCCTTCTTCCGCCTCTCTTTCTTGACATTTTGGCAAAGTCCATATAGGTCTTTCTGCCCCCAAACTCCGAGGAGCATGGTTGAGGTCACTCATTTGTAATGGAATCGGGATTCGGTATGGAATGTGTTAATTCAGGCTTTTAGAGAATTTTCCTCTACCCGCCCACACATAAGCTACAAAACCTCAGAACAGCCACAGTAGAGATAGGGGTTCTCTACTGGTCCATTGGCCCATTCCAGGGTGTTGGCAGAGGGAGGCTTTGCCCTCCCTCTGTTCTCCTGTACTGCATACACCCTCCCTGCCGTTAGTGGTTCCGGGAGCCTGGAGCAAAGCTCCAGGATGTTCATCCTTTTTCCACCATTCAGTTTACCAATCTCAGCCAGCACCATGAACTAGATTAACAAAAGCATCATCCTGGTGATGAGGAGGGACTGCTGGTCCTCACAGGCCTGGAGGACAGCCCCGGAGTAGGAGTGGGCCACTGGAACCCTGACTGGCCATGCTGTCTCCTCAAGCGGCCAGACTGTCTTCCTTCTTGTCGACCTAGTAACTGCCTGTGGACAAAATGGGAGTGTTCCTCAGAAAGTGATCCTGAAAAAGGACATTTTCTCCACTGTCGGAAATTTATAGTGCCGATGAAGAAGACTGCTATATTTCCCTAAACAGGTCATCCAGGAATTATAAACAATTCTTTTTTATTACTACTTAGGAAGCCCTTTCACAGCCTGTTTCTGTCTGTATGAAGTAGTTTTAATCACAAGGGATTGAGTGCAGATTAATGCTTACTCTGTCCAAGGGTAGTGGTGTGTGTGTGTGTGTGTGTGTGTGTGTGTGTGTGTGGTGTTTTAATTCCAGCTCTCAGCACGTTACACATGCAAATCCCCTCCCTCCCACCCCTGCCAGGCACTGTGGGACATTCACATCTGCTTCCTAGTTTGCTCTGTTATCCCATGACTATTAAGACCTTTTCCACTTATAGTATGTAACAGTAGTCCTGAAAACCTGCCTTTGCTCCTGTCAGCTCCAGGACAGACTGTGTCCGTTTTCCTTTTTCTTCTCTGGTATTTGGGCACATTATTTATCTACACTTCCTCATGGGTCTTCTTTTCTTCCTCGCAGACTGGAGACTTTTTTGGTGAGGTCGAAGGAGCTGTGATGAACAAATTGTTAACAATGGGCTCCTTTAAAAGGTAAGGATTTTATGGTCCCCTGCGCCCCCCGAGAAAGTTTGCCTAAATAAAATAAAACAAACCAAGGTCAAATAAAGCAAGCCCAGACTTGACCCCATGGCTGGTTTGTACTTGTGTTCATGCTCCAGAAGATCTCGCTGAAATTTGATGCCTCTTGCATGAGTGTTAAGAGTCTTAGAAACACAGCTCACAATGAGTTTCCTGTTCACCCAGCATAGAGTTTATTGGAGGCCAATAGCGGAGCCTGCACTGGGACCCAATTATTATATATCAGTCTAAGCAAGTGAGTGTAAAAGAGTAGGAAACTCTTTTCACTTGGTCAGAAAGAAGGAGTGTGTATTTTGTCTCACGTTGACAAAACCAGGGAAGCTTGCTAGAAATCTGGGATTCGGGGATGGAAAGTGATATTTAGAGACTTGTTGATATAATTTTAGAAAATCAAGTGAAAGGTCTCAACACCTGCTCCCAGATGGAGGTAAGTTTACATCTGTTGCTAGAAGAAAACCCAGATGGTGCCAAATTCCACTGGTGGCATGTACTGCTCAGCTGGGTCCTGAGAGCTCTCACTGATCCTAAGTAAAACTTGTGGAGGACATTTTCCTTACAGTGCCCCTCCTCGGGAAGGCCAGCCATGCTCTTGGGAGCACAACTGCCTATGGGAAAAGCCATCACCCCATGAGATGAGGATGGCAGGGATGTCTTCCCAGAGTCAACTTGTCTTCCTTCTCTTGGCCTCCCAGGAAATGGCCACCTTTGAAGTGCTGCTTTCAGGGGCATATTGGATGCTGTTAAATATATAATAGCAGGAAACACAAGGATGGACCTCAGCTCGCCTGTGAGAATCATTTCACATTGGCTGCCAGTGGGAAAGCCAGTCTCCCCGTTTATTATTCTCCTGCAGCTGAATGGCCAGGAAGTGTTAGCTCAGGAAATCAGACTTTTAAGCCAGTCAACAAGACCAACTGAGCACTGTGCTGAAAGCAGGGAATTCAAAAATGATGACCCAATTTTTGAGATTCCGTAGCTTGTTTGTGCCAGAAGGAGGGAAAACAAGAAATGCTATTAAAAAAAAAAAAAATGGCATAACTCCAGCACTCCTGCAATCTCTAACACACGTGCTTTCAGGCCTGCCCTGTAGCAGAATGTTCACTCCTGCTCAATTCCCTTTTTAAAATTCAAGTACGGTTTTTAACTTTTTTAGCCAGGAGTCGTACACATGCTTGAAAACTCTGCTTGGAGCTGGACTTGGGTTGCTACGGAGTTTTCTTGAACTTCTTAAAGCTTCCCAGGGTAGCTTCTGGATTGTCTGCCATCCAGGGCACCACTGGTTTTTCATATCTTTGTGTGGATGTGTACATTTGTATCATGTTAGCTTGTTTTCAACTTGGTAGTGGGGGGAGACAAAAGATGAGGAATAATCACACACATGTTTCTCATTTGAAAGCATATTTTTCAACTTCTTTAACAAAATCTTTTCCCCCCCTTTTCCCTCTTGGATATTTCTTTTAATAGTTTGTTGGGAGGGAGAGAAAAGGTTGTAGTGGAATTTTAAATTCCTAGTCTTCTCCTTAATGTGGGTAAAGTAGGGTTGGCATGAATCTAGAACTTTCTTTTACTATGAGAGTAGCTAACACATTTGAGAAGAGGGAAGATCTGGGGCCTTTTCTCCATTTGAACAACAACTGCTGTCATGTGGGAGTAAGTAGACACACCCCCTGGGCCTCTTTGAAGGGGCCCCTTCCTGGGTCTAGGAAGAGCAATGAGAGTTTGGGTTTTGGAGTCCGATGGATTGGGTTCAAATCCAAGCTCTGACATTTCCTAGCTGCATGACTTAGAATAAGTTAAGTTACCTCTGCAAGCTTTGGTTTCCTTACAGGGCAAATGAAGATGGTAATAATAATTACTTCCATGGGTTGCTGTCAGAGTTAATGAGATAATAATAAGCATAAAGTTCTTACACAGCGCCTGGCATATATTAAGGACTCAATAATTGCTAGCTGCTGCTGTGACTTTTGTTGTTGTAGATCCTTGCTCAGTCTTGGCTTTGCTTTCGGCTTGGCACCAGGCTTCTTCAGCACTCACACATTTCACAACAGACTTCCCAGGACACCTGATGACGGGGTCTCCTCTCGGGATCCCGCCATCCTCATTGAAATTAGACCTGCATGCCCTTGCCCTTTCCAGCGTGCTGTGCTTACTCGCAGCCTTAGGTTGACAGTCTTTTCATGAAGAAGAGAAGATCTGTCCTGAAGAAACAGTGACAGGATGCAGCCAGAAGTAACTGACAATGCTCTGAGACAGAAGTCTTGTGCCGTGTCACACAGGACACACGCAGGCTGAGTCGCTCTGGCGACATGACTGGACCCAGGGAAAGCTTGGAAACGGTTCACTGAGAGGACCTCTCATCTCAGCATCTTGATCAGTGCCCAAATAGCACAAAGTCTTTTTTTTTTTTTTTACTTGATCTGCTTAGACCCAGCCCTAAAGAAATGAGTTTCGTGTACAAGAGCCCTACAAATCATCTTCTCCAGAAAGACAGAGTTCAGAGAGGAGAACGTTGTGTTCCTTGATCCACCTCCCCTCGCTTTTCTCCCTCTCTTGGTGTATATCTGCTGCCTCCCTCACTCTCTCTCCAATGCTTGCCTGTGTGATAGCAGACTCTTCCCTGGATTGTTTCCTGGTGACCTGACAGCCATTCTACGCAGTAGTGCCATCAGAGAGAAAGAACATTTACTTCTGCGTCTGCAAGGCCATGTAGAAGGCAGAAGAGCCACTGACGGGTGTGAACACATCCCCACCTTGAGGGAGCTTTGAGAAGGCTCTGCAGCAGCGTGTGCAAACCATCTAAGAGACAGAGTGGTCCCACTTGGTCACTTCAGCTGAGTCTCTGACTTGTCTCTGTCCACCCAGCTTGCGTATGATATAGCATCCAGGGGCCAAGTAACACACTGGTCACTTGAGCAGTGTGAAAATCATGGTCACTGTGGCTACCTTCCCAGAGCCCCTTCCACACACCAAGGCCTGGGTGGCACCTGAGACCTGACCTCTTGAAATCCTTTCCAACAACTCTGTGAGACAGATATAAACAGGACCAGCTGCACAATCTGCAGAGGAGAGAGCAAAATGAACATAGGGGGCCCCTTGTTCAAATAGTGTTAAGAATTCCAAGACAGCGGCAGCAGAGCATTAAACCAAGCATGGGGCCCTTCTAAGTGCAAGTTTCTGTACAATTACACAGGCCATGTGCCCGTGAAGCCAGGCCTGGGTATAAATATACCCATTTAATGGATGGAAAGGATGAGGCTGGGAAAGGTTCAGAACTTGCCCTAAGTCTCTATGTAACAGAGCTGGGTTCAAACATGCTGCAGTCTTAGCACAGAGAGAATTTTCCGGTTTCTGCCCTTGACCTAGTTCTCTGTACAATCGCACTGTGTAGTCCCTGGAGCTTCCTTCAGTTCTGTCTGAGAAGTGAAGGGCAGCTAAGGAAGACACCTCAGCAATGTCTTATCTGGGCAAGTAGAGCTTTCAGGATGGGAGGCCACTGAGTGATAAGATCACCCCGATTGCTTTTAGCTGAAGTTGATAAATCGTTGAACAAAGCCACATTCCCAGGCTTCACGTGTTTTCTCCTAAGACACCAAATGCCTGGTCAGCTTTTTGGGTTTCAAATGGAGAGCTTCAAATGCTTCTTCATTCCTGTCATGGAAAGTAAGTGGACTCCCTGAGTTGTCACTCATGTAGGGTTTTTTATTTTAGCTGTTTTTCCTTTTCACCCATCTTCATGTATAGCAAGAGCCTTACTGTCACATCTCCCAAAATTCACACGCTGTGACACCCTTCGCTGTCATTAGCAGTGACTTTGCCCTTCTTACAACTAGCGAGAGAAAAATCTCATTTCAAAATATTTTTATTGGGATTCATTTATTTCTCCCTTTTCTCTGCCTCCAGTGATGCAATTTCAATGTCGAATATCCAGGGAGAAGTGAAAAATTATATATAGCCAGTCATAGGCGAGTATTTAGGTACGATAGGTTCCCTGATAGGGCCTCTGATACATTGGCCTTGAAATAATGAAGATTCAGGCTGAGCACCAGAATCACCACCGTGCGGCCTTAGACAGATGGAGGCTTTTGCGTCTTGGAGCTTTAGTGTCCTCATCACCAAAATGCGGACCTCGGGCATTTTGTGAGAATCGACTAAAACAAGATGTGAAAATGCTTTGCAAATTACAAAGCTATCGCAAAAAGGACATAAGATTAGCTCTTGGATCAGAGCTCCAAAAGTCTGAGATCTTTATTTACATTTTTTTTTTTTTTTTAGTCACTACTAATGACCCCCAAAATGTGGTACTGCATAGCAGTTACCTCCACAACGCAATCTTGGGGGTAGGCCTATGGGCCTGTAGTCTGTTAGTATCTCCTGGGAAGCTTTTCAGACACCTATGCGCCCCAAGAGATTCACATTCAATTCTTTCAGGGGTGAAGCCCAGGCATTGATGCTTTCTCAAAACATCCACGTGATTCTCATTATAGCCAAGGTCAAGAAATATGAAGTTGAAAGAACCTGGGTACCTGTTGAGATGCTGCCCACTTCGGAGCTGCATGAACGTTGGCAACTGTAACTCACTAAATTTCAGTTTTCTCTGCAGCAAAGTAGAAATGAAAAAAGTATTCATCGGCCTGCAAGTGAGGGTTAAATGGAATAACGCATGCTTTTAGCAAACATTCTTGTGCTTTCTGCCAAGGGGTCTTCCCTTGTTCTTTGTGTATCTAATTAAGCTTGAGGAAGGAAAGACCAATTGGGCACACCTGGCCTTTGGCTTACAGAGAAAACGGACCGCTTGCTAATAATTTGTTTTGGTTTTGGGGAGCTACTGATAGTTCCTATCTCTCTTGGTTGTGTCTTTTCTGTTTGGTTCTGTATTCTTTGTTTTGTAGTTGGTGCAACATGCCTGAGGTTTCACCTCTCCAAGACCATTCATATTTTCCCTCGGGCCCTGGGGAATGTCTCCCTCACCTCGGCCCATACACATACATTTATTAGCATAGTTGACTTGTGTGGAATTGCCTGTGGTGGCTCCTTCTGCTCTTTTAATTGCCTTTCTAAAAAAAGGTGACACATCAGGTAGAAATCAAGAGTTGGACCATTTCTACCCTTGTTTCTATATGATGGAACTGCTCTGGCACGACGGTGGGTGACTGGGAGCTTTCCCTGTCCTTGGTAATCACATTACATTTCAGTGAATGCCCCGGCCTTGGAGTCTAGAGAGTGTTAAAAGAGAAGTCTGTTATGTTTGGATGTCTGCTCTCCTTTAATGCCGACTGCCCCACTGATGTCTAATACTCAACAACTCATGTAATGAATGTAATGGCTTCTTGGCTTCCTGTTGACCTGACCATGTCCACAGAAGTATGCTTTGTCAAAGGTGGCGTTGAAGGGAACAAGAAGACAGATTGGCTCGGACAACTGAGTTTCTGGGCCAAACTTTCCGGAGTGCAGAGACGTGGAGATTCCAATGGACTGCTCTTTAAAATTCTAAAACTGCTGCTTGAGGATGCCCAATTACAACAATACCATCTTCCTCATAATTACAACATGTCTGATTTATTGAATACTAACTACAGGCAAGCCATTATTCCAAGCGGTTAATATACATTATCTTAATTAATCCCCGTAACAGCTCCATGAAGAAACCACTATCACTCTTTCCACTTGACAAAAGTGGAACTGGAAGTAGAGGCTCCAGGCGTTTTTGTAACTTGTCCAAGTTCGCCACAGCAGTGAGTGAGGAAGATGAAGTTTGAACTCATGTGTCTTGGATTCCAGCTTCCACACCATGGTCCGTTAATCACCACTCATCTTTCCCCATAGTTGGAACCAATTAAAACATTTTCTGCAGAGATATTTGTTTACATCCATGCTTGTTTTGCTTCAAGAGATAGTGAAAGGAAGTTTCTCAATCAGATTTGGAGTCCAACGTATCAACTAGTAGCTGGTCTTACTAGAACTAATAGGAAATCCCAAAATAACAAGGGGTTAAAGAATATAAGCATCTTTTTCTCTCTTACATGAAGGAATGTATGGCCACATCTTTTTGGATGTATGACCACATCTGTTTTTATCTACCTTCCTCCAAGTCGGCTATTAAATTCAAGGTTACTTCATGGTCCAATATAGCTACTGAGATCCAGCCATCACATCTGCAATCAATGTTGGCAGAAGGAGGATTCAGGGAGGCCCAAAAGGCCAGTTACAATTATTTATTAACATTTTGTAATAAATATATTTTATAATCAATTAAAGCTTTATTTATTAAAGGATTTACTCCCATGCAATACTTCTGCTTAATCACATGCCCTCACATAGCTACCAAGGAATCTAGGAAACGTGCATATTGAGAAGCCAGGGTCCTGCTTGGCAGAAGAAGAGAATGGATATTGGGAAACTATGATAGTCTCTGCCACATCCAGTGTTCCCCCGTTTGCTTCAGACCACACAAGTCCTTTCCACAGTGCACCTGGCTTCCTGTGATATCCTCGCTGAAAATCTTCCAAGGATGAGGCAGTGTTCACAACTCCTAGGTCTCCCCACATCCCACCTGTCCCGAGTAATCCTGGACACAGATGGTCAGAGCCACCATCTAACTGGTCTGACCATGATGCCTGCCCCCAGGCAATGAAAGCAGGAACACCTATTGGGTTGGACTCAGTGATAATGGCAACACCAGCCTCCTATGTACGGATGCCATGAGCCTCGGGTATGGGTCCCACATTGTGCTGAGTGCAGCCCAAGCATTGCCGTGGCGCAATGGCTGTGAAATGTACACATGGCTTCATGACGTTGGCAGAGTGCAAGGAAGCTCCCCGAGCATGCGCATTGCTGGCCTCAAATGGGTTTTGCATTGACTCATTGCTTAAGTGGAATTCAGCCATTTCCTTCTACTTCTTACTCAAACAAAGAAGCAAGAGAAATTTAATCTTTTCTATGTGGGATTAATCCTGATTCCATTTTCCCCTTCAGTCGAACAAGTAAAGCTAATATTCGCGGAAGGGGCAGGTGAGTGGGCAAAGAAGCAGCCAGCGAGGTGTGCCCCCTGGGCATCCATGTTCTCCTTTGACCCAAAATTGAAGCTGATGTGGCTGGGAGAGCAATCCTCTGCTCAGAGACGGGACACAGGTGATTCTGAGGTTGGAAGCTTCTTAGGCTCTCCAGGGCCATGTTCTAGCAGAGGACTTTCTCTTCTCAGTGCTGGAGTACTCATAGCAAATCGCTGCTGCCCTCCAGGGAAGTTAGAAACTGTTCATCCTTGAGGTTTGTAGATGGCACCCATCTGGCTGGTGAGTGGAGCAAGCCCTCTGTCTTAATCTGCTGGCGCTGCCGTAACAAAGTACCACAGACCGAGTGGCTTAAGTAGAAATTTATTTTCTCACAGTTCTGGAGTCTAGAAGTCCAGCATCCAGGTGCCTTCTAGAAGTCCAGCATTTGGTTTCTCCTGAGGCCCCTGTCTTTGACCTGCAGATGGCCTTTCTGTCCACATTTTCTCTTCTTGCAAGGATTCCAGTCACATTGGATTAGAGCCCACCCTAATCGCCTCATTTTAATGTAATCACCTCTTTAAAGGCCCTATCTCCAAATACAGTCACATTCTGAGGTACTGGGAGTAAGAGCTTCAACATGGGCATTTGCAGGGACGCAATTCAGCCCATAACACACCCCTACACATGTCCAGACTGGTCCTCAGCCCTGGGATGATATGCTGGTTTGTATGAGTCTCAGTTCCTCTCTGTAAGGCACTTACAGTCCACTTGAGAGGGGAGAAACCAAAAACACACAAGACATAATTGGCAAGTGGAACGCATCACATTCTTAAATTCATGGCTCTCAACCCTGGCTGAATATCAGAACTATTAAAAAATAATAATAACTGGCATCTGGTCCCCTGACCAATGAAATCTTGGGGGGAGAAGTGATGGCCAGGCATCAACATATATGTAAAATTTTTGAAGTCCCCCAGATTATGATTCTAAAGAGCAGGCGGGATTGAGAATTGCTATCTTAAATAAATGCCCAACTGTATACTCACAAGTGGCCTTAGGATTTGAGAGTGAGCTTATATCCCAGTTTCCAGATTCTTCTGCTGAGACCTATCCCCAAAAGCCCCCGAAGGAGCAGGATATCCAGTGAGAATCCATGCTTGGGAAGCAGTTGAAATGTACAGCTTTACAGAAGGCGGGACCTAGATTGAAATCCCAGGCCCTCCACTTAGCAGTGCTGTAAGAACCCTGGAGCAGGCTCACTTTCTGAGCCTTCAAATATAACCATGCCCCTGACATCAGAGGTAATGCCTACACCGCTGGCACAAAGTAACTGATTATTTCTTCCTGTTACTGCTTTTATTACCTGAGTGAGGTGCCGATGTGATTACTATCTGAAACCTTTTTTCTTTCTTTTTTTAATATTATCAGCACTTGTCGATGAAAAGCATTTGGTGCTCACAGACCTACTTAATCCATAGAATAAGTTAGGCTTTTCTCGCAGCTCCCATCTCTCTCTGGTGCTGCACTGCACCCTGAGTGGCCCCAGTATTCTGGGTGCTGGGCTCCTGGCCAGTGCAGCCACATGACGCTTATTCTTTGCTAATGATGGGTGCTCAAAGTAGATTTGTTCTAGTGATTTCCTATCAGAGCATTCAAAGGCAGCAAGGCCAGGGTTGTGTAAACTTACATATCTGCTGCGTTCGATGTACTGCTCTCATCTTCCAGAGCAGTGCATTTTCTGCAAGAAGTTGCTGTGGCGAGCGACGCAAAAAGGAGAGATGACAGAGTACCTTTTGGATCTTCTATTAGCACTCACATCAAAAGTCTGAGCTTTCCACTTCCCTGGCTTTCTGAGAGGTCAAACACGAGTCAGGCTTCCCATGGCCACAGCCGCTTTGTTGAGAATACCCTCTGTTCCTGCCCCGTAGCCTATCACTTGCAAGTTGAAAGCTGCCCCAGACAACACATTTTACAGATCAACAAAGAATACATATTTTTACATGCTACCTTCGTGAGTCACTTTGCTTCTCATAACTGTAGATTTAAAATGGCTTAAATATGTCCCACAGCGGGCCTCTATGTCAGATGCTTCCCTGTCTGGCTTTTAGGGCTGTATTTTTGACCATTAAGCGGTGTCAGGTTTGGGTTTTAGGCATACTGTTTAGCCAAAGTGAGTTAACTCACTGAGTTATTACAGGTAAGGTACCTGGCCTCACAGGCACAGAGTAGATGTTTGATAAATGCTGGTTGCCATAGTTACTAACAAGCCTAAAGTAGCTGAGCTCATGCCTTTGACATTCAACCTAATTCTTAGAAGAAATGTTTTTGTTGGTTGTGATTTTTGTTGAGTTGGAAAAGAACAGAATCAGCAAAATGGCTTTCAACAAGCCCTGATGTGATGGGCCTGTCATCTCAGGCTCTACCCGGTCCAGGAGTGTGTAGGGTTGTACAGGCTTTGTATGTACCCCTTTGAGCTTCTTTTTCAGAGACCATATCTGCCTTCTGTCAAAGTTTCAAAGAGACCTGTCTAGGGAGCACAGAGATGCTAATGATAAGGTCCAGGGGTTGAAGCTGCCTGGTGGTGATGTCATGGGGATTAAGGCACGTTATCTGTATAAGAATAAACTCCCCCTGCTGAGGGCAGCAGCACAGCACCAATCCTGGGCTGCGCCCCATGCTCGGGGCTTATTTTAGAGCCGAATGAAAGCAGGCAATTATCGTGTTCTTTAACTATAATCAGCCGAACAGGATGCAGGTAGCCACAAAATGGAGTTGTTTAAAACAGTAACAAAATCACTTCAAAAAGGGTAATAATCTGGAAGTCTCTCTTTCTGCAACATCTAGTTAAAGCTGTCTAAGTGTGGAGAAGACAGGGCAGGCTTGTTTTGTAACCCCCGTAGCAACCATGGTATCAGGAGAGCTTCCAGGTAAAATGAAAGGCAGGAACCCTGGCCTGGGGGCTGCCGCAGAGCAATTGAGTTTGGCCCCAACATGTAAACTACAGCCTTTGAAAGTGATCCCAGGAGAATCCTGAGCTTCCTGCCATCTGACTGTCAGGGTAGTTACCATGGCAAGACGCTCTCACTAGCCCAGCCAGCTGGTCCAGCCTGGCCCCTCAGCTTGGGTTGAAAGTTGATTCTGGACATTGGTTCTGAGACCTTATCTTGGGCAACCTTTTCTGGGACATTCCACCAGGACTCTAGGATGAGGCGCAGGGCTGAATTCTGTCTGTCAGACTGCTGCTGAGCAGAAGATACAGTGAGGTAGGAACAGCTTGGCCCCCATCTAATTCTGGTTCTGCCACTTGTTAGGTATGTGGAGTTGGATACCTTGTTTAGACTGGCGGAGACTTGCCTTGCCTCCCTGTAAAATGGGGATAATTAGAACTATCTTGTAGAGACATGTTTAGAAGAGTACCTTGCTCATGGTTGCCGAACAGAGTTCGATAGACATCAGTTGTTGTTATCATGGTCCTCAGCTAAGAAGCCCAGGAACAGAATTCCCTGCATTGTCTCTTGATAACCCCAGCACAGCTTCTGAAGGTGCCTTATGAGTACACTGCAGTAATGTGTGAATTTTACAGTTCATCATATGTGTCAGTGAGCTAAGAAAACCAAGAGGCCTGTCCATCCTCCAACCAGCTGGGTAAAGCCTGAGTCAATTCCCATTACATTAAACACCACCCCCATTAATTAATAATGGCAATGAAAACCATACTAATAAATTATAACAGCAGCTGCAACTCTGCCTTCTGTTGAATGCTTCCTCTGTCTCGTGCACTGTGCTAAATGCAACACATATGTAATCTTAGTTAATCATCACAACCACCCTATAAGGTAGCCATTACTCTCACCATTTTACAGATAAGGGAACTGAGGCACCAAGACGGTTAAAAAAATTGTAATAAGTTGATGAGTAAGGATGTCTGTGCTCAGGTGTCACAGACTTCAAAGCTGGCATTCTAACTATTAGGTCATGCTGCCATTTGTCATTTGAGCCTTTGGGAACAGTGTCGCTTTAAGAGCCCAGACTCTAACAAAGAACAAAATTAGGCCTTTTGTCGTAGTATGTCCACATACTTTTACATAGCTAATCATTTAAACCTCAGAACATCTCTGTGAGTCACTTTATAAGTGAGAAAAGGGAGCCTCAGAAGAGGGAAAGCAACCTGCTCAAGAGTTCAACCTGGATACATGGCAGAACCAACCGTTAAAACCAAGGCATGCTGTATCCACATGTACAAGACGCCGTGCACATGCATGTTCCACTCAACCCATGTGCCTCTCACCCCGGCTCTGGTCCAAGTTTCAGCTATAGAGACAGAGTAGGGCAGTAGGAAAAGGACGAAGCCAACAATAATTCTTGCCAAATCCTGGAAAGCCTTTCCAGGGTCCCCCGTGGAGATCCCATAGATGTGTTTGCAGACTGGCAGGCTGGGCCAGGCAGGCACCAATTGTGGTCTGCAGTTGGCTCTGTGGCTGGGTTACTATCAGGACTCTGTCAGTGATTTCTGTGAGAAGGGTGTTTGGGGACTTCCCCGACCCAGATACTTGGCTGGTCGTCCATTTCCAGCACAGCATTAAGTATGCTCCATATTAAACATCGTATTATTCTAGAAAGGAATTCCTGCGGGGAGAATTCTTTCCAGTCATGTGGAAGTTCATGTAGTATTGCAGTGTTAATATGTCATCTGGCAGCTGTTATGTAACTCAGGCTGGACTTTAAGTGTCTGTCCTTTGGGGTGCCCTGAATAGTGGGAAGGGGAGCTGGGGGGAAGAATGGAATGCATGTCTCCTTTGGAATAAGGTGTTTGCTCCATCTAAAAGCTGTTAACTTGCTCCCAGAAACTGCCATTCTCCTTTACTTTGTAAAATGGTTGATGGGAAACTAAAATATCTGAAACAATTATAAAGTAGAACTTCTCTGCAACTGAATGAACGTCATAATTGGGAGAAAAGCTATACTCTTATCACCAATGGAGAAAAAATGCACATTTTCTTGTTTCATAAACGGCACTGTTTTCAAAAGTAAGAATACACTCAGTATTGTGGTGGTGGTAATGGGAGTGGGAATTAAACCAATGAGCCAGCTGGTTTCCAAAAAGTTGCCAAAGTGTTGGGCTGATCTTGGGCCAGGCATGCCTCCTAGTGCTTGCGAGAGACAGAATCCCGCCATTCCTTAATCTGAAATGGCCCTTCCCGGCTCTGCGTGACCTTGGAGACATGGCTGAGGTGGCTTCCATCCAGATCCCAGAATCCAGTTCAGAATAGCATAATCCCTCTAGAGCAGGGGTGTCAAAACTGCGACCCGCGGGCCGATCCATTTTTTATTGGCCCACAGCAAATTCCAAAAATATATTTCGTTTACTTAAATAAACCAGGTGAGGCAATACATACTTCACCTCGAGTGAGTGGCCCAGCTATTTGTGTATTTTACCTCATGTGGTCCTTGGTGAAAAACGTTGAAAAAATTTGGACACTCCTGCTCTAGAGTATCCTGGTTCATGCAAATCATTCCTGTCAAACCAAAGTGATTATTTCATTAATTTGGGGGGGGGGTTCCTTTTCCTCTTCTCCCCAATACCATTATTCGTTTATTCTTCAAGTGTTACAAACCAGAATGTTGTAGAGTGTTGTCTACCTGGTGCTAGCAGAGCCAAACACTAAACACTGAGTATTGCAGTGGAGAAAGATTGGCTATTTTATTATGAATGGCTCACCCAGAAGAACGGGAAGCTAAAGCTCAGAAGCCCAGCTGCCTGATCCAGGAGATGGGGCAAGTTCTGAAAGGTATAGGGGAAACAGATATGTGGACGTGCTGGCAGGGCCATTTTTAATTGGAGGAACTTGGAGCTTGGCCATCTATGCTAAAAAGTGTTACTGTAGCACAGAGTCTTCCTGGACAATGGGCCCTCTGCTTCTGAAAGGGTGCTGCTGTTCATGTTGCGGTGATGTCCCCTTCCTTTGGTTGCTTGGGGAAAGGGTGGGGAAGACTTTGGTTCCCGGTACAGCTGGAGGTCAAAGGTCTCTTCTCTGTGCCTACTCAGCTGCGTGACTTGTGGTTTTGGTCTGTTGTCTCTGAAAGGCTACTCAGTATCTCGCTAGTCAAGACAGGACCATTTTGAGCTTGTTCTGAGTTCACAAGTGCAACATGACTGTGTCTCCAGTACGGGACTTGGCCATGTTCCTGGCGTAGGGGCTGAAAAAAATACAGCTTCCCTCCCACCTTCTAAGTTCTTCTATCTAGGCTAATAATCAAACTAACAGAGACAGATTAACAGGAGAAAACGTCCAAAGTTTATTCTATGAATGTACATTCGGGAGGACCTAAGAACTTGACCTGAAATGCATAGGGCAGTTGAGGTTTCTATGCCATTCCAGACAAAGGAGAAGGGGCAGAGGTCTAGGATTTCCAGGGGGAAGTAGGTAGTTCACAGGGAGAGGAGAATGAGGGAACACTTGGCAAACAAATTCCTGCTAGGCAGACCAGGAACAATGGGAGTCTCCCCTGTAGAACAAAGGTTTGGTGGATCCTTCCTATCTGTTATACTTAATTCAAATAAGCTAAGGTAAATATGCTAAAAGTGCCCTCCTAAAACAGGCCTTTCCATCTGAATTCCATTAGACAGGAAGGGGCAGGGGTCAAAGGTTCTTTCTGAGTCTTGTGCTTCTTAATAACCAGCTTCAAATCAATATCCCAAAAGGCACATTTTGGGGGTGGCAAAACTTTGGTCCCCTTTACCTTTTTGCCATCCCTGTTGGGTCTGCATATATTTGTGTTTGTCACTGCTGCACGGGATGGTAGTGTTAGTGACTGTTGACCTTGTGGGTTGGTTCCAGGTATCATTTGGTTCCTGTGTTTCCCTTTTAGTGAAGCTCCTTTCCGTTCTTCCCTACAGAATTACCCTTTATGACTATCAAGCCATGTGTAGGGCCAACAAGGAGAGCAGCGATGGTGCCCGTGGGCTACTTGACGTAAGTACAGTGCAGTCACCCAGACACGGGCTGCACCTTTCCATCTGTCTCTGTGTGTGAGCACATCTTTTCCTCTGGGGCAATGAAGTTATCTTTTTCAAAACCACACATGTTTAAAAGTATTTCCTGACTTTACTAGTTAAGAAAAGTCACTTCTGTCTCAACCCAAATTCAACGATTATGTGAATGACGGACAGATCTAAAGTCTTTGATGGATGAATACAGCAGCCCCCTTTTGATGGACAGAAAATGGGGCAAGTTTTGTGGATTCTCTTAGTCTTATATAAAAGACAATTTGGTTTGGTCCCACAGAAATCTTCCTTTTGGTTTGTAATAGAGCTGTTAGCCCATGAACAAATTCACATTTTGATCATAGATTCCCGACCTTAATCAGGCTGTTGCTGAGTGAGTTTCAACATCATTTCCCCTGGAGCTGCTTCCATGGATGATGTCACAGTTGAGAATCGGTCGACATAGCTATTGTAGCATTAGAAAATGGCTTTTCAGACTGCTAAGAAATTAACTGCTATCATTTACTCCCAGTTTAAAAATAGAATTTACAATGTGTAAGCAATGTAAGTTTGACCAGCAATAATTTGAAAACATACATACACACACAAAAATAGATATAGATACTTCAATATAGTCGGACATGTGTGTATAAATATAACCCTTACATGTTTTTATTTTGTAAATTCTAAAAATTAACCTAAAATTTGGTTTGAAACACAAAACTTGAGAGTCATTTTGGTTTTAAAATACACACACCTTCTCATTTGCGGATGTACAATCTTGCAAGGTGATTATTTAAAAACCAAATATTTAACACAGTTCTCTTACGCTCCAGGAACAAGAAATGAGTCAGAGCTAGAAAATATTTATGAAGCAACTAGGAGCTAAGAATTCGACATTTTGAAAACCACTGTTTTTTAGTGAGAATCAACCTGTCTTTCCAAACTCAACTTTATTAACCTTAGCGTGAATATTTCCAGACTTAAATTGTTCCCAAGATATGTTTTCATCATTTAGGCTTAAAAGCTCAATGGCTTTATTCTTCTGAATGATAATGTGTATTTAAATTTTTTAATCCTGTATTTACATAATCCCTTTGTTTATCCATACATTGAGCCAGTGTCTGGCAGGAAATGCTTGAGTGCCCTTCCCTCTGGCCTCAGGGCGAGCTGCCCCAGTGCCTGCCCCTCCCCACCTCCTTAATCCCTTTATTCTTCTTTCCTCCCTCAGGTTCACACTACCAAGAACCCCTGAAATGTCACTACCCATCCCAGCAGTTACAAAGACACAAACTCTCCCATGGTCTGACCATCTGGGTCATTTGAAAGAAAGATGATTATTTTTCAAGCCCTACGATTCGAAATGTCAAAACCACAGGCCTACAAGCTTGCATTTGATTTTAGGAAATAGTTAATAGTTCATATCTTTATCTGACCCTAATCCATTTAACTCAGTCAAATGAGAGCAAGAGATCCAGTCTAAAGTCTGGGTAGGCTGGGAGTAATTCCAGTTGATATTTGTCGTTCAGTTTACTTACTGGCTTGAAATAGGGACGTTTCAAGAATAGTTAGGGGTATATAAATTGATTCTTGTTTTATTGAAAATTGGATATCCCCCTCCCCCATTCCTAGTTCTAGTCTTTATCATCAAAATGCTCAGAAGGTAAAATTAAGCAGCCATCACTTAAGAAACCAGGATTAGGCATTTCAGTCCTCTGATACCTAAACACAACCAGAAAAGGTCCTGAAAGTTTTCTGAACCTGCCATCTGGAGCCTGGGCTTTGCCAATGTCATTGCCTGTCTCTCAAATCTGCCCACCACTTACATATCTGGCCTACCTAAGTACAAAGAACTAACTGAGGGGAAGACTTGGTATTTTCCAGAATCCAGGAAATTGAATTATCCACATAGGAAATATCACAGAGTAAACAATCCAACTACTTTTCTTAATTAAAATATTCTGAAATAAAGATTAGGCTGTCAATGCCTTCTTTTATAGAGTAAAGGGGATTTTTTGCAAGGATAAAATCACATGTTTATATGGTTATCATTTTTTTAAGTCCAAATATGGAAGTGTGAGAAAAGGCAGCTTGCATCATACATAATTCATGGAAGGCATTAAAATCAAGTATATGCAATTCTTGCTTATTTCAATGAATGACATGCAGTGATGGAGAACAGGGAATCACCTTTCCGAGGGGCAGCCTTGTAAATTACCATTTGAAATTAGTTATATGATTCCAGCCCCTCAACATTAGGCTGTGAAATATTAGCCCCTAGAGGGTAAAGGTTTAAGAATCCTTTGCTGAACTTCCTTTTTCCTCCCAGAGATAACCCCTGTATTAGATCATGTTTATTTTACTTGTAAATCACATCTCACTACAGGGGAGTTCAAAGTTTTAAAATGTTAGTTTTGGGATACAGTATCCAACCATTTTCATCTTTTAGCTAGAGCTTCACTGTTTTTTTTAACATGATATCAATCTCTCTAAAAGAATAACATTGTCTTTATGTAAAGCCTTAAGTTAAACTCCATTTTGTGTCTGATCCTTTTTTTAATAAACTAAATTTTTCTCTTCAGCCTTATAATACCTTCCTTGCTGCAGTAAAATGGATAATGACAGAATTTGTCTTGTAAGTACAACTGCTACATTTTTTAAAAAAAATATTATCGCTTTTCTTTTGTATGATTAAGTACATTGGGAGTCTCTGCTTTATGCTTTCAATAACCATTAGATTCATAATACTCCGAGATAACCTCATTGAAAATCTCAGCATATTGAATGCTGAGACCAAAAAAATTATCTTTTATTAAGTTATTCATGGTCACTGCTTTTGCCCTTATGTAATTGTTTAGCAGACTAACAGCTTGCAATACACAAACCAAATTTATGTATTGTGGTTACTGTTAAATTTAACATAGATGTCTGCTGTTTTTAATGCAGCCTGGGTGGCCTGTGGTCAAAAGAACAAATTGCCAGTGCTGTCCACTGTGCTACTTTGGATGTCTTGCCACGTATAGAAGTGGGGATTGTGTAGTCATGGGCCAGGGGCTGGGGGCTTTTCTCAGGTGCGATTTAATTGTTTACACTGTCAACTTTCGGTCCTGTTCGGAGGGAGCTGGATACATCTGTGACTTAGGTCAGACTTGAAATGGCACAAAGATGAAAGGCTTGACTTCCAGATGACACATTACAGAAACACTATGTCACACAAAAGGGAGAAATGGACAGGCGTGGGAACCAGGTCATTCAAGCTGCACCAAATTCTCTTCTTATTTTCCCCCATTAAGGTTCCAATTCTGTAGGTTTAAGGGAGAAATTATTTGATGAACAGACATCGATGAACATTGCCTTTCTATTGCTTTAACATTTAGCAAGGTTATAAATTCAAGTGGGGAGTTAAGTTCTGCATATATATAAGAAACAAAAAAAAAAATACAGTTACAGGTAATAGTGGGATTTTGATTGAGAATTAGTTCCTAGAGATAGCCATGTGCCTGGAAAAAAGAAAATGGCTGAATTTTGGTGTGTCTCCATTCATTTGAAGGATGGTTTATATTATTTTTGCATTCTTAGAGAGCAATCGAGGCAGTTTAATTTCTTAAATTTGCATTGTGCCGTAATTTCATAAAGAGAAGTTTTTCCCATCTGCCCCTCCTCCACCACCTTCACACACACACAATCACACAAGGCTAAGCAAGTTTGCATTGCATATAAGGTTGTAAAGCATTCTATATCACTGCAATCATAGTCTAGTAAAGAATATTCTATTTGTATTTCTGAACCAAGGCAGAGGAAGCCCTTTAGAAGTATTTGATGAACAGCCCTTTTTACTATGGATTCAGACTCTAACTAGAAACTAATTTTGCCTATAAAGCAGGATATTTCTCAGCAGAAATGAGTCTAGGTAAACCTGATTTCAGGATTTGGTTGGCATTGGTGATAAAATACCCTATCGCACATAAGATAAAGCCCCGTGAAAATTCAATGATACCGGGACCAACTGTGTTACTATCTCCAGATTCTGATGTTATTCTTTCAAACGAAGTGAGCGTTGCTGAATAACAAGATGTCACTGTTCTATTCAGGGTGTGGATGACCAAGTAACTTTGGGCTTTTCCATCACCTGTTCAGGTTCCTAGTGGAATTTAACCTCTGCAGCTGGTGGCACTCAGATATGACAGCTAAAGGTAAGCAGCAACAGGTTTCTGTTTCTAAGCTCAGAGCAATAAACCCTGGGTTCACTGGCTACTTTTCATCAGAGATGTGCTCGTATAAAACTACCCAGGACAAAGTGATGATTTTTCAGCTCTGTCACAAAAGGCATTCTTTGGGCTAGGTGCAGCACCATCCAGTCTGACAAAAATTCCCCAGGCTTCATTCAGCCCGTGTTGAATATACACTTTGACCTGTTTCCTTAACTAAGGCTTTCCGGTCATACATTGCACAGGTGAAGTCTTCAAAAAGCTCTCAGGCACTGCCAAACTCTAAGGGAGACAGACACACTGCTGTTTTCAGCCTGAAGGAAGAGATAACTGCACTGTGGTTTTTGTTTTTGTTTCTTTTTGACAATCACCCTCACAGAACATAAATCTGATCATATTACTTTTCCTGCACAAAAACCTTCAATGAGTTGAGCAAATAACGAGTAGAAGCTTTAAAGCATGAGATGTGGAGTTAGATCGGTACGAATTTGAATCCTGGCTCCAAGATTGGCCTGTGGCAAGTTAGTTGATCTGGACGAGGCTCAGTTTCCCCGCAGGAAGCCAAAAGAGCAAAATAATAAATAATATTTATCTCCTATCATGTGTGTGTGTGTGTGTGTGTAATGAGATAAATTGTGTTCCATGCTGAGCACAGTGGCTAGAATACAGTAAGCTCTCAGAAAGTGGTGGCTGTAATTAATTCATGATAATGGTGATGACAGCATTGACCTCAACCGTGATGAATACTTGAGTCCCCATGCCCGACAAACTAATGCTCTTTAATGAGGCTTGTCTCCCAGCTGGCCCCCCGCCTGTTAAGTCACTTGCTGTTTCTCAGATACACTCTGCTCTTTCTTTCCTTTGTGCATTTATTCATGTTGATTTTTTTTGTTTGTTTATACCTGGGATGTCAGACACAAGCAGACCGCTACCACGATGATGATTTTTAATTATCCGCCATTTAAAAAGAGGTAGCTTAGTAATGTATCAGCATTCCCCCCAGGTGCTGGATATACTGGGGGTGCCCAAAAGAATGTCTACATATAACTTGGATTCATCTTTTGTTATCGGTACATATGGAGTATTACAATTTTAATACAATTTTCTCCTTTCTTCAAATGTGTATACATGTTTTGGGCACCCTCTGTATTTCAGCAGGACATTGCTGTCCCTTCCCTGAAGCCCCCCGTCACTGAGAATTCCCTCAGTTCTCCCAGGAAGAATTAGCAACATATCCATCTTGCTTCTGTCCCAGTCATCTCACCCATTTCCCAGCCCTTCCTCACCATTATTGACTCGGTTTGTTTGAGTCACACCGAGCTAGAATTTCTTGGTGGCAGGAGCTGTGTCTTAACCATTGTTATCCCGTCACACCTACCTGCTCTTCAGTGCATAACGGGTGCACTACCTTTGCTTACTAAATGCCCTAACGCATCTTTCTTCTGCCAGGCGTGATTGTTAGCGTCACTGGCATCATAGCTGTGCGACTTACAACTAGACCCATTTTGCCTAAATTCAGGAACCGATTAATTTCTTGTTAGTTGGAATATGAGATGGAGTAACACATGCAGACAGTTGTACGCGTGCGTACACCTGCATGGAGCAGCCTCTGATAACAGCTGTTATCCACCTGTGTCTGAGGTCGGCTCCATCCTGGGAGGCACCCAGATGCTCTGCTTCCATCCACACACACACACTCTCCTGGGGACCCTCCAGGCAGGGCTGACCCTTGCCTCTTCCTCTTGGGTTGGTAGCATCTTTGAGTGACAGTGAATGCCCACAATCCCACTTTTAGAAATAGAGCTTAAGGAAATCAACTGAGATGGGAACAGGGATTCTGTGACAGGGTGACCATCGCCTGAGACTTAAGGATTGCAGATACTGGCAAACCTTTAAATGATGCACGCATTTAAAAATAAATTACAGCCCATCCATAGACGGGCATAGAAAGCTTTTTAAAAGATTCTGTTTTTGAAAACTTTTTATCGAGATCAAAAGTGCTCATGAAATGAAGTAATACAACAAGAAAAAACAATATACAAAACTGGATGTACCCGCCAAAAGCATTCAATGTTGGGGGAGCCGTGTGTAGAGTTAAATAGTATCTGCAGTCAGGATAGCCAATGGGAAATCAGTGAGCAGAGACCAACATGTTAATTAGGAAGCAAAGACTACCATGCACCCCAAAGAAAATTTTACCTGTGGCATGAACCTGCTGTTGTTTAAAATTGCACGTGATTTGAAAAAGAGATGAGAAGGAACCTACTAAACAGGTAATTGTGTTTTTTTGTGTGTTTTTTTTTAATTTACTTTTCTTTTGACCAGCTTTTCTACAGTTTTACTATTAAGGGTTTAAGAAAAGATAAATGAGATTCAAAGAGATAAAAGGAAGAAAGGAGGTTAATAGAGGCTAAGAGAATGTATTGCAAGTTGGTTAAATGGCTGCTCTCTCTGCAGCACCCATGCCTGGGGACAAGCCATTCCACCTTCGGCATCGTACGTTGAGCTCTGGGAGGCTAGAAATGAAGAGCTATAGCTTCGGGGTCAGGCAGCCTTCCTCTGCCTCTAGCGAGTTGTGATGTTCTGGGCAAATCATGTGGTCTCTCTGGGCTTTGACTTCCTCGCTGGTCAGCTTATAACATAATGCTGTTGTGGGAAATGAATGCATGCAAAGTCCTCAGCAAGACATATGCAGCTCAAGGACTCTACACCTGGTGGGTGGTGCTTGTGTTTGGGTGGCGGTGGTATTTTCTGGAAGGCCCTTGGCTGTTAGGAGTGTGCTCAGTGCTGAGGGCAACAGGCTGGTTGTCTTCAGTGCTTTCCTTTTGGGCATTCCTCTTCACACCGGTGTGCCTGCCCCTCCCTGGCCGAAGGGCTATGATGGTGAGCCTGAGGAGGCCCTCCTTCTTCATGCCAGTCTCCATTCCCACTTCCTCACCTGGGCCCGCTCACCTTCCCCGTGATTTGCCAACACAGGCACCTGCCCACACCCTTGTTCTGGTCCTTTAGATGTGACAACTAGTTTCTAAGTCTCTGTTGAGTACCTGTGACCTTTGCCTAAACCAGTAGCTTTCAACCTGGGGGTGATTTTGCCTTCCACTGGTCATTGCAACATCTGGAGACATTTTTGTTAGTTACACCTGGGGATGGAGGCACTCCTACCATCTAGTTAGGGATACTGCTAAACATCCTACAACACACAGCCCCTGACAACAAAGAATTCTCAGACTCAGAATGTCAATAGAAAAAAAAAAATGTCAATAGAGTAGTCGCCTGTTATCTGCCAAGAATATGTTCCAAGACGCCAGTGAATGCCTGAAAGCATGGATAGTTCCAAACCCTTTTTACATATATTATATTTTTTCTATACATACATATCTAAATTTATAATTTATGCACATTAAGAAATTAACAACAATAACTAATAATAAAATGTACAATTATTACAATATACTGTAATAAAAGGTATGTGACTATGGTCTCTCTCTCTCTCTCTCTTTCTCTCTCTCTGAAAACTGAGATGGCCACTAAATGACTAACAGGCAGGTAGGGTTTACAGCATAGGTACACCAGACGAAGGGATGATTCATGTCTCAGACAAGGTGAAATCGGAGGGCATGAGATTTCATCATACTACCCCACCATCTGAATCTTACGAATTGCTTATTTCTGGAATTTTCTATTTAGTATTTTTGGACCATGATTGACTGCGGGTGACTGAATTCACAGAAAGCAAAACCATGGGAATGGGGGCACTACTGTAGAGCCACTGTTGAGAAACCCTGGTGTCGACCAAGGAGTATGGGGTAGGGGATGACGAATAAAGAAGGAGGTTATGGCCACTGCACACATTGATGGTTACAGAAACTTGTGAAGGTTCCCATTCTGAAATTTCACATCCCCTCTCTCCATCTTCCCCGTCCACCAGACCAACAGTGGACAAAATTTTAGCTAAGAGGAATAATGTGATGCCTCAGTTCTGTGTTTCTGTTTTTGAAAGCTTTATAAAAAGATTCTTGAAAAAATCCAAGTTGTCTCATGCCATTGCCACATCGTGAGACCTTTTCCCCACAGACTATAGAAAAACTTTGTCAAATAATTATATTGTTGATACGCAGTGTGTCAACATACAGTGCTTTTCCATTTCCAGAGTTCTGGCACTAGATTATCTTCAGATTCCTTCAACATATCTGACAGGTAGGGACTGCTAGAATTTGGCACTGAAACTTTCTGGGAAGCTCCTAAGTCAGACAGATACATAATGGGCTCAGACCTAAACCAAGACCTGCCACCTCAACGAGATAGTGGGGAGAGAGGCAACTAGCCTTCTGGGAGCCCCCATGTTGGCCAGGCTGTTGCCCGAGAATGTCACATTCAGGCCTAAAGCCCTCTGCTAGGCACAGCTATGACTTTTTCCCTTTAATAGATGAAGAAAGTGAATCAAATGAGAGTGAATAAACTCATCTGTGGGGCTGCTGCCACCTGGATGTCTTTGTTAAATGTAAACGTAAATCTTAGACCCAGTGTAAGGAGAGAAAAGTTTTAAGCACCGTAACTATATTGACTTGCCAGGTTTCTTCATTCTAAATTTACCATTCCCTCATGAGATACAGACCCTGAGCTGAGACATACATCTTTGTTTAGCTAAAAATGGAATCCATAATTACACTGTTTATCTGCTTCATTTCCTTAATGAAGGGGACTGTGGAAGCCCATTTCTGCTTGATTATCACAAAGGTATCATTTTGGCGAAGTTGCACAAAGAGAATGGAGCTTGCTGGCACCCGGTTATGAATGGGGGTGCATTCACAGAGACAAAAGAAGAGGAAAGCTTTTCAAATGGCAACTCTATTCATTCCCCATTGTCTGCACATAATTACTGTGAACCCAAGTCAGTTATTCTCATCAGGGACATTTGTTGCTAAGGGAAAATTAAAGATATTCAATTGTGTGGGTGCTTCATTGTGAGTCAGTGAGTGATAGGTCACGGTGGCTTCAGCTTTGCACCCAGTGTAACTGGGGCAGAAGGGAAAACAGTGTGATGACAAAGAGCATAGGCTCCAGGATGTCACCACCTGGGTATGTATCCGGGCCCCACCACTTAACAGCAATGTGACTTTGGGCAAGCATCTTCATTTTTCTGAGCTTTAGTGTTTTCATCTGTGAAACATGAAAGCAGCAGGGCCTTGCATCACTATGTGATGGCAAAGATTCTATCCATCAAAGGGCCTAACATGATGTCTGGCACCTAGTAAGCACTTAGTGAGTGTTGGTTGGGGTAGTGGGGGCTGTGATGGTTTTGCTGTTTAAGTCAATTATGCTTGTGGTGGGTAGTCACTCTCTGTGAGACTCGAGGCAGGCTATGTCTGCTTTCTGAGCCCCAGTTTTCCTTTCTGGAAAAAGGAAAGAATCAGTCTCATTGAGCTCTGTGACCGTTGTCAGATAGTGAATTTTAAATGCCTAAGAGGTAAAACAGTACCATTGGATCGCTGGTAGCCTTGGTCATTGGTTTGAAATTCCAAGGCTAAATAGTAATGACTGGCAAATATAGGTGGTGTTTTCCATAGTATTCCAGACACAGAAAGGTCTTCATAATAAACCATGTTATTTAGATTGAATGTGGCCATGGTGTTATATGATAATTCATGTGTTTCCCCAAAAGCACATCAAACAACCTCCAGCCAATCTGTAGTCATGCTGCAGATAGACTCAACAGTTTATCACCATATCAGCATGGGTACCTTTCAAATGTCAAGGGGGGGCGGGATTAATTTATAAGTTGGGGGTAATATAGTCCTTCTGCCAGTGTTGATGGAGGGGTGAACAGCAAAGAAACAATATATGACGAGTACTTAGCTCAGTGCCTGGAACATGAGTGCTAAATGTCTAATAATAATAATAATAACTGAAACAATGTTAGCATTCTAATGAAGCCATTGAGATATGAAGATGTGAGGATGACAGATGGCACAGCACAGTGGCCCACTGGTGAAGGGTGAAGGCTCTGAAGCCAGAGAAGCTTGGAGTACCAGTCCCTGCTCCATTGCTTCCAACTAATCCTCAGTATTCTCATCTGTAGGAGATGCCCGTGGTACAGGTATCTGTGAAAAATTTCATCTCCAGAAAGGATCAGAGCCAAATGAGTCTTGCCATTGAATTTGTTGGACTCATTCCATGGTAACTGGGCCCAGATAATTAGAATTAGAAATGGTGCAATTATCGGGCTTGTTTAAATCACGTATGCTGCCTATCTCAGCCTGCCCTAAAGACCTTTCTTCCTTTCGTTCATTGGCCAAACTTCACAGAGCAGTTACATATATCTGTGCTGGAGCCAGACAGCCCAAGTTCAAATTTTGGCTCTGCCACGTATTCACTGGATAAATTGGGGCAATTTACTCAGTCCTTTCCTCCATTCACTAATCTGCAAAACAGGGGTAACAATTGTTTCTACCTCATAGTTTTTGTTTTTCTGTCTCATTTTACTGTTAAATGAATTCATGTAAAGCAGAACATCATTGGTACATAATAATTTCTTAATAAATTTAGCTGTTACCATCATTGGGCCATCTGCATGCTTGTGCCGTATTCATTTATAATCTATGCTATTTATTTAATCTTTATTTTATTTCATCCAACTCACTTTTTGACATTTAAATAAGGTAAATACTAAAAGGAAGCTTCCCAACTTTATGTTTAGCCTCCCGAGGTTAAAAAAAATAGAAGAGCAAATGAAAGAAAGATGATTAAAAACTCCCTAGCCTAAAGCAAAGGGGTCATCCTGACAAAATCAGAGACATTGGAAAAGAACTGGGAAGAGAATTATATTCCCACTGAGGCCTCTCTGTGTTGTTCGTGGGGCTTGGGCCACCTACACTCACCTCACCCTCCACCTGAAGACAGGCAGTTTCTCATTACGGACCGAGAGTCTCACATTTCCTTTGTCCATTTGCTTTGCTTGAAAAGCACCGTTCAGGAGAATTATTCACTTATTCAGCAGCCATGTGCTTCCTCTGAGCTAGCCGTGCAGGGCACAAGGGGACAGACAGGGTCTGGGACGTGGCTCTTGGGGAGCCTGACAACTATCAGCACTGTACCGTCACTGGAGTCAGGGAGGCAGCCATCTGTGTGCCTTTTCTAACCAAACAGCTATGGCTTGGCAAGGCCAACAGTCTGAGGATTCGGTGAAATGACATATTCAGTAGCAGTCATGGTGGCAATAAGCGCAGGCCTTCAAGTAGCACAATGTGTCAGCCCTTTCACGTGTCAATTCATTTGATCCTCAGACGACCCTGTGAGGTTGGTACTGTTATTCCCATTTTGCACGTGAAGACACTCTCCACACAAGGTGTAGAGAGATTAAAAACTCATCTGTGATCACACAGCAGGAGCAAATACACAAACCCCAAGTTCAGCTCTTAGCTACTACGCAATTAGCCCAACTCCTGGCGTGTGGATGGTAACAGTAGAACAGCTAGCATTTCATGAAGATTTGTGTGTGTGCATGTATGTGTGTGAAAGTGTGCGTATGTGTCACTCTGTTGAGAGCTATGATGCTTTAGTTCATTGATTCCTCAGAAACACCATGTGAATTAGCATGGGCACCTCCTGTTTATGTCAGTGACCGGTTTCTGAAAATCACATGTTCTGCATTAAAAAAAAAAAAATTAAAAAGTTGATTAAAAGTCTACTTCCTTTTGTTTTAAATAGGAAAACTTACAATGTACTACACTTCAATCCCAAACACTGAATTAATTTCCTCAAAATAATTAAAGCTCAGGGAAAAGGCTATATTATAAAAAACAATCACATTATGATATAAATGCCTATTAGAGCCTGGTTTCCTGATTACGCAATGGTTATCTGATTGTTACCAAACAGTTGTTTTGCTTTCGGTAACCCTGCCATGGCTCACTTAATGCCAGTGGCCTTCCAGATGCACTTGCCACAAAAACATCTCCCCGTGGTGCTGACATCCAACCAACTGTATTTCGAGTATAACATGAGACTTTGTCCACACATCGTTTTGTTAAAATCCTATTGAGTTGTGCCGTTGTAAATTATCTGTATGCATATAACCTATAAGGTAGGTAATACATAGTTAGAAATATATGTTTATGTTTTATATAAACATCAGCCAGGAACGTGGTACAGAGTTTGGAAAGCTGTAAGCATTCTATTGGGAAAATGTGAAGAAGTAGACCTTCTTCTACAAGGGAAGAAGGCCTGTACCACAGGCATCTCCTACAGATGAGAATACTGAGGATTAGTTGGAAGCAATGGAGCAGGGACTGGTACTCCAAGCTTCTCGGACTTCAGAGCTTTCACCCTTCACCACTGGGCCACTGTGCTGTGCCATCTGTCATCCTCACATTTTCATGTCACAATGGCTTCATTAGAATGCTAGCATTGTTTCAGTTCTTGTTTAGTATTATTACTATTATTATTAGACTCTTAGCACTCATGTTCCAGGCACTGCGCTAAGTACTCATCACATATTGTTTCTTTGCTGTTCACCCCTCCATCAACTCTGACAGAAGAATTATATTATCTCCAACTTACAAATTAAAAAAAATTGAGACTTAGACAGGTTTCGGAAGTTGCCCACTGGGCATAACTTGTTTAAATAATTTAGTCAACCACAAGTCTTTCCAAGTGCCTACTATGTACTCAGTTACATACCAGGGTTATTTAGTACTGTATTACTGGACAAGGAACTTCATAATAGTAGGATAAGGCTCATGGCTATGGTTCAAAGACATGACGTATTTTACTAGTCCATATTTCAATTTTGTTTCTGTAATAAAGCCATGCAATTGTATCATGACCTTTGTCTCACCCTAAATAATATGGTGTAACTTATATTTTATACATTTATGTAGATATACATATGTGTTTGTTGCTAAGTTCAAGTAAGTCTGAGGTCAGAGACCCGATGACTGATGTCCCAGAAAGGAGAATTCTTATGATGCATAAATGATAGCTGATCAAGCCAACACAACTGCTTGAGGAATTATAGCTTATAGAGTTGCTTGGCAGATGAAATCATTGACTAATTAGAAAATAATGCATTATGCTGTGCCTAGAAAAATCACAGAGCACGAGGAGCGGAACTGTGTTCTGAGTTACTATGGGCTGCCAGTCACAATAAAGCCTGTGCCTTAGGTTTTCTTTTTCTTTTTCTTTTTTTTTTTTTCTTATCCCTACAGCCCAGAAGTTGAAACAGACCCTGGAACCTTGCGATACTGAATATCCAGCATTTGTCTCTGAGCGCACCATCAAGGAAACCTCAGGGAACATTGCTTGTGAAGACTGCTCCAAGTAAGGCCCCCACCTTCCTCCTCAGTGTAGAGCTTTCCCAGATGGGCCAATGCCACTGGCATGCACGGGATTACGTTTTGAGAGATGGAAGCATGGCTGCCCTCTTGTGTGAGGAAGTATTTCCACCAGGTCGGAAGAAAAACACTTGGCTTTGTTGGATCATTTAGAGTTTGGGAAGCATTCAAAATGCGTAAGGATGCATCTTGAATATAGGAAATTTTTAGTCCTGTTTGTTGGTGGTTGGAAAAAGTCCTAATTGGTGTTTCCTCAACGGATGGCAATTTCAGCTCTCTGTTCTAGGAAAGTCCTTATCTTTACTGAAGGCACCAAATCTTCAGTATTCACTGAAATCTAATATGTTAGAAACGTTTCTTGGTGGTTTAATATGCATTTTCCTGATTACTCATGAGGATGGATCTCTTTTTAAATTTTTGTTTGTTTGTTTGTATTTCCTGACCGTTTCATTCCTGTTGGCAGTTTTCTGTTGGGTGGTGGATCTATTTGGACTGATTTGGCTGTTCTTGCTGTTTTTTGGGTGCGATTTCTTTGCAGTCGCATACTTTGCATATGTGTCTTTCTGTCTCTTCACATTTATAGACGTCCTTAGATGCATGGAAATTTTCTTTAGCTTTTATTTTAATGTAGTCTAATTTATTCTTCTTCTACGATTTGTGCATTTCATTCTTTACTTAAGAAATTAGTCTCTGCCCTAATGTCATAATGATATTCTCATATATTTTTATTCTGAGTGCTTTAAAGGCGTGCCTTTTATATTTAAGACTTCAATACTTCTGGAATTTGTTTGTGTGTGTGGCATGATGTAGGTTCTAATTTGGTCCTTCTCCATATAGTTGGCCTTTTAACCAGCACTTTTTATTGAATAGTCTTTATTTTCCAATATATTTATTACAACACCTGTGCCATAGGCTGAGTTCCCATCTATATGCAGATCTGCTTCCAGGTTTTATGGTTTGTCAGTAAACCTATGCTAACATCATGCCTCTTTAATTATTATAGCTTTATAATATGACTATATTTAGGAGAACAAATATCCTTTCTTTATTCTTCTTCTAAGTTGTCTTGGTTTTTCTTTCTTCTTTCCTCTTTCATATTAATTTTGGAATCAGCTTATTAGTTCCCATGATCTATGCTAGGGTTTTCATTAAAATTGCTATAAGTTTTGTATTAATTTGAAGGTAATTGCTATCTTTGATATTAAACCTTTTCCCTGATAAACTACCTGGATCTATTTAGTTGCATACGTCTTTTTCTATGTCTTTCAATACAGTTTTATAATTTTCTGTTAGATTTATAACTAGACAGCGTATAGTTTTTGTTGCCAACATTAGTGGCATATATTTAAAACTATATTTTCTAATTGGTAATTGCTAGCATATGAGAACATCACTGATTTCTGTCCATTGAGTACCTTATATCCAAGAAATGTTCTTTTAGATCTCGTAGTTTCTGTGTAGATTCTCTGGGGCTTTTTGTGTAGATAGTAATATCACTTGTAAAAATTTTCCTTTCTGATCTCCATTCTTAATTATTGTTTCGTGTTTTATTGCACTGGACTTCGGATACATAGTTGAATAGAAGCAGTGAGAGTAGGCAGCTGTGTCTTGTTCCTAATTTAAAGGAATTGCTTCTAATAATTCCATGTTAAGTATGATGTTGGCTGTAGGCTTTTTAAATTGTAGTAAAATATAATAAAAAAAAATTACCATTGTAACTATTTTTAAGTGTACAATTCAGGGGCATTAAGTACAATCACAGTGTTGTGCAGCCATAACTATTATCCATGTCCCAAATTACTAGAGGTCTTTGATAGTTAACCATTTATTAAGTCAAAGAAAATCTCTTTAAGAGTGTTTGCTGCTGTTGTTATTGTTTGAAATTTGAATGGATGTTGAATTTTATAAAAAACATTTTCTATATTCATTCCTAAAATAATTTTAATGTGTTAATATGTTGAATTAAATTGATATAATTTATTTTTTTAATCACGAAATATATATACTATTAATATAAACATCTTTAGTAGTAGATGGGTTGTCTATTGTGAAAACATACTTGCTTTCCCAGGATGGACATTGATGGTCATTATTATGAAAAACAAAACCATATTTCAGGATTCATCTGCTCATATTATATTGTGAACTTTTGCATCTGTGCTCCAAAAGGGGAGTGAGCTATACTTCTTTCTTGTACTGTCATTTGTTTTTGCTATTAAGGTCATTTTATTGTCACAAAATTACTTGGAGAGTTTTTCCTCTTTCTCTAATAACTGTATATAACAACTTAACTGTTTCTTGTAGGTTTAGTAAAACTTACCCATAATGCTATCAGTAACTGATAGGTTTTTATTTCTTTGTTTTTGTGTGAGTAAATTTTCAACTACCAAATTGCTTTCTTTAGTGGTTACATATCTCTTTGGAATTTCTGGGGGGGGGGGTTGGAAATGATTTTGATGATTATAAATCTTAGAAAATTGTCTACTTCATCTCACTTTTCAAGTTTGTTGCATGCATTTGTTAATAGTGTTCTTTTTTTGATTAAAAATGCTGTCATATTTGTGATTTTGCCCCCTTTAAATCAATGTTTCCCTCCCTATCTCCTTTTTCTCCTCCTCTTCCTCCTTCTTCTTCTCCTTCTCCTTCTTCTTCTCTTTCCCCTCTTTCTCTTCCTCCCTCCCTCCCATGTTCTTTTTCCTTCTTCCCTCTCTACACTAGCAGAGATATATTTGTTTCCTTTTTCTTTTCAAAGAATTATCATTTAGTTTGTCTGATTCTCTGTTGTTTCTTTGATTTTCTATTTCATTTATTTTGCTTCTTATCTGTATTTATTACATTTCTTTTAAGTTTTAGGGGGTTTTCTGTTGTTTTTTTCCTAACATTTTGTGTTTTCCACTTAGCCAGCTCCACTCATGTATAATATATTTTATATATTTATGTATTTTTTCTGCATTCCAGTTGATCAGCATAAATTTAATACATAGGGCTTTCATTATTATGTAGCTCTAACAATTTTCTAATTTTCACAATTTTTTATGTATAAATTTTAAAATAGTATTTTAAGATTTTTTAATATGTGGATTTTGAGACTATTTTTTATGTTTATGGATCTCTAATTACATGACATTGTGGTCTGCATAACACATATTTTTTAGTATGTGTGGAGACTTACTTTGCATTCTAGTACTTGTCTGTGTGTTTTTGAAAGCAACCGCAGTTTCATTCTCTAATAACTGGGTACAGGGATTAATATATTAGTATGTATTTGTTGGTTCAAGTGTGTTAATTGTGTTTCAAAGTTTCCTTTTTTTTTTAGAGATGGGGTCTATTTTAAATGGCATTTAACCTCTTACTAAGCTTAGGGATTTTTCAACTCCTTTATGTCATTCAATGCATCTTGCTTTTTATATTTTGAAGCGTTATTACCATGGACATCTCTGTTTGAGATTGATAATAGCTTTCTAATAAATCATTCCTTTATCACTATGTAATAACCTTCTTTAATGAAAGTGCTTTATGCTTTAATATCTATTTTGTTTCCTAATAACATAGGTACAGTAGCTCTTTTGGTAACACTTTCTAGGCATATTTCCCCCTTTCCTCCATTTTCAATTTTTTTAAAATCATTTTGTGTTAGGATTCTATCTTATAAATAGAGTATAACTTGATTTGAAATAGCTCTATTATTTCTAGATTTAATCTTTTAAAATTTAGGGGTTACCAACAAGTTTGGATTTATTTCTATTGTCATTTTATGTGGACTCTATTCTCCTTTTTTTTTTCTTTCTTTCTTCCTTCCTACCTGCTTGCCTTCTGTTGGATTTATTATCCAGTTTCCTCTATTCCTTTTTTTCCTTACTAGTTTGTGAAGTATAGTCTTTTCTTTTAGTAGTTAGCCTTAACTTTTTTGACATATTTTAATTGGTCAGGATCTTTTCTCTCCTCCAGGACAAAAACCTTATAACCCTCTAAGTAAGATTACCTCCCATCTCTTTCGTGTGATATTTTCTAACATTTTAGTTCTTTTGTGCTTTTAAATCCACTAAATACTGTATTGTTGTTGTTTCTGCCTATCATAAATGAAATGTTTACCAATTTGTTTACTCACCATTGCTTTTTTATGAACCATTGCTTTTTGTTTTATAGTACTTTGGAAGTTGTTTCAAAAATGATCTGGGAGTTGTAAATTCTCTCATTCTTTGTCTAAGATACATTTTTTAAATGCTCTGCAGGAATAATTTATCTCCATACTATGTAAATCAAAATATTTTAAAGATACTACTCCATTGTCTTCTGGCTTTTAGTTTTGCACCTTTGTAAATAGTCTGTCTTTTCCCCTTCTCTGATGGCTTGTAAACTGTTTACGCTTTCTTTAATTTTCTGAAGTTTCACTGCAGTATGTCTAGATATAAATTTATTTCTGTTTGTTTATATACTTTATTCTGGATAATTTCCTTCAGCTCATACGAGAGTTCATTAATTTCTTTTTGATTGTGTCTAGTCTGCTGGTGCTTAAAGAATCCATTGAGTTTTTAATATGGATGTCTTTTTATTTCTGGATGGTTTATTTGCTTCTTTTAAAAATCTGTGTATTCTTTTATAGAGAGCCTTATTCTTAAGTTTCCTACAGCTAATTATAAAGGCCTTTTAAGATTGTTTTAGTAGTTTAACTTTTGAGAGTACTGATCCTCTTCTTTCTTGTGTCTGCTTTCTGTCATAGTAGATAATTTGCTCATGTGTTTTGTCATTTTTTACTATAAACTGGTGTTTACCATTATTATTTTTCTAAGAACAGAATAGAGCTTGAGTTTCTCTTCACAACAGGTTTACATTTGGGCTTCAATGATATGTCCTATTGGTACTGAATGTCTGGGAATAATTGTTATGTAATTTTTTTGTATTTAGGAGTTTCTGCACCATATAATTATAGTAAATATTTTTTCTAAGCAGCATGCAGTTTAGGCTGAAAGTTTGATTTCAGAGTCCCAGATTATCAGCTTTTTACACTTAGTTATAAATGTACAAGTTGGCATTTTGTATCTTTTCTTGTACGTGTGTGTGTGTGTGTGTGTTTAAACATGCTTGTTTTGTTTTGCTGTTTCATTTCCAGCATGTCTGAGTGTTTAGAGCAGAATGGCTTCCATACTTGCCCAATCTGCCATGTTATATTTTACTCTTCTGACAGAAGACTTTCGAGAGCAACCACAAGAAAGCAGTGAAGTGTTGTGGTTTAGTGCAGGAGCTGTGGAATCAGAGTCCGGGGTGTGAGTTCTCACTCTAGCAGTTGCTAACTGTGAAACCATGAGCACGCACCAACACACCCTGGTGTGCTGAAGAAACTCAGCTTCTTCCTGGGGAATTTGGGGAATAATAATAGTAAGTATGTCATAGGCGTGTTGTAAGAATGAAGTGGGGAAGTTTATATTGTGAATTTAGCATAATGCCTAGAACAGAGTAAGTACTCAGTCAACGGCTGCATTGAATACAAGTGTAATACCATATAAACTTAGCCATAAACCATTCTGTTGAAATGTGAATTTTCCTTTCCGTAAGTCTAACATCACTTCACCGCTTTAGAATTCCCTGTGGCAAAAGGTACAACATATATACATACATATATATACATATATATATCTATCTCAGATGATCAAAGGTCATGTACGCCTTAAGGGTTGTTAACAGTTCATGACTCTGAAGTAGACTCTACTGAATCAATAATAATTGCAAACGTTTTTGACCAGAGGGATATTATATCCCGCATCATCATAACTACACACGCCATGAGGTGGCCAGTATCTTTTAGAGAATGATAGGTGATTGTATTTAGTGGAGTAAGTTAGATTTCTTATTTCCATTCTAAATGAGAAAACAAATAGAACCGAGACAGATGATTGCTAGGGCAAGTAATGTTTCCTTATTGACTCATGATTAGAAACCAATGACCCGAATGCAGTTTGATTAAAATAAGCAACCTAACGATTTCAAACTAAAGAGAAAACCCCCTTACTTCATTCAGTGAGAAGTTAATGCATGCCTGCTATGGCCCAGAAACTGCTGGTCCTTGGAAATCCAAAGATAAAGAAGATACGAGGTTGATTTGAAGGTGTTTACACCCGCCAAGACTAGTCTGTTTCAAATCTTGAATTCCATGCTGGGTTGAAGACTCACAGGAGGTCGAGAAGTTGAGTAAGACCTTATACAGTGTGCTGGCAGCAGAGGAAAGATCACAGGCTTTGAAGCTTTCCTTTCAAAGCTTTATTTCAAGACCACCACCCAGCAGCTCAGTCGTACTCTACAGAAGCAAAACCATAAAGGCTCAGGGGTCAGAACGGGGAGAGGAAAAAGGACTTGTGCTTTTCCTTTCTTTTTTCATAAGCTTTTTATTGACGTATAGCACATAGAGAAAAATGTACAAACTGTATGTTTGCAGCTTGATGAGTTTTCCCAAGCTGGACACATTTATCTATCACTCAGGTTAAGAACTGAAAGAACATTGCAAGCCCCCCCGGGAGCTCCCCATCAGCCCCCGTTAGTTACAACCCCCACTTGCCATAAGATAACCACTCTATTGATTTCTCACATCATTGATTGCTTTTACTTGTTTCTCATGTCAACTTGTGAGATGGCGATTTGGTTCATAAGATATGAGGGCAGATGGACTGACTTTGAGGGAGGTTTCTAAGGAATTCACTTGGAAAACAAAATAGGGCCTTAGGGAAAATATTAAAGATAGCTTAGGACGTCAGTGAACATTCCTTGATTGTCTATTATATCCAGGATACTGGGCTACCCCGTGGGGAAACAGTGATAAATGAGTCACACATGATCCCCATCCTCATGGAGTTTACAGACAAGTAACCAGGCAATATCAACACTCCATGCTTAGAGAGGGTTACGTGGGAGCATAGAAGGGAGCCTGGGTTGGTCAGGAAAGGCGTCCTGGAAGTGACCACCAACACTTCCAGACCACCAACACACAGAGGAATTAGCAGGTGAGAGTATCCAGGCAGAGGGAAGAGCCTTATGTAGACAAGAGAAATTGTGGTTTGTTCAACAAATTGTTAGAAGTTCAGAGAAGCTGGAACACAGAGTTTGGGCTGAGGAGACATGGGAAAGAAGACAAGGAATGAGAAAGGGCCAAATTGTGGTGCCCCTTTAATCCTGTCAAAGAGAAGTAGTCCTTTGAAGGACTTTAGATACTGAAGTCAAATGATTTCAAATGAAGTTGAAGGACACCAGTGTGGAACAACAGAAAGATTCTCTTTTGAGGATTAGAAATTGATAGATCAGCTTGGGTAACTAGTTGAAGGAGAAATCAATTCACAACTTTTTTTTCCCCTCTGAACCAAAAATCTTTGTTATAAAATTATGGTATCATGCTCATGTCACATAAAAATAGGCTTATAAAAGTAGTCACTTTGGGAGCTTGAGAAGGAGTGAACCCTTTTATTCTTGTCTTTCTGTCTTGCATTGCTCCATTTCATGAAATAAAATTTATTAGAAAATATATCTGACTATTTTCCAAAACATTTGTGAAGATAACATTTTGCATGTCATATGATCTTTGTATTCTTAGAATGCAATGTGTTAAGGAGAAAAATAATACTGACTTTTGTCATCTTTCCCTTCTTGATGGCCAGGAGATCTTTCAGGATAGTGGCCAACACATTTGGTGGTGACCAGGAAGCCAAATTTGCATGGTCTGCTTTACATCTAATTCGTGTAGAAATTTGTAAACCTTTGCCTGGAAAGAATGAGACTTTGCAGGACTGGTTCTCTAAGACAATTACTAATTTTTGATCAATTTTGTAGGTAACTTCAGGTCAGGGGCAGTGACATTCAAAAATAACACAATTCTACAGCATTTGGCCAGAAGTGAGTTGGAAACTGAATTTGGTGAAAATTACAGTATTTCAGAAATTACGCACTAAGATCTTTTTCAAAGAAAAACATCTCGCCTCCCGCAATGGAACATACAAAACTATGTCCATTACAAACCATTCTCAAGGCAGCGATTACTTCCCTCCACAAGTAACGGCAAACCATAGAGCAACAATCCCTAAGAGCTGTGCGCTTCCCACGAGAACATGCTTCATGTTGCAGTGTGCTCTCAGCCTGCCATTAACAATCTTCCCATCTCTTAGAAGAAATCACATGACCTTGGTGCCTAAACACGTTACTATAACTCAGGAAACCATGTCAGGTGCTTCTAGCTGAATAGTAAAAGGCTTCTTGGTCTCCAACGATCTTTGAAGACTGGCTGCCCCCAACTCCATTTCTGTGTCCTATTTCCAAAATGACTTGATGGTTTTATGTGGAAAATACATCACGAGGTGACTCAGCTACTCGAAATAGAAACACATAAATTGGCGACTCCAAAAGTGGACATTTATCTGTCTATGTTATAGACAGATATATTATAACAGAGGGACAGTATGCGATGTTTTAAAAAGAATTTTCAAAAATATAGGGTTTATTAAGAATGCAGGAGCCTAAAAGAAAATACGAATTTACATAAGAATGTCATTAGGGTTGGTGGTTTGGCTGCTTTAACCAATAATTTTCGTCATTCAATATCCCACTGATTATTAAATTAATCTGTTACTCAAACAGCAATCAAAAACAACTCAGCCCATATTTTCTGGGCATTTGTGACTGTCAACAAGTTTAACAAAATTGGATATCTAAAAAGAATGTAATGTTTTACTATTTTCCAATACATTGCTTTTCTTCTAGATAGCCCTTCAACCTTCGCTGAGAAAAGGATCCACAAAGGTTTCCTTGAAATGAAAATCAATTGCTAACTTAAATACTTATAGCCAGTTAAGAAAAGTAATTTAATCAAAAATAAAGTTAAATATGTAACATTTGCAATGCTAGAGCTTTAAAAATCTTGTCACATTTCAATGCTGGCAAGATACTAATTTTTAAGGCAAATCAGATAGATATATTTTTTGAGTGTGTCTCTTTTTTTAGTACTATCACTCATCACTTTTCATAAAAATTATGTTGCCATCAGTTTCGCTTCGGGATCTGACCACAAGTTTTGCTCATCTTTCTGGAAGCCCCCAAAGCTGTGGCTACACTTTTCTTCTCTCATCACTTTTCCCCCCTCGCCTTTCATTTATCTACTAAGCTGAAAGAAAGTAATTGGTCTCGAAGCTGTGTTGACATGTTTCGTGGGCTACAGTTCAGAGAACCATAGTTCAGGGATTCCATTTTCCTACAAACTACTCCAATTTCCTGTTGAGGTCTCATGCTGGGTGGGCCATTTACCACAAGTCTTCAGACTGTTCTCAGCAAATGTCCTGCAGGTGTTCTTATCAACAGGGCCTTCTGGAAATGACCTGTAAAATGGACCCATTGAATAATGGGGACATGGTGTCTTCCCTAAATAATGGCTAAGAGGATGGGCTCTGGGATTGGACTACAGTCTGGGCTACCACACTTAACATAGCAAAGATTTTAACCAGTTATCTAAACATTCTGGGTTTCAGTCTGCTTATCTCCACAAGGGGCATAATCCCTGCTTCCTACGATCTATATGTGGGTTAAAAAAATGTGGAATCCTCCTACTTAGCACAGTGCCCAGTACAGCGTAAATGCTTCCCAAATATTTTTACAGAGCACAATGCACAGACCCGTCTGTGTTGACAGGGATATAGGAAAACCACAGAATTCCAGTTAGTCGCCTCTTCTGGATTTCTTAGCCTAGAAGGTGCAACTAATATTATCAGTTGGGAAAAGTAGTTTGTGAGGTTTTTGCTCCAATGAAACTGTCCTAGATAAAATAGATCTTGATTTTTTTACCACTTCCTGGATCTATTTGAGCTCTTGGTCCATAAAAAATTGGGAATTCTAAATTAGGGACTACACATACTCAACAGTGATCAGATATTTCATGGCACAAATTAGACACAGACTTTGCCAGTGGGAGTACATTAGTGTCATGAACAATATAATTTGTAGGCGTTAAAATAGAACAGGTTTTAACCACTTAATTTGCAAGCATACACTAATTTGTTGAAATATTTTTGTATCTCCTGCTCTATAGACTCTTGCCAAACTACTGTACTCAATCTTGTTTGAAACATGTAAATAAACGTTGTTCAGTTTCCCATGAAATCATTATTGGCCCTTTCCAATGGGTTTAGTTCACTTCTAAACAATGCAACTTTCCATTCTGCAGTGAGATTAACACCGAGGTTCAGACTCTTCCCGTTGGACATGGAGGGCTGTGCATTTATTCACCTCCAGGGTTTCCATCGGTGTCACTTACTCACTTATACCTTGCTTTGTTGGCTGGTAATGCGCAGTGCTATGGTTCACCCAAATCAAAATAGTTCGTGTCACTTTGACTTTCACACTGTCACGCCCATGCCACGGCACGGAAACAGCCTCCTTCACCCTGCATAGCTTTGCTTCCTGTTCTGCATCTCAGAAGATGATACGAGTAACTTCTAAGGCTGATTTCTTTCCATGAAAGAAGATTTAAAATATGACTCTATCTAATCTAAAAGCTCTCCATTGATTTGCCATGTAATGTTGAAGACTTGCCATGTAATGTTGAAGACGTGCCACTCATCCAGTCTATGTTTTTATGTTATGGGTCTGGGATGAGGTCTGAATCACTCTATATCAACTCCTACAATGAACAGTCGAGTTAGTGTTGTACGTTGCTAAAACATTTGGCTTTAAACTTTTTAAAAGGGCAGGGTGAGGTAAATGCTTATCTTGGGAGTTGTATTTTGAATTGTTGAAATAGCGTCAAAAGATGAAAACAGTCCAACAGCATTAGAATAATTGAGATGAAAAACTTTTGATTTTTCTACCAATTCTTCTGCATCTCAACTCAGTGAAGCACTTTACTAGAGACAGGACTTCACTGATTCTCTTTCTCAGATGCTCACAGGAAAAAAAAGTGCCCTTATTTCCAGACGCAATGATGATTACAACTTTGAGGTTCCAGATAGAATGGCCGTTGTTGTGTAAGTGTTGCTATCTTTACTTGCCCTTTGATAAGCAGTGTTTGGAGAGGTTTTAGTACAGGAAATGTTGTAAATTACTGTTTTCCCTCACAAGTCCATGATGCAAAATGAGAGGGGCGTATGTCTATAATGACTAGGCAGGTCTCTACCTGACATGAATTAGTCTCACAAACAATTTCCCATTTGTACATTTCTTAATGTGTGGGAAAGCAGGGTGGGAGCACATGTAAGTCTGGCCGGGCTCTCGACAGAGTGAGGCTTTCCTCTTCCATGCTGGAGGGTAGGAGACCAGTAGAGCCAAGGAATATTTTTAGAATGTTTATTTGCATGTGGAATGGAGGAGTGCAGAGCTGTATCCACACTATTGACGTTTGCAAGCTGCATTTCTGCGGTGTATTGTCTCCATCCCAATGGCTGTTTGTGCTGTGACGCCCACCATCCCTACCTCAAAGAGCAGTCTGTGCTCCTCCCTTGGGCTGCCCAGTGCTGCACCTGAAGTGGCTTAGCGAGTTGCCAAAACCCTATGGATGTGTGTTTATTAACTCTCCAGCTTGCCCTCCATTTGTTTAACTTGGAAAGACTTTATATATTCCTATGGGTATTAAAAACCCATCTGATGTATTAAAGGAGCTCAAAGGATCAAAGTAGAAATGCTGCTTGAAATGCAGCCTATTGAATATAGACTTAAAATTTCTAGACACAAACCACTTTTTCATGGCATATTTTGTATACTCAAGAAGCAAATTCATTTTTTAATGATCAGCTTTTCTTTGGGACTTGGAATTTCTTTTTTTCTTCAGGTGACCTGCACTCCCACCTTTTTAGGATAACTCACGATTTGTACAAGAAGACCCCTTGGGAACCTAGGGTAGAAGCAGGCATTAACCTCAATATGATTTTCATGCCTGGGAAGATGCAGCCCGAGAACCTTAATAGACGCATCAGCCCCTGGCTAATGACCAAGGTTCTTTGTGCATTTGGAAGAAAAATAGGTGGAGAGGGTACAAAAACAGGATCAGAATCACTCGTGACCCACAATAATTAGAGGTGTCGAGGATCAAAGTCGGAAGGATGTGGGAGACATTCTCAGGCGAGAGTCATTTTATCAGATGCTTCTCAAACAAAAACTGCTACACTGACTTTGAGAAAACAAATTATATATTTCTTGAATGATTCCATTTCTACTAAAGTAGATTGCCCTGGCAATCTTGGATTATTTTGGTAAATCCAAGCTTAGATGAGAATTCATATGTGATTATTGTTTATTGAATGCCTATTTTTTTGCCAGGAACTTCATGTCCATTTCCATATTTATGTTTCTTTCCAATGTTTCATTTTGTGTGCATTTCACCAAGTAGGAATCTAAGGCTCAGAGAATTGAAGTCTCTTGACCAGTGTTATAGAGCTGAGTGGGATCAAGGTCTGCCTGATTCCAAAGCCTGATACAGAATTCCTATGGCATCCAGTTAAATGCCTCTCTGTCTCGGTACCAAGTCACCTATGTAGCCACATGTCAGACTGAGTTCATCCCACAATCAGGGTTTGCTTTGGAAACTGACAATTCCGCCATTTACTTGACCTATGGGAAGAAATCTACAAACATCCTGTTTGACAAGAGCCATACATGTCCCACAGAGCTCCATCAGCCCTGCTTGGGGGCTCATAGAACTTAGCACATAACTGTCTAAGCATCTCTTTATTTCTCTTCCTCCCCCACCAAATCAGGTGAAATAGGCTAGCACAGTGGTAAAAAGTGATTCTGGCTTTGGTGTCACACAAACTTGGGTTTCAGTTCTCAGTGCCATCACTTCCTAACGGTGATATTTGCCAGCAAGTGACTTACTCCTTTCGGTTGCCAACTGCTTGTCTGTAAAATGAAGATGCTAATAGTGCCTGTAGGGCCTGTAGGGGTTAGGTTGATGTACACATCACAAGGTACAATTATAAAAAAGGTTTCTTCCAGCATCTAGCGTTTAGTTGGCACTCAATGACTGGGAGGTCTTACATCGAATCCATTGTAGATGGGGACCTGTGATGTTTAATTCCTATATTCCTAGCGCTTAACATAGGGCCTCGTATATAAATCATGGTCAGAAAATTGTTGATTGAGGCAAAGTTTCCCAAGAGAATAATAACCTTGTAAAGCGTGAGCAACAGGGGAGGGGTGGTGGGGTGTAATTCTAGTATCTGAGACACCTGCTATTTAGTGTGATATTTGAAAACAAGTATCTGTTTTGAAAACAACTAGAAGCTCAGATTCCCAAGAGCCAAAAGAGAACTTTGTGATTTTCCTTAGGAAAAGAGAAGGTGGTCCAGAGAAGGGAGGGGGCTTACCTGAGGTCCTGAAGGCATGGAGCAGCTGATGCCAAACCCAAAGCTCAATGGACGCCCCACTATTCAGGAATCTTTCTCTGCATCATTGCTTCTTCTTCATAGCTGATACTTTTAAAATAATTATTAACTGACTGACTAAATACATAAATAAATATTATACAAAGTGTGATACACAAACGTGGTAAGCAATTTGACTGTGTAGTACATAAAGATATGTAATGAGAATGAAGTTTCCCCCACCCGTGACCCCCTGCAACTTCTCTAGAGGGACAACCATTATTTCCAGGTCCTAGGGAGGCCTGATGGAAATGTACACATACAAGTATGTTGAATGTTTCGCCACTCATTTGTTTTTACAGGAATAATAACATACTGTATGTACTGTACTTCATTTTTTTTTCCCTCCTGATATATCCCAAACTATCTTCACATCATTATGTAGATTTGTCTTTTCTTTTTTTTTGATGGTTACCTGAGATTCCCTTTTGCAAGATGTTTTCATTTCACCAAATTGGACTTTTGGGTTGTTCCCAAATGTTGGCTACTTGAAACAAAATAGAAAGGAATAGCCTGTGTAATATGTAATTTATCCGTATGATAAATTGCTAGAAGAATTGGTGGGTCAAAGGATATGCATGTTTGTAATTTAGGTAGATCCTGCAAATATGCACTTTGGAGATATTAAACCAATTTGCCCTCCTACCAATTTAGGAGAATATGTTACCGATGCAGTGTGTTATCAAAATGTCTTGCCCTTTGCCAATCTGACAGGTGAAAAGTAGAATATCATTGTTATCTTAATTTTTCTTTTAATGACTGAGGTTGAATATGTTTTATATGTGTTATATTTCTCTTTTTGTGTATTCTCTAATTGTGTCCTTACCTCTATTTTTCTCTTAAGTTGTTAGTCTTATGTTGTTAGTCTCTTTTTTTTAAAGATATTAGACTTTTATATTTTCTATAGTAAGAATATTAACTATTTGTCCTACTTATTGCATCAAAAACATTGCACATCATAACAATTTTTTCATGACAAAAATAATACATGGCTGTTATGAAAAGGGTAGAGAACTACCTACAGTCTCATCATCGAGGGGTAAAACTACTGATAAATTTTAGTGTGTTTGCTCTCATTTATGTTTTCTGTAAGGTTTTTTTTATGGGGATAAATATTGTTTCATAGCATGGCTTTTTGTACTTGAAATGTCATAACATAGTTCATTGCCTTTAAATATTTATGCAACATAATTTTGAAAAATTACCACAGTATGCAGATTTGCTAGTTTCTTTAATCAGCCCATTTAAGCTGTTTGTAATATTTGCTATGTAAGTGATGCCATCATAGATGAATGTCTTTACTCCTCAAACTATGTAGTGATATTTTTAGTATCAATTCCTAGAAGGTGGGAATCATTTTTTGTTAAAATAAATCTTGATAATGGTAGTTACATAATATAGATATAAATGTTTCTTTCGATTCCTTTTTCTCTTGCTTATTGGGGTGGTAGGGTGGATAAGATATAACTTTTATAAGGAACAGATAATAAGAAGTTATTTTCCAAAACACTTCTCCAGGAAAATATGGTGCCAACTGAGAGTGGAACAGTAAGTGATGCAAATTTTTATTTCTCATGTTAAGGAGATAGGAGACTTCTGTTTGTAATTTAGCCTAAGACATAAGAAAAACAAAGAATACAGTAGTGATAGACAGGTTTATACATTTAAAGCTTTTGTTAGTAATTATTTATAAACTTCCTTACATTTTCTTTTTTTAAGCCCAGTTTTTAAAAAAGGTATTGACTTCTAGCAGGGTGCCAAGTTAATTATTTCAACTTAATAATCAGCAACAGTAAAATGACATTACACAGGCTTGTTCAGGGGTCACAGAAAAATGAGCTTCAGAAACACTTTTTGAATGTGTGAGCATGGCTATAAGTACAAGTAATCAGGAAAATTAAAGCAACATGAAAAATTGTTGCGATTAATGAACCTTGATTAAAACAGGATAAAGTGCTCAAGGTTGATAAAAAGTCACACAGTTTTCTGAGCATGCCTGTGTGTTCCACAGTGCTTATGTTAGTCTATGGGCAATCTCTCAAATGAATTATGCTAATGCTATTGATTCCAGCCATTTCCTGGCTGGCCTATTCATCTATTCTTATGTCATTTCTGCATTGTAAAGAACTCTGGCTTCAAATGCATGCCTATCAAGCTCTGAAAACTGAATTGGTTTTTAAGAACAGAGGCAAAACAGATACTGTACAATCTTGTTTTCTGTGTTTGGAAATTGTGCAGGCTAGAGAAAGAAGAGTTGAATGGTCTGGGCATTTAGGATAACTCTAGAAATGCTTTCAAGCTATGTCTCTACATGTTATGTGAAGCGGGGAATTCAGATAAGCATCTAGTAATTCGCACATGGACTAGGCTAGAGGCTAACATATGTTGGCCTAGTGATGGAAATGAATTAAGAGAAAGGTCTTGAATGCACATTAGCTTGAATTCTCCACTTAAATTTCCTATTATATATACAACGTCAATCCATCAGGTTTTTCTGAACCGTGGTCTCCACTTGTTTTTAAAAGTAAAATTGGACAAGGCCAAAATGATGGCTCTTCTTCTGGGGGCACCTGTACCTGTGGACAGTTTCATTAGACCATTTGGCTTAGACAGTAAACCTTATAATAGGCTAGCTAGCCATATCGTGATTATCTCCCCTCTTATGTTATTAGAGCATCCCTTGTGATTTATTTTTTAGATGGTCACCATGAGCCAAGAATTTTTTTTCCCCGCTTTTTAAAATGATGTCATTTTTCTACATTACTTTTCTCTTTCAGAACATTTATCAGTAGGTCTCAAACATAGGAGGGGGCTCATTAGAATCATCCCGGGCGATTATGGAAATGTAGGTTCTTGGGCCTCACCCTGAACCCACTGCTTCCCAGTTTCCAAGGGGTGAGTCTGGGAATCTGTATTTTTGGCATCCCCCAGGGGTTTCTGATGTACAGCCAGGCTGGGAGACTTCTGCAGGATCTCCTAGGATATCATACAATGGGACGTGACAGTACTTTCCTGCACTTCTTTGCCAAAAGCTTGATTCTCTCACTTTCTTTCTTATTGGCATAAACTAAGAAGAAGCCAGAAATAACTCAGAAAAACAAAAAAAGAAGAAGAAACCAAGGGTAAAGTAATGCCAAAAGTTTCATCTGCACTGTAGCCCCCTCAAAGATTCAGAAGTTGTTTGTCATGAGGTCCCACCAATGTGTGTTCAGGACCACAACTACCATGTTTCCCCAAAAATAAGACCTAGCCAGACAATCACCTCTATTGCATCTTTGGAACAAAAATTATTATAAGACCCGGTGTTATGTATATTATATTATACTGTATTATATTATATTAGACCCGGTCTTATAGTAAAATAAGACTGGGTCTTCTATTAATTTTTGCTCCAAAAGACACTTTAGAGCTGATTGTCCGCTAGGTCTTATTTTCAGGGAAACAGGATAGGAGGTGTTGTTATAATGCAGCTGGGCTTGGAGATAGATCACCGACCCAGGGTGTAAAATTGAGTTTGTGGGAAATGAGTGACAGTGAAAAAGGGATGAGTAATCATAAATGAGTTGTGAATCAGAGCTTCAGGAAAACCTGAACAGAATCTGCCCAGACATCACTGGCAAATCGAGGAGGAAGAATTTCAGAACTTGTGTCCCAGGATCTTGGAGAAAGCAGGTAATCCCTCCCTGTGAGGGGTGTGCTCCACTATAAACCAAAGCCAGGTGATACAGGATGTCAGGTATCACCTTCAATTTAGAAAGGGAAGAAAGGAAACAGGAGGGGATTCCTCCAGATTACCGTACAGTGAGGTTTGAAGGATGAGACAAATTAACTGTTTAGTATATCATGGCAGACATTTCCCCTCTCATTTCAGTATATGTTTTATTTCTTTTTCTAAATTGTCTTCTGTGATGTCACTTTTACCCCGCTGAAGTAGTCTATTTTTTTTCTAGTATTTAACATTGTTTTAAAGCAAAATACTATAAGGTACAACCCTGCTGTTTTAGATCAAAGTAAATATACATTTTTAAATGCATCTATTTATGAACTAATTTGTTCACTGTGCACACCTGTGGTGACATACACTGTGGTAAACACCAGGGATTAAAAATCAGATAAATTGGGCTCTTGCCCTTGATCTTGTAATCGAGTTGCATGACGTTCCTGAAAAGTCATTGCATCCCCAAAACAGCTTATTTTGCCTAATTTCTAGGACTCTCCTTTCCTCTCACTAACATCAGTGAAAAAGAAGTTGCTTCTGAAAGTTGGGCTATTTTGTCCAAGTGGACTTGAAAACCTCAAGCAACCAAATTCCTTTAACGTTGGAAAATTTGGTCATAATACCTGGAAGAACCATAGTAAAGTCCGTACCAACTAAGGTCATGAGTGTGTCCCTTTTCTTTTAAACCTTTTATCTTTTGTCCCCTTAAGTTATTAAGATGAATATACCAGTTACATTATTTCATCCTAAATTTTTTATGCTGGAGACATAGCCGGGGTGTCTTGAGGCCATATTTGTCCCGTGGGTTTGAGCAGTGCTGTAGGAAGGTGTATTCACAGGTATAAGATGAAATGCTGTATGACTCTTCATCATACATGTGACTCTTCATCAAAAAAATTCAATAAAATGCTGTATAAAATTCAATAAAAAATTCAAAATAAAATATGAATATACATCTACAGGCATGAAATCACATGCTGTACATGTGAATGAGCATATCCAAAGATATGAAATGTAGTATATGCCTAGATTAAAACAAATTTCTTCCTTATTTCTCTTAGAAAGTTAGAATTCATGTTAGCCTGTTAAAGGTTCTGGGAAGTCCAGTAGTAAACATACCCACTGAGCTGTTTCTAACCAGGAATTCACCAAACATGCATCAATATTTGGCAGAATAATTTTATAAAACTCATCTTGAGAACCACTCTGTTAAGCTAATCATTTCCATTACAGAGTGAATGAGATAGAAATCAGTCATGACTATTAAGATAGTTATAAGAGATTAAATGCTTTGGACATAATGCTAAGATATGTAACGCCAAGACATAATACCAAATAGGTAAATATTAACCTGTAGGTACATTTATTTAGCTAGGAGGTTTAGTTGGACGGTCTAGACTAGAGAGCCATGTGCCATAGAGAAAGGAAGTTGTCAGATGTCTGACTGGATGTATGAAATAGAGGCTAAATCCTTGCCCATTCAATTAAAAAAAGAGAAAGAAAAGACATGTTAGCTACCCTGAAAGATTCTTCTGGCACCTTCCCAAAATACATTTCTTGAAAACAGAACCATAGGGAGACCTAAAAGAGGCATACACATTCATTTCTCTGTCCTTAGTATCCAAAGAATAATGAGTCCCATGGTCAGGACCTTCTCAATAATGTTTATCTTCAGAAAATGTCCTATCCTGTATTACTGTGGTATTCTTTTATCTCTCACCAGTGATAGTTTGGAAATTAACTTAAGGGAAAAGATGTAAAAAGTGTCAGAGTTAAGAAAAAAACTTTACACATATTTTTTTCCCCTCTTAACGGTCATTGGAAAAGATTAATTTGTAAACTTGTTTATGGTAATGCGATAAACATAAAATTGAGAAGAATAGTATAATGGACCCATGTGTCCCTATGACACAGCTTCACCAATTATCAGCATTTTACTGATCCCATCTCATTTTAACCCCATGTACAGTCTCCTTATGATTATTAAAATCATTAATAGTACTACTATTATTATTTTGCCAGAACATTTTAAAGTAAATCCCTGACAGCATATTTTTTTTCATCTGTAAATACTTCATAGTGTATCTCTTACCGATAAGGACTTAAAAAGGTTAATCACAATGCCATTATCATATGTTAACCATAACTCCTAAATATTATGCCCTATCTATATCCAGAATTCCCCCATTGTTTCAAAGTGTCTTTTTATTTTTGGTTTGTATGAAGCAGAACCAAATGAATTGCACACATCGCCTTTACCTGGGAGGTTCTTTGTTCTAGAAACTGCTCTATATTCTTTCTGCATTTCCCTGAAGATTAGTGATGTTGAGTACCTGTGAGCCATCTGTATGTCTTCTTTACAAAACTATCTATTCAGTTCCTCTATCCATTTTAAATCAGGTTGTTTGTTTGTTACATGTTGCCCATTTTTTTACATTGGGGTTTTCTAAATGAGTGTTTTGAGTGTTGATAATTTTTTGTGTATTCTAGATACATGGAAATATGTGATTTGAAAATATTTTCTTCAAGAGTGTGACTTGTCTTTTCTTTCTCTTAACAGTGTCTTTCACAGAGCAGAACTCAGTTAATTTTGTTGAAATCCCATTAATCAATTTTTTTTAGTGGATTGTGCTTTTGTTTCATATCTCAGAAATCTTGGCCTAAACCAAGGTCACAAAATTTTTCTTTTATACTTTTCTTCTAAAAAGTTTATACTCTTCAACTTTACATTTATATCTGTGATCAATTTTGAATTATTTTTTGTACATGGTGTGAAGTACAAATTCAGATTGTTTTTTTTTTTTTTTGCATATAGATATTCATGTATTCCATTACCATTTGTTGAAAAGCTTATTCTTTCTCTGCTGAATTGTTTTTATATCTTTGTTGAAAATCAAACACCCACACGTGTGTGTCTATGTCTGGACTCTATTTTATTCAGTTGATTGTTATAACTTCCTATTAAGTCTGGAAATCAGGAAACAACAATCTGTAAACTTTTTTTTTTTATTCCTCCACTTTCTCCAAATGCCTTTATCTATTCTAGTACATTTATCTTTCCATGTAAATTTTGGAATGAAATTGTCAATTTTTTAAAAAAATTCTGCTGGGATTTTGTTTGAATTTGTGTTGACTATATAGTTCAGTTTGGGGAAAACTGACATCATAACACTGCTTAGTCTTCCAACGTATAAACATGGTATACCTCTCCAGTGCTTTTGGTCTTCTTTGATTTATTTCATCCAAGTTTTACTGTTTTCAGCTTACAGATTTTTTAAATGTTTTGTTGGAGTTACACTTAAGTTTTTGCTGTTCCTTTGGTGCTATTTTAAATACCTTTTCATTTTAATTGCCAATTGTTCATTGCTACTATATATGAATATTATTGATTTTTCCAGGTTGATCTTGTATTCTACCACCTTCCTAAGCTTATTAATCATGCTTACTTTTCTGTAGCTTTTTAGGATCTGCTATATAGACAACTTATGTCATATGTTTTTAGAGACAGTTATATTTATTCTTTTCCATGCTGCATGACTTTTCTTTTCTTGCCTTTTTGTAGTGACTAGGACCTCCAGGGTGATGTTTAATAGGAGAGTATGAGCAGACCACCTTGTCATGTTCCCAGTCATGGAGGGAAAGCATTTAAAATTTTAGTATTAAGTCTAGTATTAGCTATTAGTGGTTTTAGATATCCTAGTCTTTTAATATAGGAGGTTACATTGGTTTTAAAATGTTGAACCAGTCTTGCATTCCTGGGGTAGACTTTATGTGGTCAAGATATTATTCTTTTCATATATTGCTGGATTCAAATTGCTAATATTATGTTGAGGCATGTTTGCTTCATGTTAATATGGTCTGTTGATGTGTAATGTTCTTTTCTTGTAGTACTGTGTCTTGATTGGGTATCAGGATAATCTGGCCTTCTAAAAAGGCATGTGAAATGTTCTCTCCTCTTTTATATTCTAAAAGATTTTGTGTAGAATCTATGACTTTTTCCTTAAATGTTTCATAGAATTCCCTGGTGGACTTCTGGGCCTGAAGATTTCTTTATGGGAAAAATTTTAACTACTAATTTAGTAACTGTAATCAATATAGGACTGTTGAAGTTGATCTATTTCTTCTTGAGTGGGTTTTGGTAGATCATGTCTTTCAAGGAATTTGTCTGGTTCATCTGAGTTGTCAGATTTATAGACACATTGTTGGTTTTTTGTATTCCCTTATTATCCTTTTCATATCTATGAGCTATAGTGACGGTCCCTTTTTCATTAATGATAGTTTTAGTTTGTGTCTTCTCTCTCCTTGACTTGGTAATAGAAAAAAAGAGTTTTATTAGTTTTGTTGATCATTTTAAAGAATCAGCTTTTAGTTTCATTTGATTTTTGTTCTCATATTTGTTGTTCTCCTCTTAACTGTATCGCTTTCTTTGTATTCCTTGCTTTGAATTTTTTTTTCCTAGTTTCTTATGATGAAAAATGAATTTTGATTTGAGACCTTTTTTTTTCTTTTATAATATAAGCATTTAATACTAGAAATCTTCCTGGAAGCATCTCTTTAACTGCTTCCCACCATTTTTTATTTGTGTTGTGTATTTTATTTTATTTTTCATTAAATATTTTCAAAATATTTTCTCATTTCTCCTGCAATTTCCTCTTTGACCTTAGGGTTCAATTTCAAATATTTAGGGATTTTCCAGAAATATTTGTTAATTGGTTTGGGGTTTAATTTCATTATGGTTTAGAAATATTCGTTGTATAATTTATTTATTTATTTTTTAATTTGCGAAGAGTTGCTTTATGACCCATAACCAGATCTAATTTGGTGAATGTTCCACATGCACTTGAAAAAAATATATATTGTGCTGTGTTGACTGAAGTGTTCTAAACATGTCGGTTAGGTAAAGTGTTTCTACATCCTTCACGATTTTCTGTCTTCCTATGCTGCTTATCCTATTGATGACCAAAAGAAGACTGTTGCAGTCTTAACCTATAATAGTAGATTTGCCTTGTGTTGTTGTTGTTGTTTCAGTGTTTATTAATTTTTGCTTCTTTTATTTTGATATTTGATTGTTAGGTACATACGCATTTAGGATTGTTATGACATTTTGGTAAATTGATTCCTTTATCATTTTGTGATATCCTTCTTTATACTTAGAGTATTCCTTGTTCTGAAGTATACTTTGTCTGATGTTAATGTGGTCATCGCAGCCTCCTTTTGTTTAGTATTTTCATAGTGTATTTCTTTTAGTCTTTTTTACATTGAACTTATCTATGTGTTTATAATTGGAGGGTTTCTTATAGACAGGATATAGTTGGATCCTACTTTTTTATCCAGGATGTTAATCTCTATCTCATAATTGGTATGTTAGGCCATTTATTTTTAAAGTATCTGTTGATATGTTTGGCTTAAAATCAACCATCTTCCTGGTTGTTTTCCATCTGAGTTATTCTTTGTTTCCTTTTTTCCTCTTTTTCTACTACCTTTTTATATTGTCTTATGATTCCATTTATTTTCTGCTAATAGCTTATTACTTATACCTCTTTAAACACTTTTTAAAATGGTGGTACTAAGGTTTACAACATATATCTTTAATTACTAATGGTTTACTTTCAAATAGTCATACATTGTTTGTTGTATAATATACATATTTTATGATAATGTATTCCCAATTCCTTTCTCCCATTTTAGGCCAATCAATATTTCTGCTATATATTTTCTGGCCCAGTCTCTCTTTACTGAACTCTGGGATTCCGAATACATGTTTGTTAAATTACTTGATATTGTGTCATTGCCTTTTGAAGTTTTGTTCATCTTTTTTCTTTCTGTTCTGCAATTTGAATAATTGCTAGTGAGTTGGCTTCAAGTTTATTGGTCTTTTCTTCTATTCTGTACAATCTACTTTTAATGCCATTCAATGAATTTTAGATTTCAGATATGTTATTCTTTCTGTTTTGGGATTTGCATTTGCTTTTTTTTTTTTACATAATTTCCATATTTCTGCTGAAACTCCCCTGTTTCTTTATCCAATGTATACATCGCTTTAGGCTCATTCCATATATACATATATGAAAATCCAGGGTATCTACAATGTACTATCCATAATTTCCAGTGTACCAAAATTATTATACATGCGAAAAAGTAGTAAAATGTGACCAACCAAGATGAAAAAAATATATGTCCTCACATACTTATCTACTAATTCTAACATCTGGGCCATATGTTGGTCTGTATAAGTCAGACAGAGAAAGACAAATATTGTATAATTTCATTTATATGTGGGATACAAAAACACACAAATGAATAAGTAAAACAAAAAAAGAAAAGACTCACAGATATATAGAACTAACTGATGGTTGTCAGAGTGGAGGGAAGTGGGTGAATGGGTGAAAAAGGTGAAGAGGGGTAAGAGGTAGAAACCTCCAGTTACTGAAAAACAAACAAACAAAAGAACGAAAAGAAAACAAAAAAAAAACAATCCAGTAATGTTTAATATGGTCTGTATAAGTGACTGATTTTCATCTTGACTGGTCACATTTTACTATTTTTTCACATATATAATAATTTTGGTACACTGGAAATTATGAATAGTACATTGTAGATACCATGGATTTTATCTTTATCTGAAGAATTTTAAGTTTCAATGTATCGTGCATTTAAATTACCAGTAGATCACCTTGCTCTTTTGGTGGCTTGGTTTTAAGGCTTTAGGAGGTGAGTGTGTTTCCTTTTTGCCCCTAGACCTGGATAGAGTATTTATACTTTAAAATTTCTTACCTTAATCATGTATAGAATTTCTCTTTACTAGTTAGAAATGGTATACAGGTGTCAACCTAGGTTCATTTAACATTCAGAATTTTTTTTTATACAGTATAGTTGACATATAATATTAGTTTTAGGGTTACCACATATAGATTTGACATTTATATTTTTTATTATGTGGTCACCACAATAGTTTAGTAATCATCTGTCACCATACAAAGTTAATATGATAATATTGACTGTGTTGTCTGTGCTGTACACTACAAACCTGTGACTTACTGGGGTTTGTTTTTTTGTTGTTATTTTGTTTTGTTTTCGTTCTTTTGTTTGTTAGTTTTTCAGTAACTGGAGGTTTGTACCTCTTATTCCTCTTCACCTTTTTCACCCATTCACCCACTTCCCTCCACTCTGACAACCATCAGTTAGTTCTATATATCTGTGAGTCTTTTCTTTTTTTTTTGTTTTACTTATTCATTTTTGTGGTTTTTTTATTCCACATATAAATGAAATTATACAATATTTGTCTTTCTCTGTCTGACTTATTTCACTTAGCATAATACCCTCTATGTTGTTGCAAATAGTAAGATTTTGTGTTTATGGTTGAGTAATATTCCATTATCTATCTATCTAGATATTCTATTATCTATCTATCTATATGGATGGATAGATAGATAGATAAATACGTGATAGATAGATAGATAGAATGGAATTATATATATATATATATAATCACATCTTATTTATTCATTCATCTAGCGATGACCATCTAGGTTGCTTCCATATCTTGGCTATTGTAAATTATGCTGCAGTGAACATAGAGGTTCATATATCTTTTCAGACTAGTATTTTAATTTTCTTCTGATAAATACCCAGAAGTGGAATTGCTGGGTTGTGAGGTAGTTCTATTTTTAATTTTTTGAGGAACCTCCGTACCGTTTTCCATAGTGGCTAAAATATGCAACCCCAACAACAGTGCATGTGGGTTCCCTGTTCCCCACATCCTCACCAATACTTGTTATTTGTTGATTTTTGATAATAGTCATTCTGACAGGTGAGAGGTGATATCTCATTGCTGTCTTGACTTGTATTTCTCTGATGATGAGTGATGTTGAGTATCTTTCAATATGTCTATTGGCCATCTGTATGTCTTTTTTGGAGAAAGGTCTGCTCAGATCCTCTGCACATTTTTTAATCAGATGATTTTGGTTCATTTCTTTAGAGTTATATGAGTTCTTTATATATTTTGGATATTTACCCCTTATTGGATATCTCATTTTCAAATATCTTCTCCCAATAAGGTTATCTTTTCTGTTTTTGTTGATTTTTTTCCTTCACTGTACAAAAGCTTTTTAGTTTGATATAGTCCCGTTTGTTTATTTTGCTTTTGTTGTCCTTGCCTGAGGAGACATATTCAGAAAAATATTGCTAAGGCTGATGTCAAAGAGTTACTGCCTATGTTTTCTTCTAGAAGTTTTAGGGTTTCAGGTTTTCCATTTAAGTCTTTAATCCATTTTGAGTTAGTTTTTTATATGGTGTAAGAAAGTTGTCCAGCTTAATTTTTTTTGTTGCACATATCTGTCCAGTCTTCTTAATACCATGTATTGAAGAGACTGTCTCCACCCCCCCCAGCCCCATCATATATTCCTGTCTTCTTTGCCATAGGTTAATTGACCATATCAGTTAGCATGGGTTTATTTCTGGGTTCTCTATTCTGTTCCATTGATCTATGTGTCTGTTTATGTGTCAGCCTTTTTATCGCCAGTACTATAGCACTGTAGTATAGTTTGAAATCAGGGATCAAGATACTTCCAGCTTTGTTTATCTTTCTCAAGATTGCTTTGGCTACTTGAGTCTTTTGTTGTTCCATATAAATTTTAGGATTATTTGTTCGATTTCTGTGAAAAATACCACTGGTGTTTCGATAAGGATTGCCTTGAATCTGTAGATTGATTTGGGTAATATGGACATTTTAACAATATTAATTCTAATCCATGAGGATGGTATATTTTTCCATTTACTTGTGTTGTGTTCAATTTCTTTCATCCATATCTTATACTTTTCAAAGTACAGTTCTTTTGTCTCCCAGTTAAATTTATTCTTGGGGATTTTATTCTTTTTAATATAATTAAATGAGATTGTTTTCTTGAATTTTTCCTTCTGATAATTCATTATTAGTGTGTAGAAATACCACTGATTTCTGTATATTGATTTTGGATCATGCAGCTTTACTGAATTAAATTATTAGTTCTAATAGGTTTTTTTTTATTTTTTGGTGGAATCTTTAGGATTTTCTATAGACAGTATTATATCATATGCAAATAGTGACAGTTATACCTCTTACTTTCCAATATGGATTCTTTTAATTTCTTTTTCTTATCCGATTGCTGTGGTTAGAACTTCCAATACTAAGTTAAATAAAAGTGGTGGGAGGGAGCAACCTTGTCTTGTTCCTGATTTTTTGTTCTTCATCTTAGGGGGAAAACTTTTAGCTTTTCACTGTTGAGTATGATGCTAGCTGTGGGTCTGTCATATATGGCCTTTATTATGCTGAGGTGTGTTCCCTCTATACACATTGTTGAGGGTTTTTAAATTATAAGTGGATGTTGTATTTTGTCAAATGCTTAGTCTATGTCTGTTGAGATAAGCATATAATTGTACCTTTTGTTTTGTTAATGTTGTATTTTACATGATTGGTTTGCAGATATTGAACCATCCTTGAATCCGTGGAATTAATTCCACTTGAGCATAGTGTATAATCCTTTTAACACGTTGTTGAATTTGACTTGCTAATATTTTGTTGATAATTTTTGCATCTATGGTTATCGGGGATATTGGCCTGTAATTTTCTTTATAGTGTCTTTGTCTGGTTTTGGTATCAGGATAATGTTGGCTTCATAGAATGTATTTGCAAACATTCCTTCGTCTTCAATTTTTGGGAATGGTTTGAGAAAGATAGGTATTCTTTAACACTCAGAATTTTTGAACTTTAACTTTTTAAGTCTAAATACCTCTTTTTTATAAAAAACTGATTCTTTTTAGGGTTGGCAGTGGAGGAATGTAAAGGACATTAGTCCACAACTAATTGAAGTCTGTTATCAACTAATTGAAGTCTGTTATCTCAGCACGGAGAAATTTAAGAGGTTTGTGCAAGGAGGAAACGATGTGAAAGCCAAGTAGTTTAGAATGTTAGATTGGGAAAGGACCTTAGAAATCACTTTTGAGAAAGTAAAACTAAGACTGAGATAGGGAACGGGATAATTCCCAAGGTGGTTTGCCTGTTAATTTCACACTGGGAGCTTGATTCAATTCCATTGACTTTTGAACCACTTTTTATACTCCTGTTATTACCCACCTCTTTTCTTTTATTCCTCCCTGAACTCCATATCAATATTCTCTGTGTGAATATGGGAGAATAGTTCTGAGTTTTGTTCTAGGAGACTTTTTTTTCTGTATTGGAGTATATTATCAATCATCACAAAAATCTGTGTGAAGAGTAATTTACAACATTGTCTTTGATACAGTGTAATGCATTTGTCTCTCTTCAAATTTCCCTATGGCTATAGGTCTCCACCTCAGACATATACTCTTCAAAATGAATAATCAAGCTGTTTTATGATAAGAGACTATTTAATAGTGGTGGGAATTATTAGCAGCATTGGTTTTAGAAATCAGATCCCAAAATATAGCAAACTACATGATTTGTCTGACTTTCTCCTAAGGAGACTAATTCAAAGCTAGAAGATATATTATTCAGAAAGTTTTAAGTCAAAAGGCACGGATTCAGTCCTTCCTTAATTCAATCCGTGAAGATGTGTTGATTTTCAACTGTAGACCAGGCTGATAGTATAGAAAGGCTCAGAGAGGGTTCCTTTGTGGGTTTCAAGCATATACAGTCAAATTGAACACATGGAAGGGGACAACAGATACTTCCTTGTTTCTTCATTTAACAATTTTCACTCTGATTTTAGTTTTTCTGGTAGTTAACAACTGAGACTGTCGAGCAAAATGATGATCTCTGAGACTTAGTTTTATAAATCTGTACGTCTATTGTCTAAAGAGTAGAAAGTTAGTATTACATGGTTCTTTGTCCTTATTAAATGTAATTCTTAGTTACTGCAGAAAATTTAACAATAGAGAAGTCTATAAAGAAAATAGTAAAAATAACCTGTAATCTCAGGACTGACACAGAGAAGTTACATGCTTACACTCTAAAGCCAGTTGGCCTGTATTTGAATCCGAACTCCAGATCTCATTCACTTAAAAACTTTGGGCAAGTTACCTAGTTTCCTCAACTGTAAAATGCAGGATAAGTAGAAGCATTTAAATGGCTCTATCTTCCCTTCCATTCTTTTTTTCTATGCAAAACTGGCCTTATACTTAGCCTAATTGTTTTCTTGCCCTTCACATAGTAGGCCAGGCAAAGTGCTTTTTTCATATAATGCAAGATGTGCAATCTTTTAGCAAGCAGTTATTGACAATCAGAATCTGACTTTGCCAGATCATTTAAAATTAGATTTTTAATCCCCTAGTGAATTCTTTCTACTTTGAGATCTGTTCAGGCCTCCTAATGGTTTGTTATGATGCTGTTCCGTTTTGATAAATGAACCTGACAATTCACATGGGGATTGTAGAAGACAACGTAACAGTAGAAAGTGGGAGATTGTAACTGAGTCCAAAGCAATGTCAGTTTGCCCCCTTCAATCTAGGGACAGATTCTTTGGTCACAGTTTATCAGTGAATTGTTGCATTCCTACTGCCCAACCGCTTTTCCACATGAGATTTTATTGTTTAATGGATAAGATAGCAGGCTGCAAAGTCTGACTGCGTAAATTCAGGCTATGGTCCTCATCTCTAGTACTTATGCTATCTTATGTCAAGATGGGACCAAATTATTGAAGTTCCCTATGCCTTGAGTATTTCTTTTATAACTTAGGAATGGTATTACCTGCCTCCTATAGTTGTTGTGAAACGAGTCAGTTTGAGGTAAAAAACACCTTTGTACAATGACTGCATATGGTAAATGTAAGTAGTAGATGGTGACGACTATTATGATAAGGATGGTGATGGGGATGATGGTGGTGATTAACTATACCCCTAATGGTTAAAACAAAGGCTTAGAATCAAATAAGCCTCATTGTGTAGACTTCTGATACTTTGATACTTGATGAGTTTTAGGATTTGGTGAAGTTGTTTAACTTCTCAAAGCTTGAAGGTTTTCATCTGTACAATGAAGATGATAGTTCTTTGAGTTGGTGTGAAGATTAAAGGGGAACTGCTTAGAAAAGTGCTTGGCACTAAGTAAACACTCCATAAATGTTAGCTCTTATTCTCATTATTTATAAGAAGAGACACTAATAGTTCCAGTGAAAATATTTAGCAAATTCCTTACTTTTCTTAAGGGCTTAGATGAAAATGGTTCATGTCATAATTAAGAGGCTTTACCGAAGACAGTATTACCAAAAAAAAAAAAAAAAAAAAAAAAAAAGTAAAACCTTTGAAAAGCTAAAATAATAGCCAAGTTTTGAAAATATCTATTGCTGTCAGCTCTTTTGAGATTTTTCTTCTTCTGAGCTGAGAAAGAAAACTAGGTCCCTATTGCTTTTTATTCTGTGGGACTCTCCCCACCCCCCAAATTTCAAACACAAAATACCATTCCTTACCACCTGCCTTGGGCTAATATGCCAAAGAACTTCCTGCCAAATTTTTTTCAAGCTATGGATCAGCATCATAAACCTCAGTAAATCCTTGGTGGGGCTGAGGATGAGTGGGAGTCATTATTATGGCTCTTTTTTACCCTTTCTGTCTACAATATAATAAATCCCACCCCCAGGACACTGTGGCCTGCAGATAAGCATCATTTGAGCTTTTTGTGTGTTCTACCCATCAACAACTCACAAATGGAACTTCATAATGTGTCCATTGTATATATTTTTGAATCAATAAGTATAACAAAGACAATATGTTCGTCCCATTTAATCTCACTTCTTCACTGTGAAAACATGGCACATTTCCTACCTAGCGAAGTGGAGCAACAGAGGCCTGCAGCAGTCTGGTTCCTGGGGGGTCATCCAAGGTACACCTAGGAGCCATGGCTTCTAGGGCTCAGGTCCCTAAAGCCTAAGTTTTCCAACTGCAATTTGATCAGGTAGCGAGCGTGATGGCCTTCAGAAGGAATCTAAGAGAGCATCACCTAGTATCATTTCATCATAAATAACGGCTAAAATCAAGCAAGCTTAAACAATAAAGTGAAAAGATGAGATGCAAGCTGCAGGTACAATTTATTCTACTTTCCCAAAGGTTAGGGCCAAGACCTAAGTTTTCTATTGGCATTTTCCAGTAGGCATTTCTATTCATTAGCACAGGAATGTTGTTAGTGGCTCTTAAGGCTAAAAGCTTCCTTGTTCTTATGTGTTGGGAGTAGAGATAAGAGTTCTGGGTTTCAGTCTGGTTCGAATAACTTCGTTGCAATCCTCATTTCTGAACCAGCTGCTTTCTTTAGGGGTAGGAATTATACCAATCACTTAGGTCCAGGTAACATAACTGTACAGGGTTAGGTATTTAGAAGTACTAGGCTGCCTGGAGGAAGGGTAGATTCTTGAACAAATAGTAGGATATTGGTACCAAAGAAGGGAGATTGGGTATCAAAGAAAACTGCTATAGAGGGTAGGCTCCTCTTTTTTTCTGAAATCAACCAGAAGCAAAGAGGTTTCCATCTTGAAGAGCTGTCAGAATAAAGAATTCTTGGCTGCTTAAACCTCTTACTATATATATTCTGCACAATTCATTGGCCAGGGAGCTCCTGCTACTTTGAATTATCTTTCACTCTTTTTCCATTATTATTCAATAGCTTTAGTTTTGAGCTGATGTGTATATATATATATATAATAAAGGTCTGTGCTTTGGTCTCAGAAGTCTAGTAGAAGACAAAATGACTCAAATTTAAAAATCAAATAGTTCTCTGTCTGCTTATCTAGAAAGAGACAGGAGGGATGGGGGAGGAGAGAGAGAGGGAGGGAGAGAGGAAGGAAAAAGGAAAGGAGGAAGGGAAGCAGAGAAGACCCCAGCTGGCTTCCTCACAGTATTGTATTGTTGAGTAAATCAGTCTCTACCACCAGCAGGCTTAGAATAAGCTATATCAGGGCCCCATGGGGAAGCAGCACCTTGGTGGCCAATCAACTCCTGAAATTTGAGGCATCTGCCGTCATGGCTTTTGATTTGAGCTCCTACTGGGACACCATTGTATGTTTGTTTTCTTTTCTTCTTTGTTTTGTTCATGGTTTCTAAATGTGTGTGACCTGTGCCTCCCATCTGACATCCAGAGGGGCCTTCATTGAACCTTGTTTCTCCTGCTTTAGAGGATAATTGTTCCATGTGTTCCCCTAGGTTACCACCAGAGAATTTCCTACCTGTTCCATAGCTTAGTTTTCAGGGCATTCCTGATGCAGCCTAGAGGGTTGGTGGTGTCCATCCTTCTATCCTTTGCCAATGTGAAGTACAAGGTGGTAAAGTGCCTGTGAGCATCTCATTCCACATTCACTGAGAGGTGTGTGTATTTTACATGGGTGACACATGTACCTACAACACGCCAGGGGAGAATGCTTCCTCCGTATGTGAGGGAGTGTTTCACGTAGAAAGTAACATATGTCTCTTAGAACTGCATTGGGGTTCTCCAAGGGTTTGGGAAGAGGTAGCTGCAACACGCAGAGCCTTGCTGGTCGCTGAACTAGCACTATCAGCATTATCTGGGAGCCTCACCCTAGACCCAGTGAACGATCTGCATTTCAACAAGATCCTCAGATCATTTGTGAGCATGTTAAGTCTGAGGAGGGCTGCTCTAGACCAGTAGGCCTTGGCAGCATATTGGAGTCACGTGAGTAGCTTAAAAGAATACAGAAGCCTTGGCCCTACGTCCACGGATTCTAATGTAAATTATTACAAGTGTGGCCCAAGCACATATGTTGAAACAAAATAAAAGAAAAAGCTCTCCAGGTGATTCCCCTGAGCAGCCCAGACTAAGATATAGAGCTCCATCATGGTTGAGCACTGAAGGAGAAGTAACACAATGCATTCATGGGCCCACAGTAGGTCAGCATGCCTGGTTGTTGGGAAGGGAGATGGCTTAGGGGTTGGAAAGTTGAATGCATTGGGGTGGAAAGAGGGCCAGCTGGATCATACAGGGCCTTCTTTGCTTCACTCAGGTGCAGACCCCTGTGCAGATGTGAAAGAGCCCATGGAAAGGTGTAAAGGGGGTATGGAGTGATCAGCCTTGCACTTCGGAAGGACCACTTCAGGAATACAGAGTGTGCTGTGGCAGGGAAACCAGGTGGAAAGTATGCAAAGAATGATGCAGGTTGGCAGGGCCACCTACATAATTGGCAGGCCTAGTGCAAAATGAAAATGCGGGATACTTGCTCAAAAAGCAGGAAAAAGGTGTCCCTCAAGGTACTAAAAGACGAAACATTTGCCTTCTCTCTGTGGTCTCTCTTGACCTGTCATGAGAAATGCATTTCTATTTAATATTGTGCTCCATTGCTGAGTGACAAAAAAACACTCATTGGGTAAAACGCAGGCCATCACAGGCACCCCCGGGTCCTAGGCCTATTACTCAGTGGGGTGTGCAGCCAGCCCAGTGGCTGCTGGGTTCTCCCTTCCACTAGTCACTGGACTGAGGTGCCATGTCCTCTCTGGAGAAGAGGACTCAATCTTCCCTTCCCACAGGCTCACCACCCCCACTCATGGTGGACGGCCAATCAACAAAGGATTTCTATGTTAGCATCAGGGCACACTTGGAACCTGGATCGGAAGTGGATGAGCGCATCACCCCCGTCAAGTCACAGGCTGAATGTGCTGTGGTGCTGCCAGCTGCTGCCATGCCTCAACCCATCCCATGCTTACACCTAGGCCTCTGCCAGGGCTGGAGGCTGGGCTGGGGCAGGAGGCAGGCACCTAGGAACCTCCTACTTCCCCTCCCTCCCTCCCTTCCACCCCACTCCCCATGCATTCTCCCTTGTCCCTTGGACTTCACTTGTAAAACACAAATTCAAAGTTAAAATTAAAACTGTCAAGTCTACCCTGCCTGCAGAGCAGTAAATGCCACATGAGAAGCCCTTTGGAGTGTAGGTTCTGGTGTGACTGCATTAGTCCCTTGCCCATAAAGCTGGCCCTGAGGAATGGGAGATGGAAGGGTAGATGGGAGAGGTAGTAAGGAGATGGTCAAATCAGCACATGGTGATGTTCAAAGAGGAACATGTGAATAATTCAAGATTTCTGGCTTGTGTGACTCAATAGATGGTGGCATCATTAGGAGATACTGGGAAACAGGAAATAATTATTAGTATTGGGGTAGGGGCAAGTTTTAGGTACCTGTGAATTCTTCCTTTGTTTCAACATTGAATCATCCCTCTTTCTCTGGTTTAATTGCATGAGCTGGCAGTTTTAGAACAATAATGAATAATAGAGGGGGGAGTGAGCCTTCACTTCTTCTGACTCTAACTCTGAGCGTTTTATCCTGAGGCATGATGCTAAATTTGGTCCACAATCCAGTGCCTATTCCTGTTCTCTACAACATTGTTTTCAGGTATGGGATTTTTGTCAAATGTCTTTCAGGCACCTATTGAACAGATCCCATAGCATCAGGTCTTTTCCAACTCGTTACAGGGTGTCTTACGTAAATAGATTTACTGGGAATATGCGAACAGACTGTCACGTAGGGGTTTCCTTGTAGCCCCAGATTGAGGTGAAGACAAAATGACACTAAACACCACAGGTTCTAAAGACAACAGCCTTTGACTGGTACTAATTTAGATGTGGAAACCCTCCTCACCAATGCCCACCCCCACACTTATTTGAAGGTAGACAGCTGGCCCACCTTTTGTCTGCCATGTGAAGTCTGGTGAGAGGCCTAACAAAAAAGAGATCAAGGTTCATAGAAAGAAGTTTTCCCCTCCAGGGGTGCTTTTTCCTGCTGGGAGCCAGAAGGGCAGTGGAGGAATGCTCTTAGAGATTTTTTTCTATATTTTGGGTTGCTTGAAAGAAGGGAAGTCCAGCACTGGTTAAATATCTGCTAGGTGGCAGACATACTGATACATTCTTGTGCCTATTGAGCAGGGGAAGGGACCTGAAGGGGGAGGGCAAGGTTTAGAGAAGGGGCAGCAGTGAAATGGCCTGTGGCTAGGCCGGGAAATGTGCCTGTTTCTCAAGGTCTGGTGGACAGTATGGAAGATAGCTATCATCTTGCTTAAAGCTAACAAGAGGGCTGCTCTCCAGGTGAGGTCCACATCAAGGACAAGGAGTTGTACAGTAACTGCATGGGGGGTCAAGTTGGGGCCATGTTGAAAAGCTGTCCGTCCTCTGAAGAATCCATGATAACCTTACAAGAAAACCATTTGGATGCTGGGCCTCACAAATGGCACCAAAGGTCGAGCAAGCCATGGTGAGAGAATTGCACCATGGCCTGGTAAGTGGAAAATCCTGCCTCTTTACTGTCCCATTTCCCCTACCCCAAACTTCTGAAGAAGCAAGAACATAGAAGCTTGAAGGAAGAACAGTAAAAGATTTGAATTAGATAATGAAAGTAGAGTATTAAACTAGACTTGACTAATTGTATTAATTAAAGTTGTCAGAAAGTTATGGAATCTATAGAAGATATCATTTAAAGATGAGAAAGCAGGAATTCAACATAGTAGGGTAGAAAACAGAGACTTAAAAAAAAGAAAGAATCATTTCACGTTTCTATTTCTGTTAAGCCAAGGCAACTCAATAAACTTGTTCGTTTGAATTCCTCATTGGTTATTCCTCATAGGTTATTCCTCATTGGGACATGCTTTATTACTATTTCAATGTCCTATTGAAGTCTAATTGCTGTATTTCATTTAGGATCTTTGCATCAATATTCATTAAAAGAGATATTCCGTAGCTTTTTAAAAAATATAATCTTGGTCAGGTTTCATATCGGGGTCCTTCATAAAAGAAATCAGAAATATTTTTCTTCTTTCCCTGTGCTCTGGAACAGTTTAAATATTTCAGAAGTACATGTGCCTTGGCATGCTAACATGATTCACCTGTGAAATTTCCCAGGCCTACCACTTTTGGGGTGAACACCTGAGGCCCTGCTATTCATTCATTTACGTAGTTCGGACTGAGCCTGAGTCGGTTCCGGTGTTCTCCTCTCACTCCCCTATGCCGGTCGGTAGCATGGCTATAGAGTTATGCTGCAACACACCTTCAATATATAACTTCTAGTTTGAATTTAAACATCTGGTCACCAAAATGTTTGCTCTGCACAACTTATGGGCCTAGGTCAGTGTGGGGCATTTTGAGGTACATGCAGGAGGACAGGCATCTCCCCATCTACAGAGAGAATAGGATCCTGTTGGAGATTCACCACGACGCACCCACCTACCCCACCCCACCCGCCTGGAGAATTGTATAAGATAGAACAGGATCGGTGCCAAATTCAAATCAATTCCCTGTGACTTACTCATTGTCTTTTATTTCATCTTTGGATAAAATCTGGAAAATTTATAAGTGGTGACAAATCTAAAGAGCGACAGACTTCAAAATGTTTGAAGATTCTGTTACTGCCCCAGTTATTTTTCAATCACAGTTTTGTCCCCAATTAATAAAGGCAAGCCAACCACGTTCTCCAAATGCGCATCCTTGGGTCCTCTGGGAATCTTATCCCTGGGTCCTTGCCATTACGCATATTTGTTCAGGGGGAGCGTTAGGGAGGCAGCACAGTTGCTTTCCTCATCTGGTCTGCAAAGCCCCTCTTGGTAGATAGCGTGCGGCAAGTATTCTCTCAGCAGGGGAGGCTGTCTTGAAATGCCATCATTTTTTTCTCTCCAGTCTTTCTCAGTCTGTAGTGAATGAAAAAGAGAGGACTGGGTTATTTCAGTTCCGGCAATGGACACATCAAAACCGCTTCCTTCTTCCCTTCTCTCTTTCCCTCGAGGACCTAATTTATTTCACGCATTTTGACCTATCCCTGCTTAGGAATGACTGCTGGGATTCTCTGTTGAGGCATTTCCCTCTTGCGGTGTTGGGCCCCCAGGCAAACCCACCAGGCCACGGTTCCTCTGCTCGGTGATGTCAGTCTGGCTGCTGGGCCCAGCTGGATGGAGGTGTGTTTTATGAAGTTCAACCCTGCACCCTGGGCCATAAATACACGTTGTGCACATAAATGTACAGCTAACATTGCCCAGACCCCTCCGAAGCACCATGTTAATAAGCAGACAGTAAGTCTTTAAAATATGGAAAAGCAGTTAATCTTTCCGCTGGCAAATCCTTTGTAGGGGGTTGTTTTCCTTCCTTTCAGTATCGCTGCAGGCAGGGCTTTTCATCTCCTAGGATTTGAGGGGGATAAAAAGAGAAGTTTGCTGTGGTGTGTTAGTGAGAACACTTGGGGAGCCTTCCGCTAAGAGGGTGCACGTGTGAAAACCAGTAATATTTTGCACTTGTCATTAAACATGGAGTATGCATGGAGTAATGACTCTGGATCTGCCCTCAGGGAGCTTGAGTGCTAGTAATTCCAGTACAGGAGGTCTGCTCCCACAATAGCCTGGGCTCTGGAGAATTGAGCTCTGCCCCTATTACTCTAGGAAGTTACTTAGCCTCGTGTTTCCCTATCTCTAAAATGGGCACAATTATGTCTTATTCATATAGCTTCTATCTGAGTTTATTTATCCTCTCTAAGTCCCAGTTTTCTCTAGTCTAAAATGAGATAATCAATACTCTTTGCCCTTAGCCTAGATTCCATTTTACAAATGTTTTAAGAATACATGAACACTTTTGCCTTACAAAGAACTTCAACTTGACAGATTATGTTCAAGCCTTCCTTGACAAGTGTTTTATCAGTCTTCTCGTCCCCCCTCCACTGCCCTCCAGTCCTCTTTTCCCTTCCTCGCTTGCTCTCTCTCCCATTGATGACATGGTAGAAGGATCAGACTTGAGGGTGGAGATGTGGGCTCAGCAGGCAGAAGGTGCCTGGAGGCAATACAGACTGGTTACATTGGAGAGATGCGAGCGCCAGTTTGTAGCTTGCCTCTAACCTGCTGAGCACTCATGAATTGTATCTGCGTGTCTCTGGCTGAGAATAGGAGTTGCCAATGAGTGGATTGGACGATGACATAGGTGAGAGCTATCAGTCTGGAGATGACATGGTCTATGCTTTATAAATATTTAATTTAAATTGGCCTTTCAATTCCTTCTTAGCTATGGTAAGATACTTCATATGTTCTGTTCTTTTATATTTGTGTTCAATTCACGTATGTTCTACTTTTTTTAGTCCATTTATACTTTCTATGTCTAACAGGAGCCATGAAATGCTTACTGATTTGCTATCTATTTTGAATATATCTGATAAGTCTTATCCATCCCATTTATTTTCCTTGTTCTCTGTAACAGAATTAAATACTCATATTCTTAAACATGCATACATTGTGTATAGTTTTGCAACATTATTTTACCACTTACTTTGTTTTGGATAGCCTTTCATGAGAGTAAATAGAGATCTCCTTTCATCTGGTGCCAAGTAAACCGTAGAAGCACATACTATTACTTATTTAATCATTCCTCTATTGATGGACATTCAGGTGGGTTTCATTTTTCTCTTCTCTCAATGAATGATGCTACTAAGAACATCTTTCTACATGACTTCTTGGGATCCTGAATAAGAGTTTCTCTTACTGAGAAGTAAAACGACTGAGAAAGATAGTATCGATCGTAGTAATAACAAATGGTTATAAAAGCTCACTTTCCCACAAGCAGTGTAGAATAATATTCACTTCTTTAGACTTTCCACCATTTGATATTACCACAGATTTAAATTTTTGCCAATGTGCTGGTGAACAGTTCATTTCATTATTTTAATTTTAATTTATATTTCTCTAATTTTTAGTGAGATTAAACACATATGTATATGTACACACAAACGCACACGTGCACATATGTATATAGGTATCAGTTGTTCCCCTGTGTTTTTTTTCTGTAAATTTTCTCATGGATTTTGATATTGCTTAAGGCAACCAACTTTCCTTCATCCCCCTTTTTATAAAACCCAACTTTATGCAATTGTCCATACTATTCTTTATATTTACTCCTCTGAGTGAATCTTAGGATCATCACCTCAAATTCCATTAAAAATCCTATTGGGATTTTGATTGAGATTGCTTTGAATTAAAGGGTTAATTGAAGGAGAAATTGCATCTTTAATATATGTGTTCCTTTCCACAACCATTGTACTCCCCTCTAATTTGTAGTTTGTCTTTTTATGTTCAGTAAATTGTGGTCATTTTCTTCATAAACAAATGTCTTTTAGTAGATACTGTCAATGCTCCTTTATTTCATAAATATTTTTTCATTGGTTATTGCTAGTGTCAGGGAAACTGTGGTTTTATATGCTGATTATGTAACTGGTCAGCTTGCTGAGTTCTTTTATTAGTTTTAATAATTGGTCAGTGGGTTTTCTATGAACACAGTGGTATCTGTTCCTTGGGTGATTTGGTAGTATTCACCCGGGTGTAGATTCTCAATGAGCATTTCAGGGTTTTTTTCAATGGCATTTGGTCTGCTTCTGTTTTTTATAGCATGGCCAAATGCTGAGAATTTCTACTTTGTCTCCAAAGGTGTGTTTGCTCCAAGTTTTTGAATTGTTTACAATAATATACATAATAGTCACTTAAAATATTTTAAATGTCTCCATATCTTTTGAGTTTTAATGTGACTTTGTGACTTCTTTTTTGACCAGTAATGCCAAAAGTTGATTTATGCCAATGTTTTTTTTTAAACCAGAGATTGGTTCTTTAAGTTATCTTCACGGTTTTATTTCCATTTTATTCGTCTGCTTTTATCTTCATGAAGTAATCCTGTCGTTGATTCTATAAATATTTACCGAGAATCTGCTGTGTCCCAGGCACAACTCTTACGTGCTGGAGATAACAGATAACCATGGGCAGAGAGAGGCAGCCTTCCTCCCATGGAAACCACAGTCTGTTGTGAGGGGCAGACAGTGAGTAGGTAAGGAGGAAGCAAAGGCAAAGGAGACCGAGAAGAAAGGTGGTGTCCTTGACAAGGACTGATTCTGTGACGTGGTAGGGACTCCAGCCTCATTAGAGTCGATTTGTGAAAGAAGGAGAGAAGTGAGAAAGTAAACAGACAGATTGTGTATAATTCTTGTAAGGAGTTGTATTATAAAGGAAGACAGAGAAACAGGGCAGTAGCTGGAGATAAGGTTAAGGGAAAGTTTTGTCTTTCCTGAGATGGGAGATATAACAGCCTGTTTGTAAACTGAAGGGAATGGCTAGTAGACTATTTGTGCAATAATCACCTCTCCTCTCTTCCATCAGTGACATCCTTGCAGAAGCCTGTGAGCTGGGCTTTGGTACAGCCCAGTGTACGAGAGGGAAGACCAAGTATAGGGCACTGGTGCAGCTTTATGTTCTTATTTTTCCAGCTTCTCAATTCAAAATTTTAGTTCATTTATTTGCAAACTTTTTTTTTCTTTTTCCAATAAAAATATTTAAGATCATACTGCACGGATCTGAGTCTGGGATGTTCTCAAATTCTCAAGGGTTAATTAAATAAGTTTTCTAATCTTTAATTTCCACTATTTGTACCTCTTTGCCCTTAATTTCTAACTGTACCCTACTGTAAAGAAGATATAATTGATGCTTTCTGTTCTTTGGAATGTGTTGCAGTTCCCTGTGGTCAAAAATAGTATAACTTACGTTCTACATTGTTTAGATCTGAAGAACTTTTGTTCTATATTTTAATAGATCATGCATTCATCAATCACTTCAATATTTCTGTCAATTTGTACACTATGATCATAAAAGTCCATGCCATTCCATTTTATACTATTATGCTATTTTTAATATGAAAAATTATTCACATTATACTATTTGCAGTATGAACTAATTACATTTAATGATTTTCACTTTGGATGTTTTCATAATAATGTTAACCTGTTTCTGTTCCACTCTTTTGTTGTTAGCATTTTTCTGGTACATCTTTTCCTGTCATCTGACATCTCTCATCCTGACATCTTTTCCATGTCAGTGTGTTTTAGGAGTGTCTGTTGCAAATATAATACTGATATTTTTATAAACCAAATTTAAGAGTCTCTGCCTTTTAGCATATGATCTAATCACCTCACATTTATTGTTATTGGTAATAATTTTAGGCTTATATTGTCAGTCTCTCTCTCTCTCTCTCTCTCCCCCCCTCTTTTTTTTCTCTCTCCCTCTGTCTGTGTGTGTGTTATTTACCATGCTATCTTGGATTGATCACGTTTTCATTTTTCATGGATTTTTTTAAAAAGTAACTATTCTTAAAATTGAAAACATAATTTTCTATCATTATCTACAGTTACTTAGAATCAATTTTCCTGTGGACCTCACTTACTTCTTACTTCCTTTCTTCCATTGCCTTAAAACTTTAAATATGTTGCTCTGTTTTATTCTTTTTAAGTACTCCCATTGAGATGTGGTATCATTGTCATTCCTCTTTAAGTAATTTGTTTTTAGAAGATTTTTAGGATTGGTCTATCTATATCTTTCATGATCTGAAGTTTCATGCATGCTTCAAGGACCCTTTTAATGAGAAAAAAATAATTTTCCTTTAATCAGAATATATTCTCCCCCATTGGAGTTTCTATTTCATATTTTAATCTCTTTAATCTCTTTCTCCTTTACTGTTTATCTGGTAGATTCATTTGGCTTAACTTTCAAGTCAACCATTTGTTCTTTAAAGTTGTATGATCTTGGTTTTGCATTTCTCTGAGACTCTGTTAACTTGCCTCCAACATGGAAATTATTGATTCTCTGATGAACACCTATTGTTAAAAGGGAAAGGGAAAGCAGAGATTTTTAAAGTTTTATTGAGACAGCAAGGTTGAATTTTTTCCTCAAGCCAAGGATAGTTGTGGAGAAGGATGGGAAGGGCAGAGAACAAGTTTCCTAGACTGTGGGTAATAGGTTAGGCATAGGGGAAACATTGTTGAGCAGTGGCATGCCCTGTTCCCTGTTATAGTGAAAAAGAAAACAAACAAACAAAAAACCACATAGTCGTAGGATATTAGATGAACAGGCACTGGGCATTTGTAAAAAGGAAGCCAGTTGTGTTGTAATCTTAGAGGCACTCTTATATAATTCAACATATGAGGTAGTAACAGGTAAAATTAAAAGGGGGCTCCTTTGCCTTTCTGTATAATTTCTCACAAAGCAGGATTCTTCTTCATTGGATGATTTTAGTAAAGCATGGTGATACACTCCAGATAGCAGAACAAATTTGTTGAGAGAAAGATGAATAATGATAAAATTTATGGAGAAAGTGAACATTTTGTTAGGTTATAGTCTCTTACATCCAACTAAATTGAATTAAATGAAATATCATGTAAAGTTATGTGACAGGGGTTCTAGGCCGGGGCTAAATAGTTAGCTAATCTGCTGGCTCTGGAAGAATATGAGATTTTGGTCTCTAGTTTTTCCTCGAACGAATCAGTGGAGTTTCTTGTTAAAGGAGTATTTTTATGGTGGTGTTACTTTGTCATTTCACTGTGTTGGGTACTGTAAGAAGCAGATGTCATTAAGTTACTTCAGTTGAACTAGCTGTGCTAAGGACATAATGTCAGAGCTGCCATCCAGCCTTATACCCGCACAAGTTGTACTCTTCGAAGAGCGGAACTTCATAAAGGACTAACGTCAATGTCATCAAAACACTGTGCCTGTATTCAGGGCAGACACTGTGAAGAGTGGTACAGGGAATGGTTTAGGAAGTTCACGTCATCTTTTCTCTTCAATATGACACAACATCAGTCTACCTTTGAGCCAAGGACGAGAGAAACATCCACGTAGAGAGGAACATCAAATGCAACTTTTGATGATGTTTTTTAGGAAGGAATGAGCTTGGAAAAGTCATCCCTCTTAGACCTTGGAAATTGAGGTGATGTAGTCAAATTTGACTCTACTGTTGTATGCCTATAAAAGTCTAGCTTTCCCAAGGTGAGTTTTATGGGCTGTATATGGCTATAGTTATAGGTTATAAGCTATTGTCTTCTTAGAGAAGCTTGGTATTTTAAAGTGAAGAGCCTCATGGAAGGAGGCAACATTAACAGTAAAGCGGTCTCTGAAACTTGCTTTCCAGTTACTACAGTGGTTACTCCCCGGGGGAAAAGTTTTCCTCACGGCTTTTTACTTGAGGAATGGTAAATGGTCACTCACTGTGACTGGGCCTCTTGTTCTAACAGGTCCTTTGTCATCCAGCAAATCCCAAGCAGCAATCTCTTCATGGTGGTGGTGGACAGCAGCTGCCTCTGTGAGTCCGTGGCCCCAATCACGATGGCACCCATTGAAATCAGGTATATCCTTTTGTGTGTAGGTCCAGCCACTATGGCTGAAGCCAGTAAGGGGGGTCAACAGTAAGGAATCCTGGGGGAGAAATATTAGGGAGGGGGAAATGACATCATTTCCACTGCCGGAGAGAGAAACATTGGTAAGAGAGTTTCGTACCAAGTTTTGACCTCTGAAATTCAGAGTAAGGGAAAGTAACATTTTGGAACTATGCCTTAACTACAGTCAACATAACGAATCTCTTAAGTGTGAACGTTTAAAAGCCCAGAAGATCAGAAGGCGTCCCGAATCTTGCCATGGCTTCCATCCTGAGGTAAGTCGGAAAACCTTTCCTTTTCTCCTTTTCCCATATGATTTGCCATGAGAATCTCACCATGGTCAAAGAACTATAACTAATAAATTTACTCATGAAAAAACAATCCCTTTCAGGCAAATCAAAGAAGAATATACGGGAAGGCTAATGGTACCCTACTTTCAGCCCCTTAATGCCTTCTTATTTCATCTGTGCTAATCATCTTTTCTTATTATATCTATGTATGTATTTTAATTCTTCTTTACTATCTTACCTACTGGGGATGTGCTGTCATTTTATCACTTTCCATTTATAACACACAAACTGGCTCTGATCTTCTTGGTTTATTTATTTCAAATTATGGCTTAAAATTATTTTCCCCTGCTTACTTTTAGATAGCCTTTCATTTACAAGAAATTCACGTACAGCAAAAGTAGCAATATCAATATCAGATAAAGGGTCACAGTTTATGAAGGTGGAATGGTAAGACTCTAAGCCCCATAACCACATGAAGTCACAACTACAAAGGCACTGCATTTACACTGAAAGCGATGATCAGAGGAAAATTCAGTTTACTAGTCAGAAAGGTGAGCTGACTACAGACTGAGATGAATTATAAGAGAACACCTCCTGCAGTACCATGGGCAAAAAAAAAATTTAAGTATAGCGAAAACAAAAGCTTTAAAAATTAACTCCACACCCACCCTGAAGAATGGTAAGCTTGCCTAGACCAACTACTACAGGGAAACTGGGAAGGTATCAGTTTTTAAAAAATGCCACCAGACTCAGATGAGTGTTAATCTCATCTTTAAATAGCAAATGATTTTGATGTTATTTAAACTATCCAAGTCTTAGAAAAGATTTTCAAGTAAGTATAGCACCAATAAGAAAGTGGAACTTACTAAGAATGTTCGCTTCTCTATTCAAAGGGGAATTCATATTATCCAAATATATGCTGAAAAGGACTTTGATAAAATTCATTGATCACCCCTAATAAAAGCTCTATGTAAAATGCAACCACAAACAACAGTTCCCCAAACACTAAAATCACTTCTTTTAAAACCAGAACTGTGTACTTAGACAATGTCACTAGAGCAGAAATCTTCTAGAATGAATAAGACAATTTGCTTTGGTAACTTGATACAAGAAAAACATTTTAAAAATCAGCATTTTTTCTGTAAGTTTCTAGACCTTGTAAGACGAGGTCAGTGGAACAGAATAGAAACTCTTACATATGACAAAGGTTCAAGTCAAAGGGAAGAATATAGATTAAACTTAAACAGTAAAATAACAGTCTTACAATATATCATAGGAATTGGACAGAACTTTCTATCCCAGACTGGAAAGCTATGGAAGAAAAACAGATTTATTTAGCGATGCAAAAATTATAACTTTTCTATATAAAAAAATAAATAACTTAAAGTCAGTAGCCAATTTATAGAACTTGAAAAAATATAAATCAAATTATAAAGAGCTTTTTAAACTAGTAAGTCAAGTTACTACATATAAAAATAAACCATGAACATGAAAGATACAAGCCTCTGGGTGATCAGAATATAGAGGTAACAATAAACTATCTAGGTATAGCCATCTAAGACAAAAATACCCCTTCAGTCTGTACCCCTACTCCTGGGCATCTTTACCATGGGCAGAGGTGGGGGCAAATATCATTGTCTGCTGAGGAGCTACATTCCGCACTCTTTGTAGCAATAAAGAACAGATGAGAAAATGAATGCCGATCAATAAGAAAACAGCTGAATGAAACAGAGCTAGAATAACGGAGTTGGAGAAACTTCCATCAGTCCATAGATAAAAAGCGTGCTGCAGAAAGTAATAAGTAATTTGATTTCATGTTTGTAAAACAGAGCCCTCCTTCCAAAATGAAAAGAAAGAAGAAACACAAAAACTTTCATAGCCAAGTCTCTGAAATGATCAGGCTCCTTAAATGTGGTATTTTACTTACATTCTGACAGGAAAATACTGGAAGTCCAATATTTTCCTTTTCCAATATGATCACAACGGACATCTCCACCAATAGTCCCTTACCTCTTGTATCTTCTACCTAATAGTATGCAAAGAGTAATGCTGAATATATTATGCTAGCAACTGAAACCAGAGATTCTCATCACTAACTTGGTGAAATTTAGACATTTTCATGTCCCTGAATTATCTAGGTTCCAAAATACTTTGTTCATACAATTGAAGAGCAGGGGCAGGCCTGGGCACTCAAGATACCTCAGAAAGTTTAAGGCTCTTTGACATGCACCTCAGCTCTAACCAACCCTGCCTTTCCCTGTAGGAGAATGCAAGGGAATGTGGGGGTGCGCCGAGTCTCCAGGCCAAGATGGTCCTTATCCTGTTCCCTCTGCTTTTGATGCTCTTCTCAAGGTGACACGGACAGAGATGTTCTCTTGGCATGCTAAATTATGGATAAACTGTGAACACAAATATGGTGCGACATAGGAGACATGAAATATAGTCCAACCATCAGCATCTCATGAATTTAAACTGTGCGTGATATAAACTCTTAAAGATATGTTGACAAAAATGTTATCTTTTTACTTTGCCGGTCATGTAAATGTGTTTGCTACATGATAACCACCCATCATCAGAAACGAGACTGCAAGTGGGCAGTGTCCCTTCTGCTTGAAACCCACCGAAACAAATTTAAAACTGTGTACTTTTTAAATAAAGTATATTAAAATCATAATCTCCTTGTTTGGGTTTTATTGTCATTTCGTTGCTGAAGGTACAGACTGAAAAGTGCATGAAAATGTTACCCATTCCACACACTAGGAAACGATGGTTGTTGGCAGAGACTTTTCTCTAAAGCAGATTCTAGACAAATATTTAACAATTGTTTTGATGCTCCACTCTCAGTTATAAAAATATTTACAGAAGGAAATAAAAATATCATCTACATGGGAAGAATTTATTACAGAGAATCTTGAATTTTATTGAACTAAACTTCAATAGAAATCATAATATGGATGAGAACACACGCTCCCATAATATTCAAGGTTTGAACTATTTGGCAATAGAAATAAAGAAGTCATAAATCCTAGGAATTCATTGTGAGAAGACTTGAAGAAGGAAAAGAACAATGACTACAAATGACTCTCAAACTTATTGCTTGAACATTTGGCTTCTGGCTTTCCCCATAAACAAGAGATGAAATTAGATCTCAAATATTACAAGATGTGAAACTACCCAGACCTGTAAGCGTTCCTAAAACACTGGATCCTGAACCAGAGAAAATAGATTCCATTGTATCATGGTTACCAAATAAAGTAGAAGAGTTTCCATGCCTAGGTAAAATCGAGAATGCTTTGCTTTGTAGAGCAGACATCTAAAAGCCATATGGAGAATACCACTTAAACTCTTTTTTGAAAAAGCCGCATTATGCTGTTGATATTTTACAAAAACTGATGTTATCGCACTACTTTATACCAAAGTGATTGCAGTATTTATAGGAATAACAATACTACAATGTTGTACTTCTTTAAATTACTATGTCTCCAGGGTTGTTAACAATGTAACAATACTATCTGCTGCCAAGCTGTCAAAATTTTAACAACAGTGCTGTAGTATTGTGACTATTGCAGTCAGTGATATTGTTCACTTCTGTGCACTAAGTAAACAAGTGATTTCATTTGTTGCTTACACAAATATCAAAATGCATTATGTTTACACAAAACAATCATATCATGTTTTTACAAAAATAACATCACATGACCTGCCCTTCTCCATTGAAATTCTACAGAACTGGCAACAATAGGTCAAGTATGTTACATTATAATGCCCATAATTTCATGTTAATACGAAAAATATGTGCACTAGAAATATTTATAATTTCCCTCCCTTCCTCATTCTAAACAATGAAGTGGCTTCATTTTTAGTGCATTGTTTTGTGACATCGGGACGGCAAGCATAGTTGAATCGTAGTTGAATCGTAGTGGCACTGTCAGACATCACCTTCATGTGAATGAGCCTCCCACCTAGCACCTCAGATTCTGTTCCCTCAGATGACTTCAGCCAACTGGCCACTCCATTTATCTACTTGGATATCTAATAATTTTCTCCAACTTACTGTGTCCAAAGCAGATATCTTGATCCCTGTCTACCATACTCTTTCCTCCCGACTGCCTCAGCTCCTCCAACCAAAACCTTGGAGCCACCCTTGTTTGTGTTTTCCCCCTCAGAGTTTCGTGAGCTCTGCCCTCTACTTCTCCCCATGCCTTCACTGCTGCCATCTTCTTTCAAGCCATTACCAGCTCCCTCACACTGCGTCCTCATTGGTCTCCTCTCCTCTGCTCTCTGCACTGCGCCCCCCCCCCAGTCCCCACTCTAGGGTCCATTCTCCACACAGCCACCAGAGCAATTTTTCTAAAACAAATATCAAATCATACCTTGGCCCACTGCAATTTTAGATCATACAGACCCCCTCTTCAAGTCAGTAGTAGTTCTCAAACTCGTCTGTGCATGAGAGTCACCTGGGGAACTTTCAAAACTCTTGGCTTTTCAGGGCAGGACCCAGGCATTCATATTCTTCAAACACTCCCCATGATGCTAATATGAAGGCAAGTTTGGGAACCTGTGGGCCATCCAGGGTCTCAGCCTTCCTCGCTGGCCCTTCCTCGTGCTAGCTACTTTGTCCCATACGCACTAAACTCTGCCAGCCAGCCTATGTCTTTGAAAACCCAGGCTTTTCCTATACCTGTGCCCTCTACTTAGAAGCTTCCAGATGCTGGTTTTTATGAAGCTGTTCCTTCTTACCTTTCGTGCTGAGCTCAAATATCCCTTCCTCAAAGACACCCTGGGAAAGTAGCCCTTCTCCCACAGTTGTACTACCCAGCTTTTATTTTTTCTTTAAGCCTGTATCTGGAATAATTTATGTTCATTGTCTCCTCCTGTGTTGTAGCTCCACGAGGGCAAAGATCTCCCTGATATTGTTTGTGGCTTTGTCTCCAGCTCCTAGAGCAGTGTCTGGCCTGTAATAAAAATCAAACCACCACCAACAATCACAAACTGGCAATGAACATTTACTGAAATCTGACTCTTCACCTGGTGCCATTCAAAATGCTTACCGGTTTGATTAACCCGTGTGAGCTTTACAACAGACTGAGGGAGTAGATGCAATTACTGTCTCCATTTTACGGAGGAAGCAACATGGGCACAGGAAGGAAAGTAACTTTCCTGACTCTTGGTTTGAACCATCCTGCATTACCTTTATTGCACACATGAGTAGAAAGTACTGTATTTTGAATGCAGTAAATATGTAGCCACCGTGTTATAAGAAGCTGTTTCTAATCCTACTTACCAAATATATCATTAAAATCTACTATTGGATATCACCCTTAATGTGTCAAATGCTGCTGAATTATAGTATCCTGAACTAGAAATACTGCCATCTTGGCCTACTCCCTATTTGAGGGGACCAGGTTCTGCTACAGTGCAGAACCACGGCACGTTGCACTGATCCCTATTGATCCATGGTACCTAGTATTGTAATGGTCAAGGGTAAAAGGGTGGAGTAAGGCCCTGCCTCTTACTGTCTGTAGCACCTTCAGGTAACTTGCTTGTTGAGTCTCAGTTTTCTCATCAGTGAAATGGGAATAATAGCAGGTGTATGAAATGATGAGGCAAAGCTGTCTGCATGGAACCTCCTAAACAGAAGGCTTTGCTAAATCGTATTGTGGGGGGTGGTTTATTAATATGATGAATTAGCAATACACGTGTACCCTGGCAGAGTGTCAGCCCTATTGATATTGGAGCTACTACAGTATAAATGTGACTGCACAATTTTTACTTTAACATAATACAAACTAGCACTATTTCAAACACTGTAGGTATCCTTGTATAATCTAATGTCTTTATATTCATGTCACTGCAAATAGAAAGCGTATAACTATAGTGTGCTAGCATTACTGCTACTCAGATTGTAAGGTGAAGGGTCTAGGCTGACATAACGCAGCTCAGCACTGCATGGTATAATTTCTGTTCCCACAATTGCATGTAATAAAGCAAAGCACAAAATCACATTGCTGCTGCCAGCATTGGTTGTCTTCAGTTACTTCCCTCAGCCTGTGCCATGCTGTGTGGCTCTAAACTATAATATTGTGTGTCCCGGTATGTTAGGCTGCCAAGTATCTTAACAAAAATCCTACCACCAAATTTTGTGCCAAACACCATCCTACTGTAATTATCCCAGCTCCAAATGGTTAAGAAGAAACGATTGGTGAGAGATAAATATTTCAGTGGCATGTTTTTAAGAAGATATTGTCACCATGGCACGACATCTCACCACTGACCATGGCATCAAGACTACTAAATGATAATCACATTGTCCTTGTATTTCTATGTAATTCTATATTGTCCCCAAATGTGCTGTTCAGTTATTCAGCCACTGCATAATCCCCAAGCTGTAGCAATAAGCTTGGGGTAGAGACGGGTGCATTTATTGAATGCTGACTGTGGAAAGCACTTCACAATAATTATTTCACATCAGTCCTTACACTAATTTTGGCACACGCTGTGGGAAGGCACACGTTGCAAATTACAAGTCTAAGGTTCGGAGAGATTACACTACTTGGCCAAGTCATACAGGCAGTGATGGAGAAAGCCAGAATTTAATGCCACCTTAATGGATCCCCATCTATGTTCTGTTTACTTTGCCACTCATGTCAACTTTTACCATGTCACTTCCTTTCCTCTCCACGTGCTATCACAGAGACTCAGTAAGTAGCAATTTCATGAGGCCATATTGCATTATATTGTCTGTAATGCTGGCACCAGCATTACTCCTGTTTTATATTTTTAAGATTTTTATTAAAAATATCGCTAACAGACAAACATTGTATTAGTTGCAGGGATACAGAATAGTTATTCAACATTTATGTACCTAAAGACGTGATCACTGTGATAAGTCCAGCAACCATCTGACACTGTACCACGTATCACAATATTATTGACTATATTCCCTAGGTTGTACATTACATCCCCATGACTTATTTGTTTCATACCTAGAAATTTAGACCTCTTATTCCCCCTAACATTTCCTTCCCCGCCTTTTCAAATTTTTCAATTACAATTGGCATTTTATACTATTTTATATTAATTTCAGGTGTACAGTATAGTGGTTAGACATTTATATAATTTAAGAAGTGGTCCCCCTGACTAGTCCAGTACCCAGCTGGCACTATACATAGTTATTACCATATCGTTGACTATATTCCCTATGCTGTACTTTACAATCCCGTGACTATTTTGTAACTACAATTTGTACTTCTTAATCCCTTCATTTTTCCACCCTGCTCCCTAACCCCTTCCCATCTGTCACCCAACAAATCTAGTACCCACCTGACACCGTACATTATTATTACAATATTATTGACTGTATTTCTTATGCAATATCCTACATCCCATGACTACTGGGATGTAACAACCAATTTGTACTTCTTAATCCCTTCCCCTTTTTCACCACCCCCAACCCCATCCCATCTGGCAACCATCAATATGTTCTCTGTATCTAAGAGCTTGTTTATGTTTTGTTTGTTTAGTTTGTTCCTTAGATTCCACATATAAGCGAAATCACATTGCATCTTTCTCTCTCTGACACTCTACTCAGCACAGTACCCTCCAAGTCTATCCATGCCACTGCAGATGACAAGAATCCATTCCCTTCCACAGCCGAGCAATATTCCATTGCGTATATGTACCACTTCCTCGTTATCCACTCTTCCATCAATGGACACCCAGGCTACCTCCACATCTTGGCCGTTGTAAACAATGCTGCAATGGACATATGGATACACATGTCCCCTCAAAGTAGCATTTGAGTTTCTTAAGATAAATACCTTGAAGTGAGATTACCAGGTCTTTCTTCGTCTCTTGTTCCAGCCTTTGTTTTAAAGTTTATTTCATCTGGTATAAGTATTGCTACCCCAGCCTTTTTCAATTTTTTCATTTCCATTTTCGTGAAATCTATTTTTCCATCCCTTTACTTTCCATCTGTGTGTGTCTTTCAAATTGTGCCACTTGTGGTGCTAATTGGGAGGTGCTGTGCTGTGGTCTGAAGCCAACATCCAGGTATGTTGGTTCTGGGGCCTCTTGGGAGGGGCTCCTGTGCAGTCCCAGGTCAGCCACTGCCATGACCCACTGGGAACTACCTGATAGGAGCTACGAAGTGATTACAGTTGTTTGCTCCCTGTGCAAACTCTGGAGGCATGTGGGAGAGGCCACTCTGAGGACTGCCACCTGTAGTGGGCCTGGGGTAGCTCCAAAAAAGCCAGGACATCCTGCTGCCACCTGCCGGCCCCCTGAAGTTTCAGCCCCAATAAAGCCTTGTGCAAGTTGGGGAAGGCAGAGTCGCAGGGAGGAACTGCAGTGGGAAGAGTTGTGGTCAGCAGGTTAATGTAGATTCTGGTTTGGTGCCAGTCCTGAGCCTGGAGCTACTCAGCAAAAGTCTCAGAGCATACAGAGGCCAGTCTGCGTGCCTGGGGCCTGCCAGACTCTCATAGTTGTTCAAGAAAGAGTGCAATGTGGGCAGGGCTGGCTGCTCAGAGAAAGTGCCTCTGGTGTTGGGCAAGTTGGGTGGGGAGGAGTCTCAGTGAGTCAGCAGAGTGGAGCAGTGGAGCTCACCAGGCCAATCAAATTAAGATTTGGCCTATAGGGGAGAGCTCAACATATTAAAAATGGCACCTACCTGCCCGCTGCGCAGGAGAAGGACTCCACACAGGGAAAATGGTCACTGTCCTCCAGCCATTGCTTCACAGCAACACACCTCAGTCTGCCACTCGTATGCCTCTGACGCCCCCAAGTTACTGTCCCTCTGCTGGAGCCCAAGGTGAGTGCTGATGAGTGAGAGTCTGTGTGCGGACTGTTTAAGAGGACATCTGGGTCTCCTGCTGCTTTCTATCCCACCCAGATGGTTGGAATCCCCACTGTTTTTTTCACAGCTAAGTGTTGTGGAAGCTACTCTTACTGACACCAGTACTCTGGACTAGGGAGGCTGGTGTGGGGCTGGGGTTCTCTCGCTCCTCCTCCATGGGGAATCTCCATGGCCAAGATATCCCTCCTGGTTCTCAACCACCACACTGAGGTTTGGGGACGGTTCTGCGTCTCTAGCCCCTCCTACCAGTCTTATGTGACTTCGTTTTTATATGCTTAGTTATAAAACTTCTGTTCAGCTGGACTTCAGATGGCTCTTCAGATTGATTGTTTGATAATTTAGTTGTAATTTTAATGTGTCCTACTGTTGATTCCCTCTAATCAGTGTTTATCTACTGAACCATCTTGGATCTCCTAGTGTTTTATCTTTTTAATGCCAAATGAAGTTCTAGCCCTCCTGTCATGAGGATGTGTACATTCTGTAGTTTTCCTATTTGGAAGGTGGGTAATTCCTGAGGAACCCTCTGCCCACTTACAAAGTTTACTAACTGGATCCAGCTGGATGAGGCACTGAATTCTGTAATCTAAAAGAGGGCTAGCCTGAGGCAATACAATCACTGAGTGGGTCGTATAAAGATTTGGGAAGCTGCAATGATTTTTAAGAGTGTGATGCTTTTTCTATTGTGGAGGCTACACAGGTGAGACAGGATCTGGTTTGGGCTACATTGGTCCTTTCCACCTGTCTTGGCTGGAATGAGAAAGGGGTTTCCTGGCCATAGCTACTTTGGGCGACATGGTTTGGTTGGATTTCCAAGTGGATGCTAGTATCTGTTGACAAGCCAGTGTGATCTAGAAGGGTCTAGTTGGTGATCAGCTCACATGTGGTTTGCCCAGATGGTAACAATGATGAGTTAAATTTGTTTGGGACTTCTCTGTGCTTCCTGGGCTTGTATATCTATTTCTTTCACCAGGTTAGGGAAGTTTTCAGTCATTATTTCTTCAAATAGATTTTCAATTCCTTACTCTCTCTCTCTCCTCCTTCTGGTACCCTTATCATGCAGGTGTTGGCACTCTTGATGTTGTCTGGAGGCCCCTTAAATTATCCTCATTTGTTTGCTTTTTTTTTTCTTTTTGCTCTTCCATTTGGGTGTTTTCTGCTACCTTATCTTCCAAATCATTGATTCAGTTCTCTGCTTTATCTATCCTCCTGTTGATTCCCTCTAATGTATTCTTTATTGTATTCTTTATTTCTGTCTGGTTATTTTTCATGTTTTCTATCTCCATGTTTATGTTTCCTATCTCTTGGTTGAAGTTCTCCGTGAGATCACTGAACATCCTTATAACCAGTGTTTTGAACTCTGCATCTGGTAGATCCCCTGTCTCCATTTTATTTAGTTGTTTTTCTGGAGCTTTGCTCTGTTCTTTCATTTGGGACATGTTTCTTTTTTCCCCATTTTGGCTGTCTCCCTGTTTTGTTTTGTTTTCTATGTATTAGGCAGGGCTGCTATGCCTCCCAGTCTTAGTAGAGTGGCCTTATGTAATAAGTATATTATGGGGCTTAGTGGCGCAGTCTCCCTCATCACCTGAGGTGGGTGCTCCAGATGTGTCCTCTGTGTGGGCTGTGTGTGTCCTCCTGTTGTCATTGAGCCTTGGCTGCTCTTTGCACATCAATAGAAGGGACTCATCCTTGGGCTGATTGGTTGTGAGGACTGGCTGTGACTACAGTGGAGGAGCTGTGGTGCAGGGGCTGACCTTACAGATCAGGATTTGTTTTAGCAGGGCTCTGGCGCCTCCCCAGTCTGCCTCTTGGGTGTGTCTTCCCTGGAGGTGGCTGGGTGTTGCTCTGGCTGGGTCCAAAGCTGGCCATCAGGAGTTCCAGTCCCAGGCCTCCTGAGAGGGGCCCCACTGCAAGCCGAGTTCAGCTGTACCCTGTACCCTGCCCCCAGGGACCTGGCATGAGCCACAAATCAATTTGCAGATGGCTGTCACCCATACTGGACTTGGAAGTGCCTTGAGAGGCCAAGCCACAGACCAAGGCCGGCTGTCACTAGTGCTGGGCTTGAGGCTTCTCAACCAGGGGTACGGGACATGCCAAAGCCAGATGCTTCTTGCTTGGCTTTTGTGAACCTTTGAGAGATTTTAGGAAAGTCTTGAGCATGAGCCACGTCAGGCTGTTTATGCAGAAAAGCCACTGGAAGCAGCTTAGATGTGTCTTGTAAATTGGGCAGGACAGCGTCCCAGGGAAAATGAATGGTATTAGTCAGGTTGATGGAGACTCAGATATGGTGGCCACCTGTGTTTGCACACTGGGAGGTGGGGGGCCTCAACCCAGAAACAATGGTTCCACTAGCTCCTCCATCTGGAAGAAAGCTTCCCAGTCTAGCCGTTACCCTAAAGAGAGACACTTTAGTTCCTCCTGCTTCTTATGTCACTGACACCTTTTGAGGTACTGTCCCAGAGCTGGAGCTCAGAGTGAGCAAAGTCTGTCAGCGGTAAGTCTGTGTGCAGTCCCTTTAAGAGGAGCACCTGGGACTGCAGCTGTGGGCACTCCTCTTCCTAGCACTGGTACGTCAGGCCAGGTAGCCCAGGGTGGGACTGGGATGCCTCCCTCCTTTTTGGGGGAGGACCTCACTAGCTGAGATATTCCTCCTGATTCTCAACTGCCCCACACAGATGTGTGGCCGGCCCTTTTCACATCTCTGCACCTTCTGCCAGTCCCGATGTGGCTTCATTATATCCTTAGTTATAGGACTTCTGTTCAGGTAGATTTCAGCGTGTTCTCCAGGATGATTGTTCTATAATTTAGTTGTAATTTTAATGTGATCTTGGAAAGAGGCAAGCACAGAATTTCTCTACTCCGCCCTTTTGGATCCCCGTCAGTAGCTGCCATTTTTATACACTCATTATATTCCAGGCACCATACCAACATTTAATTTAACTTCAATAGGCTCCTATGAGGTTAGTTTTATTCCCATTTTACAGAAGAGAATACTAAGTCCACATGCCTTAGGTGAAGTCAGGTGGCTGAGGTCTACATATTGGTAGCCTCAACACTGTCCACTCTGTTCTACTGACCAGTGCATGAGAATGGATGAGATGCTTGTGCAGGTTGCCTCCATCCCATGTTTCATCTACATGAGACCTGGCTATTTTGTTCTGTACATGGCCTGTTTCTTCCTTTCTTGGATAATTCTCTTTGCATCCTGTTTTAACCCAACCATAGATAGTGGAGATGAACCCCACACCATTAGGGCTCAGAAGAAGGAATCATCTAAAATACCTTCCCCAAATCTCCAAGGTTTTGTCTAAAATGAAAGCTCTTTCTTAGTGGGGTTTATTTTCCAGTGATTCTAAAAGTTTGGAAGGATAGCTCTAGCTTAAAGCAAAGAAAAGCAAACCTGCCCAGTCCTGAAAGAAATAATAGTGACAGAAGCAATAAGAAAACAGGAAGCAACATTTGTTATGTGCTTATAATGTACTCAGCATGTCACTAAGCACTTTGTTCACAATGGCCACCGTAGTGACTAGGGCAGGGTGTGAAGCAGTTGGTCTGGTTTCAAAACACTCCATCTTACCCACACCCTACACCGAGTTGACAGGTGGCACTCTGACGTATCCTTCCAGCTTTTATCATCTTTTCCAGTTGTTTGTGCCCACCATGAAGCAAACTCAGCCTTGATGTTTGACTGTACGGCTTTTATCCTAGGACCAGAGAGGAAATCCTTTGAGAGAAGGGGAGACCCTTGGTTCTGTATCCCATTGCTCACACAGTGGTTGGAACAGAGTGAAAGATCTCAAGGCCCCTTCAGTCAATCACCTCGTCCCATTCATCCCTCTCCTGCTGTGTCTCCCACATCTGGCCCATCCCGTGCCTCCCCCCATCTCTGTCTGCTTCCAGCCTTTGTCACCCTTCCCTGAAGGGACAGCCTTCCAGCCCTGCTGCCTCAGCACCATCCTTTGGAGTAGGAAAGATGTGCAGAGTAAATTTTTGAATTAGATAGGTAAGAATTTGAGTCCTGGATTTGCAGTTTAATGAGTGAACTGAGTAGCTTTGTGTCAATTCCTTAACCTATCTGAAATGTTGTCTTCTTATCTGGAAACAGGGAAGGGCAATTGTCCCTCCAGGACAATTGTAGGGAGTAGATGCTTTCATGTAGGTCAAGTGTAAAGGTGGTGCCTGGCACACAGGAAGCACTTACTAATATTATCCAGTATTCAAAGTCACGGTACAGATCTTATACAATCAAAACAATTTTACTAATAATCATCTTGGATTATTCCATTTTTCTGTATAAAAAGCTTAAGGGGCTCCCTTACGTCCATCCAATAAAGCTCAAAGACCTTAGCTTATAGTCATGCTCTGACTCACCCTATCTTGCCAGGATTCATAGCAGAGCCGGGTATTGTGCTTTCCATCCATGCTGCCCACAGACACAGTATGAGCAGAGAGGTCCTTGTCTGAACCTCACATTGCTCCCTTTCCAAATCTCAAATAAAAATTCCCAACTACATGGTAGGCATCTTAAGTGGATGCAGACCATTGCCCCATGGAAGCGCATGAAACCCATTTTAGTGAAAGAATGTGGCACGAGGTCTGACAAGCGCCATGGAACTTTTCCTAATGATTCGTAGTTTGGAACTAGGATGGCTTTTTGGTTTTAGAAAGAATGAAGTTATTCTAAGATCTGATGATGATAGAAAAACAGCGTGGTGTGGGGAAGGTGAAACGTGCTGTTCTTGAAAGGACAAGGTCTTTAGAAGAAAACTTGTAAACCGACCAGAATTGAAGTGCAACCTTTGCAAATTCATATGATCCTGGGTTTTGATTAATTTGACTTGAGTCCTTTCCAGTTACCAGTAACCTACCACTTGGATCCATTATGCAATCATGACTCAGTACGTCCTTCAGAACACCACTTTTAAACATGATGGGAATTAGACAGACTTTGTAAATATTTGAAATTGCCAGTTTAAAATTAATTTGATTCATTTGCTTGTGGGTTGCTAGCACTTATGAGAATTGGAAATTTTTCTGTAATCATAGATAGCTTGAGTCTTTTAAGGAAGTCATCTGGAAGAAATATAGGGTAGAACTCAGTGTATCTATTGCTATGAGTATTTCAATTTTTCCATATCCTTGCCAATACTTGTTATTATCTGTTCTTTTTATTATAGCCATCCTGGTGGGTGTGAAGTAGTATCTCATTGTGGTTTTGATTTGCATTTCCCTAATGGCTAATGAAGTTGAACATCTTTTCATGTGTTTATTGTACATTTGTATGTTTTCTTTGGAGAAATGTCTATTTAGATCCTTTGCCATTTTTTTTTTAATGGGACGATTTGTCTTTTTACTGTTGTGCTGTAGCAGTACTTTATATAACCTGGATACAAGTCCCTTCTGAGATATATAATTTGCAAATATTTTCTCAAATTCTGTGAGTTGTCTTTTTTTTTTTTTTTAATGGTAAACTATGTTGCTTTCTCCCTAGAATTCTTGGCATTTATCTGGCTTACAAAATTTTCTCACATTTTTTTTTTTCCATGTGGATGTTCCCAAGGATTTTAGATCTCTTATGTCCAACTTTGTATTTTCTTTTCCCCTTTCCCAGATCTACTTCTTTAGAAATCTTTTCAATTCAGTCAATTGGTCAACCAAAGCAGGAACTAACTTCTTAAATCTTCTTCTCATCACCCATCTCAGGTTCTGTCAATAACCAAGTAATGTTTCATTTCTGCCTGCATCTAGGCCTTTGAAATCCTGCTACATCCACTATCAAAGGCTCGGTCATGTTTTCATCTTGTCTATTCTGGACTATTTCAACAGCCTCCTCCATGCCCTTCCCTCCAATCCAACCCTTCTAAGGCTCATAGAATGATGACACACCCATACGACACTACAGACTAATGGTTACAAGCACTGGTTCTGATACCATATTTCCTTCTTTCAAATCCTGGCTCTTCCATTTAACCTCTGTTCCAAAATCTGTAAAATGGGGAATGATAATAGTCCCCACTTCTTAGGGTTATGTGAGGATTAAATAAATTATTATATGAAAAGTGGTATAAACAGTGCCTGGTATATATAATAAGCATTCAGTAAATGGTAGCTATTATTATTATTATTATTATTATTATTATTATTAGTTCTTTTATACCATTAATTAAAACTTTTCCAAGGCTTTTCTAACCTATGCAATAAAATTGAAATGTTTCGCTTTGGTACACAATGCATTCCATGATCTGCAATGTGAGCTGAGAAGAAACTACTGTGACCAAGAAATCCTTGCAGTTGTTTTATATCTTCATTTTTCAAAATGTGATACAGAGTGTAGAATTGTCAGGTGTAACTTCTTTTCAGGTATTGTTGCTGTACTACTAGTAGAAAACATTGTATTATAGCTTACTCCTGACCTGGCAGACTGCTAAACACTTTCTATGCAGTGTCTGCCTTACTTCTCACAACTGCCTTATAAGGGAGTTAGTATTACTATGCCCAGCTTCATAGCTGAGCTAAATGAAGGGGTAAGTCTGTTGTCCAAGATCATAGAATAAGGAAGTAGAGAAGCCTGGATACAGTCCCAGGTCTCTTGGACACCATGTCCTAAGCTCTTGGCTCTGACTCAGAAAGTTTCTGAAGAGGTGTCCACAGACAGACATTCTCAAAGGCAGTGTGGGAAGGAATTTCAAGTACTTATTCCATATTTGTAATTCCTGAAGAGAGTACATCTTCCATCTGGGAAGTCTTTACACTGTTATCCAGACATCTGAAAATTCCTGGAACAAAGAAAATTTAAATGTAGTTTCTGAAAGCTCTTGCTAAGCAGAAATATTTCTCCTTGGGGAGATGTGTCTTCCTTTGCTGGCTGGACTATGGCCGATTAACTCACTTGGTTGAAGCCAGTGGGTCTTAGACTTAGCTTTCTTCCTTTCCCAGATGGCACCTCATACATGGTGAAGGATCAGGGGAGAGTATGAATACTCAGGAGAGTCATCTCTCTCTTCAAGAAGTAATTCAAGGTACTTGGGCATTAGTGAATGACTCAGAGCTGCCATCTTAATAAGTACAGGCAGCAGATTCCTAACCGCGTTCACAGTAGGTCTTCATTATCTGAAGATAATGGGTGCTGGACAAATGCTACTTAACATGAATCCATCAAAAATAGGGCCTACATTTTCAAAATAAACTGTAAAAAGCTGTTAATTGGGGTTTTAACTCAAAAACAAAACTGGCAATTATGAAAATAAGCTCATTTTAGTTAATATTTAACAAAATAGATCAGAATATAGGGATAAATTAAAATTCTGCCCTCTTAGGAGAAATTCAGTGTGAATTGTTTTTTTTTTTTCAGTTGTTCTGACAAAGTTGTATAATAGCAAAATTCAACTTGCCTTGAACTTCGGCAACATTATTTTAAACTGTCTTTTCTCTCTCTTTCTCTTTCAAAATTATTCAAGGATGTCACATTTCCCATGGGTCTCTCTTAATCTTTGATATTCATATCATTCTCTTTTAAAGCTCCAATTATATCCTCAATGTGGTTGGTTTTCTCTTTGGGTTTAACTCTGCCCAATCCTCCTTGGTCCATGTCTTTGGGTATGGCTAATTTGATTCTTCAACTTTCAGGAACGCCAAGGAATTTTGCATCATTTGCAAAGTTTGCAGTTTCATTTTGCAATCAATTTGTCTCGTATTTGTTTTGTGTTGTCTAATATTTACATTGCACAATCAACACGAGACAGACCAACAAAGATATTGACTAGAGGGGTTGGGACAGAATCTGATGTGGCATAAGGCTACGTGAGACGGGACGATTTTAAATGGTATTTTTTGTGCTATGCTTTACTTCCTTATACAAACTCATAATTTTGGCCCCTCTCATGATGCAGATTTCCTTTGTTGGCACATGGCTGTCCAAATCCCGGGCACAAAGATCCATTCTAGACTCAGGTTACCATGAAGGCTTTCATAGTATCTAGAGTTTGCTGAAATGCAAATTCCTTTGTAGGGCCAGCAAGGCCCAGCAGGGTGTCGCTAGCAGCCCCATCATTCTGAGTCTTCATCCTCATCTCATGCTTCCCCCTTGCTCATGCTGCTCTAGCCACACCAGCATTCTTTATTCCTTGCCAAGCCCTTTCTAGCCTCTGGACTTCTGGCCTTTCGTTCCGTCTATCTAGTATGCCCTTGCCGTGATTAACTTGTCCTTCAGCTGTCAGTGCAATATCAGCTTCTTGGAGAGACCTCTGCTGATCACTCCACCTCAAGAGGAAACTTTCCCTTTAATCACCCTTTTGCTCATCCTCCTGTTTATTTCCTCAAAAGCATGTAATAAAGTAAATAGCCATCTTATTTGTTTCCTCTCTTATTTCTGTCTCTGAAACCAGAACGAGTTCCGGAGAACAAGGACTTTGTTGAATTTTCCTTTACACACACAAAGCCTTAGTCTTTGTTAGGTAGAAAGCCGCAGTTTTCAATTTGCAAAGAAGTATATGGGGAGAGTTTGGGGACAGAGCACTCCACTTCTCTGATTTGAAAAGTTTAATCAAACTTCTCCCTTGGGGCCATTGAGAGAATCTTTGCTTCTTTCTAAGATGCCGAAGCCAACAGAGACATTTTAGATTGTGAGGAGGCCTTCACAGGGAATTTTTCAGCATTAGTGATTATATACAAAGGAAGTTATTAATTTATATATGCTCCTCCCACCTGTTTTTTGCCTCATTATCAAATTAATCACCTCATCTTCCCACTGCAGTTGATGTGGGACACGGGAAGCCAGCTAAACGGTTCATTTGGTCTTGATTTTCATAAACTTCTGCTCCAAGGGCTCTCAGGTTTACTTAAAGGGCAATTTTCCCAGCTTTTAAAGGGCTAAATAAAATGGGGAATATCATGAGAAAAATGCTTCATTGTAACTCATGGGCCATATTGGATGAAATAGATCAGATTCTGGTTGGTGCCAAAGGGAGATAGTCCCCAAGTCCTTGGAACAAAAGAATGGTAAAACTAAAGATACAGAAATATCAGGAATCCATGTTTTCCATTGCTAAGACCTCAGAAACCTATAAAAGCAGTTGTTTTATGGGAACACTTAGCAAAGTATTGCCCAAGTCCATTTTAAAGGCTCAAAATCCTTTGACATATGGCAGTCATTATGTGTGCTCAGCTGTCTATCTCACACAACGCTTTCTTCTTCCCTCCCCTAAAGAAAGCATTTCTGAGGCCCTACATTTACCATATTTTACAAGAAGCACTTAGCGGTAAGCAAGACTCAGAAGCAGTCTTAGGAAGAACAGTCCTGGCTAAGAACTCCAAGAGCACCAAAGCATTTTGTCTCAAGATGGAAAACTTGGGGCGCAGCTGTTTCAGATTAGAAGGGGGCATAGATTCCTAGTTGGGGTTTTACTTTAGAAAAAGGTTTAATGACTCAGATGTCCTAGGCAGCAAAATGGAATACACTGTCTTGCTTGGCCTTTTCCAAAAACAGGAGGAAATGTGGGTCTCATTGATATGTTGGGAATTGTTGGGATTCCCAAAGCTCAGGCACTGGAAATGACAGTAAAACAAGTCAAGGTGAATTCTCAGTGTGGCTCTGTGGTTCTTTGTTTCAGAGGATGTGTTATATTTCTCAACATCAGCACACTCAGGATAAGGTGCTCCTGGGCTCTTGGAAGAGCAGGTGGACCCTTCCCCAAAGCCCTCCTCCTCTGTACTTAGTGTGGGAATAACTGGTAGAACATATCCCCATTGCATTCTTGAAAAAACCTCCCCAATGGTGTTTTGATATGGTTCTTCTCAGGATAACCATCCAGAATGTCCCCAGAAAACAAAAATAGTTGAATCCAAGTGTATAAGCAGTGCAGTCCAGGCTCAGCTCAACTATGGAAGCTATAATATGTTCTTGACCTTCCTTCTTGGTCTTGGCCCAAACCAGGATGGGCAAGACCATCAAGAAACACATAATGCCCCACTTTAGAATTTGCCATCTGTCAATAAAAGCCATCCTCCACACTAAAATACCTGGAAAGACATTCACATGAACTTTTGCTTTCCCAAAATGTTAAGAGCATCTATCAAAAGAGCACACAACACATTTTCATTCTCTACTAGTGAAGTATATATTTCTACCCTTTCCAGATGTCACAGTAGCCTTTTAAAAGTGCATACTTTCTTACTCAATAATTCTGCTTCCTGCAGCTTTTTCTAAGAATAGCTAACTGGAAAAGGTAGAACAAGGCGGGTGCTTTTCTCATACTTTTTTCATCTCCTGTCAAATTCAGACGTCTAAAAGAAAAATAAGTCCAACGCCAAAAACTGAATTATAGCATGATGCTTTCATGAAGACTCTTGGAGAAATAGCAAAGGGGGAAACTAATCTATTCAATACACAGGGAAGTGATGAATCCTCTTTAAGCACCCATCTTCTAAAGTCCCATGGGTCACCATAGGTGCTCACATTTAAATCTCCCTCTCCAAAACATCTCCATTCTTCAGCCTGCTCCTCCCAACTTCCCCATTTTCTCTTTGAGTAGCCTCTTGTCTTTTCAAGTTAATCTTACAAAAGTTAAATTAAAAAATTAATTTAGCTCATTTCACTTTTCCCAATTCTTTTTTCTATCATCCTCAGCAGCACAATAAATCAAGCAGCAAAACTTAAGAATGCAATACAGGGAAAAGACTGTGAGTGATCACAAAAAAGCATACGTATCACTCACAATTTCTTAAAGACATACACGTATTTTGTATGTATATGTTCTTTGTACCATAATTTGTAATAGTGAAAAATTAGAAACAAACTAAATATCTCTTAATCAAGTACTATTTGAATAAATTATACTGAATCCTTATGATTGCATGTTAAACAGTTGTTAAAATTGTGTTTTTAAGTGATTTTCATGACTTTTAATATGTATATGATGCAATATTAAGTAGAAAAATAAAAACAAGGTAAAATCCAAGTAAACGTTGTTTTGCCAAGTATGAATAACTGTATGCATCATTACGTAGAAAGAAAAAGAGGAAGGAATGATTCCAATATTTTAAGAGTGATCATCTTTGGACTATGGGATTATGAACACATGTTTTTATATTAATTTTTTGTACAGTCCTAGTTTTCTATTTTTTTCCATAACTTTTATTGAAATCTTTCTATGTGCCAGTATCACTCTAGGTGGTAGAGATATAGCTATTAACGTGCTGCATACAGTCTGTGCCCTTTTCCATCAAAGCATTTTTTAATGCAATACATTCCTTGAGAGTAGTGTCTCTATCTAACCTAATGTAACATACATGTGTGTTTATCTTTTACCCAGTGTTCATTCACCTTTGTTCTAATAAAACAATATCCTTACTTCTCCTTGAAATATCACTTCTTGCCCATGGTCATCTAGGTAGTTTATGGCGAGTTGACTCAACTCCAAGCTCCAGGAACAAGGCTTGATTGGTTTAAACCATCAATTTTTGTCCCCACCAATGATTGTACCAAAGATTGACTTAAGGGGAAGCATGTGATCCCATCTAAGAGAGTGACTTCTAGGATGAGCAAGAACTACATGTAGATATTTTCTATGCCTTCGAACTTGATGGTGTAAGGACAGGAATTTCTGTAGACATAAATGAACTCCCTAGAATGGCTAGAAGGGCCACTGTGAGGCTATGATAATACCGTGTTTCCCCAAAAATAAGACCTAGCCAGATAATCAGCTTTAATGTGTCTCTTGGAGCACAAATTAATATAAGACCGGGTATTATATTATAGTAAAACAAGACTTGGTATTATGTTATATTGCATTACATTACGTTATGTTACGTTACGTTACATTACATTACATTATATAATATTATACTGGGTCTTATATTATAGTAAAATAAGACCAGGTCTTATATTAATTTTTGCTCCAAAAGACACGTTAGAGCTGATTGTCTAGCTAGGTCTTATTTTCAGGGAAACATGGTATAGAGCAAGGGAGATCCTGGATTAAGCCTTGCCTGAAGCTATCCTTTGGATTTTTCCATTACTTGAACTTCTTTTATATAGTTTCTATATTTATGCAGAAATTCCCCTATTTCTTTGTCCACTATATACATGGCTTTAAGCTCATTAACATATGTATGATATATAATATATAATACATATACATATATATGTGTATATATACATATATACATATATATACATACATACATATATATATACATATATATGTGTATATATATATGTGTGTGTGTGTGTGTGTGTGTATATATATATATATATATATATACTTATCTACTAATTCTAACATCTGGGTCATATCTTGGTCTGTTTTTAGTGATTGATCTTCATCTCGACTGGTCACATTTTACTATTTCTTCACAGGTATAGTAATTTTTGTACACTGGATATTGTGGATGGTACATTGTAGATGTCCTAGATTTTGTTATCTTTCTCTGAATAGTGTTAAGTTTAGTGTACCATGCATTTAAATTACCAGTAGATTACCTTGTGATTTTGGTGGCTTGGTTTTAAGGCTTTAGTAGGTGAATGTGTTTTGTTTTTGCCCTTAGACCTAGGATGTAGTATTTATACCTTAAAACTTCTTACGTTGATCATATGTGAAATTTCTCTGTGCTGGTTAGAAATGGTGTCAACTTAGGTTGATTTAACATTCAGAATTTTTTTGTTTTTATGAAGTATAGTATTTGACATACAATATTATATTAATTTCAGGTATACAATCTAGTGATTCGACATTTATATACCTTAAAAGGTTTTTTGTATTTCACTTGCCATTCTTCTGTAAGTTGTGATTGTTTCAATTTTTTTTTTAAAGTAAGGAAAAACATTTGTACTCATGCAGTGACAGTTTTTCTTACTTTAAAAATGTTTTGTAACAAACACAACTTATAGAAATGTTGTGAGTAGGGTACAAAGAAACTTTTCCCTGAACCATTTGAGAGTAAGTTGCCAACCTGATGTCCCATCACTCCGTAGTGTCCTAGGATTAAGGATGTTCTCTACATAACCACAGTGAAACCATCAAAATCAGGAGGTCAACAAGAACACCCCACCATCATCTAATCCTCAAATCCCATTTAAATTTTACCGATAGTCACAGTAATATCACTTACGACAAACAGATCTATTTCAGAATCACACATTAGATTTAATAGTTTCTTTAGTCTGGAAAAGTTGCTCAGTCTTTCCTTAACTTTCATGACCCTGATACTTTTGCAGATTGGAGTCCAGTTGTCCTACAGGATGCCCTTAATTTGGGTTTGTCTGCTGTTTCCTCAAAATCAGATTCAGGTCATGCACTTTTGGCAGGATTATCAGAGAAGTGATTCTGCATTCTCATTACATCCTATCAGGTGGCACACAATTTCAGTTTGCCCAATTGTTGATAATGTTCATTTTGAATAAATGCTTAAGTAGTAACTGTAAAATAACAATTTTCCATTTTTTTGTAATGTGGTATATTGTAAGGTGGTATATTTTGTAAGGTGGTACGTTGAAACTATGTATGCAGCTTATTTCTCATCAAACTTCAACTTATTCATTTATTTTTATCAGTGTAGATTAAGTCTCTTATTTAAGACAATGGATTATAATAAGTTATCTTGATTTATTTTGATATGTAATCACCCTCAAATTGGCCAGTTCAAGCTATCTCCAGTGTCCATCTGGTCTTTCCCATCATTCTTTAAGCACTTACTTTTTGGCATAATAAGATGTTCCAGGTTCACCTTGTACTTTCTTGGCCCTATCCCAGGAATCAGTCATTTCTTCAAGGAGCCATATTTCTTTTAGAGGAGAATGGTATGTAGAAGCTAAGATCCAAGTGCTAAGTGTGCTCACAGGGGTGGTATTGTTACCAAGTCCTGTCAGTAGGCAGAGCTAGGGAAGAAATGTATGCATATAAATGTATTTATAGACACATACATGCATACAAACATATACAAACACACACATATACTATATCCACACGTGCATGAGCATGCACATATATGCATACACATGTGTAATACATATTATGCATGACCACATGCATAATATATACACATGCATAAATATGCATATGCATTTATAAATATATATACACATCTATATTTACTTCCATATCTATATCTATCTATCTATCTATCTATCTATCTATCTATCTATCTATCTATCTATATTGATATCTGAGTCCACACCTCCAATAGCTCCAGTTTCAACTCACCTCCTCAGGGTTCATGGTTCTAGAAAACTAGAGTTTTCTCCCTTTCTATATATGTAACTCCCTTTGGCAGATATTATCCCAATATATTTATTTATTTGATCTATTCTCTGTATGTAATTAATCTGTCATCACCACCACTGGGTGGTGCCTCACCCCATCTGGGTCTGACACCCTGCATCAAGCTAACCCAGGAGAAGGCCTACTCACTCTGACCATCCAAATCAGGCTACCCTTCCAGGTGGATGTCCTCCTCATCCAGCCCAGACTTTAACATCTCACCATGCCACTCCTCTGTGTGGATGCCTTTCTTCATCATATTAGCATGCTGGTATTTCTCTGTAGTCAGCCCCAAAATAAGGACGCCATTCTTACCCAGCTTAGAGCCATTATCTTTTGAAGAAATCAAGGTGATATCTTTAGAACAGGATATAAGTCCTCTTCCAAAAACCATGAGATGATATCCCATCCACACAGAATAAAGTGCAAGCACCTGATTGTATATTGCAAGAGCATGATCAGGTCCTGCTTGCCTTTTCAAGTACATTTCTTCCCACCTGGCCCTGTTCTTCATGGCTAACCCACAGACCTTCTTTCTGTTCCTGTCCCATCCTCAGATCCTCTGCCCTTGCTGGATTCTTTCAGCAGAAGATGGCATAGCTGACTTACCTTTCAGTTTCACATCTATGTTCTCCTTCCAAAGTGGCTTTGACTACCCTGGCAGAAGGAGCCAATCCACCCCACCATTCTTTTCTATCCCATAACCTCATTGTCAGGGCTTTGAAGTGCTTACCAACATATGAAATTATCTGTGTGTGTCTTTTGCTTATTCAATTCTGCAGGAATCTGGTCCTTTCGTTCAGCACTAAACTCCCAGGATGAGGAAGTGTGCCCAGCATATATTGCTCAGTGGGTGTGAACTAAGTGAATAAATGAATAACCCAACGGCATTTGAGAGCAGTGCAAGGAGTGTGAGCTGGGTATGTGTCCTAAAACAAGCTGCTTAAGTTCTCTGGGCTTTAAGTTCCTCATCTGAAAAGCGGGACTGAGTGTGCCCGGTGGGTAGGGATATTGTGAAGATTGCAAGCAGGCATCAGCATTGTTCCGCACATTGTAGAAAGAAAATGCATCTCTCCTCCAACATGGGATCTAGAACAATGAGATCAACATGAGACTTTTCAGGTTCCTGACATAATGAGCTTTTCTGTCTTAGTTCAGGCATATGTGGTTTTTCTTAATACAGTACCACCAGAGGTTCCATGGCTGACTCTCCCTTTTGATCAAATCCTATGTTTTCATTTGAGAGTCACAAGGATCCCCGTCAATGAAAGAAAAGTTTTCTGTGAGCCACGCCACATGAAAAACAGAGCTTCAAAATGAGTTATAAAGGAAAATGTGTTCCCTGGCCGGCATGGGGAGCAACATTTCAGGGCCAAGAGAAGTGCCTCTGCTTGAGGCTTAAGGATCTTATCGACCCAGCTGAAGCAGAGATCATAGCATAAGAGAACAGAACAGAGAAGAGGGAAAGAAAATCCCCAAAGCTGGCCCGTCACTCCTGGATGAAAGGCCATTTTATCTGTTAACATGCAGCCTGTGGTGAGAGTCCTGGTTAGCTAGATGTCAAAGCTGCAGACAGGGAGGATGACCTCACTGGAAAAGAGAATGGCGGGCCTCCCTTGGATTTGGGAATATATGCACTAGACAAATGATCTCCATTCAGCTAAGCTAGCTTATGGATGATATAAGTCCAATCAATTCCCCATTTTTCATGCTAATAGACATAGAGTCAGCTTGGGGAGGGGAGGTGGATGCGGGTGGCTGCTGGCCAAGTCCCCTTCAGAAGATCCCATTAGCCAACGGAATCTCTCTGTAAAGATTTTCCTGTCCCAGCAGAGCAGCCAGCTTTTGTGAACTTGAGCACTACTCACTGCAACAAAACTCTTAGTCATCAAACAAGGCACGTCATCCTAGGAGATAACTGTCGGGAAGGTGACTGATGACTCTGAACAGCAGGTGTGACTTTGGTTTACAATATACTCAGAGACACTTCTCGAGGGCTCTTAGCCTCAGCTCTGAGCATCTCTGTGACTAATTCATGGTTACTCTTCCCATCGCTGATACTTGATACTTGACTGCATAAGGAGCTGGCAAGACAACAAAACTTGGCACGATAGTCAGAATATGTAGTTTTTTGTAGTTTGCAAAGTGTTTTCACATTCATGATCTCATTTCTTCCCACTCTGTAAGGTAGGCTGGGCAAGTATTACCATCCCCCTCTCCTCAGAGATTAGGAAATTGAAGCTCAGAGAGGCTAAGTGACTTGTTCCAGAACACACAGCTAGGTAATGAGAGTGCTGGGATTTGAACCCAGGCCTCTGACTAGAGCCTATGCCCAATCTACCCTGCCACAAGTGATTTACCTGCTGGTGAGGTTTGTGCATCAAATTTTTCTTTGAAAGAATCGAATCATGACTTATTATCTGAGATCCCAGATGTGGGTGAAAAACAAAATGATGAAAATCATCTTGGTTTAAGAATCAAATGTCAGGTCCCTGGAGCAAGCCAGTTGGGAAATTTGGGGCCATCGGTTACCATATACACCTAGCTCACCAAAAGCTCATGAGCGTGGCCATTGTCCAGAAACTTAAAAGGAGGAAGAAGAGTTCTCCTAGTAAAATGGAAATCCAGGGGAGACACCCGCTGAGTGCACTCTTCCCCCTACATCCTTTGTTGCTGGAATTACCCAACCTCCAATATGTTGGCAAGACCCCCCCAGCAGTACATTCAACACAGTCATTATCATATGGGAAAGATGCATGTTTGTTTAAAAAGTCAGGTTCTTTAGCTTCTATTACTCTTACAACTTCCTAAAGATCCCCAGGCTCTTTGTTGAGCTGAACAACCAAATTAGGCTTAATATGATCTAATGCAAAGGTCTGAATTATGCCTTGAGTATACTTTCTGGGAGATGAAAGGACCAATATGCTTATAAAGTTCTATTACTCTTTTAAAAAGACTTTTAAAATGTTGGAAGTACCTCCTGGCTAGGGAAAGGATTAGATGCCCTGCTTTCAATTCATTACTTCTAATATAAACACTCGGTATCCCTAGTGTTCAGCATCAGTTGACTGTCTTTATACAAACTGAACAGATGGAGGGCCTTGGGCCTTTGTCTCTGAAGTCCGTTTAATGACTAGGGAAAAGTGAGATGTTTCGTCTGATTAAAGGCGCCGCTCTTCAAAGCCATACCTTCTTCCATTTGGGAAATGACAATGTTTATGGTGCTTGTGCCCAGTTGGTGGATGAATGGAGTAGGTACTAAGCAAATCTCTCTTTGTAGCAGAAACTAGCAATCTTGGTGAAACAGAGGTGGCCCAAGTGGTCCATATGCTGGCATATGATGCAAGCCCACTGGTATATAAATCCTATTGGATGCCATGTATCAGATCCAGGCATCAGATACACTGGTGAAAATAAGTGTAAAGGCATGCTGCTTACATTTAAAAATATTTCTAATTTTAAAAGTAACATGCTTATTACAGAAATTTGGAAAATACAGAAAAGCAAAACTAAGAAAATTCACCCATGATCTTTCAAGCCAGAAATCAACACTATTATCACCTTGTTATATATGTTCCCATGATTCTCCATGTATTTAATACAAGCACTGAAAAAAAAATGAGATCCTGCAGATTTTGTGGCTTTTGTTTTCTTTTTTTTAACTCATCGATATATTGTCAACATATGTCTCAATCAGTGCATACAGATTTATTTCATCACCTTCGATAATCATATCTATCATGGGAGTGTGCCACTTATCATAACTTAACCAGTGTGCAGTTGGTGGACTTTTAAGTTACTTTCAATATATCAGGTTTTATTATTATTATTATTGGGGAAGGGGAACAGGACTTTATTGGGGAACAGTGTGTACTTTTCTGGGACTTTTCTGAGTCAAGTTGTTGTCCTTTCAGTCTTAGTTGTGGAGGGTGCCGTTCAGCTCCAGGTCCAGTTACTGCTGTTAGTTGCAGGTGGCGCTGCCCACCATCCCTTGTGGGAGTTGAGGAGTCAAACTGGCAACCTTGTGGTTGAGAGCCCACGCTCCAACCAACTGAGACATCTGGCCATGCGGGAGCTGAGTGGCAGCTCATTGACTTCATTCTAGTTGAGGAGTGTGCAGCTCGTTGGCCCATATGGGAATCAAACCAGCAGCCCCATTGCCCAGAACTCACGCTCTAATCAACTGAGCCACCTGTCCGCCCCCAATATGTCAGTATTATAAAGGGCTGAGATAAAAAACAACATCTCTATAAAGGAATCTTTTCTGATTATTTTCTCAGGATAAATTCCTACATTAAAGGATCAAAGGCAATGCACGTTTCTCATTTGACTTTTCCTGTTAAATCACTCTCTGCTGTTTGTACAGGGGACATATTTGGGAGCTCACTCCTTTGTATTGTGATCCACACAGATATCACTGTAACATATTTTTTCTCAATTTTAGAAGCAAAAAAGACTACATATTGTTTTTCTAATTGGCTTCTCTGAGTCCATGTGTAAATGAATGTGTTTTGACTCTGCGAATTGGCCGTCAATAGCCCCCCTTTATTGTAAAATTGTGTTTCAAGTCCTTGGTTCACTTTCTATTGGTCAAAGAATTTTTGGCAAGTTATAATCTCCACCTATCACATACGTTCATCATTGTCATTTACTTCTGCTTATAGTGTTTTTTCTTTTTATGTACGGAGTATACATACATATCTCTTTAAAATTCTACATTTCTTTTTGGCTTCTGTATTTGTCCCAAGGCTGAGGAAAGCCTCTTCCATCCTGAAGTTAGAAGGTCACCTTTATTTCTTCCACTTTTTTTTGTAGTTTCTTTTTATAGTTCAATTTACCTAGATCATTTTTGCCATTAGTATTTTTTAAAATGCAAAACTGGCAAGCTACTTTGAAATTCCATAACATTATTAGTCAAAAACAAAAACAAAAAAAGGAAGACAGAGACCAAGCATCTCTTTTTCTGGCAGCAGAAATAGAAAAACTCATGACAACAATGGGAAAAAGACCAGACTGAATATACCTTCCTACTATATTAAGATGTTGTGCTCTTCATGAATTAACTTTTAATCAAAACTTTTTTGCTAAAAATCATTTTAAGTTGGTGACAAGTACATTTTATTCTATCAGCAAGGAAAGGCATCTAATGTGAACATGGGGAGCTGAGAATTATGGTGTTTAGATCACTCTGACACATCTGAGGAACTCAGGGAATCTTCTCAGGGCATCAAGACTTCAAAAGAGGAACAGGTCTGAGAGAAAGCTGTGCATTCGTGAGATAGGCTGATCTGCATGAGACATACATAAGACAAAGTAGTGAGGACATCCTGAGAGGACAGGAGCTGAACTTGGAACATTGGATGAGTTTCATTTGGTGGAATAAAGGGAGAAGGAAAACATAGCAGGGGGACAAGAGTGAGGAAAGGTACAGAGAAGAGGGCCTGGCAATGACAAACTCCATTTTTATGAAGGTGGTTTGTTTACATTTCACATGTGCTTAGAGACATGTGACTACTACTCATCTTTGAACCTTCGTTTTCTCATCTGTGAAATGGGGGAATAATATAAAGTGTTTTCTTTTAAAAAGTTCAACTAGCATTTTTAATTAAAAAAGGGTATTCATTGAATTAAATAATAAAAACGTCCAGGTACACAGCCTTCAGGTGTGGCTTAATCCAGGAACTTAAATGATGTCAATAAGACCTGGCACTCATCTTCAGGTTCTCTGTCATCTCTTCTGGTCTCATGCCCAGGCTCCATGTGATGGCAAGATAATAGAAAGCAACTCCCTACCTGCATCTTCTTGGGTTCAAGTCCTGGGTTCACTCTGATTATATTTGGTCACATGCTTGTCTATGAAGCAATCACTTTGGAGTGTGGTCAGGGTGATAGAATTTCCTCGTTGGCCAGGCCTGAATTATATCTTCTATCCCTGGAGCCATGAATGGAAGCCAACCTCAAACCCATAGATCGATTGCCAAGGAATAGTGTTTCTCCAGAGGAAATGTGGTGCACTGTTCCCTGGAGAAGAGGGAATTATGCCGGTCAGGCTAAAACAACACGCCTTTAGACGAAGAACCTTAATATTTTATGATTCTCTAAATTAACCCTCAGAGGTTGATGGATTAGGTATCACCCATCCCATATTACAAATGACAAAATGGAAGTTCAGAGAGATTAAGTAACTTTCCACAAGGTCTCCCAGCTGGTAAAAGGCATAGTTAAAACTCACACTTGGTCTTTTGACTCCAAAGCCAAACCTCAGTGAAAGACTATTTCAGTCAAGGCTGCTTTCCATAATAGGACTTTGTAGTATCAAGCCTGGGCTGGGCAGCTATTCTGTCAGTTTTTGACTGGCCGACTAAACCACACTGTGGCCATCTTCACCTTGTCCCGCACTGACTTTATCCTGAGAACAAACTGAATGAGCAGCCAGCTCTGTGCCTGCCCTGAGTCTTAGGGATTAATGATCCTGAGAAATTGACCTGACAGGTGTGAAAGGGAAATTTCTGAATGTAAACTGCCTCTGCCACATGAAATCATTTGTGAGTCAAAAACAAGAAAGAGATGACAAATTGGCCATTTTCTGCCCCCTGTGCCACCAAGGTAATAAATCTGGTTTATCTCTCAGTTGGTATTACATACTTTAAAAAAAAAGAAGCAGCAGCATTTAAATGGCTTGTGTCATAGTGGTTAGGCCAGCAGCGGTTCAAATCTCTTATCTTTCATAAAAAACCAATTCTAATCCACAAATGAGCCTTATGTGAAAATGCCTGCTCTGGACGGCGGGGCTTTCTTGTTGCAAAGCACATAAACCATGAGGTGTGGCCTCATGTGCAGTGGCAACAGCCGGATTTTATAATGAGACAGATTGCAGAGCTGTCACTAATCAGCTCTGTAATCTCCCTTGGCCTAAATTTTGATGTCTGAAAAATGGGAATACATAGTGGTACCTTTCTCACATGGTCGGCTCTCCAATTTCCATTTTTATTTTTCACTCCATTGATATTGATTATGCACCTCGCACATGTTATGCGCTGACTTAGAAGGGAATACAGAGTAGGTATCATAGTCTAGTTGCTGCCGTTTTATACTTTGTGGCTTATTAAAAATGCTATATTAATGGATAAGGTGGTGCTAAAGACGCATGCTAATCAATGAAACTCCCATATAAATCTAAAATTTATTATAGTGACAGTGTTACAAAGGAGGAAGAAGTGGTGACAAGAGAGTGGATAGTGGGAACATGTGACTGCGTTCTAAGATGAGGAGGAATTAAAAGGCAAGCATGATTCATTCCCACTTATTTTAGGAATTAGAAATTAATCCATTGAAAGGCAGACGGATTGTACCTGTTCTGATCCTTGGCCTTTGTCCTGTGACTGGTGCTCCTCCCATCAAGCAGTGGAGTCTATTTTTCCACATCATCAGTCTGGGCTGGTCTTGTGACTTGGTCTGACTCTCCTTCCCAGGCAAGGAGACAGGACAAGGGAATCAAAACCTAAGAGAAATAACAGGTAGTAGAAAGAAATCCAGAGAGTATTAGACAATGGGATCCTCAACCATGAGCTATTGTTCAAAAAGATAATACTGAAAATGTCAATAGGGAACTAAGAAAGAAAGTAAACAGAAACTAAAATTGAATCACAGAGTAACTGAAATGAACAGTTTAATAGCATATTCAACACAACTGAAAAGTAAGGTGGAAGACAGGCCCCGTGAGAAAACCAGAATGACACCCAAAAGGACAGAAAAATGGAATGCAAACTCTTGGGGAGAATGGAAAGAGGAAATGCTTTGTAACCCATTTCATGAGGCCAGAATACCCTGGTATCGACACCTAACAAGGACATTACAGAAAGGAAAATTATAGGTCAGTCTCTCTCATGAACACAGATGCAAAAATCCTAAGCAAAATAGCAGCAAACCAGATCTACTCATTATGGAAAGCATAACACATCACAACCAAATTGGGTTTGTTCCAGGAATTCAAGGTTGTTTTAACGCTTGAAAACCGGTCAGTGTAAATCACTAGGTTAATAGAATAAATGGGGGGAAATGAGCATCTCAATATACGTGGAAAAAGTGTTTAGTAAAATTTAACACCCTTTTATGATTATAAAGTCTTAACAAGCTTTAAATAGGATGGAACTTCTGTCATCTAATAAAAGTATCTCCAAAGGCATGTAAGATATGTCGTCATCAGCAGTGAAGCTGTGCTTATGTGACGGGGGAAAAGACAGTGATGCCCCTTTGTACCACTCTGTTCTACGTTATCCTGCACATTCTGGTCTGTACAAAGAGGCAAGATAAATAACTGATATGTATAACAAGTGAAAGAAAAAAAGCTGTTGTTATTTCCAGATGAAATAAATATACATTTGTAGAATCCAAAAGAATCTACAAACCATTGGAAATAATTTATCAAGCTTACTAGATACAAGGATAATATGAAAGAAATATGTTGTTGTTCTTATCTAACATTATGGAAATACTGAAAAAATAATTTAAAACTTTACAAAAATAGTTGAAAATTTTACCACTGATAATTCCATTGAGAAACATCCACCACTCGGTAGGGCGCTCAAACAATGTGCAAGACATTCACATCGAAAAGCATACAAACTTACTGAAGTTAAAGGAGGTCTAAATAAATGGAGATATGCACATGTTTTATAGAGCTCAAGGCTTAGTCTTTACAGAGGTTCATTCTAATCTATATAGTCAGTGCAACTCTGTCAAAATCCCAGCCATTTTTCTAGATAGTGACGAGTTAATTCTGAAATTTCTGGGGAAACAACGAAGGAGAAAAGCTAAGACCATCTTCATGAAGAAGAAAAAAGTGGGAAGACTAGCTCTGCAACATTAAATTTATGGTTCATAAGACGGGATGGTAATGACATAAGAACAGCCAAATAGACCAATGGAGCAGAAAAAGAGGCCAGAAACAGACCTCCACGTATGTGGACAGTTGATTTAGGGCAAACTTACTCTACAAATCAGTGGGGAAAGGACACTTTCAATAAATTCTGCTGGATCAATTTGCTTTCCACGTTAAAGAAAAGACTTTACTCCTTTATCTCCATACACAAAAATCAATTTCAAGTAGATTGTAGAAGTAAAACAATAAAGCTTCTAGAACCAATATAGGAGAATATCTTCATGACCTTGGAGTAGGGAGTGGTTATTTAAACAGGGCACAAAAAGCTAACCCTAAAAGCAAAGAAGGCAACAACTGTTTGCGATCACATCATTTCTAAATTTTCTTGCTCCTATGCCCCTCCCTAAAAGAACTTTGAAAACTTAATATATGATCTTTCACCTTTTTAATATGACAACTAACATTTCTGCACTCCACCAAAATACACCCTTACAAGAACGAAAATTTAGCATAAAAAACAGGAGAAGACATTGACAACATATAACTGACAAAGTTTGCATGGAGAATATAGAAAGAAATCTTAAAATAAGATCACCAAACAGAAAAATGGCCAAGAAGCTCCTCTTCATCAAAGAGGATATCCAAAATGTCAATAAACATACAAAGAAGTGCTCAACTTTTCTCATAAACAAGGAACTATAATTTAAAAATACAATAGGATACCATGACACATCCATCAGAAGAGCTAAAATGAAGAAATTGTATAATGATAGGAAGTATTAGAATCAATGAGAACTAATGGGAATTCTCAGGTGCAGCCAATGGGAGTAAAAAGTAATGCAAAATTTTTGAAAAACATCTTGGCATTGATTACTGAGCCTGAACTTATCCTTACCATATGACCCCATAATTCTAGCCCTAGGCATATCCTCAACAGAAGTGTGAGCACGGGAAAGCTCATGTAAGTGTCATTCACATAAGCCCAGAGATACAAACAACCCCAAAAGTCTGTCACCATTAAGATGGATAAATAAATGGTGGTATATTCATAAAAGGGAATACTTGGCTTAGGGCTATGATAATGAATTAAATATAGCAACAAAAATGAATCAACATGGATGAATAACCCAAATTATCCAGTGCAAAAAGCGAGATCCTAAAGGATATGTACTATGTGGATCTGCTTATGTAAAGCACAGGGAGAAAAAAACAGGCAAAACTATAATGTTTAGGAATGCATGCGCATGGGGTGGGCCTTTGGGGCTTGGAATGTTCCGTTTCTTGATGTGGTGCTGGTTACCTGTAATTTCACTTAGTGATAAATCACTTATACAATGTTCGGTACGCATTACATTTCCCCATACAAAGGGTATGCCACCAGTATAAGATAGGTGGGAGCCACTAGCCTAAATGGAGACAAAGAAGGCGAAAAGTAGCCAAGATCAGGTCATTTCTAAACTTCCTTGCTCCTATACCCCTCCCTAAAAGAGCTTTGAAAACTCATGTATGATCTTTCACCTTTTTAATATCACAACTAACATGTCTCAACCTGTTTAAATAGTTGCAGCATATTGGAACTATTGAAATTTTATTATAGAAATATTTTACCATTTTAAAATATACCCCATGGAATATAAATGCATTGGTGACTTGAAACCCACCATTTAAAATATAAATGAACAAGTTCTTTGAGAAATTACATGTTTTTTATGGTATTCCATTCACTTTTCCTATAGAATTTTATACCTGTGTAATACCTTTCTATGATTGAAAGTCCCTTAATGATTACCTATCATAATACTCTGTAACATAAATATGCATATAAATTAGAATTTAGAATCTCCTGTGACCTTAAATTTATAAATAAAAAAATTATTCTGGGTTGAATTGTCATTATGTAGTACTAATACATAATGAAAATATAAATATATTATGCATTTTGATAAAATATTATGAGAGAAAATGTACAATTCTATCGGTAATATATCTCTTAATTAAATGAGTAGGGGTAGGTTTACGGTGCATTCATGAGGGAAGGCTTCATGGACACAGGTTTGAGCCCTTGAAGTTGTCCTTTTGTTTGACACCCGGGGATATTGTACACCTTGAGCAGAGGACCACAGTAAAAACAGGGTGGGTGAGAGAGAGGCCCTTCTTTTGTAATGCAGTGGAAGAGTGATTGTAAAAGGGCAGGTGGGAAAGTGAACTGGTATGGTTCCTTATCCTGTTCAAAGAAACCACTGCCACGTCCCAAAAAGGAATCAAAACATGCACCCTGAACTTTTGGGTGATGTCTTTATGGGAATGGGTGATTACTAGCTCTATCCTATGAGGCAGAAGCAGATGAAGACCATACAACATAAAATTACAACATCATACAACATCATAACACCACACAACAAAACCATTCTTTTTCTTTGCATATGAATAAAGCCCCAAATTCTTAGCACCCACTAGTTTTTTACCTACTCGATTGGTTTCCAAATCTTTGTACCACCAGTCCCCTACAGGAAGATCATCATATGGCATAAACTCAATAAATATTTGATGAACTAAAGACACCCAGAGTTTGTTCCCCAATTTTGGTTATAGCTATCTCTTGATATACTACAAATTTTCTTCAGTCCTCACCAGTGGTTTATAATCTATCCTGGATCATAGATCCTACTGAGAATCTGCTGAAAGCTATGGACTGTCTCCTCATAGAATAAACACTTTTGTGTAAGTGAACAATCTTATCATATTCTCTAAACTTGGACCCAGATAATCCTTGGACTCAGGTAAAGAACTTTGGTTGTAGCCCAAGAATAGCATGACTTCTCCTGACTGGCACTGACAACATGGAGGGAAGTTTTGAGAGGGAGTCTATGGTGAATGCATTTTGAGAAGGACGGAGCACCATGTGCCCTGGAAAGGGCTGTCGCAGCACAATTCTAGGTGTTTATCATCCTTTCATCCTCTTCTAGATTTACAGGTCCATTTCACAAATATACTTTGTATCCTCTCATCTCTACACCTTCCTTCCAAGGTTGCCCAGAATATCAGAGGCTGTCATGGGAGGCAGTAGAGATCAGAGTAGCAGATAAGAAAGCAGGCTCCAAAGCTCAGTGGAACAAATCCACTGTATTACTGTCTATGCCACCTCTTACAGCTTACTTAATCTGTCATTGCCCATTTCCTTATATCCTTATGCCCATCTCATAATAGGAGGGTCTCAAGGATTAAATGAGATAATACAATTCAATCACAGCTATATTTAATAAACATTCAATATTTCTAACTCACCAAATACATTTCTCTTAAGATAGTGCTTCTCATGGGGGCTTCTCATGGGGGTCCATCAATAAGAATCATTGTGTCCCTCTTCCCTGTCCTCCAATGTGTTGACATTGTGCCTATTATTATTATTTTATTACTTTTCTAAAAGTAATTGGTGTACAATGATGTCACATTATTACAGGGCTAACTTCATTGTATAAGTTGAAAATTGCATGTAATTGAAATTATCCTTGAAAATTGTATAGACCCCCAAGAAAATACAGTACACATGGCTTTGGGTACCAAACAAGAACTATACTTATCTGTAATTCATACATCCGTACATCTAGGCACACAACCCTCTGCCTCTAAGAGGACATCATCTCCTTAGTGATAAGCAGGGGATGGTGGTAAATTCCAAGGTGTTCTCATGTTCCTATAATAGTAACTCCATTCTGTTTTAATATTGAGCCTATATAATTTTTAATACAATTGTAGAATTCTGTCTGTCACTCTGCCAAGCACATATAAGTAATGAACAGATATTTGTTAAGTTGAATTGACCTATATAGCCAGGTCATTGAGTCCAGAATTATTGATTTCTAAAAATGGTCCATTTTTGGAACTCATCCTTGAGAGGTAATAGATCCAGAAAAAGGGAGTAAGAACAAACATAATTTACCTAGCTCAAGAATAGTTTGTTCATGGATATGCCAAAAGGCTAATATCTTTAATGTATCAAGAGCCCAAATAGAACAAATTAAACCATCCAATACAAAGACAACAGATGTGATTAGTTAACTTACGGAAGATGAAATACTGATGTGGCAATGGATTTGTCTCATATTAAATAATGAGATGTGAGTTGATCAGTAATATGTCATGCTTATCAATCAAATTGGTAATAATGGAAAAGAATTACGTCACTCAGGGTCGATGTGCGGCCTGTACTTAGAGGCACTTTCCTGTACTATTGGTGGGATTGTGAGGTAGAGCCAGGTTTCAGGAATGTCACGACAAATGCCTTATTTTTTGATTCAGCTAATGCACTTCTAACCTGTAGAAATAATTGGAGAAGTATATAAATATCAGTGCACAATGATGCCAGTCACCAGTACCACCCTCCATGAGCCTCAGACTTCAGGAGCGTCCTCTGGCCCACTCCAGCCAGCCTTGCCTTTCCTTTCAGGATGAGCTAGACCCACACCAAGGGAGCATGCCCACCCTGTGCCCCCTCCTCGAGACCACACCTCAGGTGCACAGGACCTGGGAAAGGTCCTGAGCTCCCAGGTGCACCTCCCAAAGGGAGACTGGGCCACTAGTGGGCTCATCCGTAGGCCCAAGGGCTGGCTCTTTTCAGGCAGTGCAGACAAAATTTGAACATGAGACCCCATATTGTACAGGATTCACTGGGACTGGTTGGAGGGTACAAAGGCCAGGGGCCTGCTCACCTGGTATTGCTGTGCTCCAGCATGGAACCCAAGGGGTCCGAACAGTCTACGTTTGAACTTGACCAGTCAGGATCTTATAAAATCATGTTTATCAAGATTGGAGGATAAAATATTTTTTATTTAACAGCTTGTAGGCTGGCTTCACAACTTTAACATATTTAGACACATGCTATGTCAGCCTTCATGTGTTCTCTTGGATAGACCAGGTTCCAGATTCACAAATGTTAAGGAGAGACATGCTCATCCCAATCTCATTTTGACAGAAATTAAAAGCAAATCATTAGAAATAAGTCATACTAATTGCCATGGAAAGATGTTTTAAACTATATGAAGAGGAAAACATTTAAAACATTTGATTCCATTTGTGTGTGAAGAAGGAGTGAAAGTGTATGTATTGCCTCCCCATTTAAAAGCAAAAAGACGTGAAAGGCATTCAGCAAAATGCTGACAGAGGTCATCTCAGTGGAATGGGAAGGTGGGCAAGACTTCAGGTAGTATTTATGTACTTCATTTTTGCTCATTTGAATTTTTTGGTGTTTCAACAAGGAACATGTATTATTTGTGAAATAAAGTCTATAATAAATGAAAAAAGCAAGCCTCAGTAGTAGCTTCCAACCAGTTTTCTAAGGGAGTTTCAGCATATCTGAGATCCTTGCACAAGGCAGGACAACTTTGTCTTTCCACAGAGTATCGTCCCCAACTTTCAGGGCCTATCATCAGAAAGGCGTCTCCCTTTTCCCTAAGCATGTGCCCTGGGCCACCTACCGGAAGTGACCACCTGACTCACAGGCTCCCAGCTGTGCACATCCTTTCTCATGTTCTCCTTTCCTTCAGTCCTGGGCTTCAGTTCCTGGGCCAAAGGCAAGAGAGGCTCTAGGTCCCCCTGGGATTCTCAGGGGTAAAAGGCATGCTTGGTCTGAGGTCCACCATTCTGACCTGGAGCTGCTGGCTTACCAGTTAATTTATGCTTGCTCATGCCTTGACCCATCATTGGGGCAGAACTTCTTTCAACAGAGTCGGTGTGGAGGTGGCAAATGTGAGAGTAACATAAGAGACCTTAATTAAGTTCTCCTGGGATACGGGGTGTCTGCGAGCTGGTGAAGGGGAATGGACCTCACTAGGCTATTTTCTTTCCTGGGTGCTTACAGCCTTCAAAATATCGTTTAAAGTTAAAACAATATACAGAAGCTTAGTTAATTTATGTCCACTTCCTACACTCTGTTTAATACATTAACTGTTTCCTTAACTTATTGGGTGATTTTGAAGACTGGCCAAAGAGTTTATTGTCCGGATGACATTTCAACTTTTTTAATTACCAGTTTTACTTAAAAAAAAAAAGAAAGAAAAAGAAAAGAAAAGAAAAGAAAAGAAAAGAAAAGAAAAGAAAAGAAAAGAAAAGAAAAGAAAAGAAAAGAAAAGAAAAGAAAAAAATACAATGTAAACTGATCAGAGATGAAAATTTTTATTAGTGGCAAAGGGTTAAAGAAACCCACACAAGCATCTTCGTGACTTTTCGGCACTCGTGGGCCAGTGCCCATTTCAAAAGTTAACTGTATGTGAATGACTGGAACAAAGGTGCTCTAAAGCTCATTACCATCTATGAAATTCAGTGTCCTGAGAAACAGTTGGGTGTAAATTCTCTCTGCCCAGTGCGATAGACAAAATTTTGTGAGCAGATGGCTTGGGGTCAACTGGCTTAATATCTTTAGCTGAGCAGGGTGACAGTGATCAAGGCTCCCTACTCTCCTACAGAACGGAAGGAGGCCAGAGATGCCAGGAATGTATGAGAACAGTAAGACTGCCTTAATCATACAGGTTAATCCATGGGAGATCCAGGTTCAGTTGTAATGTCTTGTGATTTGCTGTTGTTTCAACCACATCTAAATACATCACTACTAATTCTGTGGTCTTGATCAAATGACTTTACTGCTTCATTACTTTGACTTCCTAATCTGCAAAATGGGCACCATAGCAGTACACACCCCTCACAGGACTGTTGTGATACACAAACGGAAAGGTGAGTGTAACACTGCATACACGCAGAAAGGGCAAGTCACAAGCCCTCCCTTAAAAGGAGCTCGTTCTACTCTGATGATTGGAAATAATAGAATTGGTCTAAACGTTGAGAAGACTTAAAGCTTAAGCGTAGATGACACATACCCTAATCAGATCCAGAGTAGATCAGCATGTGCCAGACACCACTGACAATGTCTCATTAATTCATCCCTAAAGCATGCTCTTTCTCTATCAGGTAGCAAGTAAAAGTGCATAGGAAAGAAACTGTTCAGATTAGAGTGAGAGCCAGAGCAGATGGCTATATGTGAATCTCGTTGTTGGGGAAGAGTGAGTGTACTCTCCGCAAGCAGTAATGATTGATCTGTCCCATGGAAATAGGCAGGTTGGGTCCAATAATGCTACACAATGCAGAAGCTCAGTTGATTAATGATCTACCAAAGACCATGAAGGGACCAATGATTAATCTTTATTGTTTTCATTGACGATAAGAACATTGCCAATTCAGTTGGAAAAGACTACTGCAAAGGGGTGTGAAACCTTGAAACAGAGACAAATGTTCCATGCCAGAAGCCAGCTTCCTTCAGCAAAAGCAAGATATTCATCATAGATTACCATCACCCAAAGAAAAAGCCTCCAGAATAAAGATTAAGACAGAACTAGCTTTCTCACAAGTTTATAAAGCCATGCCCAGAGAGACAATGGAGGCAGCACTGTTCTCTGAAAAGAGAGGGCCCAGAATTAATGAGAGACTCAGTTTGAGCCAATGGGTCAAAAATGGCACAGGGGACTGTGGCGGTTAATTGCCACTAACAATGCCTGAAGAAGCAGCCCTGGAATGGTCAGGAAATGAGCCGAAGGGAAACCTGAAACAGAGAACATTACTGAGGTCCAGATGAGGGGACATCACAAAAATGGGGGGATGTGAGAAAATAACCTTATTTACTGTGCTAAGGACAAGAATCAGAGACAACCTAGATTTCAAATCTGGAAAGTAAATATTACATGACAGCTAATGGTTGAACCAGCTGCTTAGAAGAAAAGACTGGATTTAGGGATGCTCATTTCTTCACAGTTGGAGAAGACCAAAGTCCACTTGCCACTTGCTGATGATGTGACTAGAAAGCAGTGAATATCTAGCTTGAGTTCAGTGTTGTACTGTAGTCTGGATACTAGCTCTGAGGAAGGGTAATGCATTTATGTTCATCCATGCACTGAATATATACGAAGCCATCTTACACTTATATAAGAAATGAGGCAATTGTAGAAATAAAGGACCAAAGATCTGAAATCAGTTTATTTGACCTTTATATCACCCCCAAACATTCACTCTGATTGTATTTGTCTAGTGCAAATTATTGGCAAGCAACAATGTTTGCATTGTAAAATGTTCATTCACCATCTCTGTGCCATTGAGAATTGGAGAATCCCAAATCTAATCCAGAGACCTGGTCATCTAATTTGAAAGGGACCCTTTCAATCATCTCAATTATTTTAGAGTCATTTAGATTTTCTTAAATAACTTTGCTGAAGAAAAGGGTCCAGGAAAAACCTTACACCCTTGAAACAGTTATCATTAGATGTTTCAGTTGTCTAAGACAAAGACTGAGATACTTCAACATAGCATCAATGCTATTCCAACATCATCCATTGAGAAACGTGACTTTGCTAATTATTCAAGAGCTTTCGGTGGAATTCTACCAGAACAAATAAATCAGCCAAAATATCTGAAATCCACAAAGGACTAGTGTCTAGATTACCCTTCTAACCGAGTCACAGATTCTTAGGAAAAATAATTCTTACTCTTCCCGGACTATTCAGGTAGACTTAGGACTGCACACTGCCTGGGGCTGGGCAGCGAAATGTCCTCAAAGCTATAGGGATACAAACGAAACGTTTTCTCTAATAGAACACCGAGGCAAGTTAGATCCTCATTAACAAACAATAATTTGAGCCAGAAAATATCTGCATTATGGAAAGAATTTACATATATATTTATCTATCCCCTCTGTCTGATTTTTTATTTGGCGTTGGGACTGAAATGTTGCCACACATGTTGAAGATCTGGGAAACAGCATAGTATCCATTGCCAGATTTAACATGTATACATAGGCAAAGCACACCAATCTTTACGGTGGCAGTTTTGTTTGAAAAATCTGGGTACTTAAAATTATACCCAATAGTCTCTCACAAATTCATGTCGTCGATGTGTCTAAAATGAATTACAAAGAACAAACCAGGGCAATGAACAGTCTTGTTTGTTAAACATTGCTGGATTACATTGAAGATATACAGAGTGGGCTGAAGATATACAGAAAGAACTCACCTTCCAAATCTCTGGGATGGCTTCCCCGGTAGGGTGGTCAGTTTTGTGAAGGGGCTGGAACCGGTTCTTCCGGTCTCACCCACAGCAACACCAGCTAGCTCCTCTCCCAGCTGGTGTCCATCCACTGTGTGCTGAGCATTCTCCACATTTTCTTTATTACCTTCAAAGACATCATTTTCTTGGAAACATAGGGGAAGGAATTGCAGGGGGTGTGATTCCCTTCAAGAAACAAGTTTTGTTTTTAGCCCTCAGAAAAAGTTTCTGAATATCCTCTGTGTATGCAGAATGATTGGGAGTTACTACTGACGAAATGAGGTACTCGTATTTATTTATTTTCCTTTTTCATTACTATGTAAGACATGTTGTTTATTCTAAAAAATTCTTTATACTGGTTACCATTTCACTAGAGCTTTACAACAACCCAATAAAGGACCCAGCTCGAATATTGTTATGTGTTGTTTATGGAGGAGGAGATTTTGGGCACATCAAGGGTCAGGGGCTTGCCAAGGTCTCAAGCCAAAGGGATTAACAATGAGTAAAAGAATGAGGTCATCTGACTAGTAGTTTGTGATAGTGACCTTATACCTTATAACAACATATCAAGATTACAAGACTATAGTCCATCTATAGAGAAAGGCTTATATTTCTCAGTCTGCTTTGGGTCCTCTCAGAAACACACCGAGATGTACACAGAGAGCCTGGAAGCCATTTTTCTGGCTGTGTTCTCTGAGCATCACTATGGATGCTCTGAGGTGCCACAAAAGAGGCGCAAACAGGCGATGATCTGACAGACGCACCCCAACCAAATTCCAAAATCAATGGTTTAAAGCTTTTTAGTTAACAAGTTTACTTAACAGCTTGCATCTTTTAGATTTGAATTCATAATGGGAATTCTTACAAAGCTTTGGATGTGGTTGTTGCTTCATTCATTCAATCACCAGTGTTTCTGTTTTGGGGGTGGAGGGACATCAAACGTGCATCAGACCCTATACTTAGAACCGGTGTGCAACAAGTGTGCAAGAATTGATGCGCAAGAATGGGTGTAAATAAGACAGAACTTGTCCCTGAGCCTGAAGACCATACCCTCTAGACCAGCGCTGTACAGCAGGCCACAAATACTAGCCTCATCTGCAATTTAAAATTTTCTGATAGCCACATTAAAAAAAAGAAATAGATGAAATTCATTGCAATAGTATCTTTTATTTACCCAATAGGCCTAAAATATTATGGCACTCTAAGAAAAATTTAATTAGGTATGTTTTGCGAGCACTTCTTTAAAATCCAGTGTGCGTTCTACATTAATAGCATATCCGAATTTGGACCAGCCCCATTTCAAGTGCTCAATAGCCACATGTGTCTGGTGGTTGCCCGATTGGACAACACAGGTCTAGATGGGATATGGACGAAAAGGTAAGGAAGCTAATATAACAATTACACATAGTGATTTATGCCAATAAAGAAAACAAAAAAAGGTCTGAAAAGGAGAATCATTGGTGAGCATGAAGAGGAGTCCTTTAGAAAAGCTGACTTTCCTAAAGGGATGGCCACTGAGATTTCAATTTCCTCAAATATAAGTTGGAGGAAAAATTACATCTGCTGCTTGTTACACTTTTTTGTGGAGATCAAGAAAATTATCTAAATAACTGTAATAATAAGGAATCAAGTTTGAAACCATTGGAATAGCTGATATCAATCATTTTAGTTTTCCAAAATTTTAGAAGGTACATTACATTTGGTCCAGCCAAAACACATGGGTGAAGCATGACACTCAAATGGACAATCTGTGACCTGGGAAATTTTCAGTTTTGAATTCAGTGAAATAATTCCAGAGTTTCCTTTGGGTTCTTTGGGGACAGAGATCAAAGGTGGGAGTAGCTCTTGAAAACATTTTGTCATCAAGTGATATAGTAGGACTTTTCCTTGAAGGCTTGTCCCTCGTTGGTCTTAGCAGACGGGAGACTTGAATTCATCGTAACCATGGGCTAAACTTAACACTTTGAGGATTCCAGGTTCTAGAGCAATTTCTTCCCTCTTCTCCCCCATCCTGAGTCCATTCTTGATGAATACTAGAAGAAGAATTGATGAGATTTCGTCTTTCCTCCAGATAGACCGATTATCTCAAAGATTAACAAAAACCATGTGAGGCAGGTATGGATTTGAGTGTTACTATCTCCACCGCCTTCACTCTGCTGTGTGTCCAAGGTCACAGAGCTGTGCTGGCAGATCCAAGCCTAGAACACTAGATTTTCCCTTTCAGATCCATGGCACTTCTTGCAAAGTAAGGCAATCTTCTCCAGAATTCAGATGAAGGATACAGCTATCATATCTTACTGTAACTAAGTGCGAGCATTTATTATTTAAATACTACATCTGTATCTATTTCTATATCTATATCATCTTCCCAGGGAAGTGCCCAAACCTCAGAGTTATTTTATTTTTGTATTAAATTAATCCTTAATCCTTCATTCACCTTCCTGGTGCTTTATCATTATATTCCCATTGGAGGATAAAGAACTGTTAGAGGTGAAATTAAAATGATCAGAGATATTACAAAGAGAGACATGAACTACTCAAATAGATGCTTTAACTTAATATTACATGTTTTATGACTTGTGAGGTTTCTGGAGGATAAATACAGTGAAAACAAATTTTCACAAACCTTTACTTTTCTATTTCTCATATTTGAAATGCTGAGGCACTAATAGCTGTAGTAAAATTTCTTAACTCAGAGATGTAAAAATTTGATAAAGTTTCTAAACAGCACTTTCCTTCCATTCAGCTTTCCGAGAGTAAATCTTACTCTATAAAAGCATATTGTTTATAAATGAGTCACCATTTAATCTATATGATTACTATTCATGGTAAGTTTGTACGAAGATCTGACAATTACGTTCGCAAACTTGCCACCGTGCGCTTACATTGGCAGTACTATACAAACAGCTCGTGAGGTTTCGTAACCTTTCAGTGTCTCACAGCTGTGTTCATATCGACGTGTGGCGGTGTCTTGCTGAGTGGCGTTCGTTGTTGTTGTTGCGTGTTTTTGTGTGCTGTCACGAGGTTGTCTGAGTTTGAATTAGAGCAACGAAGAAACATTAAATTTCTTGTTAAACTAAGCAAGAGTGGAAGTGAAATCAGGGACATGTTAGTCCAAGTTTATGGGAATAATGCTATGAAGAAAACAGCAGTGTACAAATGGATTAAACATTTTTCTGAGGGGAGAGAATGCGTCACTAATGAAGAGAGGTCAGGGCGGCCAGTAACGAGCAGAACTGACGAAAACATTGCAAAATTTCATGGAATTGTGCGTCAAAATTGTCAGATGACTGTGAGAAGCATAGCCGACCAAGTAAACATTGATGGAGGAGACAGTTAGGAAAATCTTATCTGAAAATCTTGGCATGAGAAAGATGTGTGCAAAAATGGTCCTGAGGGAGCTGGTGCATCATTGCAACGCACCAGCTCACACGGCACTGTCTGTGAGGGAGTTTTTAGCCAGTAAACAAACAACTGTATTAGAACACCCTTCCTACTCACCTGATCTGGCCCCCAATGACTTCTTTCTTTACCCGAAGATAAAGGAAATATTGAAAGGAAGACATTTTGATGACATTCAGAACATCAAGGGGAATACTATGACAACTCTAATGGCCATTCCAGACAAAGAGTTCCAAAATTGCTTTGAAGGGTGGACGAGGCGCTGGCGTCGGTGCATAGCTTCCCAAGGGGAGGACTTCGAAGGTGACCGTAGTGATATTCAGCAGTGAGGTGTGGAGCACTTTTTCTAGGATGAGTTCGCAAACTTATCTGTCAGATCTCGTAAGTTTTTTCAAGGATAGGTTCAATTTTTCTGAAGCCTCTGTCATTTTGTGACATGTCAGCCATTCATCTAGGCATTCATTCATTCTGTCAGCATCTCCTCTGTGTCACATGAAGTCCTGATTAGAGGGGTACAGCAGTGAGCCCGGCAGGCCCAGACCCGGGTGAGTCTATACTCTTGAAAGAGAGATGATATGGTCGAGTTGCACAAACAGACGCTTGAATGCAAGTGGTATGAAATGAGAAGAAGGAAAGTCGGGCTGCTGGGAGAGTCACGGGGACATATGTACTCTAATTTGGGAGGAAAGGACGTCCTTACTAGGTGATATTTAGGCTGGAACCTGAACAATGAACAAGAACGAGTCTGGCAAAATGGTGGTGGACGTGCTCATGAGACAAGGGAACAGTGTGAGCAGAGGCCTGGGGCAGATGAGAGTTCTGTGAGTTGAAATAACAGCGTAAATGGTACCTCCAGGGCAGTGGAGAGAGGGTGTGATGGAAGATGAGGTCAGGGGCTGGGTCATGAAGGGGTACAAGGGCACAAGAGGCTTAGTGGGAAGCCACCAAGGCTTAATCCAACTGATGTTTTAAAAAGATGGCTCAGGGGTGAAAATATATCTGAGGCTCTTAACCCTGGGGAAAATTTAAAAAAATACTTATGCCTGGGCCCTACCAACTAAATTGATCTCTGTAATAGGATCAGTGTTTTTGAGTGCTCTGCAGGTGATTGACATGTGTAGCGAGAGCTGGGATCCGTTGAGAAAAGTGCACCCTTCACAGCATGGGGCCCCGTAAGGCTTTTCCTCCTGCTTGTTGGGCTTTCCTTTGCATTCAATACAGAGGAAAACAATGTACTTAACTCTCTCACACTGATGCAGGTGTTCAGTGTACTCTCAGTAACTCAAGCCCCAAAATATTCTAATCAATAACCTAAAATGCCATTACCTGAGTTTGATAGATGTCAAAGGGGGGGAGTAATAAAAGCAGCTGGTGATATTAATTAGGTATCAGCTAAAAACAACACCTTCCAGCATACCACACCTCCACTGTGGACTCTTGGTTGGAAATATGTCATTTGCTATGTACACTTCAAAATATTCCTGCTAAGGCCCTATTAGGGAAATATTTGAGGCCATGTGGAATCAGTTAAGTCCCACAGTGCTGTGAACTACTGTGCTGCCAAGCTGCATGCGCTGTTCTCCAACTAATGAACCATATCATTAATTACAGACACCTCAAATAAAAATGCCTAAAAGGCAAGCATGATATATACAATAAATAAAAAGGTCGTAATTTGCAAAGGGGCCAGCTCATTCTGAACCAATTGTCTCTCGTATTCCTGAGCTGTAATTGGAGACATTAATTTGATTTATCACACTGGGCTACGAAGGATCTTGCAGTGTGCAGAGATTAGAGTTGTGAAATCCGTGACCTCCCAAAGTGCTTTCACCAAGTGCAGACAACGCATTTCAGAGAGGGTTTATCATTGAAGTGACTATTTCCAAAGAAAAAGATAAATTGCAGAGAATAATGTTTTCAAAACCCCTTTCCATCCCTTTTTCAAAATGACACTTCTGGTTTTAAAGGTAAGGGTTAATTAAGCAGCCTCAGTTACTATGCACTAATAAAATCAAGTGGAAATCCTTGAATTATTTTTATATGATGATAGTAATTGTCAAGTTCTTTAAGTAATTGTAACATTCTCTAAGAGAAACCAGCCTCTGTTGTCAATATTTCTAATGAAATAGATGTGTGGGTGTCTGTCTTTCCTTATTTTCTATTTTGTGTGTGTGTGTGTGTGTGTGTGTGTGTGTGTGCTTGTTTGCATACACACGTGCACATTTATATTTGATTTTTTGGAGATATATATAGACCTCAATTAAAATGTTTCTTAATTCCTAATTTGTCTGTCTAAATATTCAGAAATTAGAAACTAGCCTATTAAATGTATCATTCTACCAATACCAATTCTTTGTAATTCTCCAATGATTCTCATTTTATAAGTAGGACACCAGCAATCAAATATCAATTATTTTCTGGATATAAAAAAAAGAAACAATATTAACCTGTTTATTCAAAATAAAGAGCCAGTCTGTGCTAAATTCAGAGATGGATAATATTAATAACGACGATTTATTAAATGTGTACAATGTCCTAGAGGTTTGGCATCTGGCAGCATCTCTAAAACCTCTGTACACCCCACACAAGTATAAGCTGGGAGTTCAGCGAGGGCAGGACCCACATCTGCTCTGCTCCACAGTGAGTTCCAGAGTGCAGCTCATCATAGGTACGTACTAATACTTGTTGAATGAATGAATAGCTATCTTGGGTCTAGGGCTTTCCAGAGATTGAGAGTGACCTGGGATGTTTGCATTTTTTCAGATTCCTTATATATTTAAAACATTGAAAAATAAAAGTGTCATGGTACCTAAGAACTTTTCATATAGTCTCCTGACCCCCCGACCTGCCCCGAAGGTTATATTTGGTTTGAAAGTGTTATCCTTTGTGAATAGGAGGCCTGACCTGAGTCCTCATTCCCTGTTCTCCCCCTTCCCCTGCTCTCCTGCCCCCCCACCTGCCCCATGACAGGCCTGACTCGCACCCTCCCGAGGGGGTTTCTGGCAGGACAGCATTACTGAACAATCCTCCCATAGCGCTGTCTGTGTGCCAGGTCCTGTGCCCGACTTACCTTGCAGGGTTTTATGATCTAATAGTCTGGAGTACTACTACCATTTCCCAGACAGTGTTAGCCAAAAAGACGTGATTTGGGGTTAGTTGAAAGTCCCATTAAGCAGATGTAATGGGAAAAGGGTGGTGTCGCCGAATTGCAGAGGGGAGTAGGAACCTTAGGCCAACAGACTGAGAACCAGGCTTATAAAATAGGGAGCTCATCCAAGGGAGGACTCTTTTGAAAGTGAAAGGAGCTATCATTCTATACACTAGGACAGCAGGCTGAACCAGGGCTGTTTTCTGAGGAGGTCATATGATAAGGTGTATTTTGTTTTTCAGTTTCTTTCTATACAGTACGTTTCTCTGTGTCTTCCTGAGCACTGAAAATCATGAGTGAGTTGGAACATGAACCACTCTCAGGATCTGGTGAAAGTCATGACCCTTCTCCCCAGGAAAATGCACAAGTGCAAAGACCCACGAAATGGTGCTTACGATATGCAGGGGTTTTCAGCCATCTGACCCCTGGCGCCTGGTTCTGAAATCAAAGACCTCGTGAACCTTGATGTATCTTTAATGATTTTCAAAACAAGTCTTTTACACCATACTATGGCATTCCACTTCCCCTGTATTTTTTTCCCTTCCCTTTGCTAAACCGCAATGCTACCTTAGCAGACAGAATATTAGACCAACATGCGGAGCCAACGGATGCCAAGCCGGTGGTTTTCCAGAGAAAAGAGCCACATGAAAGGCCCCTGAGCTGCATCCCTGTATTTATAACTGTTTAGTGGTTGGGAAACTGGAGAAAATAACAGCCAATAGGTATACAATCTAAATTTACAAAGGGGATAAAAGCGGCCCAAAGGATAAAATGCCTCCACTTTTGGAAATGAACGAACACTTGAATACACTGAGGAGCCCAATTATTTTCATTTTGGTTTTATTAGAGGACTGTATCATTTCCAAATGCACGAGGAAGGTTAAAAAAATAGTAAAAACAAAAAAAGATTGGGGGAAAGGTCACTGTCTCAGGGAGGTCTCCCAAGAATGTGGGGAACGTTTCCACCAGGTTGAATTAGAATCAATAATTGCCTAGAAAATGTCTCCCGGAAGCCGGTGGTATTTAATTAACAGAGTCTCCATTCACAAGAAAAGTGCTGGGTGGCTCTGCCAAGTGCTTGTGTCAGGGAGGAGAAGTCAGGGACTTTGATTGGATGAGAAACCATGTCAATTCAGCTTCCTTTGCCTTTCACTGAAAATATTTCTAGCGGTCATGATAAATCTCTGGAATCAAAATTAAGGTCTCTTTTCTTGCTATAACCTTAGGGCTGAATGAACCTCCTGCCCACTGTTCCTTCTCGGCTGGGTGACCCCATAAAAAAAAAAAAGAAAAAACAGGAGATGGGTAATTGACTGCCCTCGTGACAGAGCCATGCATGCAAGAGAAGGTCCTGTGTGGGCCTCATGCTTCCTGCTGCCTCGAACACCTTCTGCTCTTAGAAGTTGGCTATCTGGCTGTAATTCTGTCAATCATTGAAAAGCAATCTTAGTTGTTGGCTAGGTATGTGTATATATACGCCTGGGCTGCAGGGAGGGACATGAGGCCTGACCACCTTGAACATGCCTCTTCCAGACAATACCCAGACAGGCAGAACTGTAAGAAAAGAAAACGAGGGACACTCGAGGTTTTCCACATTAGGTGTGGAAAAACAAAAGAATTTGATCACTCTCATGGTTTAGCTCATCTCTGGATCAAAAAACATATGACCGTTCTGCAACCCCTGTGACATAACCTTTTCAAACAAAAATGAAGAATAGGTACAAAAATCTTTAGGCAAACTGTTGGTGGAAACGTAGATACACACATGGTGCCAATGTGTCAGCCTACAGATATTTGCAGGTCGTAAGTGTAAAACTCATCACTGTCATTGCCTTGAGTAGAGATTGACCGTGACATATGTCATGGTGGGGCCACCAGACATGACGTGCCCCTGACGGAAGGCAGTGGGAAGTACCTCATATCCCTCGAGAAGTATTCAGGGTGAAAGTGCTAAAGGATTCTAAAACCAGCTTATAGGGAAGAGGGGACAGAGGAACAAATTTATCAATATTATGAAGAACATTAAACAAATCCAGAAAGTGGACATTCCACAGGACAAGTGGCTTGATCTCTTTAACAAGTTTAAATGTCTTGGGAAAATAAAGGAAGGGTGGTGGTGCCTGACTGTTCTGATTAAAAGAGACTCAAGAGAAATAATAATCTAATAAAATACATGACTTTGGATCTTAGACTTAGAACAAAACAGTTGTAAAAGACATTTGGGGACAATAAGGGAAATGGGAATATAGCCTAAGCTTAGGTGATATTAGGCCTAATTCTGTTAGGAATGATACTGATGTGAGGTTATGTAGAATAATGTCCTTCTTTGGGATTCTTACTGAACTATTTTAGGATAAAATGTCTTCTTGTCTGTAATTTACTTCAACATCAGGAAAAAGGAAAAATAGATGACTCGAAATGGCAAAATGTTAACATCGTTAAATATAGGATATGGGTTTGTGGATGTTAATGATATCGTGCTCTTCTTTCTGTTTGTCTGAAAATATTTAAAATAACGAGTCAAAAAGAAAGTGGGGAAAAAAATAAGAGCATTTCCCAGGAGAGGGTCAAGATGTACAGAGGAAAGGGGCAGCTACCGTAATAGGAACATCGTATTACAACCAGGGAATCATGCCAGAGAGGAAACAAGTATGTGGCTCCCATTACACAATCCTCTCCTCCCCTCACTGCTTAAACCTTCCATGGCTTCCCATTGCCCTTAGGGTGAAGTTCAAACTCCTAGCATAGCCCCTAGGTAGGGACCAACATGGCCTACCTGCTTCACCAGTGCCACTGTTGCCACCCCACTGGCCCAGATGCTCTGGTCTCCGCTCAGGTCCTCTGTGCCCATGATTTATAGATTTACTATTGGCCTTTGCACATGTCGTTCTTTCCTTGTGGAACACACCATCTCACCTCCACCCGGCTCTGCTCAACCCTGCCTCCTGTCACATGTCTCATCCCCATTCACTTCAACTTATGTAGGAGGGACACTTTCTTTTCAACACCAAGAGATAAGGAGAGAGGCTCAGACCTCTTTCTTTGAGATGTGTAATATATCAAAACACAAATGCTTCAGAAGGGTGACACAACTGTATTATTTAAATGTTTACATTTAACAAATTGTTTATTTAAAACACACAGATGTACTCATACCACAGCAGGTGGTCAAAAAACGTTGTTTCGTCCAATGTCCTTTCGTTATAATGTTGATGAGATGCCCTAGGAACTTAAGTTTTGTTTATATCAATTAACCTATAGTAAAATTGGTTTCATTATACATCATTTTGCTCGAAGTCACAGTACCTAGCTACAATATTCAATGAGGACGTACTGTACAATGACCATATCTGTGCAAATGACCATCATTTACTGTACATCATTTACTGTACAAATGACCATCATTTGTGAACGAAGTCAATTTTAGGTTAGAGGATATTTTTGAATGTGCAGCCAGGGCCACATCATGCACACCCCATGAAATATACCTCACTGTATTGTTACTTCCAATTTAGTTTTTTGTTCCACCTTTGGACTGTAAGCTACACGAGGGTGGTATATTAGTTTTATATTGCTGTTGTAACAAATTACCACAAACTTAGTGACTTAAGACAACACAGATCTTGTTATCTTACAGGACTGTAGGTCAGAAGCCTGGTATGGGTCTCACCAGGCTAATATCAAGGTACAGGCAGGGCTGCCTTACTTTCTGGAAGCTCTAGGGAAGAGTCTGGGCCTTGCTTATTTGGGTTGTGGGCAGAATCCAGCTCCGTGAGATGGCACGGCCTGTTGCTAGCTATAATTGGAGGGCCAGTCTCAGCTTCTAAAGACTTCCCAATTCCTTGGTCCGTGGCCTCCTTCCTCCATTTCAATGCCAGCAACAGCAAGTTGAGTCCTTCTCATGTCTCATCTCTCCATCTGAAACTGGGAAAGGAGCTACACTTTTGAAGACTCGTGTGATTAGATTGAGCCCACCTAGAGAAGTCAGGATAATTTCCATATCTCATTAAGGTTCTGGAACCTTAATCACATGTGCAAAGTCCTTTTTGCCATTTTAAGTAACATTTTCACAGGATCCACAGATTAGGATGTGGACATCTTTGGGGGACCATTATTCTGCCTACCACAGGCAGGGACCAAGAATTTCTTTTTCATGATATTAAATACTTTTGATATTATTGTTCTCATTATTCTGCATTACTCTTATCCACCAAATTGCAGAATAAGGTCAGGAATTCAAGAGAAATATCCAAAGTTGAAACATCAAGGAATATTTAAGTTATTATATAATTTAGAATTATAGAGAAGAAATTGCTAAAAGGATTAAAAGTATTTGATCTAAGGATTGAAATAGGGGAGGTATGGAGAAGTAGGGAAACATTAATTTTCTTTATGAGTCCTTCTATAATTTTTTTTGCACTTCAGCCATGTGCATGCAATACTTTGAAAATGATTCAAAACTTAATACATATTTAGTGAAAATTAGTAGAGTTTCATAATGGAATGCCATACAACTTCCAAAGAGAACAATGAAAATATATACATACTTTTTATTTATTTTTTGTTTGTTTGTATTTTGATTTTTATTGATGTATATGGACCTAATTTTTACATTTCATTTACATTGCTTTTCTATGTTCTTCTCCCCACCTTCTAAACAATTGATGAAAATTAATTTTTTTTCTTTACTAGTTAAGAAGAAATATGTATATGTGACAATCTTTAAAATACAAATATATAGGATATAATAATACATTCTACATATTTTCCTTTTAATGATTACCATTAAAATTTAAGATACTCTTGATTTAATAAATTATAAAGTTAATCATTATGTCTCTTATATAATTATTTCTTAGCATTTTAGTTCCATATCATACTTTTAGTCAATATTTACCCACATTCTAAGGTATGTTATTAAGTGAATAGAGTAAAATATATTGTGCCGAGTACAATCCTGTTAATTAAAAAAAATTATAAAAGATATCTAGATAGAGTTAAGCAGATAAATGTAGAATATTTTTATATTCCTGAATAGAATCACAGGAAATTGAAAAAAAAATATGTTTATATTTGGAGAGAAACATTTGGGTGAGGGTGGGAAAGAGGCTTTCACTTTTCAGTTTGTATTTTTTTTGTACTACTTTGAAAAATATGCATATATCACTTTATCTTAAAATTTTACAAGGTCTGCCTCAGTATAAAAATTTTGTATATTCTTCTATTGAATTATTTAATTTTTATTTCTCTGTGCTTAAAGAAAACTGGTAAGAATTCCTTTACAAGTTATACAATAAATCTGTGAAATAGAAAACATAAGTATAATAGAATAAATAAATAAATCCTAAAATAATTCCTTGAGAAGATTAATAAAGTTGATAAACCTACACTAAGAATAATTTTTGAAAAAGAAAGGAAAGAAGAAAGAAAAAAAGAAAAGAGAAATTAATAGGAAAGAGGGGACATCACTACACATTCTACAGACATTAAAAAGCAAAGAGTATGTAATAGAACAAAAACCTTTAGGCCAATAGATTTGGAAATTTGGATGAAATGAACAAATTCCATGAAATATACAAATTATGGAAGCTGACAAAAGGAAGGAACAAAACTCTGAATGGTTTGCTATCTATTAAAGAAATTGAATTCATTATTTAAACTTTCCCACTAACAAAACTCCAGGCACAGATGACATTATTGGTGACTTTTTCCAAAAATTTCAAAAGCAAAAGGTAAACCAATCTTGTGCAGATACTTCTAGAAAATAGAAAAAAAAGGAATCCTGTGTAATTCTGTTTATTAGGCCAGCATAAATTGATTCCAAAACCCAAGGATTTCCAAGAAATAATTAGAAAACAGACTTTCTCATGAATATAAATGTAAAAATATTACAAAATATTAACAAATAAAATCCAGTAGTGTATGAAAAGGATAAAGGATAATATAGTATTTCTGAGAAGAATTTTTCCACATGTGCAAGAGTGTTTTAATGTAATTCAGCACATAAACAGAAAAACAAAGAATTGATTTAATCAACTTAATAGAAGCATGAAAAAACATTTTATAAAGTTTAACACCTATCATGCTAAAATCTCTTTGCAAAATAAGAACAGAAGAAGCGTCCTTAATTGAATAAAAAAGTCTGCAAAAACCTATGGGAAGCATCATAGTAAATGGTGAAAAATTGGAACAATTCTCCCTGATACTGGGGAAAAAGGAGATAGATCTTTTATTAAAATGAAGGAGGAAAACCTATATGTACTGATGCAGAAAATGTTCCAAGATCTTTTAAAAGCTAACCTGATATCTGTAAGGTATCACAAAACAGAAAATACTTTTCATCTACAAAGTGTGTTTGAACAGTTCATGTTACTTATTTGTGTATTCAGAGGTTCTTTGGGATGGTGTGACTAGATTATAGGTGTGACTTCCTAGGATCTTGGGTTCAGAGGGAGATTTGGATTAATCAATCTTCTGTCCTCTCACCTGGACTCTGCCAAGAGGACAAAATTGAATTAAAATACTTTTCAAAATCATCAAATTGTGTGCTTTGCCTGTGGACATCATGCTAAATAATAGAAACATCATCCAGGTAATTTGACATGAAGCTCTTTTTACTCTTCACTGCTGTGTAGATCTGGGCATTATATTACCCTTTACTTTCTAACCTAATAAGCCTGTAAATCACAAAGATTTTCCACTTCATCTGAAGCTGCTCTGATGAAATTCAGAAGTGTGAAAATCAAAATCTTTACCTCCTGGTTCAACACCCACCCTCCATAATCAGAAGAGATATCTTGTTAGAGTTAGCATCTCAGCTTATTTCTGTTGAGTTTGCAAGATGTGTACAAATCTGACCTACTGTGGTATTAGATCTTCAAAGAAGCATTGTGAGTCAAATGACTTATCTAAGAGCCTTTCTAAGGCTAAATGTTTAAACAACGAGGAATAGTACAGGAAATTGGGGTTGGTCTTCCTAGGAGTGAGTCAACTTTGTGGTGATCTAATTGGTATTTCGAGGAGTATGAGGCAGTCTGACCAAATTGATCTAGACAGCCTTTTCCCACTGGCAACAGCACAAAAACTAGATGACATAATTCACAGAATAGGAAATTAGGAGCAGATAGGAAACGCACACAAGACTACTGTATTTCTTCCAAAGGGAATGCACATATTGAATAGATTAATAAGGAGGATTCTCGAAGTTGGCAAAATCAATTCATTCAAGAGATAGCAGCAGTGTACTAGAGAAGATGAAGACCGGAGCAGAAAGGCAAGGAACTTAAAAGAGTGGGTATGACAGGGACTCATGTGGTCATCTCATTCCTAGGATTTCTGTCATACTTGAGTCCAAAACACTGTAACTCAACATTGACGTGTAAGCTAATGAGTCTTTGCTGTCTGAACACCCAACACTAGTCTAATGTCTTAATTATTTTCCATTGCCTATGACAGGCATTTTTTCCATGTATTTGAATGAAATAAATTAAATTGAAGCAAATTACTTGTAATCACCCAAATATTTGAACCTGTGGAAACACTTGAAAGCAAAGCAGCAAGAGTAGGTTTCCTCTTTGTCAAGTCCAGCACATCTTTAGTAGAGTGGTAGAACTGTTTCTTCCTCCCTTGAACCAGGGAAAAAATACATTTTTGGAGCTTCATGACTATGCTAAACTGGATGAAATTTACTCAGCAGTGTCCACAGGCAGCCATGTCTTCCAACATGTCTTGAGAAATCATTGGCAAACTATAGATAGCCTTGTAATGGAGACATTTTTTTCCCCTTGAAAGGGAGGATGACAAGTGTAGCATTTTCTCAGCTATCTCACATCGGTGAAAGACAAAGTGAGAATAGCATCCATTGCACAGCTGGAATTGCAAACACTTGAATATCCCACAAGGACCCAAGCACTGCTGGCCTCTGGGAGGGCTGTGACACTCAGCAAGCAGGATCATCCCCCGCCCCCACCGCCAATCATCCCCTTTGAGATTAGCTCAAATGAGGATGCAATAGAAACTTACCCTGATGTGTCTGACTGAAAATGGTGCCAGGGACCACTTTTCCTTAGTAGAGTCATATTTAATCTCTGGTGTTGTTCCTAAGTAACAGAAGAGGGGAAGCAAATAAACTACAATTTCCAGGTCCTACATTTGTTCAACAAACTATGTTGGGTTGATTGCAATTGCTCTGAGAGTCCTCTCTTACTTCCTGAAATGCCTCCAGAGCATGCACCGAGAAGTGGGTCATGGCTCAGATCTGAAAGAATAAAATATCAGGACAATGGACTCAACCAATATTATTGATCCTGGTTTTACTGGAGAGAGTGATATTTTTTAGTTGAGATATAGTTGACATGTAACATTGTATTAGTTGTAGGTGTACAACATAATGATTTAGTATATGTATATATTATAAAATGATGACCGAAATAAGTTTAGTTAACATCCATCACCTCACAGTTACAAATTTTTTCTTGTGATAAGAACTTTTGAGATCTACTCTCTTAGCAACTTTTAAATATACAAAACAGTACTGCTAACTACAGTAACTATGCTTTACATCACATCCCCAGGACTTATTTATCTTATAATTGGAAGTTTGTACCTTTTGACCACCTTCATCCATTTTGTCTATCCCCCATACTCAGCCTCTGGGAATCACCAATCTCTTCTCTGCATCTTTGCATTTTTGTTTCGTTTTGTTTTATTAATAAATTAGTCATATCGTATAGCATTTGTGTTTCTCTGTCTGACTTATTTCACTTAGCGTAATGCCCTCAAATTCCATCCATGTTGTTACAAATGTCAGGATTTCCTTCTTTTTTATGACTGAATAATATGCTGTTGTATATAAACTACATTATCTTTATTCATTCACCCATCAATGGACACTTAGGTTGTTTCCATATCTTAGCTATTATAAATAATGATGCAGTGAACATGGGGGTGCAGATAATCTTTTCTAGTTAATTGTTTCTGTTCCTTTGGATAAATACCCAGAAGTGGAATTACTTGATAATATGGTAGTTCTATTTTTAATCTTTTGAGGAACCTCCATACTATTTTCCATAGTGGCTGCACCAATTTACGTCCCCACCAACAGTGCACAGGGTTTCCTTTTCTCCACATCCTTGCCAACACTTTTTATTCCATATATATGGAATATATATCTGTCATTCTAACAGATGTGAGGTAATATCTTATTGTGGTTTGGGGTTGTATTTCCCTGATAGTTTCCCTGATAGTTAGTGATGTTGAGCACTTTTCATGTACCTATTAGCCATTTATATGTCTTCTTTGGAAAAAATGTCTCCTCTGCCCATTTTTTAATGAGTTCATTTTTTTGTTTTGGTTTGTTTTTAGTTTTGTTTTGCTATTCAGTTGTATAAGTGCTTTATATATTTTGGATATTAACACCTTATCAATCAGATATATGATTTTCAAATATTTTCTTCCATTCTGTAGGTTGTCTTTTTCTGTTGATGGTTCCTTTGCTGTATAGAGGCTTGATGCAGTTCCACTTAATTATTTTTCCTTTTCTTGCCCTTGCTTTTGGTGTCAGATCCAAAAAAATCATCACCAACACAGATGACAAGGAGCTTGCCCCCTATGTTTTTTTCTAAGAGTTTTATGGTTGCTAACCTTACATTCAACTCTTTAACACATTTCAAGCTGACTTTTGTGTATTGGCTAAAATAAGGGTCCAGTTTCACTCTTTTGTATGTGGTTGTTCAGTTTTCCCAGAACTATTTATTGAAGAGACTGTCCTTCCCCCATTGTATAATGTATTCTTGGCTCATTTGTCATAAATTAATTGGCCATATATGTGTGGGTTTATTTTGGGGCTTTCTATTCTGTTCCTTTGATCTGTGTGTCTCTCTTTATGCCAATACCATACTATTTTAATTACTATAGCTTCATAGTATAGTTTGAAACCAGGAAGTGAGATGCCTCTGGTTTGGTTTTTCTTTCTCCGGATTGCTTTGACTAATCAGTTTTTCATTTTTTGTTTTTTGTTTGTTTGTTTTATTTTTGTTTTGTGTGTGTGTGTGTGTGTGTGTTTCCTTGCAAATTTTAGGATTGTTTGTTTCATTTCTATGAAAAATTAGACAGTGCTCTCTTTTGACTTATGGGAACCAGGGGGCTCACTGGAGAGAGGGGCGTGATAGAAGAGGGATCCTGCCATCCTATGCTTTTTGTGGCTGATGTTTAACCTGGGAGGTGGTTGATAATTAAAAATTTTCTAGAGTCAAGCTGACTAGAATTCTTGCGTGCTTAGGAGAAATAGAGCCCTGAACAAATAACCACTCTAAGGTTATTCTTCTACTTATGAAATTAGGGTATTAACTATCTCATAGGATTGTTCTGAGCATTACAAGAGATAGTTCTTAAATGCCCAATCCACTACTTTCTACATAGTAATTTCTCAAAATTTCTCTTGGTCATCAAGACCAAAACACTGGAGAAGCAAATGGGCTTATCTTTGCATTGCTCACACCTATGGGAATCAGATAATTTGAACCCAAGAAAGGTGCTTATGTTCTGATACAAGGAAGATTTTCTGAAATCAGGAGGAACTGCACCTGATGGGTTCCATAAATAGAACCCAACATTTGGAAACATGGTGTACACAAGTTGCTGGTGCTATTTCTCAAAGGCAGCAGAAGGGCAGTCCAGGGCATGATTTGTAGCCTGTCAGCTGTAAGAAGATACAGGGCCTCCTGAGTAGAGTCTCTGATACGAGAGAGGAGTTACAGGTTCATGAACCTGATTACGCACCTTCCACTTACTCTCAAAAGAGAATTAAATACGATGTATATTTCCTTGACTGCCTTTGCCAAAGCTGCAAAGATTCCAAATGGTTGTTTCTGCAATTATTAACGAGAATAAATGATTCTAAGAACGATATTAGGAATCACAATAATGGCACTTGCAGAGACTAAGAGAAGGCAATTACAATGCAGACAATATTAGGCTTTCTCCTTTCTTCCTACACTGGTGTTAGAGGCTAGAGTTATTAATAGCAACATCCTCAACTGTTTAAAAAATCCCCTCTCTATTTTACTGACTCTACTGACCCTAACCGTGGATGAGACTGTCTTCCCTGGGGGCGGGGGGCCAAGGCACCATTTTTTTCAGCATATAAGCTCTTCGATGCCAAACTATGTGTTCAAAGGGCCGTATCCACCCTGAGGGGGCGCCTTTTGCTAATTCAAACAAAGGAACATTACTGGCTAGCTGGGCACTCAGCCAGGCTGTTCCCTCTGCTTTTTTTCTAAGGTTCTTCTTAGGCGGGGTTGGAAGGGATATTTAGGCTCAGCAGAGTCCTAAGGCTCTTGATCATTGGAAAGAAGCAGTTGAACAGAGTCTGGAAAAGGAGACTCAGCAGAGTCCTAAGGCTCTTGTTCATTTTTTCAATTATAGAAATGCAACTTTTTTTTCTCATTTATCCCCCCCCCCCCACTTCAGGATACGGAATGGTGGTGCAGGTTTTGTGATTTTGTGTATATATATAATTTTTACATCCTGTCTTTAACTCATTTTATTGGGTTTTATCTAATATGGAATGCTTTTCCTATCAATTAGACAGGGTATTTAAAAGATTTATTTTCATCCACATGGTTCTTCATTATTTACAATTCTCTGTGACTTGAGTTTATTTGAAAACTTGGATATCTCACTTCTCAGACCAACATCCAAGTTGTTTCTATAAATAAAAAGGCTGGAGTCACTTAACCTAATTTCAAAGACTCCCCTACATGAAGTTAAATGGAATAGTCTGGAGTTTTCTGGTATTAATCTGTGATTTTGTTTTAAATAGTAGTATTATGTTCCATCTTATTTTATTATAATTTTTAAAAAATGTTCTGGGATCACTCTTGAAATGAGCAAGGTTATAATAATAAATAATAACTCTTAAGAATGCTAAGGCTTCTCTAATTTCTGCTTATTTTTATCAACACTCAGGATGATATTGTTTGGTTTTCTAACCTTATCATTTCGGACCAGCTGAAGCCGCAATAGGCTATTTGCAATCCTGGGCGATGAGGCCATCCATCCTGGAGCCTGGCTAGGAATACGGTCATTCTGAACTGGGCTCGCTCTTGTGAGGGATATTGATGTGAGTCAGACACTCTTAGAAAAGACATGAAGTCACATCGCTGTCTCTGAAAATGTACTTCCTCCTTCAAGTTGTTGAGTGTCTGGCAGGGGCACACAAGTGCATCCAAGTTGATTTCACAAAATGTTCCTGTTACTTGTGTGACATTGAGACACCTAAAGGGCAGGGTCTGGGCTGAGTCTCACTCACTGTTGTATTTCCTACCCTACTTGGCACTGCGCTTTGCAATAGGAAGAAGTGAATTAATGTTTTCTAAAGTGAACTGAAATAGCTGCTAACCTCCAATAGAATATAAAACAACAAATGCTATGGACAGAAAGAAAAGATGAAGAATTACTTTTAGGGAAAAGTGCCATTTGTCTATTTATCCATTCATTCATTCCTTTCTTGCTTTGTATCTGAAAGATTTAAAGGCAATGATGTAGGAAGATTTGAAGGATGCAGCACATGAGCAGCATAGGTAAGATTTGGGGTACATAAAGAAGATAGGGCAGGAGGAATAATATTAGCAAAGACACAGAGGTTGGACTTTGAACGTTGCATTTGTGAAAGGTGTCCTCTGGCTGGAGCTTAGAGGTCATGGAAAGAAGCAGTTGAACAGAGTCTGGAAAAGGAGACTCAGCAGAGTCCTACGGCTCTTGTTCATGGTCCTGCCCCAAGGGAACTGATGATAAATGAGGGGTATAACATAGTCCACCAGAAAGAACCAGACTCTGCAGTCACGCAGTCCTAGGTGCAAATGGCAGCTCTAGATGCATGACTTCACTTTTCTACCTCTTATGCACTTGTAAATTAGGGTGCTACTGATGGTACAAAAGCATTCTGCAGTGACCCCATGTAATGGATGCTAAAAAAAAAAATTGGTTTCCCTTTGACCCCATTTCTAAGTAGCTGATTGATATAATTGTCTTCTGACAAAGTACAAGTCGAAGACCATATTTTAGATATACTTCCAAATAGCAAAATACCTGATTTAACCTTTAACAACCATAATATTCAGTTGGTTATTTCAGGAGCAATCTGGGTGTTTGCCAGTAAATGGTACTATGTTTCTTTTCTTAGCAAATTCCTGGCCTTTCTGGTATTTGTCTCTCATTTATGTCTTTTGAAATCTCAGTCTCATCCACCTATGGCCACCCTTTCGGATGCCCTACACATGGCTTCCCTTAACATGTAGAAACTTTCATACATATCTGAATTATATTTTAAATTGGCCATTTGTGCCTTCAGATTGAAAAGCTGAAAGTCATTTACAAGCACTACTTCCATGAAAATTTAGTGGGCAGTTCTTTTCCACATGCATTTGGAAGTAAGAGCAAACACTAAGGAGAAATGTTCTTTGTTACATGGGTGCACTTATATTTTAGCATTTCATTTTGTTTTTCAGAAAGTTTTCACTTTTTCGAAAAAGTAAACTCAGGCACAATACAGTTTCATCCACAGTGACAAGTGTAATATTCGTATTCGTGTTTCCCTATATTTGATTTATCATTAAGTAGAAGTCACTTGTTTCATTGGTCACACGAGATAAATGCAAAAATGCTTTATCAATATTTTAACCATTTATATAATCTTAGACAACAGTTATGATCATTAGTGTTGTCACTAATATTTTGATTCTCCTCTTTCCAGACATATGGCAAGACTGAATTTCCCTACTTCCTGGAAATTAGGAGAGCCAAAGGAACTTGCTTTGGCCAATGAAACATGAGTATGTCGCTTCCAGGTGGAAGCCTTTAAGAGCCAGGGAGTAGCTTGCTATGTCCCCTTCCCTTGAGGAGGGGACAGATGAGATCCCAGATGGTGGAGGCTCTAATAGCCGGTGCCACCCACATGGACTAGAATCCCCAGCTGTACCAAGTAAGACATGTGGCACGAGTGAGAAATAACCCTTTGTTGTTGTTGTTGTTTAACTTTTTATTGTGAGATAATTGTACATTCACATGCAGTTGTAAGAAATAATACAAAGAGATTCTATATACCCTCCATTCAATTTCCTCCAATGGAAACATCTTGTATAACTATAATACAATACCACAACCAGAAAAAAGACATTTGACAAAATCCACTGATTTGATTCAAATTTTACCAATTTTACATGCACTCCTTTGTGTGTGTGCTTGTGTGTATTTAGTTCTATGAAATACTGTCACACGTGTGATTTGTATGGCCCCCACCACAGTCAAGATACACAACAGTTCCATCACAAGAATCCCTGGTGCTACCCTTTTATGGCCACAGCCACCTCCCTCTCTTCTTCCTTCTTCCTAACCCCTGGCAACCACTAATGTGTTCTCCATATCTACAAATTTTACATTTCAAGTATATGTAAATGGAATTATACAATATAACATAAAATTTGCCATGTTAACCATTTTTAAGTGTACAATTCAGTGGCATTAATTACATTCACAATGTTGTGCGACCAAGTATGTAACCTTTTTTGAGATTGGCTGTTTTTCACTCGTCATGATTCTCCTGAGATCTGTTGTGAGTATCAATAGTTCATTCTTTTTTATTGCTGAGTGGTTTTCCATGGTATGGACGGACCAGTTGGTTTAACCATTCACCAGTTGAAAGACATTAGAGTTGTTTTCAGTTTAGGCTATTATGAATAAAGCTGCTATGAATATTTGTGTATAAGTTTTTGTTTGAATAAGTTTTAATTTCTCTTGGATAAATGCTCAAGAGTGCAATTCCTGGATCATGTAGTAAGCACATGTTTCGCATTGTAAGAAACGGACTTGCTAGACCATTTCATATTCCCATCAAAACCTTTGTGTTTGAGCTATGGAATGTTGCCATTGTTTTGTTACTGCGATAACCTACCCTGACTAATACATTAGTAGATTATTTTCTCTTTTTCAAGGTGACCTAATCATATTTTACCTCAATTATGAAGTAAGAAATACCTTAATGAAATATTTCTTTTATTTACTTATTCATTTACTAATTCATTTACTCAATAGCTATATGTTAAGCACATACTATTCTTGGGAACATACTGGGTGCGGAGGATACAATAGTGGGAAAAGTACTTTTGTGGGAGCTCCATGTCTACTGTGAAAACTAGAAAACCAAGATAAACAGGAGAGCAGTGCTATAAAGGATTGGCATATGGTGGCATGACAGTACCAAAGCAGGGCACTTACATAGCCAGGATTAGAGAGAGAGGATTTCAGTGGGTAAAGGAGTTCCCTGAGAAAATGATGCTTTGGCTGAAATCTCACAATGAGTGAACTAGGAATGGAGACAGATGTGGAGGATGGAAGCAGAAAGGAAAATCCTAGGTAGGAAGATATCTTGGTAAAGGCCTTTTGGGGCACAGAGCCTAGATTCTTCATGAATTGAAAGATGAAGGTGGCTAAAGTGGTGAAAATATGTGTCAGAGGAGTGTAAAATGAGATGAGGAGCTAGAAGGCCCAGGACCACAGAGGCCACTTGAGGGTCAGAGTACTGGGAATCTTTGAAAGGTTTTAAGCAATGGGGGAGACATGAGCATATCTGAGCTTTTACAATATCACTGTGGTTATTGTATGGAGAATAGATATAAAGGAGGAGAGAGTGGGTATGGAGAGGGCAAGCACCTGAAATTAAAGGGTGCCATAAAGACAGAGAGAAAGCAGGTAGATAGGTAATATGGGACACCCTCATGCTACCCCTCTCTCAAACACTTCTCACTCTCCAAAAATAATAAAAATGAGATGATAATAAAGAGAAGAAGGTCAAGGGAGAGGCAGAATTCTTTACAAAGACTTCATTGACAGTACTCTATGCATGCCCCCAAAAATGGGGAAGCATATCAAATAATAGCAGGATTGCAGTGAACAACTGACTGTAGGTAGAAACGATTTAATGGAATCAATGCTTAACCATTCCTCTGGGCCTGCTGGGGAGAGCACATCATAAATGGGTATGAAAAACTAGAAAGTCAGGACGTTGAGGTGTGTTTCTTTAGGAAAGCAGGCTCCGTGTAGGGCCTGTTGATCCATAAAGTCACTACTGATTACGTCCTCTTGTGTGTTTCTGGTAGAGAGGTCAAGGATCAGGACGACTCTCCTTGGGATTCTATGTGATTTCTCCCTAAGAATGCTTCACTGAGCCTAAGCAAGTCTCTTATATCAAAACTCAGGAAAGATATTGGGATGATAACACCCAAAGCTCAGGTGTATTAAATAAAAGAAGAAAAAGAAGATGCTATAGAAGTTTTCTCACTGGGGCACTTCCTCATCTTGACTTTTGACTGCTGAGTGTCTACTGATGCTATGGGGCAGCTTACCAGAAAATTCTCATCTTCAATGACCTTGAAGTCTTTGAGTTGAGTTGGTATTACTTAGATCCCTATAAAAGACTGTAACCAATTAATGAAACTGCAGTTACTAAAACAGGAGATAGTTCCTCTCCCCCCAAATGGAAAACACTCCTTTTTGTTTTCCAAAAGTAAGTGTTCTTTTTCCATCACTGCCCTTGTATATTTGAAAGCACACTCCCAGCTCCCAGCATTCTCCTGGGTGAGCATCAGAGACAGGAAAGGATAACCACTTGCCAGGAATTGTGATAGGCTGTAATTCTGTCTTCGAGAAATAGTTTTGCAGGAGTGCTGTCCATGCGGGTAGCAGCTTACTAGTTTCCACGTATCAAGCAGCTATTTGACAAAGAAGTCTCCCATCCTTAATTGGATTTGGTTTCAAGCAGATGAAATGGTGCCTTGCCACTCTCTGCAGACAAAAGTGGTTTCTCAAGGCAAAGATTCTGGCTGTCGGAAAGGGATTTAGAAGACTGGGGGTGGTGGTGTAGGGCTTTTGAGTCTGAAATGGAGCACACGGTGTATAAGAATGTGTTATACTTGGACATTAAGGCCACTTTGAGCTCTGAGGCAAGGAGCCTGAGTGTTATAAGTAACAAAAGTCATACACGTATATTATCTCATTTGAATTCCAAGAGCATCTATTACTTCTCACTCATTTGTTCAACACTGAGTGCCTACTATGTGAGTCAGACACTTGCAAACAAGAGACTAAAATTGTACCGTCACTTAGCTTGTGTTATACACGGGAAAGAAAGAGAACCAAATAACACAACATACAAACAACCTTATATATAGTATATTAAAAGGTGATAAACACTGTGGAATAAAGAAAAAGTAGAGCAAGGTGAGGGGAATTGGGAGTGTTGGGTGGTGAGCAAACGATAGCATTAATATGGTGGTTTGGGCAAACCTCAATTAGAAGTGAAATGCATGAAGAATTATCCCAGCAGTGCTTATGGGAAAAGCACTGCAGGCAGAGGGAATTACCAGAGCAAAGACCCAACCATGGGAGCCTGCCTGGCATGTTTGCGGAAGAGCAAGGAATAAAATATGGCAGGAGTCAAGAGAGCAATGGAGGATGTATTAGGACATGAGGTCAAAGAATAAATGGACCCCAAGTTATCTAAGACCTTGGGAACACTCTGGCTTTTCCTTTGAGTGAAGCTGGGGAACATTGAAGGGTCAAGATCTGACAAAATGTGTACTTTGGTTGCTTTGTTGGTATCGGACCATAGGACACAAGGGTAGAAGCGTAACATTCTATTAGTAGGCTAGACCTCTATCTAAGAAAGAGGTAGTCATGGCTTAGACTGGAAGACTAGTAGGGGAAGTGATGAAAAATGGCTGAATTTTGAATATTTTGAAGATAGAGACAGTAGGATTTCCCTTCAATGCATTAGATGTGGGACACGAGAGAAAGAGTAGAATTTAGATGACTCCAAGCACTTTGGCCTGAGCGACTAGAAGGTTGCAGTTGCCATCAATGGGGGAAGGCAGAAGGTAGAACAGCTTTTTCCGAGAGATCAGGAGTGAGTTTTGGACATGTTGAATTTGTGATGTCTGTTAGATATCCAAGTACAGGCACTAGACATATGAATTTGGAATTTGAGAAAGAAGTCAGATGAGGAGAAGTTGGCAGTCGGTGGCATATAACTGACATGTGGGCTCACCAAGGCTAGTGTAGATAGAGAAGACCTGAAGACCATGGGCTGATCTCAGGACAGTCCAACCTCAAGAGCCAAATGAGATAACACATGACAGAACACACATTACACGTGAGTGACACATAGTAAATGTTCAATGAATGTGATTCATGATGGTGATAATTACTCGTATTATTATATTTATTTTGTCCACAGTTCCTGATTGCTTCTGTATTGATCTAAGTTATGAAGCAATGACCTCAAATATATGTATTGTTTTTCCTGGCCTATCAAGAGTAATAATTCAGTTCCAGAAAGTACTTGCTGTGGTATAAATAGATAACTCGCTAAAATTAAGAGGAAGTTTAAGACAGCCTGTAGTGATCACTAGCCATTTAACAAATATTTCAAGTGCAACAGGTTCTGTGCTGGGCCTGAGAAAGGGCACAAAGATGACTAGGAAGACACAATTGCTGTCCTCAGAGCGTGTGTAGTCTGGTGGGGGAGACCCAATTATGTATTAAGTGTGACGGGGGATACAGCAAAGTACTTTCAGAATAAAGAGAAAGTTGAATTGTGAGTTCAAGGCTTATGATAAGATTGTTGGTTGGTAAGTATGCATGAGTATGGACATTTTTCACATGTATAGATCAGTATGTTTGTATGTTCATTGGCCTTTAAAACATGCAAACATCTAAAAGATCTCAGCATCAGATGACGGAACTAATGGACAACTGAATAGGTATTATAGAGACTAGGGTGAGAACAGAAAGGCAAAGTCATTGATGTGTCAGACTGAAAAAGCCTGGGAAACAATGGAAAAGGGTTTTCAAAGAAAGGACTCAGGTCCCACCTAATCCTTCTTTGAAGTTCTGCCGGCTTCCTTCGGAATCCCACACTCATTCACCTTGACCTGGACCTCTGGCTTTCACCAGTATGGGGGAAGCATTTTGATCTGCTTAAAAACAGGGTCTTTGAGAGATGATGGGGTTCCAAGGCACTTCTTGGCAGACTGTTCCTATAGGCTGTCAACCTCAAAGGCAAGCTGGGGTCCTGCTGCTACGGGCTCCAGCAGTGGCAAATTGGTGAGGTCTGGAAGACTGTGTATTTTTTTTTAAACCAGGATTTATTTATTTATTTTTTATTTATTTTCAATTACACTTGACATTCAATTTTATTTTATATTAGTTTCAGGGGTATAGCATAGTGGTTAGACATTTATATAATTTACAAAGTTTTTTGTGTATTATTCTTAAATCCTGAACCAAGGAGGGAATTGGATATCAGGGTGGAAAGTTGGGTTCCTATTGGAAACTCTGATGTCACAGTCAAATTCACTACTGTTCACAGTTGGGGTCCCCATTTGACAGCTGAGGCTTGCAACAGAATCCTTTGTGAAATCAGAAAAAAAGGAACACATTCGGCGGAATTTCAAGAAATGCCCTAATGATGAAATCTGGGAAATGGCAAACGTGTACAACAAGGGAAGTGGTAGGAGACCCAAAGCTTGAGTCACTCAAAACCATGTTGGAGACATCACTGGAAAAAAAGTTAGAGGAGAAGGGGCCTTCCTTCGTGGAAAATCCATGAAATCCCCCCAGTGTTATGGTGGCACATTTTTCTGAGTACTTGACAGGGACGGACTTCCAGATATGCCTTGCTGTCTTCTACATCACACATTACTAACGGCACAAATAAGGCACAGGACAAACTTTCCATTTGCTCATGCCCCAGACATCATTTTCTCTTTAAGTCATGGACCAAGTTCCAAAAACAGCTTCAGGAACAAAATGTCCTAAGTATGATAAAGAAAAATAATCGACTCTAGTTAATGACAGATCAATTTTGCAAAGTCACACACATATTATGTCATTTGAGTGCCAGCCCCTCCTCTTGGTGAGCATTCTCCTTTTGTGACCAGGTTATTGAGATTTTCTGAGGTTCTTCGCCTGGACTTCTGACGACTTCAAATCAACTCCTGTTCATTCCTGCTCCCCTACTCAGCCTCTCAAGAGAATTAAGGAAATAAAATCCCATCCCACGTTCTTGTGTTTTATAGCTTATGAAAGTTCATTAAATTATTAAAGTAAAATCTATGATTTACTAGGAGATAAAGGAACACCAAACCGCAATCAACCAGCTACCCGAATACAATTTTTCTTTGCCTTAAAACACAGTCTTCCTTGCACTGGAATCCATGTAAGATGTGGCTCTGGTTTACTAAAAAACTAACATCCCCCCTGAGTGTTTAATTCACACACTTCCCTGCTTCTTCTTAGCTCATCAAAAACCTCTTTCTTCTTGGGCATCTACAGATTTTCTCAGATGGTCGTTTCCTCTACTTACAAATCTGTTCGAGTGGTACTTACTCCTGCCCTGTGCTAGACTGGTTTTAACCTCCTTCCAAATGTCTGTCACATTACTTTAACTTCCGAACTACTTTACAAATGAAACGCACCCATACTCACCTTTTAATTTTTCCTCGATGCCTTACAGACTAGCATTTCCCCTATACTCTCCTCATGAAAAGTACCATCATCTCCATCTGCAGAGCTGATTACTGCAGCCTTTTTGAAACCCCCATCACTTGGTTTCTGGAACACAGTAACTGCTTAGTTCTTCTATTTCCCTTACTTTATCCTCTCTTACAAATACACATTTCAGAATGTCTATTTTCCAGCAGGTTTATTGTTCTTAAAGATCTTTACAGGACCATCTCATTACTCCAAAGTCTTGACTTTTACTTCTATATGTACCATCCCCGGTCTAAGTCTTTTGTGATAGAACTGCTGCTGAAATTCAGACTTTTGAATTTAAAATTTCTACAGAAAAGACCAACCTAAAGGAGTTTTCCAGCCACTTTTGATTCACTATACCCAAAACAGATCATGTTCCATGATCCTACCTTGGTAACACCATTTTAAGTTCTTCATTTCTTGGGCCTGAATCTTTGAGACATCATTGACTCCTCTCTCACTTCTCACACCCAATAGCTTGTTAACCTTTCCACCTGCCTCTGAAATGTACATACATTCCTTCCTTTTGTTTTCCACTGTCCTTGTTAAGCTTTTATAATAGCTTAAAATTTTTTTTCAATTACACTTGACATTCCAGATAGCATTAGTTTAAAAGCAATCTATAGAGTCAATGCAATTCCTATCCAAATACCAATGGCATTTTTCACAGAACTAGAACAAATAATCCTAAAATTTATATGGAACCATAAAAGACCCCATATAGCCACAGCAATCTTGATTAAGAACAAAGTGGGAGGTATCACGCTACCTGATATCAAACTACAAGGCCATAATAATCAAAACAGCATAGTACTCTCATAAAAATAGACACAGAGATGAATGAAAAAGAACAGAGAGCCCAGAAATAAACCCATGTGTATATGGCCAATTAATCTATGACAAAGGAGGCAAGAGTATACAATGGGGTAAAAATGGTCTCCTCAATAAATAGTGTTGTAATAGCTTCTTGATTGCTAACAGTGATAGCCAACAGCCAATTTTTTAATAAAAGTATAAGGCGTTGTGCTGAGGCGTTGTGCTGAGCACCCTATGTAAATCCTCAACCCTATGCGTGAGCCACTTCTGTGACCCCTGCTTTACAGTGGGGAGACTGAAGTCCAGAGGTGAAGTATTTTTCCATGGTCACAGCATGCACATGAGGTAAAGCCATGACTCAAATTCATTTCGGTATCAATGTCTGAGCTTTTGTTCCCAATGCGTATTGCTTCCCAGAATAAATAACAGAATCCACATCTTTCAGCCTGATAGTCAAAACTCCACAAAATATGGTCTTTTCCCACCTTCCCAATTTATTTTCAAGTCTATCCCTTCCTTCCACTGTAGGCTACTGCTTTTGCAAAAGGTGATCCCTTTATCTATATTGTTTGTTTCCCCATCAAATTAACCTTTCAGATCCGATCTCAGAATATACACCTTCCCAAGAAGACTTCACAGGTATCTCCCCTCAGAATCAATCTCTCCCCCAGGCATTCTGCCTGTAGTTTGTCTCAGCCCTGGAACAAGAATTCTCCTGCCCAGTGTTAGTTGAGTGTACAGTACACGTGTCCAACTTTCCCATCAGTATTTCAAAAACAGGGTCTATGTTTTACTCCTCTCTGTTATACTCCCCAGGCCCCACACCAGTGCTTCTCACAGTGCCCGGCGTGTGGTAAGCCTTCGATATGTGTTTGGTGGGATTGAATAGCAGGCCCATAGGTGATTGGGATTTGGGTTATTATTGATGGTGACAGGTGGGAAGTGAGATGGTCACTCTGATCCATCTACTCCGGAAGTACATACAGATCCCAAAGTGTCCCTAGGCTTAATTGTCCACAGAACACACCCTGAACTTGGGTCTAGACTCTCTTCTAACTTGTCCAGGGTTCAAGGTCCATAAAGCATTTCATTCAAGAACACATATGAATTCCTTCTGAAGCAATTCCTTCTTTTCTTCAGTTCCATTACCAACCAAACAATTATCAGTGGCAGTAATAACAGTGACAAAAGCTAGCATTTACCAAAAATTACATTTATAATCTCCATTTGATCTTCAGAACCATCTGAGGAAGTAAATACTACTATTATTCCTTTTTTGTTCCTGGATGAGACTATTGAGGTTCAGAAGGCTAAGCAACTTCCCAGGATCACTCAGCCAGTAAGTTGGGAAGCCAGATGCAATCCGACGCCCACGCGCTTAACCACCAAACCGCATTATCTCTCTGGAGACCTGACTTAATAAATGTTAGTTTCTTTTCCTCCTCTCCTCACAACCAGCAAAGCTAAGTCACAGCAGCCTTGGCTCAGCACAGCTGATACTTACTGACCCCCCGCTTTGTCCTTGCGTGCCTGTGCATGGCCAGTTTTACAGCCGGGCTGCTCATGTGAAGATGTCCACTCACATCCTGGCCACCGTTAATCCCCTCATTAAGCTCCTCAGGAGGCGGAAGCAGTGGGAATGGCCCTTGCTCTGCGCAGTTTGGGCTTCATGGGAGATGGGACGTGAAATCTTGGCACACCATTGGCCATGAGTCATTGCAAGCCTGAGCTGTGTCCCAGAGAGGATGACAGGAAACCACAGGCCTGGTTTCGCTTATGCGGTGACAGTCTTTCGAGAGAGAGCATGACTGTAGTGGTTCAGCTGTTCCCCAATGGCCGCCTCCCTGTCAGTGTTGGACTGTGTTTGTCTTGGCCAGTGAGCCTGTGGAAACCTTCCTGGCTCAATCAGTGCTACTCAGGGAGACACATCCACTTCCTGAGTCTTTACTCCCTCCTCTGGCTACTCCAGCCATTTTGTACAGCTCCTTCCTGCGATTTGAAGACATTTTTATGGGCAGTTGGGACATAGGGACTCTTCACCTTGGCAACAGCTTCTCACCAAGCCAACAAATGGTCTTTGAAGTGGTCTTGGTTCCTGAGTGAACAGAACATTTATACTCCAGCAACAAATACTCTTTGTTTGTCTTCCAGATTCACTGTATCTTCACCATATAAGATGGTGTCTTCAATCTCAGTCCTACCCAGGAATCTTCCATTCTCATGTTGACATAACTCTTCTCTTAATTCATTACTGTTGGTTTCAGGACACAGGTCACATTCATCTTCAAAAAAATTCAATATCTGTCTTTTTCATTTGAAAAAGCAATTATTATTTCTAATATTTAGGATGTGGTTGTATGTACATGACATTAAACTAATTTATAAAAACCTTTCTTCCAAAATGAAACTGGACAAAATCAAGGTAGAAAACAGTTTCAGGCATCCACCCAAAGTAAGGGCATATGCTTAGAACTAAAGCAAAGTCTTTGCTGAGATACCATGTTTCCCCGAAAATAAAACCTAGATGGAGAATCAGCTCTAATGTGTCTTTTGGAGCAAAAATTAATACTAGACCCGGTCTCATATTATAGTAAAACAAGAACCAGTCTTATATTAATTTTTGCTCCAAAAGACAGATTAGAGCTGATTGTCCATCTAGGTCTTATTTTTGGGGAAACACAGTATCTCAGAAAAGACTTTGCTTTAGTTTTAAGCATATGCCCTTACTTTGGGTGGATGCCTGAAGCTGTTTTCTACCTTGATTTTGTCCAGTTTCAAAGACTTGGTCTTATATAATATCTTATAAGACCGGGTCTTATAGTAAAACAAGACCGGTCTTATATTAATTTTTGCTCCGAAAGACGCATTAGAGCTGGTTGTCCGGCTAGGTCTTATTTTCAGGGAAACGCGATATCTAGAGGGCTTACCAAGCTTAAATAATTGAATTATTTGTAGAATTTGGTCTGAACTTACATCTTTGGGGTCCAAGATAGATAAGCAGTCAGCCTTCCCACAATCAGGTGAGCTGTCAGCCTTCCCACATTAAGAGCACACCAAGGTGGGGTCCTGGGATGCTTTCCCATCACAAACTGACCAGCAATGACTTCATAGCTGGACATTGCCATCCCACAGAAGTGCCAAATGTTATGCTGCTTCAAAGTAGTTAGGCCTTTCAGAGCAAGAGATTGTTTTTAACATGTCACCTGGAACTCTGATTCTACCTCTGTCCCTACCTGGAAACTCACGTTTGCCTCTCATGTTGCATCCTACAGGCTTTGAAAACATGGAATGATAACCATACTGGCTCATATGCTTTGAGGGGAGGCTTGCACTCTGGCCAGGTCCATTTGAACACTGAGCCACGGGTACCAACTTCTGAACCTCCCCTGACATATCTATTTGGAGCCTTATATATTTTTGTCTGAGGCTAAGATCTTTTCTCATTTTTTCTAGATCTTTTATGCACTCCCTAATAAAAGCAAGTTGGTGTTGTCTAAACACTTGAATTTGTAGCAGCTACAAGCTCACCTATTTGAAGTCAGTGGTTGAGAATTCTTCCTTGGAGGACATATCGAAAAGCATGGTGGCACTCAAGTCATGAGAAGTACATAAAGGATTTTTTTTTTTTAAGTAAAAAAGGCTGAGCTCAGAGAACATGTATGTTTATTCTTCAAAGATGTGACCTGATCCAGATGTTTTCTACTTTGGCCAACATTTTAAAACTCCTCTTCTGTGGCAATAGGTGTACGCAGTGTAGACTTGACTTTTCTTTGAATTTCCTGCCATTAATAAGGCTCAGGGTCAATACAAAATATGCATTGAATATCTAGGTACATTTTCCAGGCAGCATTAACATTCTTCTTTATGGAAAACAATGTCTGGTGTACTTGGAAGAGGTTAGCTTGTTTAGAATATGCACCTAGAGATAGCTGAATATTTGTTCCTTGATTCCTTCCTTCTCTTCATCCATTCATGCAACCATTTATTCATTTCTCCATTCAACACGTTTATACACATTTATGTTAAGCATTTATTGTGGGCCAAGCAGTGAGCTAAATATTAGAAATATATAAAACGGAATAACACACAACCTGACTTTTGCTCTAGAAGGGAAGAAAACAATGTAAAGTTAAACTGGGGAAATGATGTAACCAAAGTGTACGTAAAGTTCATTGGGAGAGTCAGGGTGGACAGATAGACAGATGGGGAAGAACTTGCTTATAGAGTCAGGCAAATCTGGACTTGAAACTCACTCTACCAGTCATGAGCTCTGTGACCTTGGGCAAGTTATTGTATTCTGGTAAGACTTGTTTTTCTCTCTCAAAATGGGTATTATAATTGTACATACTTCAGAGACTTGTAGTGAAGATTCGTGAATGAAATGCGATAATCATTAAAAGCATTCAGTGCAGTGCTCAACATTAGGTAGGTACTCAACTTTCCTATTATTAGAATTAGTGATAATGCCTGGGAAAGTCTTATAGAAGAGTTAACATTGGCCTTGATCTTGAATAATGATCAAGATCATTATTCAAGGGATCAAGGGATTTGCCAGGTAGAAAAGGGGGAAGAACATTGCAAGCACAGTAAATATTGTGAATAGCCTGGGGTGATGAATGTATGTGACCTTTTAGGTGACAGAAGGTGGTCATTGTGGCCAGACAGAGAGTATATGTGGGGTGAAAGTTGAGGCTGGATGAATAGGGTAGGACAGTTGGAAAAGAACCTTGTGTTCCATGGTAAACATCATGCTTTATACAGTAATCAAGGGGATGTAGCATGATACTACTCAATCCAGAAACAAGGAGACTGAATCCTGGAAGGAGGGAGAGGGATAAGAAGCAGTTTCTTAGCTGTAAATCAGCCTCCTAAGTACCATAGTTTTAAGCTTTACTGTCCACCCTCAAAATATCACTAACTCTCAGATATTATCTAATTTGGGCTGGTGTATTTGGCAAAATATTTAGTAGCCCTCCTGTTGTGATCTACTCTGATGGAAATAATGAAGGGCTGAGAATTGGGAATTCTGGAGTCTTCTAATTGCTTCATCATGGGTAAGACTAATGGGATATTGATCGAACAAGATGGTCTCCAAGGTTACTTCTAGTTCTAAGTCATATTCTAAGTGACATAAAAGGATTCACCAATGACCGAAATTAAGTGACGGGCCCAAGGTAACACAGTGAATAGCAGAGCAAGCATTGGACCCTGCTCTTAGGGAATGTTTTTATCTTATACTGTCTCTATTATGCTCAATTACTTTGCCAAGGACACTGATGACATTCTCTACTCGTTGTCATTTATAACTTACTAACTACAATTGTGCTCAAATTCGGACTCAGAATTAAATTTGGGAGAAAGTGAGTTCTCAAATTCTAGAACACAGACTCCTCAGCTTCTCTTCCTTCAGGCCGAGGGCTTGCCCTGAAAGGCATCATGGGGCTGAACTCTGTTCAAAAGATGAAAGTATTTACAGCAAATTTTTCCCTGTGCTGTGGGCTGGCCTTTAGGCAGGAGGAGGCCTAGCGAGGACGTCATTAGCCTCATTGCTCTTGTCACACTCAGGGTGGCCGGATTCCATTATATTATAGCACAGGTTAGGGAGAAGTGTGTATGTGTGTGTGTGTGTGTGTGTGTGTGAGAGAGAGAGAGAGAGAGAGAGAGAGAGAGAGAGAGAGAGAGAGAAAGAGAGACAGACAGACAGACAGAGACAGAGAGACAGAGACAGAGAGACACAGAGAGAGAGACAGAGAAAGAGAGACAGAGAGAAAGACACACACACACAGAGACAGAGAGAGACAGAGAAAGAGAGAGAGAGAGAGAGACAGAGACAGAGAGACAGTCAGAGAGACAGAGAAAGAGGTGGAGGGTGAGAGAGAGATTACCTGCCTGTAATAAAGTGTATCAACTTCAAGCAAAGTTTCTTTTTCTGTTGGAAGTTCAAAGTGCAGAGGTGACATATCCTGTTTTAAATTGTGGATGGAATTTTCAAATGCTTTAAAACAGTGCTTATTATCAAAGGGCCAAAGGGATACGCTTCAAGGTAATACCTTATTAGCTTAGAGGCACCTCACTGGCTTTAAAATTCTTTCTTGGCATGGAGTATAAATGTTATTGGCTTTGAACTCAACCCTGAATTATGCAAAGATTTTTTTTTTTGTCCTTCTCTTGACTGCCAAATGTTTCTGAGCGCCCCTTCAGCAGCTTCTTGCTGAGAGGCCACACTGCCAGAGACCATCGGGTGACTATAAAATCTGACAGCCAGAGTGAGGGAATCCAAATCTGTTTCTTACTGAGTAGCCGAGATGGTTGGGTTTCTCCACACCAGCTGTACGTCACTTTTATGGACAGCAAGGGACATGTCCTCTCAGTAGCCTCGGCATGGAGCGTCTTCCTGGACCATTCCAGGCTGAGGAAGGGCCTGGTGTGGCGGTGCGTTTTTCACAGGTGCCCTCACCTATGAGCAAAGCTGACTGCTCCATACCTCCTGGGCTTTCTGAGCACCTCTTCTGCTGTGCACTTGGTGCCTCAATCTTTGCAATTTAAGAATTGACTTCTAAGGGTAACTTTCTGGTACCAAGCACATTGCTCTCCTTCTAATGCTGCATTCACTTCATTATCCAAGCTCTTCCGTCTCTGACTTACAGTAAATAATTGTCCACAGCTGTTGGTTTATCCTCCAATAAAGGTCAGGACAGCTGACTAGACATCAGAGGGAAAACTTCTAAAATTTGGTGTTTAGACTAACTTACATCTATGTTTATCTTTTTTTGCGTTTGTTGTAACTAAATAGGCAAGTGTGGGTTGCGGTTAAAGCATGACCAGGCAACCTGGATGCCATGGCTTTCTTTCTAGGTCTTTAATTCTGATGCTTATGAAATTCTCTCTCTCCTCCTATGCCTCAGTTTCCCCAGCTGTCACACATAGATCAGTATCCAGCCGTTTCTCTCACAGAGTTCCTCAGTGGGGCTAATGGGGGTCTGCTAGTCCATAATCCATGAAACCAAATACTGGAAACCAGCTCCTTTACAAGACCAAGGGAAGGCCAATCTATCTCCATCGCTTGACAGGCCTTACCTAAAGCGGAAACATTCACAAACTCAGGAGTGCTGGAGCGTACAATGAAGAGAGAATTACCCCGTGTGAAAACTTACCTTTAACCCCAAAAAGCAAAAGACCCCACATCCCCACAGGAAGGGGGAGCCACTGGTGCATTTCCACTTACTGAGGAAACTGGGAGAAGAGGGAAGACTTTTGCCACATGCATTTCCAAATGGGGTTTCTGGGTTTAGCATGTGGTGGGGCCCACACAAGCTCTCCAGCTGTCGTGGAATCTCTAGGTGTAGGCACAGCAGCAGGATGAGGCGGGAGACGTGCTCCCAGGGATAAAAATTTATTAGGTTAAAACCTAATGCAAATACAATTTTCTCTGGAAACCCCATCACAAGGAGCAAAAAGATAAACAAAGATGATTCCAAAGAAAATGTTACCCATTTCAATTCCTGTTGAGGGAGGAGGAGAGGGAGACTATAGAAAACTATAGGCTGGGAACAAAGAACCAGGAACATCTCACGTTTTCTACAAAGGAAGCGTGTGACACCCCGTGAAACCATTATTATCTCGTGCCTAGAATTCTTCTGGGGCTGCTGAACTGGCCTCCCTGAACTCAGCCTCTTCTTTGTTCAACCTTCCACTCCCATCATCAGGCTAATTTGGATACCGAGTAAGAGCATGATATAAAGTAGAGCTTTTTGGAGTTAGAAGAGTTATTTAATTTCACTGGGCCTCAATTTTCTCACCTATAAAATAGGGACAATAACAATATGTGCCTTGTAGGCTCATAAAGATTAAATGAGATCATGCTTGAGAGGTACTTGGAACACTACCTGGTACATCTGAACCCCTCAATAAATAATTATTACTCTTCCTAGCACCATCGCTTCCCCACTTACAGCCCTTTTGTTACTCCCCATGGCCTATGGCATAAAGGCTGAGCTCCTTTTTACAAGCTATGGCTCCAGCTTGCTTTCTAGACCAGTGCTATGCAATTGAATTTTGCAATAATGAAAATGTTCTCTATCTGGGCTGCCCAATGTGCTAGCCACTGGCTACCTGTAGCCATTAAACACTTGAAGTGTGGGTAATGTGACTGAGGAACAGAATTTTAAATTTTGTTTAATTTTAATTCGTTTACATTTAAATAGTTGCATGTGGTTAGTGGCTACTATATTAGACAGCACAAATGTTAGATTTTTATCTTTTCTTCAAAAGGCATCTATTCTAGCCAAATGAATTTTTTCACCTCTTGCTTTTTTTCCTGTAAATCTCTATTTCTGCAGGGTGCTGCATATAGCTGTATGCTTTGTGCACTGCAAAAAAAGTGCCCAGGTGAGGGGATAAGTAGGACTTGAAATTGAGCCAGTATTTGGCTCATCAAGCTGCATGTCCTAATGTGGGGCTGTATCTGCAGGGAGGATGGTCTGTTTTTTTATTAATTCATGTACCCAGAGGGGAGTCTTACTCAGAGGTGCCTTTATATTCGCAGTGTCCATATGTATTTACCCTCTTACTTATTACCTCTCTGGCCAAAGCCATCTTGTCTTATGAGATGAGCCAGAACTCCTTCACTCATGAAGCTTCTTCTTGTTCTGAACTTTCAGAACTTTCTTTCACCTGTGACACATGGTGGAGGTCAGTGGTTAAGAGTTCAGTTTTTGAAGTCATGGGTCTAGTTGGGCACGTTATTTTGTCACCTACATGTGACCTTGGGCACGTTATTTTGTCTAAGCCTCAGTGTACTCAACTATACAATGGGGCAATAATAGAGCTTCTCTCATAGGGTGGTTTTAAGGAGTAAATGACAAGGTGGTTAGGATCATGGCATGGTGCCTAGATCAAAGTGAGTGTGGATTGCATTTTTACACTCATTCTTTCTTCAGCAAATGTTTGTTGAGCATCTGTCACACACCAAACACTTTTCAAGCTCTGCAGAGCCAATGGTGAGTAAATACAGATAAAATGCCTGCCCATCTAGAGGCGTATGGAGGATACAAGTGATGTTTCAAATGATGATGAAAACTATAGAACTTCGATGGAGATGAGTCCAGAGAAAAGATTCCTGGTGCTGCAAGAGCCGGTGGTAGGTTCTGTCCCAGTAGGGGAGGTCAGAAAAGACTTTGCTGAGGACAGGACACTTGAGCTGATATTGGAAGGAAAAAGAGTAGGTGTTGACTAGTTGAAGAGGAGAGGGAAGGCATAGGAAATAGGGTATTCAAAGGCCTTTGCTGAGTGGGACTGAGAAATCCCCCAGAGGGAAAGAAACAAAGAATAGAATGGGGCACGATATGAGACCAGGCTGCAGAGGTTTGAGGGGCAGCCTGTGCAGGGTCTTATAGGCAGTGAAGGAAGAACAGAGGTATGACATGGTCTCTTTTCCTTCTCCATAAGATCTCTCTAGCTTCAGCATGGAAAATTGATCAGACAATACACAGGATAGAAGCAGATCTGGAAACAACTGCAGCTCTTCAGGCACGAGATGATGGTGGGGAAAGAGACAAGAAGGCTTTAGATTTGACAGCTACTGTTATTTTTCTCTCACCCAAGAATTAGTGACGTACTATTTTTAATGGGTAACACAGTTTTCTATTTCTATTTATTCAAGTCCCCCATTCACTATCTAAAATGCTACCCAACCAGAGGATAAGATCTTTGTAGGCAAGAAATACATGTATTGTATAAGTTGCATGGCATCTTGCTTGTAGTAACTGCAAAAGGGATACTTGCTATACTGTTTTCTAAATTCTGTGTACTAGCGAGAGGGAAAATTGTATGAATGGCTGAAAAGATAAAAGGGTTGTAGAGTATGTGATGGCAGTCATCTTTTTCTCTGTATTGCAAAGGAACCATGCAAAACCAGTAAGGAAAAAAAATCCTCAATCACCCCAACTGGACAAGCAGGAGGACTTCTTTTCCAGAAAGGCAAGTCTTACCTGAAGGAAGTGGGTAAAACCAGCATAACAACACTTATGCCCCCTGGGTACCGGCAATGAGAGACAGGATCTAAGTGAGTTTTGTGTGTGCACTACATGCAGAGGTGGTGTTATTACTTATTGAAGCAACACTAAATAACCAAGAACATTCTTCTTTTTTTATTTCCTTCTCAACTTAAAGCTTTTACTTTAGTTTTTCATTTTCAGGGAAAAGCAGCAGAAATCCCAACTCAAGGTGACTGAAATCAGAAGGAAATTATTCTTTCAAATAACAGGTGGTCCAGAATCTGGGTGTTCTCCAGGAAGGTCCAGGAGCTCAACTATGTCATCAAGCATGAGATTCTTCCACCCTCTGTTCTGTATAGTACTGGCCTCAACCCAAAGCTGGTTCACCTCAAAGTCATAACGTAAGCAGGGCGGCCCAGGCAGGATCTTGTGGGCATGGAAGGGAAAACTCTAGAGCATCTACTGCAGTAACATTCTACCTTTCCCATTTCCATCTGAAGAAATGGAAAACTTCTCCCCATGCCATAAACTTAGTCATCCCCTTCAGCCTAATTGGGCCAAAAAACGTCACATGCCTATTCCCTGACAAATCACAATCTCCGTGAAAATGCCACACTCTGATTGGCTTAGAGTAAGATTCTAACCCTGGGGATAGAAAGACTTCCTGAACAAAACTGGGTGTGCATTCACAAGTAGAAAAGGGAGAACAGTGTTGGAAAGGCAACCGAGTATGCCTTCCCAGTATGAGCTGCTTTCTAGAAAAATGAGATGACTTTATAACTCACTCAAGTTCCACTTCATTTATCCATCCATTCATCCACTCACTTGATGAATATTTATTGGGTGCTTACTCTGCACAGGGATCTAGGCAAGCTTATTGAGACACCTCAAGAATTTTTCAAATACCTCTGCACATATTTTTCATTCACTTGCCACATATGGAGGGAAGTAGCCATGTAAAGAGACAGATGTACTCACGTGGCACATTTTTAAAAACCCATGCTCCTAACACTCAGTTCTCACATTCAGATCTTCATAAATCTGGATTCCAAGGGGACCAGGTCACGATATCATTTTGGGCCATTGTCAAGGAGGATTTACGATGGCTGTTTGTATGACCCAACCATATGCTGTGGCTGGGGAAATACTCCGGTTAGCCTGATTTGACGTATGTATTGATGACAAAGAAAGTTACACCACACCACAGGAAAAAAACAACATGAAAACACTCCCCAATTTATCAGTGAACTGCCTGTAAAAATAATGGCCTTCTTGGTAAAATCAAGAGATGATTAAAAATAATTAATGATACTTCTTGAAAAAGACATAACAATCAGAGGATCTGGAAGCCAGCTGTCGTAACATTTCTTGAGAAGGTGCATTTTATTGGCTCTGTAAAATGTGTGCCTTTAGCCCTACAGCAAAAGGCCAGGAAAGGCAGACCTGACCCAGAGATAATGCTGGTTTTCTGCTCTTATATCCTTTCAGCACAAAGCCCAAGTCTGGGGAAACAAGGCACGATTTTCTGAACTGACTTGATCTTTTCCTGTGCACGACCTGAGACATCTGCGTGTCTTACCTGGTAATCTGAGAGAATGGGATCCCTTATCTTCACACACAAATACCGATCACTCCATTTCCAGAATGAAGCCAGGGAAAGAAGGAAGAAAAATCCACTGAGCCTCGGTTTCCTCATCTTTCAAAGAGACAATACTACCTATATCAGGTAGGTGGGTGCGACGATGATGAAACGAAACACTACACATATAAAATACCAGCAAGGGCAAAGAGTGGGGAGAGGGATCGACTACAATACGACAGCATGAGGGAAGTTTTAGAGTGGTGACATTTTGTCTTCATAGTGGTGATCGGTGTATGGCTGTATGCATTTGTCAAAAGTCCTGGCCCTCTAAACTGAAAAGAGTTATTTTAATTGATATAACTAAAATGTCTAGACACAATTTTTAATTAGTAAATCCCTAAGTGCCAAGCTAGGTGTTCACAATAATAATTTGAAAAACACTGTCCCTATTTTCAAAGAGGTAATCATTTTGAGGAACAGACATGTAAAATGTGAGCTTCCTCCCCAGTTCCATAAAATAGCTCTTCACCTATACTTGGCTCTCTGATTCTCAGGCTTGTCATGCTTCTGTACCCTCTGAACATGCTGTTTCCGCTGTCTGGAACAATCATCTCTCCTCTCCACTGCGATTGGTTAGTTCTTCGTCATCTCTTGAATCATAACTTAGTCACCTCCTCCAGGAAGCACTCCTGGAAGATCTCTTCCCCAGACTTGGGCGAATGCTCCCTTTTGGTATGTCTCAGCACCTCCCACCTGTAACTCTGCTTACACGCCGGTGCCTCTATGGATTATGAGTTGTGAGCATGGGAACTCTGAGTATCATTTACTCTTGTACTCCAGCACCCATGACAGTGCATGGGTGCTAAGTGCATGATAAGGATGACAGTGTATGATAAGGGGTAAAGAAACATGTTTTAGTACTTGGTAGGTAGATTGGTGATGCTGAGGTCATGAGTAAAGAATAAACAAGGCCTACTCTGACATCTCAACTTAGTCACAGTTCTTGACCTTGACAGGTAACAGGAGCCAACTTGAGTAAGCATAAGCAAAGCAGAGAATTTACTGACAGAATATAGGAAAGCTCTGAATTGCAAAGATCATTGGGCTGCATGAAAAACTAGACTCAGGAACTGGATAGCTTTCGGAAACCCAGACACATTTTTTCTTCATGTCTAATGTCCTTTTTTTTTTTTTTTTTTTTCCTATGGATCAACTTCATTCTTCTTTGCTCCAACTTCATTCTCTCCCACATTCATGTGTTGGGAAAATATTGCCCAACAACTCATTGTTCTCTTCTCCTTGAAAGGAAATAGTCCAGACTAACTGGCTCTCTGGAGAGCCCAAAGCCAAAATCCCGGAAGGAAGAATATGATCGCTTCCCTTTGGGCCGGATCTCTACCTGCACGTCAGGTGACTCATCAGAGTATGGGGTCCCGCAGCACACAGAGAGCTGCCCAGACTGACCCAGTCCTTAGAGAGAAAGTCTTGTTTTCGGATTGAGCTGGCTCTTCCATTGGTGACCACTACTATGGTAGACAGATTCTTTAGGAAAACCCCAGGAGCCTTATCTCCTGGTGTTCATGACCTTGACTGTGGGCAAGGCCTATGACATGCTTTTAACCAACAGACTATGACAAAGGTGATGGGATACATGTACTTACGTGTATATGATTATGTAACACCAGATTGTAGCCTCCATCTTGCTGCACTCTCTCCCCGAATGCCTCTGAGGTGGCAGGTGGTCATGTTGGCAGACCCAACATGCCAAGAAACTGAGGTGGCCTCTGGTAAACAGCCATCCAAAAATGTAAGGCCTCCGTCCCATGACCATCAGACACTAACTTCTGTCCCTACTCTGAATGAGCTGGGAAACAGCTACAGATTCTTTCCAGTCGAGCCTCAAACGAGAGGAGAGCCCCAGTCAGCACGGTGAGAACAGCCCTGTGAGACCTTAAGGGGAGGACCCCGCTGAGCCCTGCCTGGAATTCTGCCCCACAGAAACTGTAAGATGATAAACGTGTGCTGTTTTCAGCAGCTAAGTTTCTGATGATATTGTTACGCAGCAATAGAAAACTAATAGAACTGTACAACCGTATTTCTAATTTTCTACTTAGAAATTAAAAAATAAAAGGCTCCACAGGTTCGCAGTAGAAACTTGTACGGTAAGCTCTGAGTTCGGGCCACACTGTTCTAGGTGGTCCAAGATGGCACAGTAGCAGCGCCTGACAGCTGCAGGGATGATCTGAGCCTCACGCAGGGCACCGCCCTGGGCACCGTGGGAGGGGTTGAACTTTGATTTGCAGCCCCTGCCGGGGTGCTGATGTGTTCTGTTGGGAAATTTGATCTCAGGAGAGGGAGTGCTTTGAGAAATCATATTTCAGATGCCAGCCTCAGGAGTTCAAAATGGTAAGGAACCCAGAAGCAGCCGGTAGGTGTCCCAGGGAGAAATGTGAGAACTGTGAGGAAGGGTGAACAAGGCAGCCTGGCTAGGAAGCTTCTGTTCTGGGGCCATGACTGCGGTGTAGTTTTACTCTGCCTAAACTCATTGTGGCCTCAGCGACACAGGGTTTTGATGCTGCTAAGTTGGGAGTGGGGGATTTAGATGTTGCACATACCGACTTCAGGGATGGAGCCCTCCTCTCTCATCCCCAACTTTAGTCACCACAGATAGCTGCTGCACTGAACAGGAAAGACAGCTGGTTTCTTCTACACAGCATAGGGAGCAACTCTAATTCTGTAAATATGCACATGAGTGTCTCAGGCTTTACCGATAAAAATTACCCATGGTGCTTGTTTAGAAGTTCAAATTTCCAGACCTCTCCCCTACAATTCCTAGTTCAGTAGGTCTAGGCTGGAGCCAGAAATCAGTGCTTTCAATAAGCCTTTGTGTGACTTGTATCAGGGCAGTTTGGGAAACCTCGGTAGGTTAGTGTTCGTGCAGTTTGTCCTGTATGGGATGTCAATAGTTGTGACCATATGTTAGAGAGGCCACTGTGGTCCAAGATTGGAAAATGATGCCCGTCTTAGAGCCCCCTCCTGAGAACTGCTCAGATGGCTCAGAAAATCCCACTGCAAAGGATCTGTTGATGCATTTCCCAAATGGACAGGGTCAGGAATCTGCTCCAAGCATCCCACTGCCCACCTACACACCCCAGGAACCCTCAAGGAGCTGGAGTGCCAGTAAACCTCTTTGGAAAATCAAAACCATGCAGCAAAGTTGGTGCTCAGAGACAGAGTGTACCTGAGTCTTCGTGGTGTGGGGGAGGTCTGGAGCCAAAGCCCTTCATTCTTCCTCCCCTGCTTGTCCTTGTTTCCTCTGGACCAGGCAGCCCAGTCAGGCTGGCTCCTGTCTTTGCTTTAGTCTCTCATTCTCCTTTGTTAACCCTCCACCCCTCCCCTCCAAAATGCCATCCCTCACAACCCCATCTGCTCACACAGAGCCAGCCTGCTTCAATTCCAAGGAATGCCTCCATTGGAAAGGGCCGATGGAAGCAGCCTCCCCTCTCTTTGCTGTACATGTAGAAGAACCACGAGCAGGGGGTGAACCAGCTGCGGTCTTGTAGGACGGTGGGGGGGCATGCCTGACTTCCAGGGAAAACTCCTTTGGCCTCTGAGCTCTCGTCTACCTGCTTTGCCCCTTCATCCCTGGTCAGTCCTGCTGCCTGCTGACTATGGCTCCCCCAAGACCAGGCCAGAGCTGAGACACCATCTGCTGCAGGCGCATGGCCAAAGACAGGCAGGAACTGACAGCCCTTATTGACCAAATGGGCCTAGCAAAGCTTCTGGCAAATCGGTGCTCCACACCCCGTAAGACCACATGGTTGTTTGGTCTCTAAGGAGTATGGCTTGCACAAACACCATTAATGAGTCAAAAGTAATAAAACGGAATGGGGTCTCTTTACTCCTGCCTTTCAAAAACAAGAAAAAAGATACGAGTCCTTTCAATACTTGCCGCAATCCCATTTCTTGTCTTGTACCTTCCTCAGACCTTGCAGCTACACTGGAACCACCCCAGCCCCCAACACACACACACACACACACACACAGAGAAAACACGTTCACAAAATACACACATACCAGTGGACACAACATACACATCCAATGTGCACACGTGCACACACTCTTATCTGTGCTCTGAGGATGGCACCGCTCATTCCTCCTTCTCCCTCTACACTGAGTATTTTATTACGCAGACTGACTCAGCCTTTCCCACCCTTTACGTCACTCTGAACTCTTACAGAGGGAGCTCAAGGGGCAGAAACAGAGTGTCTGCCATAGGACTGTCTCCACTGGGCTAGGGCAGTGATGGGTCCATGCACGCTGTTCAATCCATTTACTTCATTACACGAGGCATTATTACAGGTAGGTGAGAATCATGTGTCGTCAGCTGCTCAGAGACAACTTTCCGATACCCTGAGGTAAGGAAACTAAAACCGTTCCTCTTTGCCCCCACTCGACTGTGAGCTCCGTGACAGGTGTCCACCCCCTGTGGTCTGCTTCTCTCCAGCACCTAAATCATGGCGTATACTTGGCACAAAATCTCCTGAAGGAATCATTTACTGGGTAATTATTACATACAGGCATGTAATTTATATGTATTAATTAATCCTTGCTCCAATTCATATTATTGAAGAATATGAGTTCTAATATAATAATAATAGCACTTAAGTACTTATCTATTCCTTAACGAGCAAGCACTGTTCTGAGTTTTTAACAAACATTTAATCTTTACAACAATGTCGTTAGGCAGATCCCATTATTATCCTGTGTTTACATGTGGAAAATGTAAGGCAGAGAAAGGCTCCACACCTCAGCAAGGCGGCAGGGCTTGTAAGTGACGGGGTGGGGGGACGAATGGGGACCCAAGGCTGTCCTCAGCTGAAGCTTACCTGCCTCTCATGGCGCTGTGGGTCAGAGTACTTTCTCTGGACCTTGGCAGCTTGACCTAAAGGTTGATCCTGCACTTTCTAGCTGTATGAGCTGGAGTCCCTTACTACAACCAAACCTGTTTCCTCCACTGGACAAAAAAGATAGTAACAATTTTAAACTCCAAACTTTCTGTGAGAACTGAGTTACTAGAACAATGCCTGGCATGTATTAAACCCTTCCTGAATGGAACCATCATTATTAATATTTGCACTATTTTGCAGATGAGAAAATAGAACCAGAGAGGTAAGCTCACTTGTCCAAGGTCACACAGCTCATCAGTGGTAGATATAAAGTGGAAACTTAGCTTGGCCTGCCGTTTATTCTTTTACCCTTTTACCTAGAAAACCTTTCCACTACGTTTTCCTGGAAATCCACAGTGTGAACGTACAGCAAATTGTTTTGACAGTTCATTTCTTCTAAGCAAGTACCGCTTCTCTGTAAGCCAGCTCACAACGACATTGTCACTCTAGGATGCATGTTCCCAAATCTGCAGTTTACCAACAGAATTAGATCGAAATGTCAGATTACATCCTAATATTTGGCTTTCTGTAAAGACACAAAAAACTAAAATCTTTGTAGACTGCTTTGCTATTTTCCAAAGCATTTTCAAGACTCTTTATTTATTCTTTATTTATTCTCCCCAGCTTTCAAAGTCCTACATAAGCCCCTCTCCCTTAAGGACATGGGCTGTGGCTCAACACTTGGTCTCCAGTCCACCTTTGCTAGACAGGGTCCCTCAGGCTTTCTCTGTAACCGAAGAATCTCCAAAGGGTTGAAATTCAAGTGTGGAAAACTAAGGCTCTGAGGGGTATGTAAAGTTCATGAAGTGCGTGGCTTGTGTGAGCAAAAGTGTGTCCCCAAACTGTGGATCACTACTCAAGGGACTTAAGCTGAGCCCAAAGTAAAGGAAGCTGTTTTGCATTTTAGGGAGTAAATTCATCTCCCTACCCCTACAAGTGATACAGATTAAACTCTCAATTGCTGCAAATTAAACTTTACATTGTTTCAAAACTATATTTCCTAAGTAACAAATTCTTTGTGAGAAAGCAAGAGCTGCTGAAAATTCAAACTGGCATCTTTGTATGTCTATGACTTTTTTTGGTTGATGTCAAAAGCATAGCCATATTTTGCAACAAATTTAGCAGACAGGATTTCAGTATAAGTTTTCTGGCTGGGAGAATTGTTTTCCCCTTGAGTAAAATTTCAGTGATACCCTATTTGCATATAACTAATGGATAAATATCATGTGCTCATAAATTAAAATATACTATTGTTAGTAAATCAGAGTAACTGATTTTGATATGACATATTATATATGAATAGTCTGAGAGCTGGAATAGATCTATGTAACTTTTCCACTCAGAAGTAAGGGCCATGTAAAGCAAGAGAGCTCCAGTGAACTCCCAAAGCATGGTTTTTATTAGTATTTCCTATGTCTGTGTTGTAGGAGGAAAATATAACTATGCATAAAAATTGTATTGCATTGATTAAAAAACATTACTTGCTTTTAGAAAAGTCCAAATTAAGACAAAACAAAAATGAATTAACAGATAATTTTCTCAGCCAGAGATGCATTCTACCCTATTTTTATTAGCTGGCATGTGTTTTAACAATGTATCTTAAATTACCAGCACTATTAAGATGTCCTGTTGTGTCTCTGTGACATAACCTTCAAGAATGGAGCTACATGACATGAAGTTCTACTATTTTGTGATTCAAAGTTCCTAGCAACAATTTATTTGGAAAACCACCCAAAAATGTAACATTTTAAAAATTTGAACAAAAATGGAAATGTGTGAGTGGGATATTGTGTTTTAAAGCAGCCCATGGGAGATCTTTCTGTGATGTGGATAATGGGTTCCTGAGATATGTTTCAAAAAAAAAAAAATAGAAAACAAATAACAAAAAAGCTCATCATCTTGTATCTAAAATAAGCTTAATTAAAAAAATAGAAGTGCTTCTTAAGCTGTGTACTTCAGGTGTTTTGGATCCATATATTATGAAATATTTTTATTTTTTACATCTTTGATAGTTCAATCTATTAAAACATTACTTTCATTGTCTCAGGGGGAAAACTTTCTCCTTAATTCCAATGACCATTCTGTTAAAGCTCAGTGTGTGTTGGACAGAGTTGAAGAATTTTTGGAAGCTCCACATGGCTGATACCTGTCGTCCAGCCACCCGCTGTCTGCTCACTGGGATCTCAGGACGTTAGAGCCAGACTGAACATGGTAGGTTGTTTACAGCTGACTTGGTGGAGTTTAGTTCTACTCTTAATTTTCTGCCTCACCTGGAGCCCAACATGAATCCTATTTCCTACTTTACCAAACCAATTTAGGAGCACATTGAACATACCCACAAAGTCTGGTAACTTTTGATGGCTCTTAGAAACCCAAGCCCAGTATTGTGAGAAACGTGAGCACCTGGATAAAGGAAAGACTCTGATGAAGTGATGAGTGGGAGCTCCCCCTCCAGATCTCTAACACTGTGGTAGCTTTTAGCTCCATCACTAGGGAGGCAGGTCTCAGGACTGTGCAAACATTTGCCCTGCCTGCCCTCTCGGTGAGGAAGTTTCTACCTCTTAGGAATTTCCACAAAGTCGAGGTCCACCTCCCCATTATGGATTGGTAAACTCACTATGTCTTTCATTCGAAAATATGACTTTTCCTTACTTTAAGCTATGGAGAAAACTCAAGATACCAAACAGCTGCAGAATAAATAAATGGGAACAACAGAACAACAGAGTCTGTGGCCACATATTAGTCTTGTTTAGTTTCAGTTGGGTGTTCATGTACCACTCCCACACCCAGGCTTAATTTTCCATCCTAAATTAAGTGTCTAAAAGTAGAGGATAGATGTAGGTGACCTCTTGAGGTTCCTTTCATCTTCCAGGTCTTTGAGCCTGAAGTTTAAATTATTTTGTTCTTTTAAAATAAGTGGGTTTGCTTATTTCTCTACCATTAAACATATGATATGGCAGAAGAGTTAGTGGTCCTGGGGTTTATTATTTCCTTTCCCCTTTTAAGTAATATCTTATATTCCCCTCAAGGGCAGGGGTAGTACCCCATAACTCTCACCATCTGCACAAAGCAGGGGTCCAATGTATTCTAAACTGTTTTGAAATTGCATGTTTTGATCACCTGATAGATAAGTTCCTTACAAACATGAGATACCCAAAGAGGGCTAAGGATTTAGTCTTTAAAACACGGGAATATTTTTAAATGATGGCAATCTATGTATCCTTACACAGATCTGTAAGATAGACTCTTGAGGGGGGAAAAAGTGTGGAACAACCCTTACAATATGGTATCACATTGTTTGAAAGAGAAAACAACCCACAAACTGTTCATTTCCTTCAGCATGTATCTCTGAATGCAAATGCATAGAAAACAACAACAGAAACGCCATGCAACATGCTGGCAACAGTGGTGACCTCTAGGAAGAGGGTAAAATGGAGAGAAGGGATTGGACATTATTTGACATGTTTGTATTTGTAACAAGCAAACTTGATTAATTCAGTACTTGTGTTCTTGAAAATAAGCAAAAGTGTAGAAGGTCAAACAAATTTCAAGTCACCAAGGGAATTCAGATAGAGACAAGAAGTAGATCAAAGTTACACAGCTTATGAAAGCAAGGTGGAATCCCACAAAATGCCCCTTAAAACAAACTCAGAGCAATGTGGAATGGGTAATATTGGGAGCACTTTTCAAATACTGTGTGCTGTTCAAATGCACTCTGGAAGGTGATATAGGTTAGCAGAAGTCACCCTAATGTGCCCCAAACTGGAAGCAGAAGCCATTCAGAAGAACTATCCATTTAAAAACAAATCCTTCAGAAACGTGTTTTAACAAGGAAGTCAATAAAGAGATATATATATTAATATTTAAAAGGAAAATATCTTTCATTATTTTGAAAGATTTACCTTTGGGGGTGAATAGACAGATAAAAGAGATATTTAGGTTATAAAAGGAAAATTCAATTTAAATTTTAAAAATATTTTGACACTAATTCTTTCTTGTGGGGATTTGAAAATTATCTGAATATGTGATGAAAGTCTCCTCACATGAATGTTTAACAAAATATTTACAAGGAAAATTTTCATCTTGAAAATGGAATTTTTCCACCTAGCTTATCATTATCTCTTTTTCTCTATTATTTTTCTTGATTAACATAATATTTTACTGTAAAACATTTCAGGGTCACTGTAGAAAATCAGAAAGTACAGAAAACAGAAAGGAAAAAATTAAAATACTCATAATTTAACCAGGAATGTTAGCCTTGGGTTATATCTTGCTGACCTGTTATGCATATATGTATCCATATTTAAAAAAAAAAAGGATATTTCATGTAAAAACCTTCTAAACTTAATGCATTGGAACATTTTTCATGCTAATAAGTCATTAAATATTTTAAAATTTAGGGACAAAAAAAATACCTCCTGTCCATGCAAGTATTCTCATTGAGTATTAACTCAATAAAAAACATTGCTTGTTTGGAGGAATCACATAATAAGTTTTGAATGTCCCTTTATAAAGCATCCTCAAATAAATCACTTCATCTGACTCTCTCCAAATCTGGTGAGAGAGGAGGAGCCATCACCATTAACATCCAGGTGAGACAGAGAAATCTGAGCACTTCCACGACCTCTCCAAGCTCAAGCTCAGCTGGTGATGAGTCAGGGAGGCAGGACCTGACCCCAGGTCTCCTGAGGTTAAATCCTCCACCCCACCTGCTGGTCTCCAGTCTCCTGTGGCCTCCTCCCTTGTACCAAATGGAATCTCCTCAAAACTGCCCAGCATCCTCAGACTCCTCACCTCGTACCTTATTTTATTGTTTCTGAAAGCACTTTTTTCTGCCTCTCAGGATTTCATACTTTTAAAGGCATATGTGTTTCTTGCTGTCCTTTCAAGGGCAGCTACACCACGTTAGTTTCCAGCTGTAGCCCAGCACCATGTACAATACCTAATAGTACACAATAATAAGGACATAATAAGTGCTCAACAGAGGCTTGCCAAGTGAACCTTACACCATGGCCTCCCTGGCTTGAGCAAGCACATTGTGGAGAGTTGTGGAAAGAGATGAACATGGGTGCAGACCAGCGTGCACATCTGGTTAGGTTCATCTGAGTAAACAGACCCAGGTTCTTCCTCTAAACTGAATCAATGCACGGGTACTGGTTGGATTATATTAAATTAAATTATATTAAACTATATATTAAATTAAATTATATTATATTAAACTAACTTTGAACTTTGGGGCAAATCAACAAACAAAATAAGATTACATAAAAAGCAGATACAACAACCATTAATTGAGCTAAAAAAAGAAAAACCAAAACCAAAAATAACAGCAATTAATTTTTTTAAAAAAGTTATGTTCAGTGAAGGGGAAAATTCAATCAATAGTTTCATATTATCTGAATAACCAGATGATGGCAGTTTTAATCCTTCCCAACCAGCCATTTCTATGTATTATAGAAAATATTGGGGTACATCTTTGCAGTTTGTTTATTATTAACGTTCCCTGTTTTATAAAAGGACCAATGGGAAGGCCCCCTAGTGGCCAGTTACCGATTACTTCTTCACTTGATCAGCACGTCCAAAATCCTTAACTAAAAACAGTCCCCCACATGGCTGCATTTCTATTTAAGCAAGATAGTCAGAAGCACTAAAAACCAGCTTTTTTCACAGATGCATGAAAGTTCTACATTTGCAATATTTACTCTCTTTTAAGAGTTCTTTGTCTTTTCTATGTTTACAAACATAAGAACTACATAAAGCTAAGGAAGAACAAAATCGTATTTCTATCTCTTGACTGCTAGTCTGTTAAAAGGTTTTGCTTTTTCCTAACCATTTCCCCTTCCCACCCCCCAGAAACATGCACCCAAAGAACCTGTCATTATATATTACTACATATTTCACACCCGAATGTCTTTATTATCAATTTTCTCCAACTTGAGTTTGTCTCAGTAGAATAATAACATAGTTTTAAGTTGAGATATTTGGAAATGATTTATTTTTAAAGTACAAGTTCATTTAAAAGAATAACTGACTCATTTTCAAAAATATCAAAGCTAACGCATTATTTGAGTTGTGTTGGGGTGAATGTGATATCACTAGAAATTACACCAATGACAGAAGTTATATCTCAAATCTTAAAAACAAAACAATAATAACTATCTTTTTAAATAGGACTTTTTTTCATTTTGAAAAATGATGTCAAATTTTACACATTTAAATAACTTGCATTAATATTTATCTTTCTAAAACCCATTCTCTTAAAAATAAAATATAATATCTGAAGCCTTTCCTGTGATGATAGAATATTACATTTTCTCCATTAAATGGAAACATTTTAATCATCCTCTTAAAGGAAGCAGTAAAAACAAAACACACAATTCAGTCGACTCTACCTTTGTATAAAGTAATTCTTCTTTCAAGATTCACATTTCATCCACATACTAATTCAAGTCCATGGCATTTCAGTACATGTAAAGGCAAATAAAAACCAGTGATGAGAAATAAGTGACTGATGAATTTTATTTTGTGAGTCTGGTACCCTTCAGTTTATATAGTTTCTTTTCACTAATCTTTATTATCTCATTTCATTGTACTCCTTTCAATAGATGAGTGACTTTGATCACTTCTCAAAAATGAAAACACACGTAAGCCACGTGTACTCATATTTTTCTGAAGTCTTTTGTACAGAACTACGCAAAATAAAAGAAGGCCCATCTTTCTCTTTCCAAAACAAAGCTTGTGTTTCATAGCTACATTTTTATACATCATAATGTCTACCAGCTTCCTCTTATGTTATCATTAGTGGAACAGGAAGGTAATCCTGACCATGTAAATTATTTATTGTCAGCAGGAGTATTCATGTACACAAAACATAGAGGCTTCCCATTCAGGCATTTCAGTTATTTTCCAAGTTATGGCTGATAATGGGTTCTTGAAACGGGAACAATTTAGAGATCACTTGTGACTCAATTAAGGCAAGAACCAAAAATATCTTTTTAAATGTTCCTTGAACTCAATGAGGTGGTGTCCTCCACCTCCCTTTGTGCTTTTGTAGGAGATAACATATTACTATGAAATATTCTTGCTTTATTTTAACAATTTTATTTTGAGCTTTAGTGGTGGAGGAAGTGGAAAATTTTAAACATGTTAACTAAACAGATGAAAAGGGTGGCCTCTGTGCTTTCTTTGTGTGGGCTGAACGGTCAGCTCGAGCACCCTTCTGGTCCCCTACCTCCCCCAACCAGCCAGTGTACCATGCTTCATGTATGGACAACAGGACTTGATGTGTTTGCTGTTAGAATATGTAATCACCCAGAGCTTGAAGTGGAAAATAGAAGCCTCCGATCATAAGCTCATCAAAGGCAATTTCAATGTCAGAGTAGTGGGCTGAATAAATATAGAAAGGATTTGCTATGAACTTCTGTAACGAGGTTGGCACCAGCCACGTACTGCTGGGCTACGTTCTATCACCAAAATCCAGGAACTAGCACAAACATTGAACCACTGTGTTCTCATTGACAATAACGAGAGTGGCTTGACGACTGGCTGGCATGGCCACAAAAGGCACAGGCTGGCATGTTTCAGAACATAAATGATAGATCTGCTGCTGGGAGTTTATAATTATTTAATCAAACCCAGACTGCCAGACCTGCAGGGACATCGTGTGTCCTCCCAAGAGTGGGGAAAGGACAGGACTCAAATGTCTACAGACTCCAGGGGGACCAGGAGAGGCTAGGGGCTGTTTGGGTGTGTGCTTTCCCAGGCCAGCCAGGGCCTATCCCAGGTCACTTCCTCTGAGCCTTGTCATCCCCCTAGTCCAGGCCAGGAGGAAGTGAGTTACCGGCCATCCTCTTGATGTGCTGATGGAAGCGGAATCAATTGTATTTCCTTTCGTGGAATGAAACTTATGTCCTGCTATGAACAGGAAACTATTCATTTGATCCAGCTCTTTCTCCATCACACACACACACACACACACACACACACACGCACGCACACGCACACACAGGACTTGTACAAGCTGCTTGCTTTATGTATACATAGTTTTAAATCCTGGCAGAACAGAAAGCTCCACCCCCATTTAACGCCAACATCCATTTTTGGAAAATAAGATGATGGGTGTGCCGTGGTCATGAAATGTCCCATGACACTGGATGTTTGGAGACCCGGATCTGGGATGCAACTGGACTTTGCTCTTCAAATCAGCTTTTAATCCCATCACATCCTGATGAAAAAAGTAAGGCCGGGGGGGAGGTTGATGAAGCTTTCACAAGCAGTGATTGTGTGTTTGGGTGGAAAGAGAACAAATTATTAAACTAAATTAGCATTACATTTCATTCCTAGCCCCTAAGAGATTCGGGAATTTAAATAAGGTGCTCTCTTAGATTTAATTGTTACATGTAAACTTTAAGTTTCTATTTTTAAGCCCCAAGAAATGGACAGATGATGTCATGAAGGCATAGTTTTGTTTTGTTTTGTTTTGTTTTGTTAAAGGATATTGAGTTAAAGCAAACCAGCATTGAGGAAAATGAATTCAATGTGATTTTGATATAACTTAAAGTGTTAATTCCTAAAGCTTTCCTCAATAGAAAACTCCATTCTGGATATCAGATTTTTTGTTCTGCCTCCTGCTCCCCATTCTGTTATTCAATCTTTCTGTACAGAAATGCTGTAGAGGGTAAATGCTACCAGCAGAGCAGATGGTAATTTGCCCCTACCCTTTTCTTACTGGGATCCTATGTACAATGTGCAAAGCACGGATACCATATAACTTTTTAAATTATCCAAATAGATACTTTTTATCTAAATGTGTTTTTCTTCTTTCTTACGTAGCTGTAAAAATTATGCAAGTGGCACATAAGTACATTTTTACTGTAAATAAAATGGAAAAGTAGTGAGGGCCCCCCTGTGCTGCCCCACTCCCAGACCTGACTGCTTCACCCAGCGGTAACCATCAGTAATAGATTGGCTGTGTAAATTTTCTTCCCCCATATGCTCTTTGTAAGGAACAAATTTCAGAAACAAAGTATGGAAAATATTTAACCTTCCGCCACGATTATTAGGTTTTGATGTTTAAGAGGGAAAAATGCCCAAACACATAAAAGTGGAAAATCCCCAAACAATTTGGTAAGATATGCATTGTAGGTTTCTTCCTTCTGAAAAGTCCTCCAAAGGTTTGACAGACATACTTTTAAACACATGTAAAGACATCTCTACTTTTAAAAAACAAACTAAAAATGAGATCAACTCTTTAAAAAAAAAAAAAAAAAAAAGGAATCTTTTATCAGTTTCCAAAAGGGGGAAAAGAGTTAGAAGGAAAAAAACAACCATATTTCAGCCACTCGTATCTCATGTTCAACCAGTTTTGTCTTTTTTGCAGTGTCCTGGTATCATCTTTAAAAAGCTTTGTGACTCTGGGCATTTTTAACCCAGTCTCTTCCATGATATAAATGTACATTTAAAATAGGGTTGCTTGTTTTTAGTTGGCATTTTAATAAGATAATCGTCTTTTCCCTATTCTTTCTTTATATACCTTCATTAACGCTAAAATAGTTTATATAGAATCTATAATTAAACAAAGATGTGGACTTATTTTAAAGGTTGCAGTCAACACTTTTGTTTTATAAATGAATTAAGAGGAATCCAAGCTAGCAGAAGAGGTTGGGATGATGGTGAGAAATAGTTGGCTTATGTAATATAACGATCAAGCAAAAATGATAATAAAATGATCCTGATAATCTTGCGTCTTCCCTTTCCTGCCCTCTAAATATTCCTGGGAATTTCCATGCTCATGTTACAAGCATGTTCCCTGACTAATAACTTATTGTTTACAGTTGGTAGCGTGTGCTGAGTTTTTTTAAGGGCATTAATTATCGGGATGCCATTTTCTATTGCCTGTCTGAGTAAGCTCAAGAACAGAACGGCATTTTAAGTACACCTTTAGGCTATGCTTTGCCTTTACATGATGCTAAATTCAGAGAACAAAAGACAAAACCAATCTGAAAAACCACCAATCCCTTTACCTGGCACCATATAGTCAACGGATCCAGCCAAAGAATGGAATGCTCACATTTTATTTGCTTTTTAACTGTGATCTTTGTACAAAGAGGGAATGAGACAGAGGCAGGAGTTCTGTAGCAAGAAGACATATAGTAATTCTACTTCAGAGGGTGCTGTGGGTGAAATAACATATCTAGTCCCTGTCATTGAGGAATGCACAACCTGGTACAGAAGACTTGACCAACTGCATACGATTAAAGGATACTTCTGACCAAAGGTGATAAAATAAAATTCATTTTATAAAGTTCCAAAGGGACTACATGTTGAGAAGAATTTCTATGTTGTTATTTTTTTCTGTGTCCCTAATATTCCCCAATTAATTTTTTTAATTGTAATACAATGAAGGATGCCAGCATTCATTTGATTAGCTCCATCTTTTGAGACAACATCATACTACACACTGCTACCGAATTCAATTCAACTTTGAAAAATAATACATAGATAACATCTCTTAAAATGTGTACATTTTTTTGGCATCCCCAGTAGATGTCAACTCTAAATGATCAGTGGCTACAGCCCAAGCACTGGGTTGGAAGGTTTGGAAAGTTGCATCTGGGGTCATTGGAAAGGGCACAATTATTGATTATCAGTGTCTGCTTTAGGTGTAGAGAGGGACACAGCTCCAATAAAAGGACTTGCCATTTCTGAGAGATGCTAACATCCCTCTAGCCCAAACATTTTTTTGTTATCATTGTTTTTAAGATTTTTATTAAAAATATAGCTACCATACAATATGTATTAGTTCCAGGTGTACACCAGAGTTATTCAACACTTATGTACCTAAAGACATGATCACCATAAGTCCAACAACCATCTGACACTGTACCTGCTATCACAATATTATTGACTATATTCCCTATGCTGTACATTACATCCCCATGACTTATCTGTTTCATACCTGGGAATTTGAACTTCTTATTCTCCTTTCCTTCCCCCTCCTTTTTAAATTTATCAATTACAGTTGAGATTCAATATTATTTTATATTAATTCCAGGCATACAACATAGTGGTTAGACATTATGATCCCCTAACTAGTCTAGGACCCACCTGGCACTATACATAGTTCTTACCATATCATTGACTATATTCCCCAAGCTTTACTTTACATCCCCATGACTATTTTGTAGCTACTAATTTGTACTTTTTAATCCTATCATCTTTTTCACCCTGCCTCCCAACCCCCTCTCATCTATCACCCCAACAAATCTAGTACCCATCTGATACCATATCTAGTTATTACAATATTACTATATTCTTTATGTTATACCCTACATCCCCATAACTACTTTGTAACAACCAATTTGTACTTCTTAATCCCTTCCCATTTTTTCACCCAAACCCCCTCCCATCTGGCAACCATCAAAATGTTTTCTATATCTATGAGTTTGTTTCTATTTTGTTTGTTTATTTTGTTCTTTAGATTCCACACGTAAGCAAGATCACATTGCATCTGTCTCTGTCTGATATTCTCCACTCAGCACAGCATCTTCCAGGGCCATACATGCCACTGCAGACGGCAAGAACCTCTTTCCTTCCCTGGCTGAGCAATATTCCATTGTATACATGTACCACCTACTCTTTATTCATTCTTCCATCGACAGACACCCAGGCTGCCTCCACATCTTGGCCATTGTAAGCAATGCTGCAATGAACACATGGAGGCACACATCCCCTCAAAGTAGCTTTTAGGGTTTCTTCAGATAAATACCCTGAAGTGGGATTACTGGGCCCGTCATTGTCTCTTCTTATAGCCTTTGTTTTAAAGCCTATTTTGTCTGGTATAAGTATTGCTACCCAGATTTTTTTTTGTTTTTTTATATTTCCACTTTTATGAAATATCTTTTTCCATCCCTTTACTTTCTATCTGTGTGTGTCTTAATCTGAAGTGAGTTTCAGGGCATACTGAAGCCAGTCACCGCTCCCCTGGGGCCTGAAGGACTCTGATAGTTTTCCAAGAAAGAGTGTAATGCGGGCGGGGCTGGCTGCTTGTGGAGAAAGTACCTCCAACCTCAGTTTCCCAGTGAGTCAGCAGGGCGGAGCAGTGAAACTCAACAGACCAATCAGATTCAGATTTGGCCGGAGGAGGTGGGCTCAACACAGGAAAGATGGCGCCTAGCTGCTGCTGGCTGCAGGAAGGTAAACCCCTCACTGGGAAAATGCAACTGTCCTCCAGTCTTCCCCTCAAAGCCACACACCTTAGTCTGCACCCCCATATGTCTCCGAGGCCCCCCGAGTCACCTTCCCTCTGCTGGAGCCCAAGGTGAGTGCTTGTGAACGAGTGAGTCTGTGCGCCAGCTGTTTAAGAGTATGTCTGGGTTTCCCCGCAGCCTTCCATCCCAACCAGATGGTTGGAATCCTCACTGGTTTTCACAGCCAGATGTGGGCTCCACTTCTTGGCATCAGTACTCCGGGCTGGGGAGCATGGAGTGGGGGTCTCTTGCTCCTTGGGGAGAATCAAGGCAGACAAAATATCCCTCTTGATTCCACCCACATGAAGGTGTGGAGCCCATTCCGCATCTCTGCCCCTCCTACCAGTCTTGAGGTGGCTTCTTCTTTATATTTTCAGTTGTAGGACTTCTGTTCAGCTAGACTTCAGATGGTTCTCCAGGTTGATCTATAATTTAGTTGTAATTTTAGTGTGTTCATGGAAGAATGCAGGCACAGTGTTTATCTACTCCATCACCTTGGATCTCTTGGATGTACAGTTGGTAGACACTGTACAAGTCATCTCAGCAGATGTGGCAGTGCAGCCTCTGCTTGAGTATCTCCAGGGATGAGGAGCTCATTGCTTCTGTGAGGCCACTGCTGCCAGACGCTCCTGTGAGGTCGCTCTTCTATTGCCACAGGTGTGCCTCTGTAAGCCCCACTGACTGAGGTAGCTTGCAGGCGTGTTGCTTTCTATTTCTCAGTATCCTTCACCACAACAAGCTCCCAGACAGTGGATAGAGACTGCTTCCGATTTATTCAGCACTGTAGTTTGCTTTAAGTTGGATCCTTCATAAGTGGAGCCTGAAATGAAGCGTCTTCAGCAAGTGTTTTATTGAGGGAGTACTTTCAGGTGAAACCGATCTCAAGGTGGCTTCTTCTGTCTGTCTGTAGATGTAGGACTTCTTCAGCAAGATTGCAGGTGATTTTTAATGATGGTTGTTTTGTAATTTAGATCACAATTTGATGTTATTATGAGAGAAGGTAAGCACAGCATTTACCGACTACACCATCTTGACTGGAAAATCCCCTCAAACTGTTCATGAATCTCTATAGGCAAAAACTTCATTTGAAAACAACTTATGATTTTTCAAAGATGTAAAGATATAAAAGACTACAGATTGTAGAGAGACTATAAATTGACATGATATTTAGCAAATGGCCAGTATGAAGCTATTTAGAGATCATTTATTTGAACACTTTGTAGTTGATTATTATAACCATTCATGCTAAGCTAATCATACATATATGGAGTGGCAATTTAGGAGGGGAAAATATTAGTAATCATAATGGCCATGATAAATAATAACAGCAACAACAGCTAGCTTTTATTGAGCATCAATTAAGTACCAAGTGCTCTTCTGTGTCGTATGCATACACTATGTCATTTCTTCCTCAGAAAAGCCTTTGAAAGAGGTACTGTTACAGTTCCATTTTTAAAGTGAGGAAACAGGCTCATAGAGATAAGGTCAATTAGCCAGGGTCACACAGCTAGAAAGTATTGGCAGAGTTGTGATTCAGACTGAAGTGGTCTCGTTGGGTATGAACCAGGTTTTCAGTATTTACCACAATATTACTCATATTTCATGTATGGTCAAAGGTCAACATTGTGATAATAAATAATAATACAGGGTGGCCACAAAGCCAATCTCATGTTAAACAGAATTTATCCAAAATTTCTTTCTGTGTACCTTCTACACAGAAAGAAATGTTCCTCTCATCGTCTCAGCAATTCTGCCTAACAATGGTTGAACACCTAGAAACAGTCATCATTAATGATCTCAATACTCAACATGGATGATGTCCAGAAGAACATGGGAAGTGACTGAAATCTACAAGGCAAAGACTGGACAGGCATATGTGGATAATTTCTATGGAGTAGGTATCGAGGTTTGTGGCCCCATAGATTTACTATGAGCATTTTATGTGCCAGGTTCGCTGAGAACTAGTAAAGACTGGGCCTTTTTCTTTAGATTGCATAGTCTATTGGGGATGCCAGACAGACACATCAATAAATAGAATAGGAGACCAAACGTAAGTGCCCTAAAGTGACTAATTCTAAATGGGTGGCATGGGGAAAATATTCTGGAAAGGCAGGAATCCGAACTTGGCTTTGAAGTTTGAATGGTAATCAAAAAGGCACAAGGGACAGTATTTGTGGCAGTAGGAACCAAGAGGAGCAGAGGCCCAGAGATCGGGAAGGTCATTGTACTTTTGGAAATCTCTGGATTTGCTCAGGCAGAAAAAGAAAATATGTGAGTCTTGGAGGGAAGTAGGAGGTAGAGGAGGGCGGACTATGTAGCCAGGGCCTTAAGAAACCATAAAGGTTTGGATTTTATTTTACAGAAAATGGGGAGCCATGGGAAGCTTTGGAGCAGAGGAGAACCTTATTCAGAACTGTATTATTAAATGATTATTGTACAGCAGAGTAGAAGCTGGATCGGAAGATAAAACACTGAAGGCAAAGACATCCAAATGAAAGGTTACTTCAAAATTCCAGGCAAGGCTTAATGAGAATTTGACCAAGGTCAGAGTCAGGTACCTGGAAGGAGGAGTCCCTGTGGGAGGTGAAGCCAACCGCAGGCAGGGGTTGCAGTGACAGCCATCTCTCATGTTCAAGGCCAGCATGGCTTCTCTCTGAGTCTCAGACTCCCAGTGTTTAGGTAGGGGGCAGAAGAGCAGGCGCCTTGCTCTGGGGAAGTGGGTCAGCAAACTTCTGGGAAAACTGTGCTGACCTTCAGCATTTTTCTAGGGCCTTGACATTGACATGACCCTGGCCGACATTTGTCTTTTCAGTTATGCTTGTACTTTTCCATTTAAGTGAGACGCAAGCCCAGTTCCACAGGGATTCCTAGGAGCCCGAAAGGGTGACCTCATCTCCAGTCTTGGGATATAGCACGCATGTTATGGCTGTTTTCAATCCTAGAATCTGGGATTTGGGAGGACCTTAACTATTCCATCTGACTCCCCTTGGGCAAGAGAGAAAGGTATGCAAACAGACCATCAGCCATACCAAAGAGCCTGTGATGGTCATGCAGACACAGATGTTTGATCTGTGGAGGACCAGACTTTATTCTATCTGTCCAACGGCTGTCCTGAAACCACAGCTAGAACAAAGAAGTCCACGTTTATTAGGGTGTATTCTGTGAGTGAAGCAAATTGGCACTGCATTGTCTCAGACCAATAAAATACTAAATGGCTATAGAAATAATACCTCATCATGAAAGGAATCCTGTGAGTTAATACTTCCTTATTAAATTAGGCTAATGCTGTATTATGTTAATACGATACTGTGCTAATCCTGAGAGTCAGTGAACTTAGATATGCATATTATTACTATGTTGGATTAAAACAGCCCATAGCCAAATGCTTCACCAACCATGAACCTGATGTTCCTAACATCGTTGTCATTTACTACAAATGTCTCTCCCCTTCTAGTTACTGCATTCCTAATCAATTTTCATTGTCATAGTGCCTTACTGGCAAGTCTTCTTTTTGTTGACTTAAATTAAGGACATTTTACCTATATTCAAATTCAAAGTAAAACATTTTGCAGCATGCTTGCATTACTCAAATGCTCCTGAAGGGAACATGTTCATTCCTAGGAGACAGCTGGAGAAGGCCACCAGTACTTGCGGTCAATCCCTTTCTTGCCCTGTCCAGATGTTCTTCCTTAAAGAATGTTCCTGTGTCTGCAGCTTTCCAGCCTGATTAAGGAGCTCAGTATGTGGAAGTAGTCAAAGGGGCTCCTTTCACAGATCCCCCGTCACAATAACCTGGCAAAGGATTGAGAGGAGGGATAGAGTGACTGAGGCTTTCTCCCTTTCCCCCTCACAGATGTGAATATCCATCCATGCTTTCCTTTCTAAGCCCTCTACAATCTGTCCTGGGATGGGGGTATTTGTAAGGACAAGGACATTATTCTAAAATCTGTCAGTCTTCATGTTAAGCAGATTCTTGCATGTTTGCGCCTGTGCTTATTTTTAAGTAAATTTATGTGTGGTTGCAAGCGCATTCTGAGACAGGGAGATCACCCAAGGAGCCATTGCACTCAGGATGAATGGAAAGGGAGAATTTGGGGTTGGCTATTTCTGGGATAACGGAGTTCCTTGGGGACATTAGCCAGCTGTCTAGGTATATAAAGGATCTGAGGGAGGTTAGAATGGTCCTAGTAGCTGTGGCCATATGCAGGATTCACCAAGGTCAGTCCTGTCCAAAGTATGGACTATGGACTGGCAAGCTCAGCTACCACAGGACTGGGTTAGAGATTGACTGTCTCTAGCCCCACCTACCCCAGACCCACTGAACTAGGCATTGAGCCCAGGAATCTGTGTTTTAATAAATTGTCTAGGTGGGTTTTGTGTGTGCTGAAGTGTGAGAAGCATCAAACAGGATTTGGAGTGTGCCATACCATCAAACCAACTTGCCCATTGACCTGGCACTATCATTCTCATGATAAAATCTTTCACCTTTAACCCTTGTTTCTGGAAACTTGACCATCAATGGAGCCCAACTTCCCATCTTTCCTCAGTTCCTCATAGTCTTTCACAAGTGGCTGCGATATTTTGAAATTATTAGTATTAACTGTGGGGCTAGAAATGTGATACGGAATTAAACATAGGTATGCTTCATGTTCAAACACTAATGACACCCACAAATGTACTGGAAGAGACTAATATTCCACCAATAATCTTTTACATTTTGATAAGCTATTTGAAAAATATGTCCAAAGTCCATTATAAGAGATCATCTCATTTTCTCTGTTCAAATACTTAGTGGAGTACAAGGTAGAGCTGATGCTTTATCCCCATTTGGTAAAGAAGGAATCTGAGGCCCAGTAGAACATTCTCTGAGAAGAAAACCTTTAATGTGGAAGTCTAACTGTGCTTTATCATGTTTCAAAACATTTCTGTTTCAAAGGAAGTATGTTCCAAAGGCCCACAGTCAGAAGGAAGATCTATCTGTTGAATCAGCTTAGTCTGTCGTCTGGCATTCCGTCTATGGGAATTTTCAACCTTAAATGAAGGGGCTGAGGCCCAAATCCCACCCACGAAACAGCGACATTTGCTGGAGCTCTGCCACCCCAGGCACCAGAACCATCATTCAGTGGGCAGACAACCTAATACCCAGCAGAGGGCCAACAGTGTTTTGATTGTAATGACTCTGAAGCTGAACGTGTCCTAGTTAAACTAAGGCTGGGCAACCACTTAGCAGTTGGTTAATACTTAGACTATTTAGTCATTCGAAACAATGCAATTAAGGATGAATCATGGCTCAGTAACCTAAACAAAATCAAATTAACAAATGGGCGGCACTCCCTTTGGTCTGGGAGGCTAATTCAAACCTCCCACTTCCAAGTTCCCTGAACCTTGTTGTGCAGCGTTCAGGACACCCAGGTTTTCTTCTCATTTCAGCACAGACCCAGTTATGGTCTGTGGGTGTACAGCTGATTGCTGAAAGGAAAGGGCATCTTGAAGGAAATTGCTATGTAGGATCTCTGGGTACTGATGTTACAGGGTAGTTGGTCTGAGTACAGACCTTAGGATCAAACAGACTATAGCCTGAGTCTCAGCTGTACCCCTTACTAGCTAAGTGACTATTGGCAAGCTATTTAATCAGTGTTCTTGTCTAAAATATGGAAATACGAATAGTACTTGTATATACATGTATATGCAATATTTAAGGGTGTATATATGTATGTATGTATGCGTGCATGTGCATATATGTATACCGAAGGTGCCAAAAAATATATACACATTTTAAGAGATGTTATCTATGTATTACTTTTCGAAGTTGAATTGAATTACGGTAGCAATTGTAATTGCAGAAGTCACATGTGACTTATTTTCATCTTTTGTTATTGGTATCTATTGAGTATTACAATTTTAATACAGTTTTTTCTTCTTCTATGTATATATATCTCCACGTGTACACTTGTATTTTATCCAATAAGGATAATTATTAATTTATTTACTTTTTGAATCAAGTCTATAAACTACTAAAGTAGCATAACTTATTATCAGTTTTTTATATCAATCTTAATCTCTGATTTTCCTCTTAATGTGGACCTATGATGGTTAATATCTTTGAAACTCTGAGGATTTTAATGGGGTCATAGACACTTGGAGTGTGACAAAATTTCCACCCAGGCTTTTAGAAATGGATCCCTGAAAGCATGGTGACTTCCCAAGGTTGTGCCATTTGAGACAAAGACGTGAATGGGATCTGTTCATGTCCAGTGGTCAAGTTCTCTTTGAGACAGAGAAGCCAATTTCCTCACCTGGGAAGTGAGATGTGTTCTCTACAACAGCACTTCTCAACAGAAATCTACTGTGAGTTACACAAGCAATTTAAAATTTTCTGATAGTCACATTTTAAAACGTAAAAAAGAAACCGATGAAATTAATTTTAATAAGATATTCCATTTAACCTAATATATCCAAAATATTATCTCAACCTGGAATCAACATAAAAATGTCTTAAGGACATACAATACATTATTTCTTTTGTACTACATCTTCAAAATCCAGGCTGGGTGTTATCCTTACAGCACATCTCATGTCAGATGCCAAATTTTCATCACTCATATTTGATCCGTAATTAGATTTCAGAATATTTATGGGTGAAAAGCAGATTCCCATATCCAAGTTATTCCAAACATACTTAAAAGATTTCCAATATCTGAATTGAGTATCAGTTTTTAAACTAAAATTAACTAAGATTAAATAAAATTCACATTCAGTTCATCAGTTGCACCAGCCATGCAGCCACGTTCAACTGCTCAGAACTCACACGTGCCTAATTAGCAGCTAGGCACAGTGCAGCTCTAGGCTCTTCTAGCCCTAAAATTCTAAGTCTTGAGAAAACTTTCTACCCTCTCCTGCATAAAGGTGGTGTAAAAACGATGACAGAGCGGGTAGGTGGCTTGCCTGGAGAGAGATGACAGATTTGCAGTTGTGAGAACTGGCATGGGTTCAAATGCTCTTGCTAGAGTGAACTTGAGCAATGGTTTAACTTGCCTGACCTCCAGTTTGCTCACACGTGAAACGGGGATTATAACACTTACTTCATAAAGTTATCAGAATGGTGTAACGGGATAGTGAACGTAAACTACTGACTCCAGGACAGGAATGGCAAGTACAGAGTAAAATGTGATCTAAAATCTTCTGGATAGATAACCTCAAGTTTCTGGTTGTCTTTATTTGACAAACATAAACCTTTCACATAGAGGTCATCTTTGGTAGTGGCAATGCTGTAATTTCCTAATAACCCTTAGTCATGCATTTGGGACCCTTGGGAAAAGTCCACTAGCCCTCTGCAGTTAGAAGTGGTTGCCACTAGGTGATGTAATGCTCTTTTTTGACGCCATGCTTGTGCACATGCTGTCCCCCTTTCTGGTTCCCTCTTTTCTGCCCAGCTAATTCTTACTCATTTTTCAGAACCTCCTTCAAGTGTCCCTTTGAGACTCTTGCAAACAGAATTATTCAATGCCTTCAAGCATTGCCTATTGTTTTATATTGAAAGTAATGACTGGTAAGAGGTTAGGTGGTACTAATACTATCTCCTTCTTAGGTAAGTTCACAGGTGTGCTGCTACAGAATCAGACAATTTAAAGAAAAATGCAATTTCCAAGGAGGTGGCGGGAGAAGGGGAGTGGTAGCAGTAATGATAATAATAATTGGCACTTTACATGGATTATTTTATCTAATTCTATGAACAATCCTATGAGAGAGATACTATGATTCCCCTTTATAAATGAGGAAACCTGGCTGAGTCAAGCTGATTTTAGAGCCGTCCTCTTAGCCAGGATACAGCACAGACTTGCCAGTTTGGAGAATGCAGCAGACATTGCCGTTACCTTCCTCAAATCCACTCTCCTTTTCCCCCTCGCCATGAGAATCCCAGATTTGTTTGATGTATCAGCATATCCAGTTAAAAACACCCACTTCCCCAGACTCCCTTGCAGCTAAGTGTAGCCACACACATAAGACTCCTGGGACAGACAACTCTGTCAGTGCTTTTACTTCCAGCCTCTCCTTTTTCAAGACTTAAATTTGCCTGGAGGCATGGCAGAAATCTTGTGACTATGAAGTTAAGAATCACATTTCTAAGGATCACAGGACAGGAAGCTAGGAAGAGCCAAGATCTTTGAAATCTTGACCACCCCCCTCCCCGACTGCTGCATCCTTTATATCTGTATTTGATTCAGCCACTAAAGTCAGATTTCAGCTACAAGCAGCCAAATGTAATCCTAGTAAATGAATAGAATTCAGAACGAGTCAAAAAACCCAGCAAGCTACATTTAATTCTTTTTCACAAACTGCTACTTGTCATAAACTCTTCTAATTTGGAATTTGCTGCATTTCAACTGACTGGACAAGTTACTCTCTTCCTTCCCCAAACGGCTTTGTCACTTCCATGACATTTTTCAAGAAGGGATTATTTTCTTGTCTGACTGGGATCATTCTTTCTGTACTATCTGCAGCGTTTCCCACAAATATTACAGAGATTCATCAAGTAAAACTAAAAATTACTTGACCATAATGACTTAGATTCCTGTCTCCCTTTCAGACCAAAAGTAAGTGGCATGGAAACCAGGAGTTGAATTTGCAAAAGCAATCAATTAGGCTACTAAAAGTGAAGTCCGAGGACAGAGTGTGGCAAGCCTGCAGGAAAAACCCCACTTTTATGAATAAAGTTTTATTGAAACACAGACATGCCCGCTTGTTTATATGTTGTCTTCAGATGTCTTCACACTAAATGGCACTATTGAGTAGTTTCAACAGAAACGGCACAGCCCATAAAGCCTCAAGTATTTACTATCTAGACCTCCACAGAAATGTCTGCTCACGCCTCTCCGAGAGAAGCTAGCTTCAGAAGAAAGACATAACAGAGACAGAAAACAAACAAGAAACAAACAACAACAGCCCCAGCCCTCTTTTAGCCCTGAAGCACAGTGCCAATTATACCCTCACCCCATTTCTAAAAGGTGCATTCGAACTGTCCATTTTGTATGTGGGGATCCTGAGGCTGGTACAGAGGTTGAATAACTCTTGAGGTCGCATCTCATGATGGATGAAGCCAGAATTCTAATCCACTTCTGTCTGGATCTAAAGACCATGATCTTAATCATTAATTCATCCTCTTCTGCTTAATTCAGTCCCTATGGGAAACACTGAAGGGGAATGCAGAGAGCATTTTAAATTAAAAAATGACTTCGTGGAAGAAGAGGAACAGCCCCTTAGCTCAGAAAGGTCCAGAACATGGAGATGAGGATATGTGCCAAGATAGGCAGAAGAAAGGAAGATATATGTAACCCCAAATGGGTAGAGTAAAAGTGCCAATGAGAATAGAGGAATGGTTTTTCTCTGTTCAAACTATCATGGATGTCGTGGTTACCATGGATGTCAGTCTATGTAGATGGCCTACTCAAATAGCTCCTCTCACGGGGTGATGCGACATCTGAAATACCACCATTAGTCCTCAACTGAAAGAAGAATTATCACCAAAGGATGGTGCCAACCTAGTGGGAGGCCTCTGAAGGTCCAATTTAAGGACCTAGTCCTCACTCCTCAACCTAGCTGTCTGCAAGTTATCACTGGCTCTGATAAGCAAGAGACATGACTTTATGCTTGAAAAAGAGAGAAGTAGATGACACATGTCATGACGGAGGATCTGTGCTGAGGCCTGGGGGTTTCTATAGCATATGTTTAGCCTGGGCAAGTCATGCTACATAAGAGAACATATGGGAAATCTGGGTGTGTTTGAAGACTTAATGTAAGTCTAATGTGAGTCCAAGGTAAGAGGCAGCCACTGGAAAACCTAACTTGGTCTTTGGTTACATGAACTGAGGTACGATACCCAGGAAATGGGAGGTGATAGTTTGATTTAACTTAGCCCAGGCAGAGCACACCAACATCTGAACAGGGGCAGGGAGAGGATGTGAGGGGTCTGGAGACCAACATGTGTAGACCAACTCTTCAGAGCCAACCATATGCCAGGCATTGTGATCTTTATTGGATATGCAAGATTTTTACTTTTGAGCAGGGGATATAGGCAGTAAACCAATGATGACACAAATATAGAATTAGGAAGCATAGGCTGTGCCATGAGAGGAAAAGACAAAGTGATGGGGTAGAGTATAACAGGACCCTGAAGTCAGATTGGTCCTCTGGGAAGGTCTCTGCAAAAGTGACGTTTAAACTGAAACCTAAGAGGTCAGTGATAGGCAGTCTCTTCACAATGATGAGGGAACCTTCCAGACAGGGGGAACAGCAAGGACAAAGATGTGGAGGTGAGAAAGAGCCTTCTGAGGAACTGAGAGGCAAGCGTAGATAGAGCTTCATGGAGGAAAGGCGTCGTTAAACTTTCAGGTAGGGGGGAGGAATTTAGGTCATTTTAGGGAGCTGGATTTTAATCCAGGTTCAGTGAAGAGCTGTTGAAAGGTTTTAAGCAGGGACAGGATAGGATCCTTTGGTATTTCTGCCTTGGCTGCTGTGGGGATTAGAAGAGGCACAAGATCAGAGAAAGACAGGTCAGCTATGAGGTTACTGCGATAGTCCAGCCCAAAGGGGATGGCAATAGGGCCACTGAAGAATGGCTGGAAGACCTGGGAAGTGGAACCTGGAAAAGCAAGTCTTAGTAGGGAATATAGTCCTTGTCTTTATATCTCCAAAAAGCTTGGATATGAAGGCGGGACTAGAGTCCCTCAGTCTTGCCAAAGAAAGAATAAGTAGCAATGGCAGAAAGCTGTTGAGGAGGAGGTTTCTACTCAACATAGAGAATTTCCAAGCAGGCCTCCCAAAATCTTGCTCTGTGGCCTTTTGATCCAAGAAATGCTTTGTGAGAAACAGTTGTGTAGTTAACTAAACAAGGCATGCCACATACACTGGACGCTTGAGAGTGACCGCGTGTCTGACCATATTTATTAATAGCACTGAGAAGTCCTGCTGCTAAAAAACTCATTTAGTAAAATTTAAAGCACCATTTCCCAAACCTATCTGGCCCTGGAACTCTATGTCTGTGTAACTGGCTGTTAATATTCTGTGAAACTAGTGGTCCATGAACACACTTGGGGAATACTGCTGCCGAGAATTTATACATAAGTACAAGGGTGAATTCTAAAATTTCCTCCAAGTCTATAATCTATGGTCTGTGGCAGGCCTTACTGTATTCTTGCAGTTCCCTTTTACAAGGCAGGTATTTCAGGGGGGACAGGAGTTCCAGTGTTGAGGATCCTAATGAATGTAAAGAGTGCTGTGAGATAGATGTGGATTTAAACGTTGATCCTCCCACTTAGCTGAATGACTTTGAGTCATCTCTTTAATCTCTGTGAATGTCCATTTCCTCGTTTGTATATAGAAAAATACTAGTACTGACCACAAAATTTGCAGGAAGAATTAAACAAAATGCCATATATAAAGGGTAGTAAGCACTCAGTAAATGGAAGCATAGGATCTGGCAGGAACAGTCCTGGTTACCCAGTGAACCAGGTTCTTAAATTTCAGCGTGCATCAGCATTACCTGGAGGGCTTATTGCAACATAGATTTCAGGGGGAAGACAGCTACCTAAGAGAGTATGATTCAGTAGGTCTGAGAATTTGCATTTCTAACAGATGTCCCGATGATATACATGCTGGTCCAGGGGCCACACTTTGAAAACCAATGATTAGGGTGGGGTTCAAAGTACCCCCAAAATGTCCTTCCACACTGGCAGACAGGAACAGCCTTAATTGTTAGGTTGTTAATGAGACAAGCCCAGAATGACCATATTCTTATGCAATTTGGGGCCAAAACTTCCACACCCCCCAGGTGCATTAGAGTGGGGGGAAGGGGCCAGGAACACAGGAAGTAGAAACACATTCCAGAAGAGGAGGGGATCACACTAGACCACACATCTTGAGGGTCCTTTGGTATAGATACTCTGATTCAAAGACTGTCTCCCATGTATCCTCCAGGCCTGGCTTGGCTCCTGGAGAAGCAATTAAATTTTGGTTCCATTTTCTACCATTTTTCACCTAGCTGGGAGCCCCTCTAGAAGATTTTTCTGTTCACTGGAAGCTCCTAAACAAACAAGTCCATTTCTTTGGCTTGTCTCCATTGTTCTCAGGAGTTTATACGTTGATTTAAAAAAAATACCCACATTTTATTCTCATATTCCAAGTGTTTTTGCAAGTTCTGACATTTTTCCTGGTACCATGTTGAAGGCATGGGCCAAACAGGAGATGATCTAAGAGGAAACAATATTTATGAACTATGATATTTTATAAACAGTTGGCATTTATATAAACAAGGGAATTTGGATTTTTAATAAGGTAATCTCTTCAAGTTTGGCATTCAAATATAAAACATGTTTATTGTGTTTTTCTTGCACATTGGGAATCTCATTGAAAGTACCTGGCACCCAGACAGTATTTTTGTAAACTGATTTTAGTCTATAGTGAATTCTAAATTAGACACAACATATGCAATATTGTAATATTTAATAATTCCCCCCGGTTTATTTTCATTTAGAGTGATATGAAGGAATGCCATGATTACGATGTTGCACTGAAGGATTTTGCTATGACTGTTGCGCTCAGAAGGGTGGAGGGACAATGTGTGGTGCCCAGAGCATACTGCTGATAGCAGGCTCCTCCCTGTGGGCGTGCCCTTCAGCCATCCCTGTACCCCCACCCCCCACCTGCCCTTGGGGTTTTCCTGTCATTCCACAGGAGCTTCCAAGTCCTGTAGGAAGGAGCTTCCAACAAAATGCTAATATTTTCCTTTTAAATAATGACATCAGTTTTCTGAGAGGCCTCGTATAAATGGCTTCTACTTCTTTATTTTCTTTTTTACTTTTCTGTATTGCATTTGTTTGTTTTTTTGTTTTTTAATTTATTGGGGTGACAATTGTTAGTGAAATTACATAGATTTCAGGTATACAATTCTGTATTACATCATCTATAAATCCCATTGTGTGTTCACCACCCAGAGTCAGTTCTCCTTCTATCACCATATATTTGATCCCCCTTACCCTCATCTCCCACCCTCACCCCCTTTACCCTCTGGTAACCACTAAACTATTTGTGTCTATGACTTTTTGTTTCTCATTTGTTTGTCTTGTTCTTTTGTTGTTTTGGGTTTATATACCACATATCAGTGAAATCATAGGGTTCTCTGCTTTTTCTGTCTGACTTATTTCGCTTAGCATTATACTCTCAAGATCCATCCATGTTGTCACAAATGTTCCTATATCATCTTTTCTTACCGCTGAATAGTATTCCATTGTGTATATATACCACAACTTCTTTATCCATTCATCTATCAAAGGACATTTTGGTTGTTTCCATGTCTTGGCCACTGTAAATGAAGCTGCAGTGAACATTGGAGCACACGTGTCTTTATGTATAAATGTTTTTAGATTTCTTTGGTAGATACCCAGGAGAGGGATTGCTGGGTCATATGGTAATTCTATTCGTAATTTTTTGAGGAACCTCCACACTGCCTTCCATAGCGGCTGCACCAGTCTACATTCCCACCAACAGTGTATGAGGGTTCCTTTTTCTCCACAGCCTCTCCAACACTTGTTACTATTTGTCTTGTTGATGATAGCCATTCTGACTGGGGTGAGGTGATATCTCATTGTGGTTTTTATTTGCATTTCTCTGATGATTAGTGATGTTGAGCATTTTTTCATACGTCTATTTGCCATTTGTATGTCCTCTTTGGAGAAATGTCTCTTCAGGTCGTCTGCCCATTTTTCAATTGGGTTGTTTGTTTTGTTGTTGTTGAGCTTCATGAGTTCCTTGTATATTTGGGATATTAGCCCCTTATCGGAGGCACTGTTTGCAAAACTCTTCTCCCATTCAGTTGGTTGCCTCTTTATTTTGTCGATGGTTTCTTTTGCTGTGCAGAAGCTTTTAAGTTTCATATAGTCCCATTCGTTTATTTTAGCTTTTACTTCCATTGAAATGGCTTCTACTTCTAAGACTGAGTAGAAGAGTTGGAAAATATCTTGTTTGAAGCCAAAAGGATCACAAAAGAAAATCTCAGAAAATGGGACTTTCTATTGTATTCTTTGCTTCCTCATTCCCCAGAATCATAGAAAATTCAGCTAAATATCAATATGTGATCGCTGTGTCTTAGGATTTGGGTTTCTTATTGTCATGCGGGGTGTCATGCTGGGTCTCAGGTCCTGCTCCCCACATAAGAACGCAGGACATGGTGAGGCCAAAAAGGAACACCCACGGAACCATACATACATACATACATACATACATACATACATACATACATACCACTATGTTCTCGCGGGCGGCTGGGTTGGAGACACAGGAAACAGGAGCCACACTATCCGTAACCTGCCATCCACTTCTCTGCAATCCACAACCTGCACTGCGCCGCTTACTAGCTCAGCCACCACCATCTGGCTAGCCCCCCATTTGCTGCTAGTGTAGCCACGGCAGTTATATTAGTGGCCAATGGCTCACTGGTTCCAGTTGACAGCCAACTAGCCACAGCTGATGGCCATCCAGTTGGCCATAGTTGATGGCCATTTACTACCTGAATGAGCACCTTTCCATGTGAGGCTGAGAGCCTGGAAACTGTACTCCTGGCTCTGTCCCCACACGTACATTATGCAAGCAATCTTTATTTAAACTCAGAATAATATTAGTGTCCATTTACTGAGCACTTATTATTTACCAGGAACTGGGCTCATCATTTAACGAAGTTCATTTTATCTTTACATCAACCCTAAAGGCATTGTAAACAAGGGAATTTGGATTATCTGCATTTTACTGACCAGGAAAATTTAGAATCAAAGGTTAAATGACCTGCCTAGGAACTAACAGCAATTAGGTGGGAGATGTGAAATTCAGACCTGGTGCTGTCTCACTCCAAAGCCTGTGTTCTTGACAACCATAAGGTGTTGTTAAACAATGCCTGTGAGGTTGGTATCCTTAGCACTTCCTTTCACATCTGAGGAAACAGCTTCATGAGGGTCACCTGTCTTACCCAAGGTCACAGAGCTCCAAAGAACGCGCCCAGGAATGGAACCAAGGTGTGGGTTAGTCTACAGCTTCTTCTTTTGACCATGATGATGTACTTCTACCCAAATTATGGTTAGAATATTTTATAGAATTACAAGTTCCTACTTTTCTTGTTTTTATTTCTTGTAGCCATAAAAGAAATCCCCAATAATGAAAAAAAAAATTATGGTTTTTTTCAATATGTACAGCAAGAGATGGTAGAAAGGCACACATTATTAAGTTTCAGACCCTGATCTCAATTCCAGCCATCACCACCTACCAAATGTATATAGCTTCCCTCAGCTGTGGAATGGGTGGCGGTTGTGCTCGGGGTAGCTCCAAGACAATATCTTCCTGGGCAACATCTTAAGACAATGAAATGAGACTCTGTCTGTGAAGTGCTCGGCACAGAGTGGAAGCTCAGAAAATGTTCTTTCCTTCGCAGTTCCATTTGGTTTCTCATTATTTCCTCACCATCTTCTCATATGCTCCTAAATCATGGCTGGAGTTTTCATAAATAGCTTTGCCCCATTCTTTAGGCATAGCTTCTTTTCCAAGCTCCGAAGTTCCCAAGAGATACACAATCCTGTAGCAAAGCATATTCACTAAGCCTCATTTGTGTGAGTCATGGATTTTCTCTGTAGGACATGAGCATGGTGAGTTCATTTCAACATCTTCTTAATCCCATGTCACTAACAACAGTAGAATCAATAAAACCCATGTGTGATGGAACACCACAAATCTATTTACCTGTTTGCATCAGGAAAGCACCTACCCGGTTGGCTCTGTCGTTAAACTTCTGGGAAAACACTTTCCACACCTGGAAATATGAACTGGAAATCTCATCATGAAAGATTTTCTTGACAAATTCCGGGCTTCACTACATTGTAATTCTCAAAAAAATTTGACCTTGCTTTGTTTTGGTCTGGACGAGAGTCAAAAGCATCTCTTAAATGAAAAATCATTTTCAGAAGGACAGAGTTTTGGGGGGCCATTTATTTTGATTGCTGCTAGATCCTTTACATTCTGGTCAGCCTCTTTATATCTAGCATTGAGGGAAAGAAATCAATGCATAATTGACTTGAGGCCAAGTTGGTTGACTACAGGGAGAAAAGAAAAGTTTATGAAATAAGAGGTTACAGTCACTGAAAGCTTAAAAAGAGTCTAGGAGCTGAAAACAAATGGCCTGGAAATTATAATTGTCTATTTTTTTTAAAAGACAGGACTGAATACATTTTCCAGGCTCTTGAGTTTAATTAAAGTCAAAGGAACATCTCAAAGGCAAGTGGAAAAAACAGAGCAAGCAAGATATTGAGGTGGCTAGGATAAGAAACTGGAGAATATTATGGAAAGAAAAAAACCTAAAGAAGGGAAAGGGAAGGGAAGGGAAGGGAAAGGAAGGGAAGGGAAGGGAAGGGAAGGGAAGGGAAGGGAAGGGAAGGGAAGGGAAGGGAAGGGAAGGGAAGGGAAGGGAAGGGAAGGGAAGGGAAGAGGAGGGGAGGAGAGGAGAGGAAAGGAGAGGAAAGGAGAGGAAAGGAGAGGAAAGGAAAAGATAGGCAAGGCAAGGCAGGGAAAAGAAGGGAAGGGAAGGGAAAGGAAATGGGAAGGGAGAGCAGGAGGAGGGTGAGCAGGGTGGAGGAGGGGGAAAGGTCAGGGAGGGAAGGGCTGAGAAAGGAGGGAAATTGCATTTGCCAAACCCAACGAGGTGAAGTGAACTTATTTTCCATCAGTGATATTCACAGCTTTCTTTTAGGCACTGGTAAGCTCCTTAATTCCAAATGAGTCACAGGAGCTACATGTTATCTGTCTCATCTAAGGACACAAACTGCACTGACAAATGGCAGAGCCAAGACCAAAACTATTTCTGATTCCAAAGTCCATGTTCTTTCTAATCTTTCGCACTGCCTTGGCTTATCATTTATGCAATTCAGTTTTCAGTGGTAGGAACTCGGGTTAAAATAGCCTTATTGCTATTTCTCCCTGTAACAGCAAAGCATCTTCCCTGTAGCAAAATCAAATAATACATATGCCAGTGTGATAATAATTAAACAGAACTCACATGGATTGTGCTCTGACTTTGAGCCAGATCTGGACCACATCCTTGAGGAGGTATCTCATTTCATCTTTACAGCTCCATGGAGTAGGTACAATCATTTAGGAACTCCTTTGACATCTGAGGACACTGAGCTTACCCAGGCTAAGTAAGATGCTGGAGGCCACACAGTTTGAGAGAGGAAAGCTGGGACAGGAAGCCAGCAGTGTGACTGCCAGAACCTGCCTCAATCATTTGCCGTATCTCCGGTGGTTCATCACTGGAACACTTTGAGAGTTTCTGACAGCTATTTCGTTAATAGATATTGATTTGTAAATTATTGCAATCCACCTTTTGTTTTCTTTTCTGACTTACTCTTGCCCTCAATGATAATATCTGTAAAACCATGGTATGACTGTGCCAGTGTCAGATTTTCTAATATACATGAAACTAAATATACATGAAAATAAATGAAAAACGATAAAATAAAATAAACAAATAGTAATCTGCAGACCACCTACAACCAACTTTTACATTCTGCCATTGGTAAGAATATTTTCCTCCATCACTGCTTAGAAATATCCTGTTAATGAGGCAGAAAAAGGTTGGATCATACCCAGCACTTCTGAGCGGGGAAGAAAGAGGCAGGATTAGGACCCAGAACTCAAGTTTCTCACTCCTCAGAACTCAGACTTTTCCCTCTGTGCCACCAGCCTCTCTGGTGACTCATCTGTGTTTCAAGAGTCCCAAATATGCAGCTTGGGGCTTCAGAAAGCTTCAACATATAGCTGATCCGTCTTTATTTAAAATGTTGGTACTTTGTTCATCATGGATGTTTTGGCATTAATCTTGATTCTTTAAATAATATTGCCCGTATGGAGCACCTTGTGTGGCAGAACTGGGCTTTTCTCTCTGCCAACCGGAAAGATGATCCAGAATGTTCCTGATCGTGATCCTTACATCTACAACTCTCCATCTTTGCTGGCAGTACTGTACTGATCTAAAAAAAAAAAAACAACAACAACAACAAAAATCACACACACAAAAAAAACCTGTCCATCTTGCTTTGTTTATTTGGTGACTTATTTAATTGACATCCCTGTTTCCAAAAGGCACTTGAAGTAACTTAAAACAAAACAGCTGGCCGACATGTACGTTATGAACTGTGTGGTCTGAAATGGACAGGGTAGTTACACATTTTATTAAGTCTGCTTTTATGAAATTGAAAGGTTTTCTCGGATACCTACTAGTGGAAAAGTAGGCCTGTCTGTGCTATTGTTAAGTTGGTGCAAAGGTTATTGCATTTTTTGCAATTTTTTTAACCTTTTAAACCACAGTTACTTTTCTACCAACTTAATAGAACGGCATGTGCTTTCAAACTCTGAAATGATAGGTTTTATCTGTGATGACACGATCCTTTACATATAGCAAGTAATCTAAGGTGAATTGATCAATGTAAATGGCAGAGAAAGGGGAGATAAAAAGTTCTCGTTTCTCATTCTTATTATCTGCTGACCATATTTCCCTTAGCAGGCACAGTAACACAATATAACGTCCTATGCACGAAAACTCATTTTGCAGAAAATGTTGTTTTCTTTTTTGTATTTCTAATTTTTTCTTGTATATGCTCTAAGGCAGGGGTGTCAAAACTTTTTTCAACGTTTTTTACCAAGGGCCATATGTGGTAAAATACACAAACAGCCGGGCCACTCACTCGAGGTGAAGTACGTATTGCCTCACCTGGTTTATTTAAGTAAACTAAATATATTTTTGGAATTTGCTGCGGGCCAATTAACAATGGATTGTGGACCGCAGTTGGCCCGTGGGCCGCAGTTTGGACACCCCTGCTCTAAGGTAACAGTACTTCTGAAAAATAAGAGACACGGGAAAAAAGTATGATAAGAGACAAATACATGTATAACAGGAAAACAAGGAATGTAAAAAAAACAGGAGAAATAAAAAGTAATTGAGTGAAAAAAATAGAATAAAAAATACTGCCTTAAAATATTATGTATTTTGATTACTGAATTCATTAAAATGTTTTCATATATAATATTAATATATTTGTTTTATACCAATATAGTCAAAAATGCAATTTTTACTATTTTTAGTAGAGAAAGGGGTCCATGGATATTATAACACGGCCCTTACTGTGTTTCCTCGAAAATAAGACTTAGCCGGACCATCAGGTCTAACGCGTCTTTTGGAGCAAAAATTAAGATAAGACCCTGTCTTATTTTACTACTTTTGCTCCAAAAGACACATCAGAGCTGATGGTCCGGCTAGGTCTTATTTTTGGGGAAGCATGGCAGCAGGCTGATCACTTCTTACCCAGCACCCCTGCTTCTCCCTCAGGACCCTGGGGTCCCGTTAGAGACCAAAACTGTACCAAAAGCACATCTGACAGCAGTTCAGAGTCTCTTGGCCCTTCAAGTGCAAAGCAAGAATGCCTTTTAAAAGTTTTATTTCAAGTGCATAATTTTTCTGAGAAATTCACACATATATATATATTCCTATATATATATATTTATATATATTCCTATATATATTTATATATATATGAATTTTAAATTGTCATATTTTAAATTTCCATTTACTTACTGATGCTTATAACCCTTCTTGCAAATCTCCTCAGCTTCTCTCTCTGGGGCATCTTAGCCTCCAATCCTTTATCCCTGATAAATTAACCATTATAATCAAACTATCTAGCCTAAGCATTTTTGGTTGCTGCTTTATTTTTTAAAAGGGGAGGAGAAGCATCCAACAAACCAGATGTGGCTGTCTCCAGTTTCAGTTCATAATGTACAATAAGTTGCAGGTTTCTTATAGTTCCTCGGGGGTAAATCACAAACAAGAATTAGCACATCACCAGCCCAACTTCCTCTTCCCAGCATGTCTGTTTCAAGTTAAAGTGAACGATGGACTCAAATATCAAAGGCAGATTGCCCCTAAATTAGCCAATCAGCTCTAAATACAACTGGAAACAAGAGCAGTGGATAATGTTTTTCAATCAGCGGACAACCCTTTGAAAGTTTAATTATCAATGGTAACCGTTTGTTTCAAGCTAAATGAATTTTGCCACTTCTATGTTGGCCATACACACTGCATGTCACCCCCGCCTAATCTCTAGCTCTTACTGCCTGCAACAGAAGGAGTAAAAATGATGTAGATTTCCCATTCTCTGACTTCTTTTCTGTTATTATATCATTCTTTGAAGGGAATGGCCAATGCTTGCTATATAATTGTTTGAAGAAATCAATATTCTAAGCAGCTCTTTCACAAAGAAGTCGGTCTGGGTTGACCTGACAAGGCAAATTAGAATCAGTGCCCTTGGAATTGGCAATCCCAATATCCACCAATGAGGACGGTTTTTCAGGTCAAGGGGAGGAAAGGGTGGTCAGTTAAGATTAGTCTCAGGTGTCAGGTCTGGGGAGAAACAAGTTTGTTATCTGTTCCTCTCAACAAGGCGATGACCTCCATCTCAGGGGCTCATAGTCTGGAGATAATTACAATGAATCATTTGACAGCCAACCCTCCGGAAGCTTCTGATCGGGTACAATGCAATCTTCCTCACCCCTATGATCTTCCCACCCCCAATGTATGTGCCCCTTCCCCTCAAGTAGGAACATATAGTGGACAGGTGTGGGTTTGTCCACCCACAACCTCACCGCCCTTAGGAAACTCCTCCCACCCCACTCCATGGAAATGCTCCTTCCCTTATCCCTGAAGGATGAGGTATGAAGACTGGCCAGCCTGATTCAAAGCCATCCCTCTGGTGAACTTCAAAGTGGGATTTAAGGTGTGGCATGCCCATCAATCCTCAGGATTCCTGTGTTCTTTGGAATCAAGCCTGGAAATGGAAATCTGGTGTAGAGCTGGTGAAGAAATGCAGCCTAGCCTTTGAAATGGACTGACCTGCCAATTAACCAGTTAGCTGAACCTCGGGCAAACCACTGAAATGCACTGAGCCTTGAAAGTCCTCTATGTAAAATGGGGAGAATGTCTGCCCTTCAAGGCTTTTGCAAGGGTTGGACTTATTGCTTAAAAACTTCTGGAAATACTGTGGCTACTGAAAAATAATAAACCAAATGTAGCCATATACCAAATTATCAAGCCTCATCAACCAGCAATGATAAAATGGGGTCATACTTGTGTTTAACTCCCAAGTGACTACGATCCTGACTCCAAGGGGCATGATGGCTGTCTTCCAGTTCTGCGCCTCCAAAGTACCCTGACATTTTTTTCCAAGTTTCACCAACTTCTGTCTCTCATGTGTTCACAAAATCATCTGTCTGGCACCATCTCCAAAAGGGATCTCTGTCAAGTACTGTCCGCCATGCTTTCCTCTCATTTATTGTCACTGCCACGTGTGGCCCTTATTACGAGGGTCCAGGCCAGGGAAGCTATCCCTGGTGTTCCCTGTCATCACTCCCTGGGGTGACCCACTGGTGCTGGGTTCTAGAGGCGGTGTGGAGAAAGGACTCCTCAGCTACCTTGGCCTTGGATTTATTCCTTATTCCCTAAAACAATTCGGCAAGCTCCACAGAATCAGCAGCTTCCAGGAATCATCTTATCTCCATGAAGCCTTACCCTCCAGAAAACACAATCTGCCAAATGTGAGTGAACAGCTCCCACGATAGAGACAGAAAACTTCTCAGAACTGATGGCTGCGTCTCTCCACACCCGCTAACACCCCTACTGCATCTCAACAGTTTCAGAGACCCCCACGGCTCAGTGTCAGTCAGGTCACACATGGAACCTGAGTCAACTCTTTATTAATCAATATCAACCCCAAGTGTAGACCCCTCGCACAGCCAGTGACCACATGGCTGGTGGACAGGGGACAGATAGATAACATATGAGTCTGCAGAGGTCAAGAGGCCTCCAAGAAATGATGTGAGTTTGATTTGTTGGAGGGCATATAAATCTTCTCTCCCTCCCTTTGTTACATACATCTTGTGACATATAAGGTTTTCTAACAATAAAGACAAATTATGCTGATAACAAGGTCAAGGTACAGCATTTATTATAAGTTATACCTCAATGTGGCTTTGTAAGAAAATATAGGTATTCAGTCAATGCATAATAATATCAAATAAATTATATATATATATATATTAGTATGTAATATATATAAGTGCCTCTTTGTAATTAAATATCAAACTTTAGACAAATTTAAATAATTAAGTCTCTAATAATGGACTGGGGTGAAAGGTAGATGCTTTGAGAACCTATTTAATTTTATAAACAAAATGTTAATTATAAATAGCAACGAATGAATAAGTTGAAATTCTTGCACGGCTCCTCCTAGCCCGTCAAAGCTAGCTTTGACCCACACGTACCCAACATGTCATGCGGTAGTTGAGAAAACCGCCCACCAGGTCTCACAGCCAATTGTTTTCATGCCCGAGCAGCTATGTGATCACATATGTAAAGGCAGGAAACTCAGGGATGTCAGTGACCTAATAAATGGCCAGTTGCCTAGGAGCAAAATTTCAATAAAAACTCTGCATGAAATGAGTCTCACATTTATAAAAAATGAGTTTGAAACAATCAAGAAGTGTATGAAATCCATGGCTCTATGACAAGGCTAAATTCAGGAGGCAGGCAGGCTAGGGGCCCAAGGAAGATGCAGCATGTTGTAGGCAGTCCACTTCTTGCAGTTACAAATAGCCATTTTGTACAAATGTTCCTGAATGTTCTTCACTCTTGTAAGAGAATGGCGACATTTCACCAAACCACAGTTTTTAATGAATTATTACTGTTTTTGCATTTTCTCTTATTTGACTGGTCTTTCATTTCCCTGGTTGGTTAAACTAGTATTTCTTCTCTGTTACTTGTGTTTCACCTCATTGAGGATGGTAGGACTGCTTCACCATTTCAACTTGATGAAATTGGATTGTGTTTGTTTCCTTAATTACCTTAATTTAAATGGGTAAGACTGAGTCATTATGGAAAAGTGCTAAATGACTAAGGGAATAAGACTGAAAACTGTACCAGGAAGTCTGACCAAGACTGCTGGGCAGGGGAGGGTGAAGGTGCCTATTTCCTGAAAGCAATGGGAGGGAAACAGAGCAAGCCTGGGTGAAACTAGGTGGTTTAACTAACCAATTCAGTTCAGGTAAATTATTTGGTTAAACAAAGCCAAACATAATTTAGTTAAATTCTGTTCGATGAGAAATGGCTGTTGTTACATTTGTGGTTGTTTTTAACTTTTATTTCAAAATAATTTTACATTCATATGTAGTTGCAAGAAATAATACAAAGAGATTCTTTGTACCCTTTGCCTGGTTTCCCCCAATGGTAACATCTTGCAAAATTATAGTGCAATATTATAACCAGGGTATTGAAAATGAAGGTCAAGATGTAGCACATTTACATTATTGCAAGGATCACTCTTGTTGCCTTTTCCTAGCCACACCCACCTTTTTTTGCTGTCTCCTACCCATTCCTTAATCTCTGGCAACCACTAAACTATTCTCAGTTTCTATAATTTTGTTACTTTAAGAATGTTATACAAATGGAACCACATAGTATGCAACCTTTTGAGATAGGCTGTTTTTCACACTGCATAAATTCTCTGGAGATTCATTCTAGTTATAGTGTGTGTCAGTAGTGCATTCCTTGTGTTATGGTATGGACATACCACAATTTGTTTATTCCATTGGGACATCTGGGTCATTTCCAGCTTGGGGCTATTATGAATAAAGCCACTATGAACACTGATGCACAGGTTTTTATGGTAACAAAAGTTTTGATTTTCCTGGGATAAAAAAAGCCCAGGAGTGCAATTGCTGGGTTGATGGCAGTTGCATGTTTAGTTTTTTAAGAAACTGCCAAACTGTTTTCCAGAGTGGCTGCACCATTTTACATTCCCACTAGCAATGGATGGATGATCCAATTTTTCTACATCCTCAGAAACATTTGGTGCTGTTACTATTTTTTTTTAAATTTTACTAATTCTGATAGGTGTGTCATACTGTTTTATTGATGACTAATGATGTTGAACATCTTTTCATGTGTTTAAGTGCCTCTGTCCATCCTGTTTAATAACATATTTTTGCCCATTTTCTAATTGGATTGTTTGTTATTTGAGTGTTTTAAATATATTCTAAATACTAGTCCTATGTTGAATATATGAATTGCAAATATTTTCTCCAAGTCTGTAGTTCCTCTTTTCATCTTCCTAACAGGGTAACTTGCAGAAAGACAGTTTTTAATTTTGATGAAGCCCAATTTATCATTCAAGGCTTTTTGTTTTTTGACCTATGGATGTTCAATTGTTCTGGTACAATTTGTTGAAAAGACTATCCCTTATCATTAAATTTTTTTTGCACATTTCTCAAAAATCAATTAGCTGTATTTATGTGGGTCTATTTCTGTATTCTCTGTTCTGTTCCATTGATCTATGTGTCTGTCTCTCCACCAATACTACATAGTGTTGATTATTGTACCTGTATAATAAGTCCTGAATTTGGGTAGCATGATTCCTCCCATTTTATTCTTATTCAAAATTCTTTTGGCTAGTTAAGCTCCTGGCCTTTCCATGTAAATGTTAAGGTCATCTTGTCTATATCTATAAAAAAAATCTTATTGAGATTTTGACAGTAATTGCATTAAACCTGTACATAAATTTAGAGAAAATTGACATTTTTACCATTTAGAGTCTTCCAATCCATGAATATTTATTTCAGTCTTTGATTTCTTTCATCAGTGTTTTTTTTTTTGTTTTTTTTTTTTAGGTCATAGATTTTTTCCTCTTATCTATATTATTTCTGTCTTCCTGCTTGCTATGGGTTTATTTTGCTCTTCTTTTCCAAGGTTATTGAGGTGGGAGGTGAGATTATTGATTTGAGACTTGCCCTTTTTTTTCTAAAGTAAACAATCTGTGCTATAAATTTGTCTTGAAGCACTGCTTTAGCTGTATAACACAAATTTTGTTTTGTTTTAATTTCCCATGAGATTTATTTTTGACTGATGGATTATTTAAAGCATATTGTTTACTTTCCAAGTGTTTGGAGCTTTTCCTGCTATCTTTCTGTTACTGACTTTCGGTTTTATTCCATTGTGGCCAGAGAATAAATTATGCATGATTTTAATTCTTTTAAACTTGTTGAAGCTTTTTTATACCCCTGAATATGGTGTATCTTGGTATATGTTCCCTGGGTACCTGAGAAGAATGTGTATTCTGCTGTTCATGGATGGAGTGTTCTATAAATGTAGATTAGATTCTATTATTTCATCTAATAAGATGTTGTTGATTTTTTGGTCTAGTGTCCAATTAATTGCTGAGAGATGAATGTTGATGCCTCCAACTGTAATGGTGGATTTTACTATTTCTCCTTTGAGTTTTATCATTTTTTTTGCTCACATATTGCAAGTCTATTGTTTGGTGCATGCATGTTTAGAATCCCTATATCTTCTTGGTGGATCAATCCTTTAATCATTATGTAATGTTCTTTTATCCAATATTAATATATTGCTAATATGTCAGTAATATATGTTAATATCCAATATTACTATGCTTCTTGTGATATTCTCATGATATAAATTTTCCATCCTTTTAATTCCAACCTACATATAACATTATGTTTGAAGTGAGTTTGAAGTGTAGCCAACATATAATTGGGTCATGATTTTCAAGCCACTCTGACAATCTCTGTGTTTTAATACTGCTTATGGACCACTTACATTTAATGTAATTATTGTTATTTTAGAGTTTAAGTCTGCCATTTTATTTTTTGTATTTTTCTTTACTCTCTGTTTTTCATTTCTGTTTTCATTTTTATGCCTTCCTGTCAGATACTTGAACTTTTTTTGGAATCTGATTTTAATTTGTCTACAGTGTTTTTAAATATATATTTTTTGTATTATATAACATTTTAATGGTTTCTTGAGATTAAATACACACACACACACACACACATACATACACACACACACACACACACACACACACCACAACTGTATAGACTCTGCAGGTGTTGACATTTTACCAGTTCTAGTGAAACGCAGAAACTTCACTCCTTTTTACCTCCCCTGTTTATAATTGTCTTAATATAACATAGTTGTTTCAAATATTTCTTATATGTACATTTAGAACCAAATTAGATAGAGATAGAATGTTTTCTTCTACTACCAAGCATAATTCATAAATCCAAGAGGAGAGGGAAAAGTGAATTGCATTCACCCACATTTTTACTTATTCTGTAGTTTTTTTCTTCTTTCTCTCTGTTTTAAGTTTTCTTCTTTTATAATTTTCTTTCTGTTAAGACAATTTACTTTAATCATTCTTTAAGGTCGATCTTCTTGTGAGAAATTCTCTTATCTGCCCTTCATATAAAAATGTCATGATTTCCTGTTTATTCTTTAAAGAGTATTTTTGCTGCATGCAGAACTCCAGGTTGATAATTCTTTTCTTTTAACACTTGAAAAATGTTGTGCTCCTTCCTTATATCCTTCATTGTTTCTGATAAGAAATTTGCTGTCATTTGAATCATTTTCCTGCTATAGATAATGTGTAGTTTCTTTTTTGCTGCTTTCACAATATTTTCTTTATTTTAGTTTTCAGAAGTTTGATGTGTCTTTCTGTGGACTTCTTTGGGTTTATTCTCTTTGAAATTCCCTCAGTTTCTGAAACTGTAGGTTTATGTCTTCGGCCAAATTTGGGAAATTATCAGTCATTATTTCTTTGAGTCTTCCCTCTTCTCCTCTGATGTCATAAATGTTAGATCTTTTGTTAGACTACCACAGGTTCCTGTGGGTCTGTTTATTTGTTTTAAGTCTATTTTCTCTCTATTGCCCAGATTGTATATTTTCTATTGTTCTATCATCAAGTTTGCTGATTCTTTCCTCTGTGCCCTCTCGTCTGATACTGGGGCTATCTATTCAATTTTTTTAGTTTTTTGTTTTGTTTTTTTTAATTTCAGTTATTGTATTTTTTTAGTTCTTTATATCTTTCATTTATTTTTTGAGACTTTCTATTTCTTTGCTGAGACTTTTCATTTTATTTTTTTAAGTTTGTTTCAAGAATTCTTGTAATTCCTCTTTGATGCATTTTTTACATGGCTGCTTTAATACTTGTGAGATAATATTAGAATCTCTCTTATCTCCATATTGGCAACTATTGATGTCAAATAAAAATGGACAGTTTTCAGTGCTGAGATGTAAATTGCATCTTGGGATCTAATTAGATCAGGCACATCCTACTTCTGGAGCTGCATTTTCATTCAAATATACTTTCCTTCAACCAGTATGCATTGAGTGCCTACTCTGTGCCAACTCAGTGGTAGGTTCTTTAGATTCGACTTTGAAATGGCCAGACAGTGACTGTTTGGCTAAACATCTAGCAATGTTTACTTCTATGCTCTTTCAAAAATTCACTGTGACATCTTAGGCAAACTGCTTTCTCTTTTTTTGTTCTCAGTTTGGAATTTTAAAAATGAGAATGTGTGGGTTTAACTAAAATCTTTCTTTGGGTTATGAAACACATAGAGAATATTATGAAAGATATGAACCTCAGAAAATGTGCTTGTATACTCAAAGACATAACACATACTTGTACACATAGTTTTACATATAATGCTGTAAGATCAGAGAAGATCATCAGGTTAGAAATATCTCTACAGTTTGTTGCCTAAGGAACCTGTGAGCTCTGTCATTATATATTTTTAAACATTAGACAAGTTGCTTATTACTATTAAGCAGTTGGGAGAATAGTTAGTGGAATCCAGGAGCTGTTTTAAGCAATTTATATGAATTTTCTTCATTCTCATAAATTTATTCACCGGATGTAATATGTAATTAAATTGTAAAGGATGTTTAAAGAGAAAGATGTTTTCTTCTGTGGACTTACATGAGTTTAAAGGAAACATTGTACCCTACAAACTCAAAATTAATTAAATAGTGCAGTTGCAGTTTTCTACAGGGGTGATATAAAAATAGGAATTGAGAGAGACCAAAGTAGGTGACAGGGGACTAGCCACTTGTAAAGGAGGATATATAAATATTGATAAGATACAAGCATTGTTTTAAAAAAATAATAAAGTATGAGTCCTAAAAAGTTTGGAATTAATCAATAGAAAAACAAAAATAGAATTAGTAACTTTTAAAACAAACTGTCTAATGAATAGTAGAGAGAGATCTTAAAAGTAAAAATAAAAATGTTAAATAAAAAATTATAATGTTAAATGGCAAAAAGGTCATAATGTATTCAACATTACAATAAATATAAATGGATAAATTATACAGTGAACAAAATACAGAGACTCTCAAGTTGAATTAAAACAAAAGGAAAATGCGCCCCAGCTATACAGTGTTTGAAAAAGACACACTTCATATAAAAGGGCAGAGAATCAAGGAAAATAAAGGATGGAAAATAAAAGTGTTACGCTAGTAAGAATCAAAAGGAAATTTAATATACATAAGATTTTTAAAAAATCATACCAAATAAAGAGAGATGTTCCACTCAGATTCTGTGAATATATATAAATTGTTTCTGGATATACTCATATATATGTTCAGATATATATATCCAGAAGCAATCATAATAAGAGCAAAATACAAAAGCAACTGATGACATAAATGAGAAAGAAGTAAAAGCCTATTAAAAATTTAAAATCACTGCTCTCAGAAATTGAAGTACTAAATCCAATAAAAATTAGAATATAGAAAGCATTAATAAAATAATTAAGAAGTTATGCATACTAATTTATAAAAAATTTGCACCCAGACATAGAATACAAACTTTTTTCTAGAATAAATAGATCAGTCATAAAAAGAAATCATGTACTAGAAACAAAAATAATTATAAATATATTGCTAAGGCTCAATATCAGACACTGTTCTCTAATTACAATGTAATAAAACTTAAAGTTAATAAAATTGAATTATTTAAAAATAAAAAAGCTATGTGTCTATAAACTAGAACAAAAATAAAACAACAAAAAATCTACTATCAGGTAGACCTCAGGTAGAATAGAAAACAAGAGGGAAAATTTTACAGATTAATGGCAATGAAAGCAGTACATGTCAGCCTTTGCTGGATGTGGCTAGCTCACTTCCTAGAGTTCAATGAATACATTCTGAAAACAAAGAAATTTGAAAAATAAATAAGTTAAGTGGTCTTTTCTACAATTGGTAGAAAAAGAACAATAGAACAAATCCAAAGAAATAAGAAAGAGGGCAATATGAAATTAAATGACTGACACCGAATATTTTACAGATAAGGTAAGGAATATACAATTCCTGTCTTGTACATATTGTCCTAGAAAGTTGAAAATGAGGGAAGTCTGGGTAGCTTACTTCATGAGTCTAGTATAATTTTAATAGCTAAACCAGATGAAAAGAGTTTGAGTCCAAAATATATGTCAACTTCTGAATTTAGATTAAAAATCTTAAATAAAATATTACCTACTTCTCCCCAAATGTATATTAAAATGATTCAAAGATGATTCAATATAAGAAAAACTAGCAATATAATTCACATTGAAAATAGACTAAAAGACTGCATGTTCACAATAAAAATTAAGAAAGCAAATGATCAAGTTCAACATTATTTTATGGAAAAAAATTTCTTAGACACCTACGAATACAGGATTTTTTCTTTTCACTTATGAAAAACATCTTAGAAAACTAAGAATAATCTGATAAAGTGTATCTACCAAAATCCATTGAAAACGTAATTTTCATGAAGAAATTTTATAATCATTTCAGGAACAAAACAAAACTTACCAATATAGCAATTGCTATTCCAAATATTTGGAAAAGCAGTAAAATGATAAAAATGAATAACCAAAATATTGGATTGGAAAGGACAAGACAAAATTTCCATTACATGGACACTCATGAGAATCAGGAGAAAACACTTAGAATTTGTGAGGGAGTTCAGCAAGTTTGCCAGAAACAAGATTAAGTTATAAAAACCAATAGTGTGCACCTACTAAAGCAAATTTCTATTACAAAGTAAGAAAATTTACAATGATGACTGAAACTGTGAATTAGCTATCAGCTAATTTAATGAAGACTACACAGGATGTTTATGAGAAAAAATTAGGACATGAAAGAAGACTGGCATAAACATTCCACCCAAGATTGAAGTAATTTAACATTTAAATGATATCAATCAATACACCCTGAATTCAGCTGAAAATTAATGCAATTTCAGTAAAAAATTTAAGCATTTTTTTTTTTTGGGAAATGTATTCTAAACTATGTATGGATGAGTAAAGTTTCATGGATGGCAAAGAATATTTTGAAAAGGAGAAGAGGAGATTCTGCTTGCCAGGTAGTAAGACATGTTAAAAAGCAATTAGTAAGTAAGACAGTATGGCAATAGAATAGGAGCAAGCCAGTAGTCCAAGGGAGCAGATTAGAGCAGCTTCAACTCCTGGTGCTTCTGGGAACTTGGCACGTTATGGAGATGGCATCACAAATCAGTAGAAGAGATTCCATTCTTTTGTATGGCCGACTAATATTCGATCATATAGACATACCCCTTCTTCTTTGTCCATTCATTGATTGATGAACACCTAGGTTGCTTCTGTATCTTGGCCATTGTAAATATGCTGCAGTGAACATAGGGATGTGCATATCTTTTTTAATTAGTTACATGGATGGACCTAGGAGGTATTATGGTAAGTAAAATAAGTCAGACAGAGAAAGACAAATACCGTATGATTTCACTTATATGTGGAATCAAAAAGAAAAAAAAAAGAAAAAAAAACCAAATAAAACAAAACAGAAACAGACTCATAGATACAGAGAACAAACTGATGGTTGCCAGAAGGGAGAGGGGAGGGGGATGGGTGGAAAAAGGTGAAGGGGAATAAGAGGTACAAACCTTCAGTTATTAAAAAAAAAAAAGTCATGGGATGTAATGTACAGCATAGGGAAAATCGTAATAACTTTCTATGGTGACAGATGGTTACCAGACTTATTGTGGTGACCACATCATAAGGAACAGAAATGTCGAATCACTATGTTGTACACCTGAAACTAATATATTGTATGTCAACTATACTTTAAAAAAGAATCAGTGGGAGAAAGGTAAGGGTAGATAGCCTCAGTATATGGAAAATTAAAATGAAATTGCTACCTCACACCAAATAAAAATAAGCCTTATATAGAATAAGAACTAAATGTGAAAATTAAAGGTTTAAAATTAATGAAGATGTAGACAATATCTTTATGACCTTAGGATAGGAGAAGATTTTTAAATCAAGACTCAAAAACATAAACCCTAAAGAGATATATTGATAGCTCACGTAACAAAATGGAAGATTTTCCCTCAAAAATGCACCATAGACCACATTACCAGGTAAGGTTCAGGCTTACTCTTGATGCTGTAATGTTACTAAATAAAAAATGAGAGTGTTAATTAAGCAATTATTATGTATCAGGCACTGTTCCAAGTACTTCATATACATTTAATCTTTGACTCTTCTTGAGTAGTATTGTTACGTCCACTTTACATATTGAGTAAAATCACACAGCTAGTGAAGGGCAGCACTGGATTGGAACCCTGATAACCTGACCAAACCCAGAGTCTGTCATCTTAATTATGGTTACACAGCCTTTCAGAATTTCCCTTGCTGATACCAAAGGAAGCAAGTCAGGGAAGAAAAGGTCAAGGGTATTCAATTCTGCAAGAATGATGAGGCGAGGCCATTGAATGTGACACTCCAGTGACTTCTGAAAGCACTGTTTCAGGGAAAGGATGAAGGTGGAGACCACACTGGGCTTGTGGAGAAATGACTAGCCAGCAAGGCAACTCAGCCTTTTAAATCACAGCTAGCTCTAGAAAGTTTGCGAAGGATGCGTCCTTCTTAATACCAGGCACTTTAGCTAGCGGTTTGTGGTTTGCATTTTAAGAATATTATTTTAAAAAATTCTTTAGATAATGCTGCCGATTATGAAAAACATGACAGCTATAAAACTCATGATTCTTACTCTCCAGAACAGACTATCCACAATTTTAGGGTGTCTGGCAAGTTATAGCCAAAGCTTTCTAAACAAATTGGTTTTCAAACCAGCATCTCCAGCTAATATTTTCCACAACATGCAACCCCATTCTTGTTTGCAGTAAAGCATTGGAATGAAACCATACTCTGTTTGTTCTCCAGCTCACATTATAACCTGCTCTAAAAAGAATTAATATTAATAAATCTTTTTTACTGCACTAATCTCAATGTTTTAAAGTAGTGATTACCACCTGACATGAGGAGGGTAAAAATGTTCTGAACTTTTTTTTTTTTTTTTTTTTTGGTAGAGCAGACACTGGGAGCATGAGCCGAGGTTGGGCATGGGTTCTGTACTACAGAATACACCACATCGCCAACCTTTATGAAAATTTCCAGTTGAGACCTACAATCTGAAAAGCTTGGAAACGTCTTCTGTAATGTCCATGTGTTCTGTAATTAAAATTTCCTCAGGCTCTGACAGCTGAGCAGGGGATTGGCTTCGGTCATCTATGTCCAAAGCTACTGAAAAAGACTATAGGCTCCATCAGACAACCTGGAGAGAGGTAGATGGGCCAAACAGGGACCTGCAAACACAGTGGAAATCAAGAATGCCATAGCACGTACAACCAAACAGAGAAACTGGGGCAAGAAGCTGTAGATGCTTCTGGTATGATTTTAATTAGAATAACATAGAAGTAGAATGGTTTATATCATTGAGAATCCTTATTCCCAGTTTGAGACCAAAGTTATCAAGACTAGGGAAGGAAGTAGGAGGGGACTCATTTGTTCAATAAATAGTTCTTGAATTTCTATTATGTCAGAAAGCCCCATGCAAGACCTTAGGGATATGGTGACAAGCAGAAGCAGAGAATCAAATGTAGTGAATAAGGTGGCCAAATCATGAGATGGAGGAAAGTATAATTAGGAGCTGAGATGAATGATTTTAAGTCATAGTACTCTATGAGCATAGCAAAAGAAGTTAACCAGGTCTTGAGAGTGAGGAAGATCCTAAGGAATTTGAAGGAGTTCACTATTATGTGAAGGTGTGGGAGCAAAGCAGGACCTGAGCTCTCTGCCAGAGAGACCCAAGCAGGACCATTCTCCCCAGAAGTGTCAGCGGCAAGGCTGGGGTGGGCGAAGTTGGGAAGCAGCGAGAGCAGTATCTCCCCCTGCCCTGAGCACATTTTCCCAAAGGGATGCCTTGTCAACAATATTTTTTCAATACTCCATTGCCAGAAGCATGCAGATGGTGGAAGGACATTGGAAGGAATCATGTGAGAGCAAGCCCATGCCCTCCACACTGGACGGGCAAGTCAATGGTGTCTTGTAGATATGCTTATCCCCCAAGTCCCACAGAGGGGCAGGCCACACCCCAGTTTGCTCATCCATGATGGTAGGTCCTAGCTTAGCCTCTTTTGGGTAGAACTCCTACTATCTGTAGCTTCACAGAGTTGCCTTCCCTGAGCTGCAGATCCACAGAACCATCTGTCGAACAACAGTTGTATTTGCCTGTCCCTCAGACATGTCAAAGGAAAGGGGCTCCAAACTGGTCTTGTCTTTCATCACTCAACCTGCTTCTCCTCTGATTCCCTTCCCTGTGAATGTCACCACCATCTATTCATTTGCCCAAGTGGAAAACATAGACAGCAAGCCCCCTCAGTGTCTCCTGTGGGCCTCACCTCCTCATATCCAACCAATTGAGGAATAACTTGCAGATCCTCCCACTTGACTCTTCTTCCCATCGCTGCTTGTGTTGAGACTGCCATCACGTCTCTCCTGGAAGACTCCAACTCCAACCGGGTCTCCCCACTGCACCTCTTGTCACACACACACACACCTCGCCCCAAGTCCAGTCTCCACCAGAGAATCTTGAGTGTGTGAAGCTTCAGAGAGAGAGAGAAAGTATAATTGCTTCTATCCTCGGGGAATCTCCTGATGGCCTTTGGGAAATGAGAAATCCTTGAGCCACGGTTGACAAATAGCAAGAGGCCCATGGCAGGGGTCTGGTATTTCACAGGACAGGCTATCACTGTGTGAACAAACTTTAGTGAACGTGAGGTCCAGGAAGGAAAAACTTGAGGGAATGGGGGACACTGTTGCTTTGCAGCCTCTAAACGCTGGCTTTTCTATTATCCCAGAAGGCTTTTTTGAAAGAACAAAATTATAATAACTATAACAACACCACCATTAGTATACTGTGGCTGCGTGGTCAGTGCCTGCCATATTTCCTTGGATCCCACTATTACCTCCCTTTATCGCTTTCTTGCACACTGCTTCTTATGTGCGTCCACTCCAACAGCCTGCACCTGAGTCTCTTTGTTGGCAGCTGCCCTCAGCCTGCTATAGTCTGCATTGGCCTGACTGCACTGAGATGCTGCTTTCCTCGGAGGAACGTCCATGTTGTCTCCAGAGCGCCTCGGGAAATTCAGCCAAAATTACCCTTGGTGTGACTTGGCTTGATATCCTTGCTTAGCTTCCTTCCCTTCCTGCTCTTCTGGCTTTTCCTGGAATTGCCTCCCAATAAATCACTTTCCCACGAATTTTGGTCTCCAGTTCTGCTTCTGGAGAACCCAGCTCTCTGCACCCAACACAGGCTAAATGCTTTCTATGCATTATTTCCTCCAATCTTTAAAACAACTGCACGAGACCAGTACCACACATTTCCCCATTTTACTGATGATGAAAAACAGGATCAGAGACATTTGGTTTCCTTGACACAGCCATTGCCAGAAAGAGCCAGGGTTCCAACCCAAGTCTGATGCAACTCTTAGCCATAACTCTATACCCTGTCTTTGCACCTTCCTCCCAAACAAATCAGAGTCTGAGAAAAGCTGGTTCATTCTGCAGTGTTCCCAGAGACAGCAAGGAGGAGTGGGGAGAGTACAACATGAGTAGAAGGAAAGCCGATCTGAGGGGATGTTTAAGCTGGTCGTCACAGTGGGGCGTGATCCCATCTAGCCAGACCTTTGGAGGAACCATGTAGAATCACCTCAGAATTGTCCACCTGAAGTGGCGAGTATTTCTCTACCAGGTCTGTCCTGTGCTGGTCAAGAATCCTGGGAGAAGTGTTAACTCTATCCCACTCTCAGGGCCACAAAGGATGCTTGCAGGAATTCTCCTACTACCCCCACCTTGTCAGAGGAGCCCCATGGCAAAATGTGAGAGAAGCTCTCTCAGGTCCACTTGGGCTGAACAGCTACCACAGCAAGGACTGTCACGAGGCTGTCACAAGGCTCAGAGAAGGCAAGTATCAAGCACAAATATTAGAATTTAGATTCAAATGCAAGGGCTTCCAGAGCATACCTCTTTTTCCTGCCTAATGCAGGACATGCCTCCTAATAAGAACCCCCATTCGTTGCACATGCTATGTGCTCCAAACTGGGCTAAACACTTTCCACGTATCAACGTATCTGTACTTTGACTGGGCAAGGATGGAAACTATTCCCATTTTACATTTGTGGAAACTGAGGCCCAGACAGTGACATGTCTCGCTCATGGTGTGCAGCACTGCTGGGAAAGGGACTTGGCCCGTCTGTTCCCAGCTCCTGTTCTTATCCAGCACCCACTGCTGCTCCTCAGGGCAGCCGGTCTCTCAGGCCATGGCAGCCTTCCACAGGCTGGGCAGGCCCCAAATCCGGACCTGGTTCTTATGTAGGGAACCCAGCCAGAAATCCGGCCAGGGACCGGATGGCGTCTTATAATTTCTCTGTATCCCCCAAGCTGCCTAGCACTAAATAAATACTTGCTGACTGATTGACTCATTCCGGCTTGGCTTCCAAGTTTCCCTGGGCCCCTTCTCTAGGCAGCTCAGCCCCCTCCCTGGCCTTTCGAACTCCCCCATTTCTACCAGCTCCTGAAGACTGAATTTGGAAGTAGAGGGAGTGTTGTGTTTTCAGAGATATGAGCTGGTGATAGAAGGAGCTTGGCAGTGAGGGTGGGTGGGCAGTGGAGCTGTAAGAGAAAAATGATTGGATAAGATGGGAGAATTCTTGACACTCCTTGTCCCAGAGGCCCCAAAGCAACCTGAAATCAAGAAAAATGTGCGTTGACCACTCTGAGGAGACATTGTTAGGAGACCACATAACTGAGTAGTAAAGGACAAAGTCTCCAGACCAGGCTTCCTGGGTTCAAATCCTGGCTCCAATCCCACCCCACTTCCATCTCTGTGCCTCAGGCCTTCATTTATAAACTGTGATAATGATGATAACCACCTCGTAGGATTGTTGCTTGGGCTGAAATGAATTCATACAGTGTCTGGCTAGTGATAAATTCTCCATAAGGATTAGCCGTCATGCAGCCAGGCTTTATAACCCTGTGAGCTCAGTTTGTCACTCTCATTCTATTGACAAGTGACCAAGGCTCAGAGAAGGCAAGTGTCAAGCACAAGTACTAGAGTTTAAATTCAAATGCACGTCAGATTGATTCTGAAGTTCATGTACTTCTGTTACGTCAGCATTTACATGTTCCAATCATTTATCTGTTGGTTATTAGTCTAGTACTTATGAGAACTATTTATTGCCCAGAATACTTTAAAAACATCCACCAAGGGAGTTTCTTTGCAGGGAAAGGGAGAGAATTAAGCAGTAAGCAAGCAAGAAGAAGCCCAGCTCTCATAATTGCCTGTTTCCAATCAAATGGAAGGACAATTAAGTCTGGCAGCCCAAAGTGACCTCAGTTGAAAGCAGATCAAATATAAGGTTGCTTACATCCCATCCAGATGTTCCAGTGTAGTCATCTCATACACCTGCAGGACTTGGTACTGGCTTTAAAAATCTCATTCATAACAGTAAAATTGCTTAGGTTGGAAGTTCTCTCAACACCTAATATGTGAGTTCTTGTTTGAAATTTAGCTGTGAGGTGTGTCATGTCTAAGTGAAAGATAGTAGGTTGACATGGCAGCCCCACTCTCTGGGAGGCAATTGACCAGAGAAATGGCATCTTGGCAACAGTAGGAGGGTACTGCGATGGTGCTTTGAGATTTATAGTTATGAGAAGTCTGCTAGAACTTCTACCCGTAATATTGTTACTACCCGTTACCTGTTCCTATTCTCCCTGGCTTGCATTCACTTTTTACGCGTTACTCACTTTATCTTCAAAACAGCCCTACGAAGTGGGAAATTATCTTTGTTTTACAGATGAGGAAACCAAGGCACAGAGAAGAATAGTAACTTTCCTATGGCCACACGGTCAGTGAGTGGTGCAGTCATCCCAAGAAATCTGACTCCACCTTCAGTGCTCTCTACCACTACCCTTTACTCTCTAACTCATACAGAGCATGAAAATCAGCTTCCCTGTGGTCCCCACCATCAAAATGCAGACCCTGCACAGGAAGAGTGTCCTAAGGTGGGATTTATACAACTTGAGCAAGGAAGGACAAAATACTTAAGGGATACATATCAAATTCAACTCAGTTCCTACATAGCACATGCTTGGGCTTTCATTTAGATAAACCTATATGACCTCTATAAAATTCCAGCAAAATGGAAATTTTTGGCGGAAAAATGGAAATGTTGGCGGAAGTGGAAACTGCAGGGTCAAACAGCTTAGCCAAAACCACTCCTTTATGCACATGGTGTAGTCAGGACGAGGTTCCTTGCCCTGTGATCTCAGGGCTACTTCCATTCTGCCAGAACTGCTTTGAGGCTTTAAAGAAAGGTATATTTATTTATTCCACCTGTTTGAAGGTTTTATTCATATTCGGGTATGATGAGACCAACAGATCAGGAAGCAACTGCCATTGTAAAGACAGTTTGTTCCTCACAGTTCCCAAGTGGGGGACATGCCACATCATGCAGGACCACATAGGGAAGCACCAGGGTGAGTCAGGAGGCAGAGGGAGTGAGGGGCAAAATGTGGGCCAGAAACTTTATGGGTGTTCTTGTGAGAAGGAACAGATAAAGCAGGCTAAGCATGCTAAACAGGCGTGGGATTGGCTGGTTTGAATAATTTTGGTGGGCTCTAGGGCATTAAAGGTACGCTACCTGGTGGGTTAGTTGCTATATCTAGGAATTACCTAACCCTGGGAGGGCAGTCTCTTCCAGTGTCAGCAAAGCTCTAAGATGGCAAAGCATCAAAATAGAAAAGACATATTTAATACACCACCCGAGAAGACAATAGACTTAGTGATGTCCTCATAAGAAGAAACCGAGCAGACCGGACACAATTAGATTGGAAGGATGGATGGATGGATGGATGGATGGATGGATGGATGGATGGATGGATGGATGGTCAGATGGACCAACAGATGTATAAGGTTTATTCTCCCTGATGTCCATAGTACTTACCTAACATTATGGTTGCTTCAGTGGAAAATTCTCTATTTCAAGATCAGGGATAAAGCAGTCACAAAGCAGCTTTCATGGGACCCCTGGATAGGCGTTTCTTCCATTGCTTCCCAATGAAGACCCTGCTGAATGATGTGGACGGAGAGTTGTAGTCATGCAACTGGCCATCTGGGATTTCTCATTAGATGTTATTCCCCATAACTCTGCTGCTGACACACCAGAGCATGGCTGGTTACAGACATGAAGTCAGCTCCCTTCCAAAATCAATAAGAAGCTTTTGACTGGGCTATCCACATCGACTAAGAGAGAAGAATAAGGATGCAATGCTAGAAAACCAAAGCTAGAGAATACAAATCTCTGAATGGGTGCTTTCATTGCTTTGTTGGCAAGCAGCACATTCAGGGAAACCCAGTTAGTTCTCAATTCCCTTTTTAATAAATTAAAAATAGCTTCTTCTCATACTTAGGCACGTGGGTCCCAAATGGCCCGGATAATTCATTAGCTCAGATGGAGAAAGCATATTTCTCCATCGGTGGGTTGGACTCATCTCACTACGATTTTCAAGCTAGTAACTACACTGGAAAGAGTACTATGTGTAAGCCCAGTCCTGCTCACTTCCGAATTTGACTCTCCCTGGACCTCTGTGACTGGTGCTTTTTCTTATGGGGTATTTCTACAGAAACTCATCCCCAAGACCAGCTATTAATTGGAGAAGGTTTATTTATCCTATAGGTTTGATAATCAATCATCAGATTTCAGCACTTGTTTTGTGGGATTCCATTTCATCACTTGCTACAGTATATATTATTATTCATTATATAAGTTTGTTAAGGTGTATTTATTTGAGTGACTCTCCCTCTAAATAAAGGGGCCTTATAAAGTTTTTTTTTTTTTTAAATAAAAGGTTTATTTTTACATCAGCTATTTGCTTTCCTACGCTATACCTCCGTTGAAGGCTCTGAGAAGCATGCAAACTGAATTCCTGCATTTCAGTCGGGATGGGGCTGTTGGGAAGGTGATAAAAGCAGCTGCAGGGGCACTTCAGCAGATTTGGTTTTTTCAGCCCTGTCAGTCACTTTCTCTCTGAGAAGGGAGCAAGACGGCTGGTAGAGATTAGGAATGGTAATGAAAAGGTTTCTACCTACTGCATAAAATTCTTTCAAATTAATGCAAGCATTAAATTGTCAGTGATTTTTCACATAAAGCAGATATTAAACTGTGCATGCCCGCTGGTGTTGGTATAGAGTTTTGCCAACATTTTTGACATACAGGGTCTGAGCCTGGGGGGTCAAAAAATGTTTTTAACCAAATTTTGTTGTTTCAGTTGCTTTTTTTTTAACATTCATGTGTTGTAACTCAAACATAGATTTTTTTTTTCCTCCAAAAAAATGAAATCTGGCAGGCCATTAGTCCGTAATGTGGTCTAATGCCTGTGGGTATTTTTTGAACATGTAAATGGCCAAGATATTTAGGTTTTTGAGGTTGAAAAACTGTGCAGGCACTCTTAACAACTTCTTTTTCAGCTGTATTTAGTATTCATATCTATGGACATGTGTATCATGTGGCATGCCTATTAGACTGGAGATTAGTGGGGAAAATACACAAGCCCCTCTTCACGGGGCAATGTCTCACAGAGCATGAGTTACTATGTCTCCTCTTCTTTTACAGGGGCAAAGCCCTCCTGCAATGCCGAGACTCTCGACCATTTCCGCTCCTCCATGGGGCTACAAGACACTGAACTTGATAGCAGTCCCCAAACCTGCTGACTGGCTTCTTAGCAGAGTAATATCCAAAGGGAGAGGGTGGACATCCAGTCCTCATGTTCCCAGATCCTGTCTCCTGCCTCACCCTGCACGGTGCCCTGTGGACACTCATGCTGCACTCTTCCCGCCCTCGAGGGATCCACAGATAGCATCCAAAGCAACTATTCTGAGCAGAAAGGACACACAGAGTAGGCTAATCCACTGTCCAGATAATTGAAAACTAACAGTTATTACCTCATTTGAAAGTAATTTTTAACAATTAGCTCAGGAAAGCATTTTATAATTTTTTGCTAGCCTTCCACAAACTACGATTTTTTTTCATGCAATCAATTAAATTTGGCAGCATAGCATCAGGCACTCGTTAGGCTGGGCTGCTTGAAATTCGTGTACAATTTCTTCCTTATGCTGATCTGCAGGAGCTTTTAAACTTGCGCTGGGATGCTGGCAACATCCCCCAGACATCTCAGACACATTGTCTCTCTGAACCTGAACTTTTTAAATGGTGGTTAAACATGTTGTCTGCTTTAGTTTCCTGTCTATCTTCATCATGAGCCAGCACCTGTTTCCAATAAATTATATGCAGAACTGTATCAGCAACACCTTGGCAACAGCTGCCACCCTTAAAAGCGGAGTGCCCTTGAGGACAATACACCTGTGAACACATAGAGTGTTTATTTAGCTGAAAGCCAAAACTCTAAGTTACATAAAGCAATTATCTAAAGCCTAATGTATGCCCATTATTAGCACAAAATAACCCTGTTCTTAAAAACCAATAAAAATCTATTTAAAGGATTTTTCCAAATCCCACTGAAATTTGTACTCAACTGGAGACCCAGTCTTAGCCTGGGACTTAAAATTGTAATGGTGGGCAAGGGAGAGGTTTATATGTGAGTTATAATATAATATTCTTAGCTCATGCTGGAATTTGGGGCATGAGTGTGCCTGGGTGGTACATACAGCCAAAGCTTTAGACTATTGAGCAAGGACAAGGTTATTTAAAATAATCTGTGTTACAAGGCACTTAAATAAAAACATTTGACTATGGTCTAGAGGTTAAAAAAAGGAATCGATTGTTTCAGTTCGTATTTAAATGTATAATAGTTCATCCCAGACTACTTTTCTTTATTTGTACAACCCACTTTTATCTTATGGTTCATTACCTAATATATAGCATTACCCTGAGGTAATACAGTTAGCAATATACTAATGAAAATGGAATCAGCGGTGGGTAAAGAGCCTCAAACATCCACATGAACTCTATCAATAATGAAAATTCCAGCTAAATGCAGTATCTACTGCACAAAAGTTCAGTTTCCAGAGTGTGGGCTGGACCTATGACCCTTTCAAGAAATGGGATCCCATCTATACATTTTGTTGAGCAATAAATAAGAACAGGGCTTAGCTATTGTCTCTCCCATCTTGAGGTCTCAAGAAATCTGAGTGATTTTTCTGGTTGGAGTTTGAATTATATGTTAATCCCTGTCTGATACTTCCTGTTGACATTTAACTGATGGACCCATAGTCACTTAGGTGCAAATGTGTTTTAGCACTTCTGTTTGGCTGAATGCGAAGGCTGTGGAAGTAACTGCTAATGAGTATTCCAGCGTCTAGCTTAGCCCAGTCACCGTGGGTTCACATAGAGCACACATGAGTGAGCAGGCACCTGAAGCCTGAGAACTGGACTCCATGCAAACGGTTTAGAAACAGTAAGCCTGTGTCTTATGACAAAGTCCGCAGCACACCAGGCTGGTCATGCTTTCCTGAAACCAGCCAAGTAAGTGACGATGGGCTGTACAGTGGTGGACGGAGGGGAGGCCTAAGCGTGGAGCACGCAGTGGCTATCACTGCTCTGTTCTCTTCTTTGCAATTTGTCGGTGCTTTCATTTATTGAGCAAGTGTTTTCTGAGCTCCTATCCCAGACTAAAACGTGGGGATACGAAAATGAGTTACACAGAGGGTTGTTCCTTCTGGCTGGATTGCAAAGACCTTCTCTGTGTGTTTGAAACATCCGTGATGAGAGACCACGGTTCTAACTGTGATTCTGTCACCACGGGTAGAGTTGGTCTGGAGCAAGCCACTCGCCCTCCGTCAGCCAGTTTCCGCCCTTGTAAAACATGGAGAACAATTCCGCATCATCTACATCAGAGAGTTGACATGAAACTCAAATAAACAACGAATGCAAATGTATCCTGCAAATTTTAAGCTCTGAGTCCTCTTGGGGGCCCTTTGGTCATTGAGTTTTACTAGCACAGCAGTCATGTTTTTAGGTGATTTAGCTTGCTGTAAGTTTGAAGACTCAACATGAAATTAGAAAATGCCGCCACAGCAATGGTTTCATTATCAAAACTCCATCAAGCATTCCAGCCAGACTAAGTCCCCATTGGATTCACTTAATGTGTAAGGAGATATTTCAGCCAGACTTCACTGGCTGAAAAAATATAGAAAATAGGAAAAATGTGTTTTCCTTTTCTAATCAATATAACTTTATGTTAATTCAAGCCTCTCTATATAGATATAAGACTTCCTTCTTTGATTTATTTTCTTGATTAGGGGCCCTCACATACAATTGCATCTAAATGTGAGAGCCTCTCATTTGCATTCCAGGCCAGAAGAAACCCAGGAATGGATTTACAAAAGAGAGCTCATTCCTATCCCCCAATTATTTATCTTTATTAAAGGTCAGCAACTTTAGAGCACGCTTTACTAATTTACCACGTGTATGGGAAATAAGTCATGAGAACAAGTTTGCACAAAAAAATAAGATTTGCTATGTTTTAGATAAACTTGTTTTTGAATATTAAAAGGGTAATTCAGAAAACATTTTAAAATCCTATTGGTTTCTCTGCCTGCTTGTCAGATTTCCCATTGGTGATGAAACCCTGCCAAGTATAGATTTAGTGCTGGTCATGAAACCAGACCCGGGTTTGTGGTTACTTGATAATAGCTGTGATAATAAATTCATCCATTAATTTCTTTCCTGTTTTCCTACATGGGTAACGTTAAACCAAGATGTTATGCTATTGCATGAAGAGAATCCTTTTCATTCATACACATGTGCGTATACACACACACTCACACACACACACTTTGGGAGCTGTTTCTATTAGTTTGGTAATGCCTAAAGACTACAGCTGTCTTTCCTATGCCACGGGAGGATAATGCAAAGATTGGAAATGAGGTGCCCTATGACCTGGGACTATCAAATGCTGTTAGACAATGTGACAGGCTCCGGGAGATGGACAAGCGCATTAGAATTGGATTCATAATGAAGATAATATAAACTACAGCCTTTATGTGAATAATCAGGCAAAACTTGGCCTTGTCTTTAAACTATCCCGTAGATAAATAGATCCAGGACTACCAAGTATATCAGGTGAACTATTGCTAAGTTTTGTTCTGTTTTGTTTGGGTGATTTTTTTAAAAGGCTAGACCCATGTAAAAGGGGGGGTGGAGGGATGAGATCTTTAAAACATACTTTCTATTACTTTTGGCTTGAGAGAATTTATGCACCTTGTGGAGAGCATAAATACATCTCCACGATGTCTTTCCTCATGAACAGATGGGCTTGTACGTGTCATTTTATCAGAGTTAATATTAGGCTTCAGATTTAATTCTTTCCCGCAAGTGGCAATAAAATGAGCCTGGCCTTTCCGACTACTTGCCTTGAAACGGATCAATGAATTCGTAATGATTTGTCACCCCCCATTCTCCCCACAAGCCCCCCCCCACACACACACACACCTTTTATCCCCCTCTTTACCTTGAAAGCAAGGTAAAAGATGAAGAGGAACCAGAGTGATTTTTATGTGTGATCCCAGTGTATGAGAGTGGTTTAAGGAAACACCCAGGTTTGAGGTTCTAAATGCCTTTTGGGTCTACACAAAGCAAAGAGGACAAACAGCAGAATGATCTCAATGTGTAAAACTATGCCTGCTTGTGTGGGATTTGGTTTAAGCCCATTTTGAACTGCAAGTTCATTGTTTAAAACTGCGCACCTGCCCAGCACCAGTTGTTGTCAAGAAGCTTATTAGCAAAAGAATGTTCATCAGTTCCTGGAAACCCAATAAAAAGAGCCATCGTGGTTTTTAAAAATAAGATTCCTATGAGTTACCAAAGCCGTCAAATACCCTGCCTTAGCGAAGAGAAGGTAACTCAAGGACAGGAAAAGGACCCAGGGAAAAAGACTAGGAAAACAGGCAAACACAGTCAGTCCCATGCCTTCCTCTGAACTTAGTTTCAATATGGTATAGGGACATGAGAAGATTCAGAATGTTATCTCCAAGCATGATAACGCATCTCCCAGGAACAAGGAGATAGCAAATTGGAAATGGTTTTTAGAACTGAGAACACTTCATGAATATAAAACTGGGCAACCTGAATGAAACTGAGTCCTGATTTTTTTGTTTGTTTTGTTTGTTAAAGCTCTGGCTAGAAATGGGGGGAAAATGGCCTTTTTAAAGCTTCCTGCTGGATCCTTGTGAGTCTAGGGACAGCTGCTTAAATTCATCTTAGTTTGTGGGCAGCTGCTGGGGGATGGTGGGGGTCGGGCCATTCCAATTGTTGAAAGGGCATTTGGGTTCTGCAAAAAGCAACTGAGACCCTTTTGTATGTGGGATGTTTGCAGACCACGGGCTCTGCGTGATAGTGTAAAACCTTCTTTGGGGATGGAGACATAGATGCAGATTATGCTTCCTTTTAGGGGAAGATTTCTGTGGTTGGCTTGTTTGCTATAGGTTTTAGCAGAATGGGGGCCCAGGGCAGAGGCCTGGAATGAGCTGGCCTCTTCAGTATGGTGGATTGTTGGAGGTCAAGGAAGGAGGTGCTGTGGGGAGTCTGTGGAGGGGTTCTGCTATGTGCATTTTAATCCCTTTCTGTTTTCCAAAGGCTTTAGTAATCTCCTGTTAAATCCATGGTTTTAGCTGTGCTTCAGGGAAGTAAGAGAGGGGCCTGGGTTCATACTGGGGGGCTCGGCTGTAGGTGGGACAGGAGAGGCAACAGGCACAGCTGGTTACTACATGAAAGAGGTAAATAGGCATTCTGCGAGAAATGTGTCTCTCAAGAAGAACCTGGAAAAAATTGAGAATCCCTAAGATTAAGTAGGATTCTTATAATTTCAGTGTTGAAGGAAAATAGGATCTCTGATGTTGGGTGTTTGAGGCAGGAGTCAGATGGTCGCTATAGACATAAACTAAAGACAGATTTCCCAGATCTCACCCTTGTGTCACTACTTCTTACCTGTTTGTCGGCAGGTTACTTAACCTCTCTACACCCCAGTTTCTGCATCGGTTACAGTGGACATAATGAAAGCACCTATCTCAAGGGGTTTCATTTAAACTGAGGATTAAATGAAGTAATGAATGTTAAGTAGCAAACTAATTGGCATAGTGCCTGGTATATTATAAATGCTCAATAAATGATAACTTTTATTTTTTAAACTAGAATTTAAATCTTTATCATAGTGGTAGAAATAGGCATGACTGTGGGATTTGAGAAAGAGAGTCAGGGAGGGGTATGTACCATGGACCAGGTGCTCCCAACCCCACATGCAATGCCTGACACATAGTAGGTACTCAGTTTTTCCCACGTGATGAATTATGGTGACCAGATCTTTCAGTTCATTAAATTGGGACTCGGCTTCATTTGCCAAGTTGTTTTTCAATCATTTTCTGAAATACTCAGTAGAAATTGTAAGGTTATACCACTGGGTTTGTTAGACCAAGAAACACAGATAAACACGCAGACATTCTGGAACACAGAATAATACATAATACGATCAAGTCAGTTCTAGATTGTCACTATGCACCCGTCCTCACCATGTATCCTTACCTGTGACTTTGCCTAGAACTTCTACAGGAACTGCTCTGGTTTGGCCTGTTCGTGTCAGATAGGACCCCTCAGCATAAGAAGTGGTGCTCACTAATGTAAATTGTAACATGGGGCCGAGGACCTGGTTTCTTTGCCAGACTTCATAAGAGCATTCTGGAGTGGCAAGGTCAAGGGAAAGATGTGTAGATGTGAGCGGTAAACAGGTAAGATTCCACCATACTCTCCCCACTTTGTCCCCTGCCAGTGGTGTGGGACAGAGAGCTAGAGGCAAAGCAAGAGCTGCATGCCATTCATTATCATAGAGAGAGGAAGGAAGGAAGGAAGGAAGGAAGGAAGGAAGGAAGGAAGGAAGGAAGGAAGGAAGGAAGGAAGGAACAGAGGGAGGGAGAAAAAGAGGAAGGGAGGGAGGAAAGAAAAAGGGAAGTAAGGGGAACTTAACCTTTACAAAGCAAGGCTCAAAATATCCTGTGCTCAGGAAATAATTGTTATCTGAGTTGTGATATAATCAAATAAACAATAATGATTTAGCTCATTGTCACTTTATGCCATGAAGCTTCATAAAAATGGATCGGCTAATGAGACAGGACAAGGAATTATGGAATAGAAACCATTCTCCCTTCCCACGGATCCCTGTTACGGATCTAAAATATACAGAGCTCCATCAGGGTAGGAGGGGAACAACCCCTTTCTCCCCCCACTCCCCCACTCCCTCCCAGGGTAGCTAGGACATGCAGAGGGGGGTGCCTACAGTACAGGGATTGTTCCAGGCTCTGTTTCCTGGGATGGGGCTTGGAATAGGTCCTAGAGGACCTTCAAGGAATATCTAGATTTCAACAAGTAGATTTAGGTATGGTCAGGATCATTGTAGATCCCAGTTACAGTTATGTTGTGGATTTAAGTTGCATGTCTGACCACATAGACAATTCCATTAACTCCAAGAGCATAGAATAGATAATAAAGGAGGAGTTAATATTTTTTAAATATCTTTTGTGTGCTAGGCACTGTGCTAAATGCATCTCATTGAATCCTTTAATAGCACTGGGAAGTAGATATTATTCCCATTTCACACATGAGGAAACTGAAGTTCACAGAAGGTCTTGCTGATGTCTTGTAGCCAGGGAGTGGTGGGTGGAGCTAGGATAATGAACTGGTTATGCCTGCTCTTTCCTCCATAGAAGAGAGAGTCAGAAACTGGCATGGGGAGGGTGTCAAAAATGAAGTTGTGAGCATTATAAAAAGCAACTGTGACTCTGGGTTACAGAAGTATTGTGATTCAGCAGTGAACAAAATTATCCAATTATATTGAAGACTTCATTTCAATATGGGAAGCATGCATTTTTTTTGCCTGAACTTTAAAAATATGCCTATCCTATGATGTAGAAATTCTACTTTGCGTCTCAATATTTACTGTGTAATATTTACTGTACAGGAAAATTTACAAGTGAGCACAAGGAAATATGCCCAAGGTTGTTCACTGTAACATTTCTGTAAGAGTAAAAACAAAGCTAAGTCAAACCAACGAACTAAACGATAAAATGTAAAGGCCTGTTGATGAGAGAACTGAAAGGGTACATTTTTTTCAAACCGATAATAAGAAACATTTCTTAGATCTGTATGATGAGTGTTCAGATTAAAAGGGATCTAGAGTCCCAGCAACATGAATACAAAATGATTCACCACTAGGTACATTATCATGAAGTTTCATAATACCACAGTAAAGAAAACATCCTAAAAGCCTGTGTCATAAAAATGAGTCTGTATAAAGGATCAGGGGTCAGAACGGCACTGGTCTCTAGCATTGCTGATGTGAATGGTGAGAGAAGGTAAATAACTCTCTTGGAGAGTTTGCAGATGAATGATTGCTATGTAGATAGAAAATAAAAGAGGGAAAACGTGAGGGCAATTATCAATTCCAACAAAAACCCAGAGTTCTATAGAAAAAAATATAATCATAGAACACTCCATATGTTATCAATAAATAACACTTTCAATGACAATAATAAAACGTATTTAATTATGCATTATTATATTAGTATATTGGGAAGTTGGAGAAAAGAGACATGCATAGCATGGGGTGAATGGGGGGAAGGAGAACTAAATCTTCATCTATTCTAGAAATGCAATCAAGAATAGCTAAAGCTGAAGAAAAAAAAGGAATAGCATATATTTATGTTATTTAGAAACCAGAAGAAACGGTTTTTCTGGGAGCAGGACTCAGGGATGAGATGAGAAGCTGAAGAGGACTGCTATTTTTATCCTAAAGTTTTGTGATGCTATTTGACTTTTAAAAAATACGTTTATCTATTACTTTGATTAAAATGTTAAACCAAAATGCAAGCTTTTGCACTTAATGGAAACATTTGGAAAATGAAAACATTTGTAAAAATGAAAACAAAAATCTTTCATAGTCTACCAACGCCCATCTACATACCCACTGTGAGTTCTCAAATATATGATCATCTAGTTTTATTTTCTCTCTGCTGAAACGCACTTTGATGGGATCATACAGCATTTAAATTTTAGAGACTTCTTTCAAAATTTGACATTATATTATGGATACAGCCCCTATGTTAAAACAAATTTTGTAGAACTTTATAATGTTCCACTTATGTTGTTATGTAATTATTTTTTTTTACTTTATTGAGGAATGATGGACAAATATAATCGTATATATTTAAAATGTACAATGTGATGATTTGATATATGTATATGTTGTAGAATAATTACCAAGATAATTACCACATCCACCAGCTCACATAAATAGGTAATTCTTTCTGTGTGTGTGAGGATGCTGAAGGTGTCTCAGCAACTTTCATAGACCTATACAATACCGGATTATAAACTATTATCACCATGCTGCACATTAGATCTCAGAACATATTCTTATAACTGAAAATTCTTGCCCTTTTGTCTACATCACACTATAACCACCCCACCTCCCCCCGTAACGACCATTCTATCCTCTGTTTCTATGAAATTGGCTTTTTTTTTACTTCCACGTATAAGTGATACTATACCGTATTTGTCTTTCTCCTTCTGTCTTATTTCATTTAGCATAATGCCCTCCGTATTCATCCATGTTGTCACACATAGCAGAATTTCCTTCTTTTTTTATGGCTGAATAGTATGACATTATGTAAATACCACATTTTCTTTATCCAGTCATCTGTTGAAGGACATTTAGGTTGTATCCATGTCTTGGATATTGTGAATAATGCTGCAATGAACATGGGTGTGAAGATATATAATGTGATTATTTAATGATTAATTTCTTTGTTGAACATTTGCATCGCTCCAATCTTTCATCATTATAAATAATACTGTGATAGATTTTTTTTTAACAGAAATTATTGCTGCTTTCATGGTTATCTCATCAGGATAAATCCCCAGAAATTCACAGGGATTGTTACATGAGTATTTTTTTTTACTTTATACATATCCTTTTCTTTTTTCTTTTTATTGAGGTATAATTGACATGTAACGTTATGCTAGGTTTGTTTTTTTGCGGGGGGGGGGATTTCTTTGACATTTAAATTTACTTTCTTCAGGCCTTTAAAAGGGGCTGGTTTGATATGGGGAATAATGTTCTGGATGGCATGCTTGCTTTGTGCTCTTTGGGAGAACAGAGGCCATGGGTTTTTTCACACCACTGGGAAACTCTGGTGTAGCAATCAGAAGACAGATGAGGCTGCCTGTCTTGTTTGCATCTTCTGTGATCTCCCACAGCTGTTCCCACCTTGTGCAAGATGGAACACTCCCCTAGCTCTGGGTTTTTCTTTCCATCCAGGTGGTGGTGGTGGTGGTGGTGGTGGTGGTAGTGGTGGTATTATGTGTACTTGAAGTTTATGTTAATTTTAAACAGACCACATAATGATTTGATATTTGTATATATAGCGAAATAATCATCACAGTAACTGTAGTTAACATAGTTACAAATTTTTTTTTTTAATCTTGTGTTGAGGACTTCTAAGATCTACTGTCTTAGCAACTTTCAAACGTGCAGTACAGTATTATCAGCTATAGTCACCATGCTGGACATTACATCCCCAGGACTTATTTATTTTATAACTGGAAATGTGTACATTTTGACCCCAATCCCCCATTTCCTTAGGATAGAACTTCAAAACTTCACCAGGATTTTTCAATTAATATTTTATTAGTGGAAAAAACATTCTACATTAGCACAAAGAAAACTAAGATTAATTTAAAGCTTAATTAAATTAATTAACTCAGACACACTTCAATAATAGAAAGCATGGGAAAACATATCCAAGGATTGATCTAGTTTACTTTTCTAAACTAGCTTTAGCAATATTTCTTAAGTACATGTGTAGTAATCTGTAAATAAATGTACAAAATGTTAAAAGGTTAAAAAAACACATAACTCACTGACTGCAATGTTCACTTCGGCAGAAGGGCTGGGATTAGAGGTGGTCATCAAGAGAACTATAACTTTCTCTAGAATATTTGACTCATTTTCAAAGAGAATGAGTTGAGTTGCTATATTTTTACGAAATTTAAAATATTCCTTCCTTTACATAGAAATCTTAAAAAATGGGATACATTTTGTTCCCTTGGGTCTCTAAGCATGAAAATAACTTATATCATTAAGATATATTTATTATGTACTTTACAAAGGACTTTTAGCTACCTTATGGATTTAGTTATCACAAAGGCCCTGTAAGCCAGACATTCTTGTCTTTTACTCTGTAAAGCAGATAATTCACATTGGACAGTACAGGTTAAATCCTCAAAGTTATTCCTGGTTCACAGCCTGATATTGGACAAAATGACCCTACCTTTGGTCCCTAAGACACCTCCCCTGCTCATTCTTTCCCTCCCCCTCTCCCTCCCTCCCTTGCTAGTTATGTAGCTATGAGGAAGAGGCCACATTGTGGAACCCCATTCAGTAAGGCACTGCTGGCAGCCTTTAGGGGCTGATGATATCTTGGCTGATAGCCAGCAAAAAAGCCCTCAGTCCTACAATAGCAAGGATCTGAATTCTGCCAACAACCTAAGTGAGCCTACACTGAGTCCTTACCCAGTCAAATCCCAGATGAGATCACAGCCCCAGCCAAAACTTTGAAGTCTTGTGAGACTCTAGGCAAAGGATCCAGCTAAGTCTTGCCTAAACTGACACACAGAAACTATGAGACAATAAATGTGTGTTATTTTAAGCCATTAAATTTGTGGTATTATCATTTCAATATCATCAGTAGAAGACTAACACTAGTTCCATTGGAGGAATTCAAAATTGGAGGCATATCTTTGGGAACAGACTATGTATAGCAGAGTATAAAATTGGAATACCCACCATCATATCACTCATGCTGGGAATGAAGTTCAAGGTAAGACATGCACCAACCCCAGTAGAACAGCCCTGACCTTTTTGAACCAGGATCCTTTTGTTTTCACTCTATAGAAGTGCTGACATGTCAGCTGTTTTTGCATGTGTGAAAGGATCTTGCACAGAGGGCTCATGTCTTAGAACATGCACGTGGTGTTTGTACAGCAAAAATAATGTTAGTTTGCAGGACCTACGTACATAGGATTTTACTAGAGCAGCGAGGCCTTGGAAAAACCTCCCTACCCAGCAAGCTTGTGTTTTCTTTTCAAAGAAATACCAACCATGCTTAATTTAAATCAATAGAGAAGGTAAAGGGGAAAAGGGGGGGAAAATGACATAAGCACAAGATAGCAAAAAAGAAAGTGGCAGACAACCTATATGAACCTGGGGGAGTAAAAATGCAACTAAAATGTAAGTGGAACTAATTGTTTCTCACCCAGAAATATAGCTGATTTACCTCCCGATGAGAAAGAGGCCCTAGTTGAGTGCCTTTTAATTGAAAGGAAAGCATGGACCTTGTACATGTCACAGTCGCTTGCTTACTAAAGTGTGCTGTTCTCTTTCCAGCACCTGTGGCAAGAATTGGGATATGCTGAATTAGAAGAGGGGGGAGGAAAAGCAAAAATACTAGCAAAGTAGTTTGAAGGAAAAGCTATAAGAGACGATGGAAACAACTTACAATGATCCAAAAGGGAGTCATTAAGGCAAAGAGGAAACGTTAATGTAAGCTAAAAACACTTCTGTCTGGGAAGAAAATGAAAAGCAGTAATAAGCACAGTAAAAGTTGCATACATGCCTACTGAATTAAACAACAAGAATATTGACGATGATTAGTTAGTATTACTTAGCTCAGGGAGTCTTCCCTGGGCTAAACTTTTACTCATTCAACACGTATTAGCATGCTGTAACTCAATATTTCACCACAACTCTATGAGGTAAATATAATGCTGTCATCTTCGTTTTTACAGAGGAGGCTGAAAACGGTTCTTTCGCTTGTCAGGGTCACATGGCTAGAAAGTAAAAGAGCTGGGTGTTGAATTCAGATCTCTGTGATCCTGTTATCTCACATCTAATAAAAGAAATCTCAAGTATTACGGTGATCATAGAAAGGAAATGCAGGGCAAAATCCATGTTAAGAAATGCCCACATGCAGATGGAAGGACAGATGGTGAGTTATTCCTGGGGGTTGAGGAGCACCAGTGGTTGTAGAAAAATGCCCCTGAGGGATGACTAGAACAAACACACCAAAGACCAGGTGTGAGAAATGCTCTCAGAATAAGCAGTGAGAATAGTGGCAAACTTGAGTCCTTCCCCCGCCCCGCCCCTTATTTTCACTGTAAAAGCACTTTCCTAATCACTATGCCAATATTGGAGTGAATTAAAGAGCCTGCCCGCTTGCAAATCACCTGGGAATGTTGTTCAAGTCCAGATCCCTGGGCCTCATTGCAGACCATGTCTAACAAGCCGCCGTTGACTGTGATGCACTGAAGCTAGATGAAGATTCTGCACTGGTATGTGAGTGGGAGGATGCTAGCACTTGTAGTAACAGCCACAGTTACTATGTTGGAGTAACACTGACAGGAAAGCGAGCTCATGAGAGAACCCAAATCACATACTTCCCTGGCCCAAATCCACAGCACGGGTACAGTTTGAAAAAGAATCACGAATAAGATGATACCACTCATCCCTGGACTCCTACCCTAAACAAGCAAGCAAATGAATGAACGACTGCTGAGTGAATGAATAAGACATGGTATAGCTGGCACCATGTGGCCCTGGGCTGGTCTCTCTGGATGAAGCTGGAGTAGTGAGTGGAGGTGGGCACAGTACCAGTGTCACTGAGCTTCCACAGTTGGGCCACAAGCATACATGATGGTGTGTGTTCACCTGGGGCCAAACCAAAGGGAGTCTAGAGGGACTGTCAATTTGGAAAACACCTGAAAGATGTCTGAAATTTAGGAATTTCTATAATAAAAAGGTTCACTGCTTTTTTATCTCTAAACATTGGGTGTGTTTTTTTATTCATCTTATTTGGGCTGCTCATGAGATTGTCACTTGCCCTCTCTGACTCTCCGCGCTAGATAAAGGCCATGCAACATTGAATTTCATCTTCTTTACTTTCAATTTTTTTTCCAGCTTTATGGAGATAATAATTGACATATAACATTGAGTAAGTTTAAGATGGACAATGCATTGATTTGATATACTTATATACATATTGCAAAATGATTACCACCTTAGTGTTAGCTAACTCCTCCATCATGTCACATAATTACCGTTTCTTTTTGTGGTGAGAAGATCTCAGATGTACTCTCTTAACCACCTTCAAGTATATATAATACATCATTGTTAAATATAATCACAATGCTGTGCGTTCGATTCCCTAGAAGTTATTTTTCTTCTAACAGGAAGTTTGTATCCTCACCTATCATGTTACACTTCCTGGTGAATGGGTGAAAAGCAGACTGTAGATGAACCCAAGAAATGACTCGTTAAGGAACCTAAGGAAGTTTTTCCTCTACCATTTCGGTGGAAAGGTTTTCTTTCAGCATCTGTATTTTATCCCAGCATTTCACAAATCTCTCTTAATGCACATCATTGCCCGAATCCCTGTAGCTCTTGTACTTCTAAAGGCATCCCCATGGTGTGTTTACTGTTATTACTCCTGCCAATAGACATGAAAAATAAAATGGCTCCTCATTTCATTACCTGTCTCAGAATCACACTTGGGTCCTGAAACAAAGCCGGGACACGATTCACAGCAACTCACTCGCTGCCAGGAGATTTGTCTTCAAAGTGCCTTACAAGCCACATCCGATTCATCCTCAGAACCTACTTGTCAGGGGAATAAACACCAACTGTCAGAACTTCCCAAGAACTCTAGTGATAAAAGGGTCTTTAATGATGAACAAATGCAATTTGGTTCGAATGCCAGCAACAGAAAGAAAGCAAAATAAAGAGGCACAGAAGAGCGAACGCAGGTATGATTTTAGGTAAGGTAGGAGAGGAGTTAGACAGTTAATGAGAAACAGATCTGCAAGGGATTTTTCAGACAGCAGATGCCCGGGAGAAGGAGGCTGATCTGGTCATGTCTTGCAACAAGGAGAGGTATTTCGGTGCTGGCAATTAGTTAATTTTTAGGACAAGATCTCATCCATGGACATCGACTGGAGACTCATCTTTCCACCTGCTTTTGCCACTCAGGTCCTCGCATCTTTTCTCCTGGCCTTCCATCCCAGGGCTGCTATGGGCACATCATGGTTTCTTGTCTTGTTCCCACCTCTGAGATCCTCTCCAGTGCCGTCAGATCAAGTGAACACGCTGTAGGTGACCACTGCACGTCAGGCTTGGGGCTCCTCAGAGCCAGCATGTTAGATGAGCTCTAGTTCTAATGGTGTGATGATTTCCATTAAGTACTGAATCTTGCCCTGTAGCGATGGAGTTCAAAAATGCATAAAGTGTTTCACATAAGGGCTTTGCTGAGGACTGATAAAATCAAATGAGCTATTTTGGGCTAAGGATGAATGTGAAACAGGATTTCCTCCTTTGAAGAAACAGTGACAAATCTATTTAATAGGTCTGCTTGTCAAGTATTTTTGGTAGAAAAATTTAACAATCCTTTGTTAGGCAAAATAAATGAGACTTGCTTAGGTTACAAACTTGTCCCCCCCCCACCACCAAATGTTTATTTTTGTCTCATTAAAAGCCATACCCACCTATACAAATGTTATTTTTAAAAGCAGAAGCAAAAAGAAAAGAAAAAAAAACTCTCAGCCATAATTCTAACAGTCCAATACAACCTGACATTTGAAGCACTTCCTTCCAACCTTTTGTCTGTGTGAGTGTATACAGTTGACCATGGAACGACATGGGGGTTATGTGCACCCATGCCCTGTGCAGTCAAAAATCCTCATGTAACTTTTGACCCCAAAATCTTAGTTCTCCCTCGGCAGCCACGGGGGATTGCTTCCAAAATCCGCAGTAAATACCAAAATCCACGGAAGCTCAAGTCCTGTATATAAAATGGTATGGATCAAAGCATACAGTTGACTCTCCTCATCTGGGGATTCCTAACTGCAGATCAAAAACAGTGCAGGTATTTACTGGAAAAAATCCAGAAATAAGTGGACCTATGCAGTTCAAACCTGTGTTGTTCAAGGGTCAACGCTACGTATTTTTACAAAATTCAAGTCATTATATAGATAGATAATAGATAGATGATAGATAGATATTTACTTTTTTGCATCATCATTACAATCTGATTTTAGTGGGTATATCATATTCTCTTCTGACTCCATTTTGATTATTGCTTTAGGATAATTATTTCACCAAATGGTACAGATAGTTTTAAGGCTCTTGATACGCATTGCCATGTAATTTTTCAGGAACTCGGGTTCAACTTGTAATCCCACTAGTAATGTATGGATTTTTAACTTGGGGGAGTTGGGGCTTAGTTATTAAAAACTTGTAACAGAATTCACTTTAGATGTCGCAAAATTTTCCAAAATATTTGCAAATATGCTAGGTAAAAATACTATCTTATTGCTCTTCAAATTGACTGATGAAATTTATTACTTTGGAAGCTTTCAAGTTACTTTTTTTTAAAAATTAAAGAAAAGAGTGAAGAGTTTTGCTGTATTGTATGCCTTCCTGGTTACATAACTTCCTAACTCACAAAGTGAGTAATTATGACTGGTGTAACTAAGAGTATGTGTTTTGAAGTAAAACTACATCACTTTTTGTAACCTGAATAGTTCCTCGGTAACATGTGATCCAGTCCTAGTGTGATTTCTTATTCAAGCAAACATGCTACAGAAGCCAAAATTAGTAACAAATTTTAAATAATATATCTAATCTTCCTTGTCTCTCTTAAAGAACATTTTTTAAAGATCTAAGTTAGAATCCATGCTATTAGTTTAAAAATTATCCTGCTTATTCTATTCTTTTTTTACCACAATGGCTGCTTCAAAGCTTCTCTCTCTCTCTCCATTCATATTCTCCATCAGAAACAACATCCAGCATTCTATTGTCTTTTACATCACACCCCCTTTCCCTAATGTCCTCTACCCACACTCTAAATTTGGTATCACAAAAGTCTAGAATCATTTTTCCAAAGAATGAAACCTCATTGATGGAATGATCAGACACACACATTGACCTATCTTTTCTTCATTCTGGCCTTCTGAACCCTATATGCTGTCAATATGTAAACATGGCTTTATAGCCCATCATCAATGTTTGCACAACAGAATCTTATCTCAAACTGAGTCAGCTATTGTTGACATCCAATAAAATGAAACAAAATTAAAAGTCATTATTAAGTGCCTCTACATCCAAGGTATTATGTTATATGCTCAAGAAACGGGGAAATTTGCAAAGATGAAAAATATGTGTTTCCTGCTCTCTACATGCCTCCAGCTGGAAAGATGAAAACCATAAACATGGGGAGGAATACTCTACCTATCAAAATAAAATGTAACAGAGATGCAATTCAAGAAAAATTCTTTAGAAAGGTTATAGCCACTAGACTAGTGCAATAAGACTGCAATACATATTTCCTTCAGCTCCTTTCTTCACACAAGACACAGTCATCCCAGATGGAAAGATATGGCAGCAGGGTCTCTAGCTTCCAACTTTTTAATATAGTCTGGTCCAGAGAAAGTGTCCTCAAATTTTTAGATTCTCTAAGAGTTGGTTTGATGCAGTTTATAGAGGTCTCAGTGGAAGAAGTTCCCATTGCATCCTTTGTTTTTGAATTTCTATTATGTGCCAGGTACTGTGCCACTCACTGAAGCTATCTTTGAGCACACATTGGAAATGGCCCTTACTTTCCTACAGTTTCCAGGGGGTATATTCTGTGAACTGGCATCAATTTTGGCTCTAGTTGACCTTGTTTTCCATTTCCTTGATATTTCTTACTCATGCTTTTTTTTCCCAGTATTGTATGTTTCTTTGTAAGATGCCATGAATTCCTAACCCAAAGTGGGATAAACAACCGAAGAATGTTTCTATTTAGTCATGTGTCAGCATTTCTTGACTTGTGCTTGATTAGCTACTTGCAGACAGGGGTTCTGTCTCCCTCCATAGTATATGGCATTTATCTTTGTAGTTATCTTAATACTCTGCATTGCATGCAACATATTTCTCAATAAATGTTTGTAGATACAATTTATCCCACTAAAATAGTTCCTATGAGCACCGCCCTTGATTAAAACAACGGTTCTGTAATCACTCAGACAAGAGGTGCTGAAATAGCCAAAATAAAGTATGTCCACAGGAAATATCAGGTTTAAACAACGCTGCTGGATTATGAATAGATAAGAGTCACCCAAACCAGCTAGTCTGACTTTCAAAGAACAAACAGATGGTCAATAGTTCGTTCCAATCACTGAGAACTGAGATGAAAATGGCCTCACTCAAAAAACAAAATTTTACAGACTGTACCTGAAGTTCAGGATCAAGATGAAAAATAGGGCCGTTGAAGAACTAAATTGAATGATTATATCTTGCCTGGTTCCCATTTGACACCCGAAAGGAAGGAAATTAGAAATGAAAAGGTTGCCCTTTTCTTTGGAAATGATCCTTCCCTCGTTTGACTTTGCAGGAACTGCTAATGAAGCAACGCCAAGGGGAAAACGCAGGCAGCTGACCCCAAACTTCAACTGCACATTTAGTTTTATTCAGTGAGAAGTTCCCCTGTCTGTTCTGTGCAAATTACTGCCCCAGGCAGAATGGGAATTTCAGGGAGATAGAATAATGCCAGGGAGGCAAAAATGAACAAACACCCAAAAGAGACTAATTCTGGCCCCAGGAATTGGAGACGGTCTCATAAAGAAGGCTTTGGAGGACGGGTGAGTCAGAGATCCAGGCAGAAATGGAAGGGTGGACATTTATTCTAAGAAACCTCGAGTACAAAGATATGGTGATGGAGAATGTGCTCTGTATTTGATAGGGAAGGTTGTATGGCTGGACCATTGGGGTGATGTTAAATTATCAAAGCATCAAAATATTTGGAGACATATGGATAACTGAAATGGATGACTGAATGCCCTGGCTCCGTATAAATGTGTGGAGTCCTGTAGAGCCAGATCCAGGCCAGGGAACTTCATCTCACGCATTTTGTGTGGGTACTAGGAGGAGCTCACCGATTCCATCCTTCTCTACTTCCTCTCCCCTCTTCCGGCTAAGCCAGGACTGTTTCCAAGGCCTCCGGAGAAGGGATATTGTTTTCTCATTCATAAGGATGAGTGGTTCTTAAGGTCCATTCACTGAAATCCTCAATTCCTTTGGAAACATCTCAGGGTTCCCCTGGAATGCAGAGACAAATATATCAAAACAGCGACAGAGTAGAAGCAGGCACTCACCTTATTTCAAAGAGAGCAGATCTGCAATGATCTATGTTATATATTAGCCCTCTGCATACAACTTTATTTGGTAGAACACTTTTCTACCTGAGTGCTCAGAAAACCACAGCAAACCTGTGGGAGTGACAGGAGGCATGATAAGTAAGTTTGAGGAGAGCTGCAGAAAGCCTGGCATTGCTCTTAGTTATTGGAGTAATTGCCTTTGTAAAAATATTAAGAATTCATTTGAATTTGTTGAGGGGGCAATTTCAAATCTGTAGCTAAGCATAACTTGGAATTTTATGACTTTACCTTTCTGAAAGAAATGAAAGAATCCACTGCACGGAGAGACAAGATATATATTTATCTTGGCTTAGCGAGCCATAGATAGGCAAACTTCAATAATAATACCTATATTTACTGAGCCCTTACTCTGCTGGACACTGTGCTAACTAAACATTTTTATGTCCATTTATATCTAGTCTTCATAACGAATCTACAAGGTTGTTAATGTTTTAATCTACATTTCTTTTAAATAAGGAAATAAGTCTCAGACAGTTAAATAACACCCATCAAATTGTTAATAACAATTAATAATAAGAATTAATAACAATAGGTAGAGACTATGTAAGAAGTTTCCAATTCCTTGAAGTCCAATTTCAAGGGCAAGCACGGTTATGGGACCCAAGATCACTTGGTTATATTGGAAAATTCCACAGGAAGAAATTCATCCATCTGCCATGGCTACAGCTCTCTTTAGATCTTTTGTTTTATGACTCTTTCTTATCTCCTGTCTCCTTTCCCGTCATGGACTACGATGTAGTTTTTAAAGCATTAAGATGGATGAGATATACCAAGTTTTACATGCAAACTATATGATTTATGGGGTTGCAAGTATATTTTAATTATGATACAAATTTTCTCTTTATGACAATCACCCTCAAAGCTTCAAATAAGTATATTAAAATTTTTATCTAAAAAAAGATTTCTATTACCAATCAAATATTCCATTCCATATATTTCAGGGCCAATGTCTCTTTAGTTCTTTCTTATCCCAATCTCTTAGCCTCAGTAACTCATCATGAAAATGGAAATAATCAGGCTCATCTTGAAGAGTGGTGTGACAATTAAAGATAATGTCTATAAATAATGTCTCTTTTAGGGCCTGGTCCATGATAGGCACTTCATGTTATAATGTTGATAATATCAATGCATGTGTCTTTCTTCTCTTCTCAATTACAAAGTTCCCAATGGAGCAGCTGCTTTGTTTAGTTGATAATTATTTCACTGGCTTGAGTTTTTATTTTACAGGTATTGTAAGTTTGATGATCTAGGATTTAAGTCCACAGCATTTTCATTACTGAGAATTAGAAAAGAGGAGGCATAGGGCTTGCTCAGGGCAAACATCTCTTGTAATTCTGAGAAATGGTAGCCAAAAAGAAGAAAGGATATGAGAACGTGAAGCAAAAGGAGGGAGGAAGGGAAGGAAGAAGGGAAGAAACACACAAGAAGCCAAAAGGAAGAACAGAGACAAAGGGGGCTTTTCAGCCTTCACTGTCAATGGCAAGATACCTTCTCTCTAATGGCTCCTGGGCTTTATTACAACTGTAAGCTTTCCCTCCTTTCATCTCTTGAGTCTCCTCACATTCTTTGCAGGCAGCTCTTCTCCACCTCCTTCTGCTGCTCCAGGCTGAGCTGAGTTCACCTCCTGTGCATTCTGCATGCTGCCATGCTTTGTTCTGCCATTTGGGTGGATCTGAATTCTTGCAATATGGTGGAAACCCCATCAGTGTTTACTGAACTATACTGCTAAAAGGTTCAGGACCTCTCACAGATCCGGTGTGTGAACTGAAGAGTATATCTTTCCTGGGGGGTGACTTTGTATCATCCAAGTTCTATGCAACTGACACATAAGCAAACATGTTGAAATACATCTTGGGGGCATCTTTGTTATTGCTCAGAAGAGCTACAAGTGAGTGTGAAAAGCCTTCTTTTGCTAGCTCTGTTGTAGCTCCTAATACAATGTACCTACAGCCCTCTCACTGTCCGCATTGCCTCTACAACCCCCCAGAGAGACCAATCAGATCACAGCCTTCATTACTGCACTAATCTCAAGTGCTTTACATTGTGACAATGCCCAAGGCTTGGCAATATCTAAACAGTGAGTAACATTAGGGCAAAGAACATAAAGAACTTGGCCTGAGCTTACTTTGTATATGGAGGAGGGGCTTACGATCTGGGGCCCCCAAATCTGCCAGTGTATTTCAAAGGCCCAGAGGTCATCTGAGCACCTGGGGAATTGAGTCCAAAGGGTCTTTGAGCTGATAATTATCAAGTTTTCTTTCAGCCTTTAGGAAGAACTACCCTAGTTGTTGCCTTTTAAGTTAGGACATCTGTCTAGAGCAGGTTTGCTCAAACAGCCAGATAACGCTTTGTCATGGGGACAGTCCTGTGCATTGTAGGATATTTGGCAGCATTCCTGGCCTCTACCCACTAGATCCCAGTAGCATCACCCTTCTCCTCCCAACCAAGATGTCTCCAGGCATCACTAAATGTTCCCGGGGAGTAAAATTTCCCCCAGTTGAGAGCCACTGGTCTGGAGAGTGGTAACTCTCGTGTTCAACCATGAAATCAAATCTAGTGTTGAAACTGCACCTAAAATATAGTTCAAGTTACACTAATGGTCTCCAATCTACTCGTGCTTTCAAAGGACTTCCGATTGGTTACACTTTTCCATAAGCCTAGTGCTTACTCACCAAATCATTCTAAACTATCCAAGCTCATTGAGTCCAACAGACCCAATGTCCCTGGGGGCAATGTGGACATACATGAAAGCAACTTCTTCAGGTTCATCCATTAAATCAATAAATATTATCAAATAATATTCCAGGTTATAGAGTTTTAGAAAAGATTCACCTGAAGCTTCTCATGAGGTAAAGTCCCTTTCTATCTCAAAGAAAAACCATAACAATATTTTTTTAACCTGTCAACAATTCAGCCCTTCTGTTCTGTTTCTGCACAATTTGGTCACTTTTTATCCTTGGTTTCGGTCATCCCTTTGCCTGCTTAGGGCTTCACATTTTCATCTTTGTCTTAACAGGAGCTCAACATGATGTTTTACAGTCATTCTAACTGGCCGACAGTCTTTCCCCAGACAGTAGAGTCCAAAAAGCGAGAAACACGGGCGAACTATAGGTTGAATGCCTACTGTTTGCCAGATACTGTTCCATGCATTTCACATACACTAACAACAACTCTGATCGAAAGTCAGTACTAGACAACTTCATAGACAAAGAAGCTGTAAATATAACCATGAGAGATATGAAAAAAATGCAAAATGAGATTGCCACCTGGGATGGCAAAGGAAGGATGGTAAACAGTCAAGGGAAGTCAACAGATAAAATATTTAGAATAGACGCCTACAATATAGAGCCATAGTGTATTTCAATACTCTGGGAAATGACCCTTTGCCCTTAAACATTACTCTTTCCTTCTTCTGCTTCGCCCTAGCTCTTTAGGTACAGGTCTGGTACAGCCTTTCCACAGGCTGCTTTGCCTTATGGAAAACTTTCTTTGTGTTTTTCTTCCCATCCAGTTAAGAGCAGGCTCCTGCTTATCCATTCCTGTATGTCTCCAACAGCAGTTCAGTTCTCTGCAAAACACTGACACTTGGTGCTAGAGCCAGGCTGCATTTGACAAGTAAGTGAGGCCCCTTCCTTTCATCCTATTCATTGTGGTTTCCCTACTGATGATGTTTGACTCTGAGCTCAGCTACCATCCTAAATAAGCCCAGTTCCGCAGCAACTCTCTCCAAATTGGGAAACCAGTGCCCTGGAGAGGAATACACCAAAATACATAGGCTTGATCGTTATTTCTTAGTTCAAGGACAGTATTACTGCCAATAAGCATTTCATCATAACATGCTCCTCAAGCAGACAGTCCATTTGTGTGACTGGGATTCGGAGGGTCCTCACAAAGTCCTCAAGAGAAGGATGATAAATAAAGTGACGGACAGAAGACAGAACGCTTACACCTGGCCCAGGCCTTGGTCCGGTTAATATCCTGCCTCGTCTCTCACACCATGCTTTGTACTCCCTATAGAGACATGAAATAGCATATGAGGAAAAATACCTTGGGTCAAATAAAACAGCATGGATAAAAAGGCCTCCTGTGTGTAGACCCATTCTTCTCTGGGCCTTGGCTGTAAATCCAAATAATAGCACCTGCATCTTTTCAATGCAAAAGGAAGTTGTGAAGGTCATGAATAAACTTAAGAGTTTGGACCTCAAGAGTATTATTAATTATTATTGCTACTTGGAGCAATACTTGGAGGATTATTGTCCTACTCATATACTCAACAGTTATTTTTCTGTAGATATTTTGTGGGCATAGTGGTAGGTGGGTCCTGAAGAGGACACACAGGTTAGCAAGACCGTGACCCTTGTGGTGCTTACAGTGAAGCTACTCAAAGGGGGCACCATGGACTGTGCCTGGCCCATGGGATGTTTGTGACCCATGATGATAACTAAGAAGAGAAATTGAGAGAAGTATTTAGGAACTTTTATAGGAAGTCATGTTATATCTGGTGAATCTAATAACAATTCAAATTTGCATTTTATGTCTTATTTTTATTTCATTTTTAAAAATTCAATGTTTATTATATTTATAAAGGTAAGGGTCCATCATGGATTGGAAACTGAAAAAGCAAATTGTCCTTAAGCATTGTCGATTTGAGCAACACTGGTCATATACACACATGACTCAAATACAAGGCAGAGGAGGGTAAATGTCTTCAAAAGCTGATGCAGTCCAATGTTATAGAGAGAGAGGAAGGTTCTGAAAAAGATGGGTGCAGAGGTATAGGAAGCCTAGGAGGTTATAAAACTTCCCCTCTCTAAGCTGAACAAAAATGAATCAAAAGAAATAAAAATAACAAAGAAATTATTGTTGATATTAGTAGACATGGTCCCAATGTGATAGTTTAAATACCCAGAAATGTCATTTAAGAATGAAACTATTGGGACCTAAGGTAAAGAAGATTCTGGAAACCAAAACAGAGTTTCCTTCTGGAAGGATGAACAGAGTGGTTGAAAACGAGCAAGGAAATTCTCAAAAAATACCCACCGATGTCTTAGACTAGACATTAGGACTGGGGACATGGGGACACCCCGGGGTAAGCCCCTTAATGTGCCTTCTAGAGCCATCTTTCTTCACCCCACAGATAATATTCGAAGGCCACATGGGTGGAGTTGGAGAAGTAGATAAATTTAGTAATAGTTTTCTCTAGTCTAGCAGATGGCAGAAGCCAGGTAAGTAATGATATCCTAACAGCAAGTGTTGCCACGAATGCCTGGACCCAAAAGAGGTAGATTGAAAGGAGGAAACTGCTAGTAACCACACTGACTCAAATGCCTGCTAGCTACAGGGTTTCTCTGAAACTCTAACTCTGTAAAGGAGTCTGCTCACACCACAGATGGGCAAACCTTGAAATCTGAAGGGTACCCACCCTTTGGGATGGAATCCACGTCATCGCTCACAGTGACTGCCTTTCTTGGGCAGTCACTTCTAACCCCAACTCTCATACTATAAGAAAAGAGTGCATACATTTAAGGTAAACCTTAATTTTTCTGACAAACAGAAAGACAGACTAACCGTGGTTTCAAAAATAAACAAGAAAAAAAATAATGGGAAAAAGAATAAAAGAAAAATTGGCATGTCTCTACATGAAAATTCTGTCCCCCAGACCCTTTTTCCCCACCAAAGGAAAGGGATCCAACATAAAGAGTGAGAGAAGGGTGGACAGAGAAAGGGAAGAGGAAGAGGGAAGGGTTTTATTTTAGAAAAATTTCAAATGAAAACCAAAGAAATGACAACTGTATTAAGTTTTCAAATCAATTTTGAAGCACATGGATGAAATAAATGGGCAAAATATGGTAAGAAAATGTAATGATATGATGAATAAGGATTTAGCAGAGCTTAAGAAAGAAACTGAGGAAGAAATGAAAGCTTTTATAGGACATAAAACAGCATCCATTAGAGAAGGAGCAGAATCACAGCTACAGAAAACAATATTTGGAAAATACATGAAATGTAGCGTATAATGACAAATAAATTTAAAATGTTGAAAGGAAGAATGGTAGATATGGATGGAAAGACAATATAAATATAAATATTCTGTATGTTAAGTATATGTTATAATAATTACTATATACATTTTTATATCTGACAAGTGGATAATTGGTAATCATAAATAAAAGTAAGATGTTTATTAAAATAAAACAAATATGCAGATGAGGAAGACCTGGGCCTATGCACTAAAAAGGCTCACCTATCCTGGAAAAATTGATAAATATCAACCAATGCTGAGAAAAAATTCAGTAAAATTTTTGTACTTAAATGATCAAGAGAGAGTTCCACAAGCATCTATGTGGAATAAGAAAGTCACTTAATAACAGAAAAGAGACCAGGTAGATTTTTCATAGAATTAAATAGTGGAAAAAAACGATAGCATCTGGTTAAGGCCATGGGCTTTTGTCCGTTCACTTGCACTAGTACCAGATACTTGTACTTCTGGTTCTCAGTTTCCTCATTTGTATAGAAGGATGACCCTATATAAAATTAGCCATCACATACTTTTTAACTCCAGAGAGGCCATGAATAGGCACAAGATAGACCATCTATCAAAATATAGAAGCCAAAAAAATCACTGCAAACCCATCAAAATGTACAAAATAAAAATTGCTGGAGACGGAAGAAGAAACTTCCTAGGGATAGTAACTTTATACACTTCTCTATACACATCAGGTCAAGCAGAACACAAATCAATAGGAGTGGCTTTAAATCATATAATCAGTTAGATAAGTATCTATTTTATGTCCAAGAATACATAGTAGTGAACTCAAGAAGCATTTTCAAAAATGTTCCCAATGACTTTTTTAAAAATTCCAAAAAGTAAAAATAGTACAGTCTGTACTCTTTAATCACATGCAACAACACAAAATACATAAAAGAACAAACACTACCAACAAACCCCCTGACCAACAAATGAAAATTTAAAAAAATAAAAAAATCTCCATAATATCTCGAATGTGATAGAGAACATCAAAAAGACAAATGCAAAACATATGGAAAGCAAAATAAGAACATTTCACCACAAATTCTCTAGGCTATTGCAAAAACTAATGAGGTAAAGATTCATTTGTTATTAAAATGAAAGCATAGTAGATAGTAAGATGAGTATTTTCTCAAAAATCTAGAAAAAAACATTAAAAAGTAAATAAGGAAGTAGAAGGGAGGAATTCATAATGGTAAAATAGAGATTGATATAGTAGAAAACAGAAGGAAAAAAAAAAGAGGGACATGCTAAATCCAAGAACTAATACTTGGAAAACCCAGTAAAACAGATGAATCAGTAGTTAGTCTAAACAATGACCACAAGAGACACAGCTCACTAGTCAAAATTAGGAATGAGAAATACAGGAACTGAACACAAATTTAGCCAATAAAGAACCAATAAGTTTGTAAAAAGATGTTCATGGTCATAAGTAATTACATTAATACAAATCAAACCAACATTGAATAACATTTTTAGCCATGAGATTGGCAAAGCTATGTCACTACCCAGGTTAGAAGAGGATAGAGGATCAATGAGCCTTCTGAATTGATGAGAGTGAAAATCCATATGTACTATCTGGAGGGCAGTTTGGTAATATTTGAGGGACTTTTGAATGTGTGTAGTCTTTGACCAAATAACTTCCCTCACAAGGATACGTTCTAAGAAGATAATCAGACACACACGTGCACATGTGTGTCACATACAGCAAGACTTCATATTTACTATCCAATAAAGTGCGTGCCATTTAAAAATCATGTTGTAGATTTACATTTATGGACTTGAAAAGATGTCTACAATATGTTAAGCAAGAAAAGAAGCATGCAAATGTGAAAGCACAAATTCAAAAAGAAATATTTTGAATACCTACTATGTGCCAGACACCCATCTAGGAATTGTGAGAAGATGCAGTGAGTAAGACAGAAAAAGTTCCCACCTTCACAGAGATTACAACAAAAGCATAAGCCAACACTAGTAAGTAACATAACTGAGGGAAATGAGTGCCATGTATGAACCATGGTTATCTGTATTTAATAGGATTTAGGGTAATTTCTACTTTCTTCTTCAGTCCACTTTGTACTGTTTGAAAGTTTTAAAATGCAGTTTGAATCAGGAAGAGTATTATTTTCTGAGCGGTATAGAAATCCTTTGTTGTTGAGGGCATGGTGGACTTGGCATTCCAGTAGTGCTAGAAAATAAGGGTAGAATTTACATCTATTCAGATTGCAGTGGATATTTCCCATTATGATCACATATTATCACTGTTTACCAAATTGAAAACAACAAAAAGAGCAATATTCTCATCCATATAAACACACAATGGCACTCACACAAAATTTCATGTCTAGATTTAGCAAATCCAGAAGTCTTCTGAGACTCCATCACCCAAGGATGAATACAAAAATCATTTAACTACAGCTCTTGTGAGGCATTAAATGGTCAAAGTTTTAATAATTGAGATGAAAAAGCCTATAGCAAACTCTTATATAGCTCCAGGTGGTGGTAAATTCACCACAATACTGGCAATTTCTTAGATTTTCCTAACCTCTTCTTATTTGGAAATGCAGTAAAATATTTGAAAAAGAAAAGAATGTGTGCTTTGGTTCAACTTATTTTTCATGTTTGACTTTAATTTTGGGACTACACACTCAATATTTTGATATTGACATCTGTTTTATGTTTTGATTATTCTTAAATGTGCACTTCAGTTGATGTGAACTCCTCAACTTTTGGGTGACGTCTGTCATTTGAACCACAAAATTGTCTGTGGCTTCCCCAGGAACCCATCATGGGAATAACGGGGTTCATTGCCTTCCTCAGTACCACATTCATTTGTCTTCTTTATAAGGCTGACATTAGTGTTAGAATGTCCTGCCTGCTGTCTCCTGGAAGCCATCTGAACCTCCTTTGCCTGGGTCAGAGGTTTAGCTCAGGGCAGAAGATTCTCAACAGCACCCACGTTCCTGTATCCCATCAGAGCAGCTCTGTTCTACCATTTGAAAGCAAAGGGCTCACATCTAATCCACCTGTTTGTGAGGATAGAGCTTCCCCCATTCAACCATAAAAGCAAAAAAGAATGTGTGTATTGAGGGTGCAGGGGACGCATCTCATAGGTGTTTCAGAGTAAAGTTTGAGAGACGCATAAGGATGAAAGCTTTGAAAATAATGAATTGTATTCTGATATAATACGCCTAAATAAAAGGAGCTTAAACAAGATAGAAGTTTTATTTTCAAGCAGAACAAATTGGAAGCTTGACAAAGTCTTCAGACACTCTGTTTCACCCTCCCTTGGGTGGGCCCCGGTCTTCATGGTACAAGATGGCTGCTGGAGTTCTAGCCATCTCGCTAGCATTCCAGATAGCAGATTAAAAGAAGGAATAAGAGACCTGTTCTCTCTTTTTGGGAGACTTCCCACAAATCCCACACAATACTTCAGCCTATATCCAAGTTTACTTACTTTACTGCCTATAGCTACAAGGTAAACTAGAGGAAGCAGTTTTGTCAACCAAGTACTAATGAGCCAACCAAAAATCAGCATTCTTATTAATGAGATAGAGTGGAAGAACAGATGGGTTATTAGGAAGCCAAGTGTAGGCACACACCAGCACACATATACATAATTTTTAATAACTGTTACCAAAATTCTTCTTAGGGAAGGGGCTGTCACTACTAAGGCACAATAAGGCACCACTTGGATATAAGAAGATAAGGCCTAAAACAGGATCTGGAGAAAAGGGGGCAGATCTGAATTAGGGTTGAATTTCAAATGGAAAGATTCTAACTTTTGTTGTTGTGTCTGAGAAAGAAATGGGGAGAAGATAAGGCACTAAGAATATGTGCAGGGTCCAGAGAACTCTGACAGGTGGTGCGGTGAGTTTCACAAAGAAGAGGAAGAAGGAGGAGGAGAGAAAAAATACCTAAGCGGTAAGTAGCTAAATGGATTTGTATAACAGTTTTGGCCAATGTGCAAACCCAGCTCCATCTGCCCAAACTTACCATATTCACAAAGCCCCTGTAGAGGGTGTGTGTTGTGGGAAGAGGGTGTAAATCTAGCAAAAAGGCTAGGAAGGACCCTTAGCCAGGTCAGTGTATACCACAGGGGCCAATGGACATGAAATAACGTTAAGAAGCAGCAGTTTTAAGACAAATGTGACTAAGAGAACAAGAGACCCCCCCCCCCAGAAGCCACAATTGTCTTGAGGATTCTGAGGAACAGTCACACCACACATCATGGAATGGAATTTTGTGCTAATGCTCTCTAGTGCTGAGAAGGCCCTTCCATGGGAGTTAAGCTGCTATAAAACTGACTTTTCTCTCATGTCAATCCCCCAATAGATGTATGAAGATGGAGAAATGTTTATTGGAGCTTTAATAAAATCTAAGCTTTATAATATAGACAAGCAAAGTTAAATGCCATACAGCTGGTTAGTGGTTCAACCAGCACCAGAGCTTGTACGTGTCATGGCCCCCTTCAGTTAGGAAGAAAATATGTGTCATTATCTAATCAACAGAGAGAACTGAGACAGTTTGGAGTGACGTGCTCAGGTACACGACTGAGGCAAGACCTGACAGAAAGAGTGTCCTGATGGATTAGTAATGTCTGCTCTGGGCATCAGACTCAGGGCACCAGCTGCTGTGCAGTAGGTCTGTGGTCCTTCTTAGCCCATGATAACCCTCTAAGTGCTGAGATTGACAGCGATACTATTAGGTATCATAGATGTAATAGGCCATGACTGGTCAGGATTGCTGGGAAAAGGGATTTTAATGTTGCATATTTTTTAGTAAAATCTAGTCTAGTGTGGAGCAGAAAATCAAAGAGACATAGACTCTATCAACTGAAGATACTCTAGTTTGTCTAGTTCAACGTACAATGTGATACTTCAACTTTTATAATATTCTGTAAAACGGTCATCAATCCTCGGGATTCCTTATGGAGCTGGAAAAGCAATAAATGTGGCAATAGTAAATAACACAGGCGAAGTTTCTATTACGTGCTGCCTGTTATTCTGAACCCTTCGGAAAGCGCTATCTTATCTAATACTCTCAGCAATCTGCAAGATTCATGGCACCATTGTCTTCATTTTCTATATGAGAAAACCGATATCAAAGGTTAAGAATCCTGCCCAGCGGGAGGGAGGTGACAGATGAGAGTACATGGGGTCAAACATATGGTGATAGAAGGAGAACTGACTCTGGGTGGTGAACACACGATGTGATATTTAGATGATGTATCACAGAATTATACACTTGAAACCTATGTAATTTTACTAACCAATGTCAGCCCAGCAGGAGACCTCCTGCGATGGACTGTGCTGATAACCCACATCTCAATGCCTCTAGGAACGAGGACAGGTTGGCTAAGCAGAGGCTCATCAATTCACAGGAACAGGATGAAGTCCTTGCCAGGGACCCAATGCCAGGGTGGATTAATGACCTTAGAAGCAGCCAGGACTGTTGTAAAATATTCATTCTCAGGCATCTTACTGATTTGGTTCCTACATCTTAAGAAGGGAATCTCATAAGTGACATCTTGAAAAACGAATGTTTTTCTGAAAACATTTCCTTCCCTACAGCCCACCATTTTGTCACTAAAATTCTGGCGGGAATTTTTCAGTGATTAATGAAGACAAATCCACAGATCCCAACCAATGGGAGTTGAGTGCTCTCGGGTAAGGGAGGCACGAAGTCTTAGGGTGCGTTCCTCTTCTCCTCCAGACATAGCAGTGTGGGGGGTAACAGTGCCTGTCATCTATTCCCTACAGCTATGCACTCATTGACTCGTTCATTCCTTCTTTCTCTCTCTTAATATTACATAGTGCATGTGATGTGCCAAGTCCTGTTTTAGGCACTGGGGAGACAGCGCTGGATAATCCCTACAAGGCTCCTGCCCTCTCTGAGTTCACAGGTGCATTGAAGGAGACAGACAAATAGACCATACACACTGACCCACATAATTTCAGATGGGAAAATGTCCATAAAGGGGTAAAAAGGGACTCTAAGAGGAGCTCAGAGTACCTCTACAACAATCTACACCCCCAGTCGGAGCATTCCTTAGAATAAAGCCCAATAAGGCAATGCATGAGCTGGGAAGAGACATGCCCATCTTCCTCTAAGAAGTGGGCTGCGTGCGGTAGGATTCATCTTCCATGGCTTCGTAAGTCTCTTTTCCACTCCTAGCCCAAAGAGAAGAAAGCTTCCATCTGGCCTGGCATTTTTTAAAAAATGGTGCAGTCATGAAGACCGAGAAGACGAAAAATAATAAACTCCAGAGCTTGCCTTGAGAATTCATTTCACCAACAGGATGTGTCATAAATATGAAATGGCAAAGAAAGATGTTCCAAGATTTGTCCTTTGTCCTTTGTTAGCCAGACAGATAATGAGTTACCATCAGGATTTTTTTTTTCTCTTTTGAACATGAGCTACATATAACTTCCATACTTCTGGAAAAGGGAACCCATAAATCACAAGTTATTGTTTCCTAGAAACTGGGATCATAGAAGGGAGAGCCAAACAAAACCTTTTGTTTCACGAGCTTGCAACTTTTTAATTAAATGCCACTTTAAACTCACACATACGTAAGCCAAATGTTACCAATCCATTCTGTTTTGGAGCCTGGTGCCCAAGCTCCTGCTTGCATCACTGTTGCTGTGATGGGGATAGGATTCTTGCCTTTATTTGTTTCTAATTTTTCCTCTATTAATTTAGGTAAAATTAAAAACACATATCATAGGACAGGGACTAGTTTTTAATGTTTCTTTTGCAGTTATCATGACCAAGGACCAGGGTAAACATATCAGACTATAAGCAACTAAGGAAGGAAGGGAGGGAGGGAGGAAGGAGGGAAGGAAAAAGGGGGGAAAAAAGGAAGGAGAGAAGGCAAGACTGAAGGAAGGAGGAAGAGAGGGAGAGGAGGAAGGAAGGAGACTCCATAACTAAGGGGCATGTAAAATATTTTATCTGATCCCCACAGATCACAGAGGCAGAATCTGGTTAGTTTTTCACCAGTAGCCCTGTTTCCTTCATCTTCAGCATGCTTGTAAACTGCATTTTTCAATTTGCATAAGGACATATGACAAATTCCCCCACAGAATGTGGGCAGAAGGGATGTGTGTCACTTCCAGGAATAGCCCCTGAAACCTCCTGCTCTGTTCCTCAATGTTTGCTCCTCTTTCTCCTGCTGGCTACATGCAAAGGACCCAATGGAGGTCCGTGAGGCCCTGGAACATGGTAGAGCCACACCAATGAAGGCACCAGAGTCCCTACATGACTGTCTGGAGCACAATGCTTCCAACACATTGAACTGTAACATGAGAAAGAAAAGTAAGTCACCAAGATATGAGGGTTGTTTCTATACAGTTAGCCAGCCCTGAACAATACACCGCTGTTTTAATCTATTTGGACTGCCATAACAAAATACCCCACAGACTATGTGACTTAAACAACAAATATTTATTTCTCACGGTTTTGGAGGCTAGAAGTCCAAGATCACAGTGCTGGTAGATTTGGTGTCTGATGAGAACACACTTACTGACTATTTTGTCAACAGCTGTCTTCTTTCTGTGTCCTGACATGGCAAAGGAAGGTGGGGGAGCTCTCTGGGATCGCTTTATAAGGGTACTGATCCCATCATGAGGCCTCCGCTCTTATGATCCAATCACCTCCCCAAAACCCCCATCTCCAAATACCATCACATTGGGGATTAGGTTTCAATGTATAAATTTGAGGGAGGACACAAGCATTCAGTCTGTAACAACTCTGCTCCATTTTTCCATCCATGGCGGGTGTCACTAATAGATAGCTTGTAAATAAATCCTCGCGCATACTACTCTCAAACATATATAAGCCATGTCCCAGACATCACTAACTTCGCATTCAGAGGACATCCCAGAGATCTCATCCAAGTACTTTAAATACTAAATTTCTGTTTGCAGCAAGTTTGGAATCTATCCCTTACTGCAATTCCTATTTTAAAAGGCCTTCAGGAATGACTCCGTGATTCTAGTCAAGATGAGAAAATTTTTCTAAATCAGGGATCAGCAAAATTTTTTTTTTTTTTCTGTAAAGGGCCAGATAGTAAACATTTTAGGCTGTGTGGATCTCTGTCCCAACGACTCAGTCCTGTCATTGCAGCACAAAAGCACAGCTATGGACCACACACAAATGAATGGGCGTGGCTGTGTTCCAACAAACTGTGATTTACAAAAACAGCCAGATTTGGCCTGTGGGCTATAGTTTGCTGACCCTGCTCTAAATCATTCTCACATTTTCACTAAAGATGATAGAGGACACATGGAAATTCCAGTATCAATTTCGATCCCTGTGACATTGGCTTTTATTTATTTATTTGTTTGTTTTAAACCTCATGCCCCAAGTAGTATCGGCTATGACAAATGAAGTTGTAAATAGTACTGAATTCTTCCCTCTGCTCCAGCACTGCCCTTGGCCTAGCACAAGGTAAAATGCAATAAATTTTAGTTCCTTTCCACTTTCCTTAAAGCCTGCTCTTGATAGTTAGACGTGAAGTCAGACCTGAACTTGAGTCCTATTTCTTAGTCTGTGGCTTTGGTTAGGTTACTTTCTCTTTGTGAGCCTTGCTCTCCAAATCTGTAAAATGAGGATAACAATATATAACTCACAGGATTTTTTGGAGGGAGAACCAAATAGAATAATGTATATAATTTGTGAAATGCAAAGCCCAGTACAGAGGTAAGAGACTATTATTATAAGCTGCCTCTCCCTTCCTGAATTCTAGATTTACTCCCTTTCCACTTGAAACGTGATTTTTTTTTTTTCCTGACAAATCCCAAGGAGGTCCACTAAATCCCCATTTAGCCTAGGCCAGGAGGCTGTTGGGTCTACAGGCCGGCTCCACCTGTGTTCTGAGTGACTGCCAGAAACCTGAGCCTGCTTTCTAGCCACTAACTAGATCCAGAGAAGGCAGCTCCAGCTGCCAAAAAGGGTTGCTGCTTTAAAGAGATAAAATGCAATAAAGATCTTTTTGTAATGGGCATTCTCAGTATGGTTTGACCGGCCAATGACACAAGGCACTTGGCCTTGGACCCAATGTTATTTGAAATGAGCTCTGGAGTTAAGGTCCTGTTCCCATCAAAAGAATATTACCCATAGCAGTCCACAGCTAAGACCTTCAAAGTGCAAAAATAAAGGCTCCTTTTAGTCAAGTATTAAAGTGGTGGAAAAGACTTGTGCATAGAATATTTATCTCGTTGTTTCAAATGTTCATGTTTGTCCCAGTCAGCTGGAAATTGCTACATATATAAACCTACAGACTCTAAAGTAAGCCTGAGTTTTCCCACCTTGGACATTTCTCACCATCTAAGACTAGTGCACATTTACCACTCGAAGACAAACAAAATGCTTTTGGGCCGCACTGATGATGCCTACATTAAAACTTAAAGGAAAACATTGTAATTGGTTCTTGTCAACTCCATTTAACATGCCTTGACTGTGTCTAGAACAGTGCCCAGCAAGAGAAGGGCTTCAACACAGATTTGCCAACAGTCCAAGCCCTACGAGCTAGACATTGTCCTATATCTAAGGCAGAAATGCCATGATTCCTTCACCTTCACTCATGTCCAGCATCAATGATCACTCAGAATAGCTTTTTCCTGATGAACAAAAACAGAGCAACAGTAATAACTTGGCCAGGGCAGCTTTTCTGAATTTCTGCACCTTCAGGATGATTGTCCCTCTCTCCCTCTGTTAGCACTTTGCAGTACCCCCCTGCATCCCCACCCAACCAGGTCCTCCTGCAGTCTTAGTAAACTGATCCACACATCTTCTCAAGATCTCAAGCCAAAAACCTAGTAGCATCCTGGGGGAAAATATCTACCAATATCTAATCAACAAGTTCCAGAAACTCTAATGCCCAAAACAAGTGTTGAATTGCTTCTCTTCAGCTCCATCATTAAGGACCCTCACCATCTTTGGTCTCTACTATTCCAACAGCTTGCTTCCATCCCAACCACCTAAGCTCTGTTACCCAAACAGCTGCTAGAGGGCTGCTATTCAAATTTAAAGCAGATCATATCAGAGGACCACTGATGGCCTACATAACCTGGGTGATCCAGCTCTTCCCTTTCTTTCCGCCATCAGCTCCGCTCATTCTCCCCTCCATTACTGCAAAGCAATTGCAGCTTCTTTGACCTTCTTTCAGTTGTTGGGAAACATTCAGCTCGTGGCCCCACTTTCACACATGTTTTTTTGTCTATCTGTAAGTCTGCTGCCCACGACCCTCATGACTAACATCGGACTCTTCAGGTCCTAACCCAACTGCTACCTCCTCTGAGAGGTCCTCCTGAATCACCCAGTCAATCACCTCCTTCTCTGTCAACCAGACGCCCCCGTCCTCTGAACTTACACTTACTCTGGAGACTTGGACTTCCTGGGGATTTTACAAACATGGAAGTTGCAACTTTCAGTTAAAAAAAAAAAAAAAAGAAAGAAAGAAACATCCATGAAAATAGTATCACGGTCTTTCCTAGTAATCACTACATTATTTTTTTGTGGTTATGCAATTTCTCTTTCCTATTGTGGTATGAGCTCTATTGGGAGTGGGGACAATGTTTGTCTTAGTACTAGAGAAAAAATAAGAACATACATATTTAAAAAGTATCTCTTTATTCTGTACGGTGAGAAACTCTAAACCATATGTATAGACAGCTTTTGTGGCATTTACCTTGTCCCAGTAACTCCCTTTTCTAGGAAATCCATGTACATGCAAAACAACCCTCCTCCCCTATATGCAAGGGTAGGCCAGATATCCATGTTTGAACCAGGGGACACTGTCTGTCCTCACTGTCTAAGTTTGATATTTGCTATTACTTGTCTTATCCAAGATACCTTGAGGGTAGGGATCCCACTGGATTTGCCCATTTTCAAGTCCAGCAACTGAAACAAGTAGCTGTTCCATGATTATGGTTTTCAATTCGTGAAAGGACAGAGTCAGGTAAACTGACCCAGGAATCCAAGTTTTGTTTATTGGGTGGCCTGTGTTTCGTTTAGGCTTCAGGAATCCAACAAGGGGACACCCAGAAAGATGAAACTAGATCCCTAAATGCCTATTCATTCAATAATCCTAAAGTAATTTGTAATAAAATTAGAAACAAAGGACAATTGTAAAGGGTCTTTGTCTGTCTGTCCCCCTCCCCAGAGAGCCTCCGGGGGTAGTTTTCAGAGGTTTGGATGGGGTTTGGCCCACGTAGGTCACATTGTTTGTGGTTCCATTGGAAGAGCGAGTCTCTCTTCCCCCAGCTCCCATGAATTCTTTGAAAATGGCACTCGGTGAAGGGTGTCCCCTACAGAGGGACTTTGCCCCTAGAGAAAATTTGCACATGGCAGGTCATAAATTTAGAAGGTCTTGGTCTCAGAAGGCACTCCAAATGATTTCAATAACTATGCTAAAGGAGAGGGTTGTTTTAAAACTGTTTTTCCAGAGGGTTCAGGAAGGAAATGTCTGTGTAAGAATACAGGCCAACCTATTTCCTAGAACATCCACATATTTTCTGCTCACCCAAGTCACACTCCTTTTTGCATCAATAAAGAGGATATTTACTTACCCATTTGATAGGTATGCAAACTGAGTCTGGGGGTTGCTAAGTACAATACTGAAGAGTACCTTGTAAGGGAGATGCCCAGTAGGGCAGGCTCCTAATAACCCAATATCCCTTCTTTCACTTGATGCTTAGAATCTGACCCTGACTGACATAAAAAATGCTCAGTCCAACAAATGGAGAGCTCTACATAAAGTGGATGCATTCAGGGTGACGGCATAATAAGTTAAGGCCACCATAATAGAAGGAAATGGCAAGCTCTGATACTTTGGGTGAATTGAATGAATCCTGCTGTAGCTGACATTTGCATTGCTCAGTTCAGTATTTAAGGTGCAAAATCAATGTGACTTCCTGTTGGATCTGGTGGAGAGACCCAGGAATGGCTCCAATCATCTTACTTGTTAAACTTTCTTCCTTAGTCCTTGCCAGAGCAATCAGGCAAGAGAAAGAAATAAAAGGCATCCAGGTTGGGAATGAAGAAGTTAAATTATCACTCTTTGCAGATGGCATGATGCTATATATAGAAAACCCTAAAGACCACCAAAAAGCTATTAGAAACAATCAACGAATACAGTCAAGTTAACGGCTACAAAATCAACGTACAAAAGTCCGTTGCATTCCTATATACTAACAATGAAATCTCAGAAAAAGAAATACAAAAAGCAATTCCTTTTGCAATTGCAGCAAAAAGAATAAAATACCTAGGAATAAACTTAACCAAGGATGTGAAGGATTTATATGCTGAAAACTATAAGACATTTTTGAAAGAAATTGAAGAAGACGCAAAGAAATGGAAAGACATTCCGTGCCCATGGATTGGAAGAATCAACATAGTTAAAATGGCCATATTACCCAAAGCAACATACAGATTTAATGCAAGCCTCATCAAGATCCCAATGACATTTTTTAAAGAAATAGAACAAAAAATCATCAGATTTGTTTGGAACCACAAAAGACCCCGAATAGCCGAAGCAATCTTAAGAAAAAAGAACAATACTGGAGGTATCACACTCTCTGACTTTGGCTTGTACTACAGGGCTACAATAATCAAAACAGCATGGTATTGGCAGAAAAACAGACACATAGACCAATGGAATAGAATTGAGAACCCAGAAATAAACCTTCCTAAATATGGACAGATAGTTTTTGACAAAGAAGGAAAAAACATACAATGGAGAAAAGACAGCCTCTTCAAAAAATGGTGCTGGGAGAATTGGAAAGCCACATACAAAAGAATGAAACTGGACTGCTATCTGTCACCATGTACCAAAATTAATTCAAAATGGATCAAAGACTTAAGCATAAGACCTGACACAATAAACTGCATAGAAAAAAACATAGGTACTAAACTTATGGACCGTGGGTTCAAAGAGCATTTTATGAATTTGACTCCAAAGGCAATGGAAGTAAAAGCTAAAATAAATGAATGGGACTATATGAAACTTAAAAGCTTCTGCACAGCAAAAGAAACCATCGACAAAATAAAGAGGCAACCAACTGAATGGGAGAAGAGTTTTGCAAACAGTGCCTTCGATAAGGGGCTAATATCCAAAATATACAAGGAACTCATGAAACTCAACAACAGAAAAACAAACAACCCAATTGAAAAATGGGCAGAGGACCTGAAGAGACATTTCTCCAAAGAGGACATACAAATGGCAAATAGACGTATGAAAAAATGCTCAACATCACTAATCATCAGAGAAATGCAAATAAAAACCACAATGAGATATCACCTCACCCCAGTCAGAATGGCTATCATCAACAAGACAAATAGTAACAAGTGTTGGAGAGGCTGTGGAGAAAAAGGAATCCTCATATACTGTTGGTGGGAATGCAGACTGGTGCAGCCGCTATGGAAGGCAGTGTGGAGGTTCCTCAAAAAATTACAAACAGAATTACCATATGACCCAGCAATCCCTCTCCTGGGTATCTACCAAAAAAATCTGAAAACATTTATACATAAAGACACGTGTGCTCCAATGTTCATTGTAGCTTTGTTTACAGTGGCCAAGACATGGAAACAACCAAAATGTCCTTTGATAGATGAATGGATAAAGAAGTAGTGGTATATATACACAATGGAATACTATTCGGCGTTAAGGAAAGATGATATAGGAACGTTTGTGACAACATGGATGGATCTTGAGAGTATAATGCAAAGCGAAATAAGTCAGGCAGAAAAAGCAGAGAACCCTATGATTTCACTGATATGTGGTATATAAACCCAAAACAACAAAAGAACAAGACAAACAAATGAGAAACAAAAACTCATAGACACAGACAATAGTTTAGTGGTTACCAGAGGGTAAGGGGGGTGGGGGTGGGAGATGAGGGTAAGGGGGGATCAAATATATGGTGATGGAAGGAGAACTGACTCTGGGTGGTGAACACAATGGGCTTTATAGATGATGTGATCCAGAATTGTACACCTGAAATCTATGTAATTTTACTAACAATTGTCACCCCAATAAATTAAAAAAAAAACACACTTTCTTCCTCTTTATAGTCAGGGACTTAGTGTTGTACCCTGCTCTATTCTCAGCATTCAGGATATTGCCTTAGTAATGGTTTACACATAGTAAACACTCATTAAATATTTGTTAAATTGCTATTAATATGATGAATTTACCACTTCACTTTGACTTCAGACATTCTCTGACTTTATGGGACTCATATCACTGTTCTAAAATAGGTCATTTTTTCTTAAGCAATAAGTCAATCGACAGTCGTTTCTGCTATTGAAGGAAAATGTTACATGAGACCACCCTTGGTCATAATTTCAAGCTGTCCCTGGGTCTCTCTGAGAGGGACTGTGTGCAGAGATTGGCCATCACAAGTTTCCCCCAGACTAGGTCTACAGGATGAAGGTACAAACAGCTGAGTATACAACCCATGGACCAGAGCCCAGTGAAGTCACTACTTTGGGGGCCCAGGACTGTCAGCACTGTCCTTGCAAGTCCGTGCTTCTGGACTCTTGTGTGGACTCAGCACACCTGCAGATCCGGCTTACGGTCGAGAGCTTTGACTGCAACAGACGGGATTCAAATCCAGCTTGACCTTGGGACCATGGACAGTGTATTGAACTTTTCTGAAGCTCAGTCTTTTGACTGTGAAATGGGAGAGATTACAACTACCTCTGAATGCAGCAGATTGCAAACTGTGATGTGCACACAGATTGCCTGGGGCCTTGTTAGGATGCGGCTGGGTTCAGACTCAGTAAGTCTGGAAGGAGACCTGAGATCCTGCACTCCCAACAAGCTATAGGTGGTACCAATGCTGCTATCTGGGGACCACACTCAGAGTAATGAGGACCTAGGGCATTATAGGAGATAACAGCAGAAATAAAAGGAGATTATTATTCACATTAATAAGCATTACAAAGAGAACTATTAATAATGATTATCAGTCGGAGCATTTTGGTTTAAACATGTGAAATTACCACCAGCCAGGTTAAATTAGACTGTTTCTGGCCCTGAGTCCTTTTAGGCAAGTTTTGTGATTACATCTGAAACCTCCTTCAGACCCTCCTCCTAAGCCCTAATGTAACTACAGAAGTCAAGGGCACAGTGAGAAGATATTTTATTACCCATGTATTTATGTATGGGTTTTTGGGGTTTTAAAACTGGCAATTAAAACCTTGTAAATTTGTATTATCAACAAAATAAATGTAGACGGGTTAGTTACTCATTGCTAATAAATTTGATCATTCATTTATAAAACGAATGTTCGCCCAAGAATCACAGAGCACTCTATAAATATCGCTTCACTAAGCCACAAACCACCTCGACAAGGAAGGCACACAGCACCCCAGAGGGGTTAAACAAACCCTCCCGGGCCTGGAAGAGGGGAGGGCAGCCTGAATTCCAGGCCTCTTGTCCCCTTCCCACACTCAGGTTCAGCTTCTGGCCCACAGGGGCTGACGCTTTGAAGCATGATATCCGTTTGGAAGCATTTCAAATCAGCCTGCCTGGAGGCCCCATCGCCAGATAGCCCCAGGAACCTGTCTGTGTGAGTTGGAGAAAACCATATTTTTCTCCTTTGAGATGTGAGGAACACTTGCCTCCCCTTTCCTCTTTCCCTGTCCTGCACTCTGGGCAGTTCAGCTACTGCTTAAGAAGAAACCCTCACACCGACTAACTGGAGCACGATGGAATTGAAGCGTCGAATGAATCAAACTAAATTGCTTTTTCACCGGTCTTCCGACTCTGTACCCCCTCTTCAACCCCTCCCTCACTGAGGATCCTCTTCACTTCTCCTCCATCAAAGAACTCAGTAAACCCTTTTGCCCTGTGTTCTGGTGCCCTGGTTGGAGCAGGGCTTTGATGTCTGGCAACACTGGAGGTGAATTGCAGCCCAAAGGCTCTGGGGACCACATCTCATGCTCCTTAAAGACGAATTGGGATTTTACAGCCAATGTCACCTGGTGGCTGTGAGGACGTTCAGAAATGATTTGGGGAAAGCACCTGGCTTAGGTAAGCCCTCATAAGTGGACTTTATCTGTTAGTGGTTGTGGCGGCAGTTGTGATATTGGTCACAGATACAGCACCAGCGGCAGAACTTCAGGCCAGATCATGACTTTTAGGAAACTTTGGCAACAAAAAGGATATGGTTCACTGTTGTCCCCTACACAAGACATACACGTACATCTCTTGATGGTGTCGTAAGCAGAGTTTAGGCTGCCTGGTGGGTCCATCTAGTTCTACTAGATATCACATTTCACTCCCTCTTCCCAAGTTCTCCACTGGGCCTTCTTCCTGAAGCACCTTCAGATGCCGAGATCACTTCTCTCTCTGCTGGGGAGCGGAACCCAAACCTCTGCTCCCACAAAGACTGATTGCAAGGCCGTAGTTTTTGTTCTCAGCCTCAGTCTACTTATCTCCCTGCTCTCCCGCCCCCTTTGCCTACGCCCCTGAGTCATCTGTGCGCTCTTCTGCTTGTACACGGCCTCAGACACTGCAAGTCAGAGGTGTATCCTCATCCATTAGCTCTTCGGTCACCTACTGATTTCTTTTTAATGGATGGCTTATCCGTGTTCTCCCTGTGAATTCAATCTCCGAAAGAGCAGGAATAAAGACTGGAATAAGCTTTATTCCGGCCTTATGTAGAGGTAACATTTTAATGCGAACTTGAGATATTCTGTTCTCATTGCTGCCTTTAATGGATCAACATGGAGAATCATAGGACATTTGAACAGAGAACAAAAAGGAGACGACATAATCGATATTAAGTTTGCTGAGACATGTCTGTAGAGGGGAGAGGATCTAGAAAGCTGTTTACTATCTATAAAAGGACTTCTGGTATGCCTGGGGCTTGGGATGAATCATCTCCCCTGAAAGCTCTGAGACAGTCGTCGCTCTGGCGACCTGCCCCACGAAGGTTCTCCTCAGAGAGGACAAATGTCTGCCATGAGTAATGCTGCATGCCATTTTATCACTCTGAGTTTGCCCTGCATGGGACCACCCTGAATGAGCCATGCAACCAAAAAGCGAGACGAGCTGGTTACCAAGAATAGATGTGCTAGGATGAAGTTGTTTTTCACAGTTAATGTTTTAAAAAGTGTTCCTAGCAACCCCAGATCATATTTAATTTCTCAATGGAAGCCATTATTGATATATTTGCTTGGAATAATAAAGGTTGCCTACCAAAATTTCTTCTAACGTGAACTTCACTTAAAGATTTTTGTATTTTTTTTCCCTTTGACTTCCAATATAAAGTTTATCCAAAAGCTGTTCATATCTGTGAGTATTTGTAAGTATGGTTTAAAGATGCAGTACGTCTGCTCAGTATAATTCAAACAACATTGGTCAATGTTTTTCTTTCCTGCCTTTTCACCTCTGAGGCTTGGCTCACATTGCTCCTTTCATTTAGAATATCCTTCCTACATATGCCCAAACCTGTTTCATTCTTTAAGGCATATTTAAAGGCTCTCAAGCTTTAAAGTTCAAATGCTTAGTTTTCCAGTCTTTCCTGATTTCTCTACTGGAAGTATCTCCCCCAGTTCGGCACATTTTCATATAAGAAATAGCAAATTTCAGGTGTTGGTGAACATTCAATTTTCAAAAGTAGGACATCTTGGTAAGTCAGGCTGTCCCCCCCACCGCCCCGTTAAAAAAAACACTTTTATTGATATGTAATTCACATACCATAAAATTTTCTCTTTTAAAGTTAACAATTCAGTAGTTTTTAGGGCACAGTTATCCACCATCATCATAATCTAATTTTAGAAGATTTCCATTACCCCACAAAGAAACCCCATACACAGTATTCATAAGCAGTCTTGCCCATCCCACCCATACCCAAACCCTAGACAACCACAAATCTACTTTCAATCTCTGTGGATTTGTCTATTCTGGACATTTCATATAAATATAATTGTATATTATGTGGCCTTTTGTTACTGGCTTCTTTTACTTAACATGATAATTTCTAGCCCATCCACTTTGTAGCATGTGTCAGTCAGTACTTCATTCTTTTTTATCCATTGTATAGATGTGGCTTTTTTCTTATCCATCTATCAGTTGACGGACACTTGGGTTGTTTCTACTTTTTGACTAGTATAAATAATGCTGTTGTAAACATCAGTGAACAAGGTTTTGTGTGAATGTAAGTTTTACATACTCTTAGGTAAATACCTAGGAGTGAAATTTCTGGGTCATATGCTAACTCTATGTTTAACATTTTTAGGAACTGCCAACTATTTTTCGAAGTAGTTGAACCATTTTACATTTCCACCAACAATGTAAAAGCATTTCAATTTCTACAGATCCTCACCAGCGCTTGTCATTGTCTGTCTTTTTGATTGTCAGGCTTCCAGCCTTAGTCTGAAGCTTTCTTTCAGGAACAAGTTTGAGAAAAAGAAGGGTATCCAGAAAACTTAACTCAAGAAATGTTTTTCCATAAAACGCTCATTGAACCTCTGACTCCTGAGCAGGCAAAGCTCATTGAAAGAGAAAAGCTGCTGGACCTGAGAACAAGGAAGCCCCTTATGGTCACTTTCTCAGCACCATGATTTGCAAATAGTGTACCTTTGGTAGGTTATTGCTCAATCCTTGGTGGCCGCACAAGTAGAATGAGGATGGTATTTCCTTCATTCATTAAAATGAAATGAGACATGTGTGAATGTGTGAACATATCTGGAAGCTCACATGAAGTGCATGCAATAGGCAATCTAGAAAGTTTCTTTAAAATGGCTCTTCCTGAGGTCTTGTAGTTTTGTGGCAGTGTCTCTAGGTCCACCACCAGATGAAAGGGAAATCTTGGTCAATTTCTGTAAATACTCTATGTGTGTGACAAGAATGGACGTTCTCTGTTGAGTACAAAGATTTTATACACACACACACATCAAGCATGTTAAATGTGTAAGTCAAATCCAGTTTATCTTTGTTGACTTTTAGATCTCCTTGATTGGTTGGTTTCTGAGGAAGTTGTAGACAGTTTCTCACACCAACTATTCATTTATCCATTTCTCTTCGTGTTTCTGTCATATCTTCATAGCAGAGCTTCCCAAGTCGTCCTCTCCTAAGTATTCTGGTCACATCCTCTAATGCTGATGGAGCTTTCCCCATAGCCTGAGAGCAATATAATGTGGTGGTAATGCCCAGGTAGCAACAGGGTATTACTGTTAAGAGCAGACGCTTCAGAGACACACAAACCTGAGTTCAAATCGCAGCACTATCACTTCCCAGGTTATGAATTTAGGGAGCTAACTTAACCTCTCAGAGTTTCTGTTCATAAAATGCGGAGATTAAGAATAGGTTTTACTCTAGAAGGTAGGGGAGATTCAATGAGACAATGCATGTAAAACACTTATCGGAGAGCTGGGATCAGGAAACTGGTAAGGGCTTAGTGAATGCCAACTTTTGCTGATAACAATAAATAACATCAACTACAGCAGTAAATGCTAGCCTTCCTGGAATGCCTAATATGTTCTGGGCACTAAGCCAAGTGCCTCGGACATATCAGCTCATTTAATCCTCACAGCAAACCTCTGATAGAATAATATCACCGTGACCATTTTATAAATGGTTACGGATACAGAGGAATGAGGCAGCTGGCCCAAGGTCACCAACAAGCAGTGGCTCTTGAACTGCTCTCCACCACAGGAGCCAGGGCTCATCTTTTGATGATAAAGTGGGTCATGGATCTGACAGAAAGACACACCACAAAAGGGACTATTTGTCCCACATGCCTTCCTGTGGCCTCCCAGAAGTGCCCCGCAGCACCAGGCTTCGCTCTGGGTGGCTACTGTGGTTCTTCCTTTGTGTCTGAGAAAGAAGAGTGTTCGATAGGATCCAGCTGCCAGCTCATTGCAGCCCTACTCATTCGTGTATTTCCAGAACAGCTCCTGGGTCTGGGACAACAGAGCTCTTATTAGCCTCCTTGTTCCAAGCATAGTCGCAAACATCTGAGAAAAAGCTGGAATGGAAAACCAAGCAGACCTTTAGAATGTGCACAGTGAAAAGGCACTGCTGGGGCACGTTTATGCGTAGCATGCTATGTTTTCAAAAGTTAACACTCTTGGACACAAGCCCCAGTTTCCCACTTGAAGGTTTTCTTTCTTTCATTTTTTTTTTAGAAACAAATATACAATACATAAATATATTCCCACTTAAAAATAAAAGACCAAACAATAAATATGATGAATAAAATGAGAAAGTTGCTCATTATTCCCCACTTCTACCATGAACCTACATCTCTTGGGTATGTGGTAACCACCATCAGTGGGTGGGATGGGTCTCTTCCCAAGCTTCTTCCTTTGTATTTGAATGCATATATATGTTTTGTTTTGGAAAACTATTTTGTTTTTACAAAATGGCATCACATTTGTTTTCAAAATAGTTTTGTTTGTTTTATTCATTTAACAATAGGTTTGGGAAATCTCTCCAAGTCTGTGCACACAGCTACTGATTGACACACCATTCTTCACGAACCACGGAAGTGTTTCCCATGGTGCAGTGCTTCCATAAATTATTCAACCTTGTCCTTCTGAGTGGATATTTGGGTCATGGTGGTGGGCAGACTCTAAGATGGTCCCCAGTAATCCCTGCCTCCTGGTACTCATGCTCCTGTGTAATTGCCTCCCTTTAAATGTGGGCTGGCTAGTGAATCAATAGAATTAAGTGAAGGTGATGAGATATCACTTCTGCAATTAGGTGGCAAGAGATTGTAACTTGCCTCTTGCTAGCAGAGTCTCTCGCTGGCTTACAGAAGGGTAGCCTCTGGCCAACAGCCCACAAGTAACGAAATCCTGCCAACAGCTATGTCAGTTTGGAAGCAGATCTTTCCCCATTGGAGTCCCAGATGAATCTCCAGTTCTGGCCAACACCTAAATTGTAGCCTGTGAGAGACTGTGAAGCAGAGAGCCCAGCTAAGCTGTGCCTGGATTCCAGATCCACAGAAACTGAGATACTAAATGTGTGTTGTTTTAAGCTGCTAAATTTGCGGTAATTTGATATGTAGCAATAGATAACTGGTACAGTTGCTAATTGCTTTCTACCACAAACAGCACTGGAACAAATGTTCTTCTGTATATAATTAGTGGCAATTCTAGGATCAAGTCCTAGACCTGAGATGGCTCAGTCTAAGGGTAAGGGTATTTAACATAGATAAATACCACTAAATTAACTTCTAAAAACATTTAGCAAGTTACCCTCATGCAAACAGTATGAATGTTCATACTTCTCTCCATGCCCTTGCCCTTGCGAAATCACTTATCATTTAAATAATAGCAGTTTGAGGACATCGATACCGCATTGCTTTGATTGCCTTCTCCCATTTATTAGGCAGGGGAAGCATCCTTTTTTATAAATCCATTGGCCTTTTTTTTTTCCCCATCTTCTTTGTCTGAGACTTAGCACTTGATATCCTTTGCTTTAATCCTATTTCAATTCAACAACTGGAACGACAAATATGAATATGACGTCTGGAGACCCACGATGGCCATTTGCCCTACTGGTGATGCTGACGCCAATCACCCAAAGTGTTATCCAATTTCTCCACCGTGTAGTTACTACTTTATCCCTTGCAACTAATAAGCAATTTATGGGAAGATTCTCTGAAACCATTCAAATATCCTGTTCCTCATTAAAATATCTCCATGGATTTAGTGTCTTTTGATGATCATTGCATGAACAAAAGTTTATTATGGTGGATGCAAAATGATGATTTTCCAACTCCAGCACTCCCTCCCCATGTGTCAGTCCACATTCAGCCTTCTTTTGTAGATAAGATCTCCCCTCCTACCCATTTATTATAAGTATGAACTCACAGTTTCCTGTTTTTCTCATAGTTTATAATTCATTACTGTCCTTAATTATTTGGGTGCCCACATTTTCCCAGAGTTTTCTAAGTTTGTTTTAGAAAACCCCCTTCAGATTGGCTATTATTTCCTTGTGATATGTCTCTTTTTTAAAAAAAATCACTTTACTTTCTGGCACAATGAAATGTTCTAGATTCATCTTGTAAAAACCTGCTTGCAGCCCCAGAAACAGCCATTTCTCTGAGAAATCCTGGTTCCTTTTAGTGGGCAAAGATATTAGACACCAAGATTTGGGCACCTGGTATACTTATTAAAATTGATCTATTTTAAGTGAGTTTGAACGAATCTATGAACTCTTGTAACTACCGTGTTTCCCCGAAAATAAGACCTAGCAGGACCATCAAATCTAATGCATCTTTTGGAGCAAAAATTAATATAAGACCCAGTATTTTATATTATATTATATTATTATATTATATTATATTATATTATATTATATTATATTATATTATATTATATTATAGACCTGGTCTTAGATTATATTATATAAGACCGGGTATTATATTATATTATATAAGACCCAGTCTTATATCATATTAAAATAAAACCGGGGATTAGATTAGATTAGATTAGATTATACCTGGTATTTTTATTATAGTAAAATATTTAATATTTTAATAGTAAATTAAATATTAAGACCCCGCTCTTATATTAATTTTTACTCCAAAAGAGGCATTAGAGCTGATGGTCTGGCTAAGTCTTATTTTGGGGGATACACAGTAGTACCACAATTGAGACATAGTTTCTTTCTTTCCTCAAAGTTTCCTTATCTTGCTTGTTTGTATACAATTTCCTCTGTCCAAATGCCCCCATTTCCTTTTCCTCACCCATTCTGCAAAGCCCAGTTCAAATATTCTTTCCTTCTTAGGATTTTGTACAGCTTCCTCAGCCAAGGGTCCTGGTCCCCTCTTCTTTGTTCTCACAGAACAGAGGGTAAAAGTGCTTGAGTTCAGCAGTCAAAGGGCTCCAATGAAGATGGATTCTCTTACCAGTTGTGTGTCCTTCCGAGAGTTAATCAATGTATCTCTGGCCATCGTGTTCTCATCCATAAAATGGGTCACCCTCGAACCATTCCCACATTCATCACACACAATCCTGTCGGTTTACCTCCCAAAGCATCTCTCAGATCTCTGTGTTTCTCTCCATCTCATAGGCACCAGTTTAGCGTCTCTCTCCCCTAGAGACCTAATCTCTCAACTTCTACCTTTGGGCCCATTATAATGCATTCTCTACAACAGCCAAAGTCGTCTTTAAAAATGCCAATCAGCACCATTATCCACCAAGTGCCACACACTTCAGTGGCTTCACAGTGCCATGGTGAGGATGGCCTCCCTCCCCACGTAGCTTGTAAGGACCTTCTGGGTCTGACCTCGCCTTGCTCATATCACTGCATTCTCCTGGCTTGATTTCAGCGAGTTCATCCAATTCTCCACGCACCATCCTGCTCCCTTTTGCTGGAATGCTTTTCCCAGCTCACTTGCTTAATCCCTCTTCATCCTTAATATGGTTACATCCTCAGAAACGCCTCTTCTGACATTCCCAATGAGCTGAGATCCCCCCACTGTGCACTCCTCTAGCTCTGTGTCACATTTTTTGGTAGCACTTACCACAGTTGTACCATCTCATTTATATTTCGTGATATTTTTGATTAATGTCAATCTCCCTGACTAGACTCCAATCTCATAATAGTGGGTACTATGCCTCTTCTAGGAATGACACTCAGTGGGTGTCATTTGTGGAAAGAACGAATACCCCATAGGGTTGGTGTCAGAGTTAAATTAGATAATACATGGTGTTGCCAGAGCACAGTATAACACATGCAAAACACACTCAATGCTGGTGGTTCTTTAAGGTGTTGCTGTGTGAGGGAGGGATTTTTATACATAGTTTTTTGTTTTTTATTTTTATTTTTTTATTGGGGAATGTTGGGAAACAGTGTGTTTCTCAAGAGCCCATCAGCTCCAAGTCAAGTAGTTGTCCTTCAATCTAGTTGTGGAGGGCGCAGCTCAGCTCCAAGTCTAGTCGCTGTTTTCCATCGTTAGTTGCAGAGGCCAAGCCCACCATCCCATGTGGGAATTGAACTGGCAACCTTGTTGTTGAGAGCTAGTGCTCTAACCTCCTGAGTCATCCAGCCGCCCCTCTAGCAGCTCAGCGACAGCTTGTTGTCTTCAATCTAGTTGTGGAGGGCGCAGCTCACTGGCCCATGTGGGAATCGAACTGGCAACTCTGTTGTTCAGAGCTCACGCTCTAACCAACTGAGCCATCCGGCCACCCCTATACATAGTTTTCTTTTATCACTCTACTTACCATTTTCTATTACGAGTTCTTATTTAGTTGTCTGTCTTCTCTACCATTTCAAAACTGCCTTGAAGGTCAGGACTAAGTCCCAGTCCTGCTGTGTCTCCAGCCCCTTGTACAGCGTCTGTGCTTAGTAAGGGCTCCATAAGTGCACAATTAGAGCTTAAGTGAATGAATGAAACTACTTAACCTCCAGGTGCTTCTATTTCCCCGTGTGAAAAGAAAATATGATCTTCTAACTCATGGGCTGGTCATGAGGTTGTAGCTGGATTGATATTTGCAAGTGTTTAAAAGTGTCTGGCAAATCATAAGTTCTCTGTTTGTCAAATGAATATATACAAATATGAAATGCGCCAGACAAATGTAAGGAATTTGAGTGGATATACAGAAAAGTTGCATGTAGCATAGGGGGATGTTTGTGGAGCAGTCATTTCTCTCTCCACAAACACAGCATGTCATCTGCCTCTGTTTTAGAAAACTCTTAAGTGCTCATCATACTCAAGCTCACATCGCATTTTCCTAACCACTCCTTATACATTTTTAAAGCCAATTATTAACTGTGCGATAGCATAGATTTTTTTCTTAAATTTCTCCCCCACAGTTCTTTAAAATCATTGCTATTTGTTTTGTGTTTTTAATCACACCTAAATTTAAAGCACACCAGATATGTACATGCTCATTTTGAACCTTTTTGCCAATTATTTATGATTATTAGTTCTGACCACATCTGTTAATTTTTCTTACCTCCTCCCAAAAGAACTCTATGGCCCTAATAAAGCCCATTCTCAAAACTGCAATTTACGTGAAAATAAAACTCTACCAATTCTCTAACTTTTGATAAAAGTATGATAACTGTCACATCCCTCTCACAAACCTAGCGATTTGCAGTTGAACAATTAGGTCACACTGACCATTTTGCTCCATAATAGCCAGAGTGACTGAGTCAAAAGCATCCAAGAGGCATGCCCGTCAAGGGACAGCCCTTTGAAATGAGTTAGGTGTGACGCAATGAGACCCTGCCAGTGACTCTCTGCTGGGGTGATCTTTCCAGTTGTGAGTGAGAAACTCAACTATGGCACCTGTCACTGTCGTATTCAGTTCATAGCTATGAAGTCATTGATATTTTTCACTTCAACTTTATTGGTATGAATCTCCTCTAGAAAATTAAATCATGCTTTCAATTCCTCATATCCAAGAACATAATCTTTTTTCTTTAGTAGTACATAGGGCAGTGTCTTGGGTTTTTTCTGGACGTCGTGTCAAAGCGAAAAAACCTTTTCTTTGGGGCCAGCATTCATCAGTTATGCTTGTCTTTTACTCTAACTGAAAAAGAAAAGGGTCCAGCCTTCCAACTGGCTATTCTATGGTTGCCTTAATTCATAGGAAGCCAAGAAGGGAAAAATTGGTAGGTTCAACAGTGTTGGACAAGGATAAACAGAACCATATCACATTAACTGTAATTTATAGCATTTCAACACATCCCTGCTCCTGCCAAAGCCAGCAAGATCAGCCCCCATTGGAAAAAAAGGGAGAATGGGGTAGTGCTGGGAGGTGGAATAGAGAATCTGAATTTCTATTTTCTAAGCCAGAGTTGAAGAATTAGAGACCCATCAGCACTTTCTTGAATGTTTTGCTTATTCATGCTACGAAAATAAATATCACAAAATATTTTCTGGACTCAGACTAGTCTGTTGCTGAAACCAAAGGCAACATGCTTCCAAACAGACTCACTGAGGCTCGTTTCACAAGGACAGACATTGTCAGGCTGGCAGGCGGCCACTGGAGGAGTTATTGAAATTCAATTCAAAATGATGTACTCTGCATGAAAATGCCCATTTATGAGCATTCAAAAGAATGAAGGATTTCATAGGAAGATGACAGCAATGACAATTTCTAGGACCCACCAGTGTTGCCTGGAGATGATTACCCTAAACACACATGCACACCCAGAGCTGTGCCGCAGAGTTTTCTAAAGGCTGGGACTGTTTGTGTTCAGATGGAATCTCTGTATTTGAAGTTATTTATTACAGGCTAAGTAAACAAATACATGCAATGGGGGTTGATGGAATTTGTAGCTAAAATACCCATAGCGGGGTTGACATCATGGATCCCAACCACCAGGCTCAGACCCGAGCCAAGGGTTGAGGGTACCCCTTTTCTAACATGAGCGCTTCCCAACACACTCAGAGCGAGAACATCTGGAAGTCATGTTCTCTCTGGAGTACCCCAGGAAACACTGATACCATTTTTTCCAGTGCATGACCTACCGCGTTTCCCTGAAAATAAGACCTAGCCAGACAATCAGCTCTAATGCGTCTTTTGTAGCAAAATTAATATAAGATCTGGTATTATATTATATTACACTACACTACATTACGTTACGTTACGTTACGTTACGTTACGTTACGTTACATTACATTACATTACATTACATTACATTATATTATATTATATTATATAAGACCGAGTCTTATATTATAATAAAGTAAGACCGGGTCTTATATGAATTTTTGCTCCAAAAGATGCATTAGAGCTGATTGTCCGGTTAGGTCTTATTTTCAGGGAAACACGTTAGGTGCAATTATTCTAACTTAAACTATGGCTATGTTATTGATATGTAATTTAACAACTCAACCTTAAATCTTGTCCTGTTTCGCTTTTTTTTAATCGTCTTTCTCTCCAATGAGATTGAAACAATCTCTATGAGGGCAGGGACTTCATCTTATTTGCTGCTGCCTTCCCACGGCCTGAACAAGCATCCTCAGGAGAAACACGGGGTCAATATGTATGTGCCTGGTCATTTCAGACTTGTAGCAAATTCATTGGTTACTACTGAATCTATTAGTGGAATAGATAGTAGCACCACAGATTTTAAAAGGAAATTATGAAAGAACAGAAGGCTCAGCAGTTGAGAAAAGTCTATCATTTCATCCTCTGCATTGAGAGACCACCATTATAACCTTAGAGGTGGGAATTTCTTAGATATTTCTTAAGTCTCCCTCTACTGAACACTTAGTAGCAATTGGTAGAAACAAAGTTTGAGAATCATCAGCCTACCCTATCGTGACACCGGTGACAACCTATGTGTAGAATGCAAGTCAGATTAGTAGACCTGAACCTCAGCTTGACTGATTGATGTCAATTAGTGACCACAGAATAAAGGTATTGCACAAAGTGATTCCATATAGTTGTGCAATGCTCCGAAGCCAAGGATGTCCAGTCCCCACTTCCACAAGGGTCTCAGGGTAGCCTTCTGTTGGGGGCAGGAGGAGGCATCATTTATTCATTTGATAAATAGTCGCTCAGGGCCTTCTTATGTGCCAGGCACTATCCTGGGCCCTGGAAAGACACTGATATAAGATCAAGTCTCAGTCCTTGGGGAGATTATTTTATTTTTGTGGAAGAGAAAGATAGTTTTAAAGAGTATAATAGAAGATCAGGTAGTGTTGGGAGCTATGAAGAAAAGTAAATGGAGGGGAAGTTACTGATGATAGTCTCCTTAGGAAAGCTTCTCTCGGGAGAGAACATTTGAACAAATACTTGGATTAAGTAAAAGCACACACTATATGATAATATGGGTCACTAACATCTGACGAGACCCCAGAGGGCTTTTTGGTCTGAAGCAACATCACACAATGACATAAAAACAATCAGACGGGAACAGTTCATTGCACAACCATATTGGAATGCTGAAAATCATTGGAAACATCTTGTTTCTTCCACAGGCTGGCAGAAATTTAGTGAGGTACACAGAAAAGGAGAAGACATAAGGACATATAAGTAAGGAAAATTCTAAAACATCTACATCTGCCTGGTTATAATAAAAAGCTATGGATAAGTTACTACATGAGACTCAAGTACATGTATATTTGCAAGAAGGTTTTACTCTTAACTCCTAAATATTATTTTTTGAATTATTTTCCATAGTTATCATGAAAAGAGAGGCAATATACGTTGCAGCAGAAATAGCACTAATTTGGGAGACAGAAAGACAGCAGGAAAAATCTTGGTTTTCTAACTTCTCAGCCACGTCATTTCACAAATGTTGTCTCTGTGTGTCAATTTCCACATTTGGTAAATAGCAATAGCCATCCTTGGTTTGTAGGGTTATGGTGAGAATTATCAATGCTGATATTTAGAAAGACCTAGCCTATCCTGCTAGTGGTGGAGATCAGATAGTAATGTTTACCATGCTCTACAGAAAATCAGAAAGAAAAAATACTTCCCCCCAAAATCAAAAAATAGCACCTAAGTTAAAATTTCCCCCACCCTCCCCTATATTTAAATTTTAATCCATCAACACGAATGCCCACAGTCCAGTCCACTCATGGATTAGGTATATATGATACAGTTGCTTTTAGGCGCACACACACACACACACACACACACACACTCACACACGCACAGAGTACACTTCTGTTTCAGAAGTGATTGTCTGTGCACAGTCTTTGGAAACTGTGAAGCTTCTGTATACTCAAAGAAAAACCAACTCAAACTAATTGGTGTCAACTCCAACCCAAATTAGTGCCATTAGGATCCACAGATTATTTTAAGAAGTTTAACCTTCCATAGAGCGTAAACCAACCTTGTAATAAGAGTGAGAACGGCACAGTACTACCTAGAGGAAGAAGGGTTTAATCTTTGCATATAAATGGATGTAAAACAATTATTTTTTTTCCAGTTAAACATTCCTCCTCCATGCATCCATCTACACATTCATCTAACCAATAGCTGTCTACTGAGTGTCTGTTATGTGTCAGGCACTGGTGTCCATGGTTAGGTTTCAGCAATAAATCAGAGCAATTCCATGCTCACCTCATAGAATAGTGTATATAAGTGCAAAAGATAGATGAACACAACTAACAATTGACTTTATGAGTAATTTGAGGTATCAATAAGTGCTATGAAGACACTTTTTTCAGGAGAAGTGGAGACCGAGCGATAGCACAATGGAGGTAGGATAGGGTATTAAACGGGGGTGACATGTGAGTCAACACACAGATAAAATGGAAGAGTGAGTGTAAAGATCTGAAGGAAGAGTATTCTAGGCAGAGAGGAAAGCAAGTACCAGGCCTCTGAGGAGAAAATGAGCTAGACATTTTCCAAGTGTAGCGAGAGGGCCACTGTGGCTGGAGCAGTGGACGAGGAAGAGAGGGGTGGGAAATGAGATGCAAGAGGGAGGCAGGGCCAGATCACAGAGGGCCTCATAGGCCATAGTAAGAATTTTATAATTTATTCTACATGTGAGGGAAAGCCTTTGAATTTTACATATTTGTTTATTTTCTAGTAAGGAAGTGATTTGATCTGATTTCCTTTTTCGACTCTAGTTGTTATGGGAGAAACAAAATCTGTGTGCCCTGTTGCAGGACATGGCAGGTTCTGGAGATGGAGAAAGAAGAGAAAAAGAACAGAGAATCACATTAGGAAGTTACTACAGTAGTACCCATGAAAGAATAGGCAATTTGATGCCTTAGACCAGCGAGTAGTAGGGGGCTGAGAGAAGCAATCAGATTTTAAAGTAGAGGGAACACAACCTCCTGTTGAAGATGTGGGTGTGAGGAAAAGAGAGAAATTGGGACTACATCTAATGTTTTCCCCTGGGCAGTGATAGCATAGATGAGGAAATAGGAAGAGCAGATCTAAAGGGGAAATCGGAGGACCTCTGGGGCATATTAATTTGAAATGCTCTTTACACATCCAGACAGAGAGGTTGAGCCATCAGATGCTGAGACAAAGATCCATGATTTGTTGCTGAGAGCTTCAGTGCAAAAATTCCAGGAGTAAGCATACAGTCAACGTGGTTTTCTTATCCCTTAAACTTTGGAAAAGTTTTCATTTTTCTCTCTCAAGAAGTAATCTCTTACTGACTTGACTAATTGAATTTATCTAGAATTCTATACTTCATAATTACAAATTCTATTACAAATATATATGAGGCATTTATTAAAATAGATCACAATGTTGGAGCAAAAAGCAAATCTCAACAGATTTCAAAGGAGTATGTGTTTCACCTCAGTGGAATTAAACTAGATATCAATAACAGAAAGATAACTAGAAAATCTCCAAATACTTGGAAATTAAACAACCTACTTCTACATAACCTGGGAGTTGAAGAACTAATTAAAGCGGAAATTAGAAATTATTTTGAACTAAGCAATTTAAAAAATGACAATATCATAATGTGTGGGATGTAGCTCAAGCAGTCTTTAGAGGCAAATTTTTAGCTCTAAATGCATATAATAGAAAAGAAGAGTGAAAGTAAATTATATGTGTTTCGATTCAATAAATATATTAGCAAATTAAACTCAAGGAAAATAAAAGAAAGAAAATGATACAGATTAGAGCAGAAAGCAAAGAAATAGACAATAGATGTATAATGGAGAAACCTATCAAAGCCAGAAGTTGATTCTTTGAAAAGATGAATAAATTGATAAATAAACCCTTAGCAAAACTGATCAAGAAAAAAGGGGGGCGCAGACAGAGAGAACACAAATTACCAATACCAGGATTTTAAAAGGCCACATCATTGCAGATTACATAGACATTAAAAGAATCATGATGTGTTATGTTGACTAACTTTATGGCGATAAATTAAACAAGTTTGATGAAATGGATAAATCCCTTGTAAAACACAACTTGTTAAAACTCACACAAGAAGAAACAAGAAATCTGTTAAAGAAATTGAATCTTTAACTAAAAACCTTCCCACAAAGAAAACTCCAGGTTCAGATGGTTTCATGGGTGAAGTTTTCCAAACATTTAAGCAGAAATAATAGCAATTTTATATAAACTCTTTCAGATTTAAAGAAAGGGGACATTTTTAATGAATGAAATCTTACCATTTGCAACAACATGGATGGACCTAGAGATTATTATGCTAAGTGAAATAAGTCAGACTGAGAAAGACAAATACCATATGATCTCACTTATATGTGGAATCTAAAGAACAGGATAAATGAGCAAACAAAACAGAAATAGACTCAGGGATATAGAAAGAAAAAAAACGTTGGTTCCTAGATGGAAGGGGGGAGAGGATGGGGGAGAAGGTGAAGGGATTAGAAAGAGCAAATTTGTAGACACAATATAGTCATGGGGATATGAAATACAGACTGGGGAATATAATCAACAATGCTGTAAAGATTATGTAAGGTGCCAGATGGGTACGGGTCTTATCTGGTGTATCTCTTCATAGACTGTAGAGGCCTGACAAAAGTGCTGTTCAACTGAAGCTGTCAAATACAAGAAAAAAAAAAAAATATATATATATATATATATATATTAATATATAGTCATGGGAGGTGGAGTATAGCATAGGGAAGATAGTCAATGGTATTGTAACAGGTATATAATATGTCAGAGGGGTAGTAGCTTGGGGGAGGAAGGTTATCACTTTGTGAGGGGTGTAACTGTCTAACTACTATGTTGCTTTGTACACCTGAAACCAAGGAAAGAAGGAAGGAAGAAAGGAAGGAAGGAAGGAAGGAAGGAAGGAAGGAAGGAAGGAAGGAAGGAAGGAAGGAAGGAAGGAAGGAAAGAAAGAAGGAAGGGAGGAAAGAGGGAGGGAGGGATGGAGGAAGGAAGGAAGGAGGGAAGGGAAGGGAAAGGAAGGAAAGGGAAGGGGGGAAAGGAAGGGAGGGAGGGAAGGAGGGAGGGAGGGAGGGAGGAAGGAAGGAGGGAGGGAGGGAGGGAAGGAAGGAAAGAAGGAAGGAAGGAAAGAGGGAGGGAGGGATGGAGGAAGGAGGGAAGGGAAGGGAAGGGAAGGGAAGGGAAGGGAAGGGAAGGGAAGGGAAGGGAAGGGAAGGGAAGGGAAGGGAGAGAAAGAAGGGAAGGAAGGAAGGAAGGAAGGAAGGAAGGAAGGAAGGAAGGAAGGAAGGAAGGAAAAAAGGAAGGAAGGAAGGAAGAAAGAAAGAAAGAAAGAAAGAAAGAAAGAAAGAAAGAAAGAAAGAAAGAAAGAAAGAAAGAAAGAAAGAAAGAAAGAAAGAAAGAAAGAAAGAAAATATTTTAAAATTCATTTAATGAGGTCAGCATAACCCTGGCACCAAAACATGACAAAATCATTACACGAAAAGAAACTACAGGCCAATCTCTTGCATCAACAAATAATAGGAGGGTAAAGGGGGACAAAATATATGGTGACAGAGGGAGACTGGACTATGGATGATAAACACAAAACGCAATATCCTGATGACGTATTATAGAATCGTACATTAGAAACTTATACAATATTATTAACTGTCACCACAATAAATTTAATTAAAAAAATAATAATAAAAGATGATTTCTTGAGAAAGTCAAGATATTCCTTTGCTTCGTGTCTATTTTGTTCAGTTAGACTAACTTGTAAGTACATCTGTGACATATTTGCTGGCTTAGAGAAAGATTTCAGGAAAGCCAATTTTTCAAACTGAAATGCTGCATTCAAAAGTAGGTAGGTGTCTAATGTTTGCCTGATATCCCCAAAGAATTTATTTGTGTTCCAAGGACAAAATTACTCACAATTCCTCTTTCTGGATCAAGTCCATCTTTTGGTCTATTTAAAGAAAGTGTTTAAAATTAAGAGATTAAAATGATATTGGCCTAGCTCACCCAAACTCATTTGCATGACAAATCTCTACTAACATACAGGATGGTAATGGTGAGATCATACCCCACTGTACGCTTGTGACAAGTTTCAGGTAAAAGCAGGCACACAGTCCTGTACTGAGAAGTATTCAGATACCATACAAGACTTGTGACCACTTGGCACCAATCATAGTGATGAAGAGCAGTAGTTTTGTTCAACAACAAATAGGAATACACTGCTTCAAGTTATTTTGATATAATAAACTGTTAATAAAAAGATAGTTTAATATTTTCTTGCTTATAAAACTTTAAAATATATTTGTGTGCCATTTTCTACATCTCAGTACCCCTGAAATATGCTCACCTTGATTTGGCCATTTTGGAACACAGGCCAGTTAGGCTAAACTGTCTGCAATGTACCTGAACAATCAAATTGGCTGGTTTATTTTCCTGAATTGACTGGATGTGTCCTACGTGCTTACAAACCAGCCAGCTGCAGTTGCCAAAGGGCAATAGTTCTCAAAGGGTGGTCCCAGACCAGCAACAGGAGCATTGCCTAGGAACTTGTCAGAAATGCAAGTTCTCTTAGAAATGCATTTCTGAGTTCCCTAACTCAGCTCAGTCTCATTAAATCAGAAACCAAATCATAAACACAGCAGTCCTGATTTTAACAAGCTTCTCCTGGTGTTCCTGATGTCCCCTCAAATTCAAGGACTACTGAGAGAACCACTGAGGATATAAGGGTTATCAGATTCATTTATTCATTCATTCATTCATTCATTCATTCATTCATCCTCTTCTTGCAACACATATGACATTATGTGCTCACATTCTCTAAGACAGAGTTGTCAAGGGAAAGAGAAGGAAAAAATGATGGGGAAATGCAAGGCTACAATAATTTGAAATCTCTCTAACTATTGGTAGGAGATCAGTACTTTTCACTGTGTTCTGGCTCTGACATAGACAAAATTGTTTGTGGAGTCGGGCATGAGCTCTGGACATGTTGGCTTTAACTCTACTCCTTACTCACTCAAGAATACTTAGAATTGCAAGTTGGTGGGAGTGATGGCACTGTCCACCATCATGACTTACATACAGGTAGAATAGCGGGTGGGTAAAAGCCTGGGCTCTGGTGCCTGGGTTTGGGGTTCACCTCCTCCTCTCATTAGCAGGGAGAACTTGGGCAAGCCTCTCAACCTTTTTGTTCCTCAATATCCTTATCTGTAAAACAGGAACAGTAATTGCTTTTATTTCACGGGGTTGTAAGGATTAAATGAAAGAATATGGGTAACTTTTGTTTTAATTAAAGTTTATTGGGGTGACAATGGTTAGTAAAGTTACAAGTGTACAACAGGTTTCAAGTGTACAATTCTGTAATACATCATCCATATATCACATTGTATGTTCACCACTCAGTCATTTCTCCTTCTTAGGATAGGACTTGGCTCATGGTAACTCCTCAATAAATGTTAGCAATTATTATTGTTAACATCGATACTATTAGATCAAACAAAAGGAATCTTTTCATAAATTTCATTTTATGATTGATGTATCAGACTGAGCCATTTTGATAACAAGTAACCGAAATTTAGAGCTAGAATAGGGAAAAAAGAGAATTTGCTGGTCTGTGGAAATAGTGGAAATGGTGGCATGAGTTGGCCTTAAGGATGAATGCAATCAGGGACTCAGATACACCTAGGACCCTCTCTCTGTCTCTATCCTCCCTGTATCACCTTCATTCTCTTAGAAAACAAGACTGGCTTCTTTCCCAGGGCAGGGACACGGTCACCAAGTGTTTCTGGTGAGGTTTTACAGTCTCACCATTTTGTGACCAGAGATGATCCAATTAAAACACTCCAAGGTCGGCCATGGACCCACTTGGGTCATTGCACTTCTTGGGATCAATTTGTCTGGCCAGGGAAAAACTCTGTCCCATTCCACCCACTAGACTTGGCAGTAGCACCAATCTACCATGAGTTTTGCTGAGGATTTATATCCCTTTGAGGTTAGCCTTGAGCAGCCTTCCTGAACCATCTGGCTTGAGAGAAATAACCAACCATTTTATTCCTTCTTCCTGTTGTTGCTGTCATTCTGACCATGTCACAATCTGGTTCTTGATGAGTGTTCCATCTTTCATGGCTTTTGTTGAGTTTGACCCCAGGCTGAAAATGGGACGTGTGTTTATTTTACCTGACAAAGTACCCATGGCTGAAAGGCTTGAAGCACTGGAGTACTGTACTTTTTCCCCCTCCAGATGGGGCTGTAATTATAATTTAACTGTCTGGGTCCAACTTAAGGTGAGGAAAAGATATATTAAGTTTGCACACATGTTATTCCCCTACCCCCACCCACATCCCTTCGGCTCTCCACATTTCATATGCAACCATCTTTTGGGGGACGTGCTTGTGTATGTATGTGTGTGTACACACAGTCGCGTTACAATTCTCATTTTGCAAAGTTTATGCAAAAACCAAACACCTGGGTTCAGAGTTTCCTAAAGGAGTCATCTGAAGTAGGTGCTTTATGCCAAAATGTCACAAAGATTTATGTGCTTTCATTTGTGCATTAAATTGAGGACAGGTGGGAGAATGCTCAAGCCTGAGAAAAACTGATAGCTCTTTTCTCCCTTAGAAAAGAGAGGGCTGTTATGACTACTGCATGTTTAGATAAAATAGATACAGACCTTGGAAAAAAGAGAGAGGGTTCATGTTTGAGAAGCAATATTTCAGCAATCAAATAATTACCTCTGCGATCATGTTTCTCACAAATGGGAACCCTGGACTGGGATCCCAAGGTGAGCCACGCCCCCAATTCAAACAGAACAGGCAATACCATACCCAAACAGCCAAGAAAATGGCCCCACCTCCATTCAAGCTTGCTGAGAAAGGTTCTCTGGAATTGAAGCAAATGGCGGCCTCAATACATTCCATTTTAATGGCTTGCAACAGAGTCAGTTACACATATGTAACCACTCATTTTTTAATTTGATTCTTGTTTCAAACACCTTTTCAGGACCCAATACATCTAAAAAATGTCATCACTTGATAGGTCGCTACTCTATGCCTGGCCTTGAAACAAGCGAATTGATGTGCTGACTCTTCACCTGGATTTGAAATAAGAGTATGAATTTGCATTTCAGAAAGGGAACTCTATTTGGAAAACACAGTCAAGCCAGATTTTTCACAAAGAGAAATGAGAGCTACGCTTGGAAAGCCTGGTGGCCAGCCGCCCTGGGAGGGACACAACTTGTCCCTGGGATGACCTAGAGGCAGATTGAAGAAATCCAAATTATTCTGTACACTGGGTCCCTTGAGGTTCAAACTGAGCTTCTGAATCAAATATTTATTAAACCATTGACTGATTTCTGATGCAAGAATTTTCCCTTTGGAAACCAGATCTGTGTTCACACCGAGGGGCAAAGGACAGACAATTAGTCCCTGTTTCTGCAGATTTCACTCAATTAGCTGGATACAAATGAAATTTGAAACCTCCTAATGATTTCTGATCTTTTCTTTCGTAGGCAATTACTAGAATTTTAGTGATCTGTCTGTCATCTAAGATGAACACTAAATATAATAACCAGATAGTAAGAAATGCTTAACAAGCAATGAGGAAAGCCCTCAGATAAAATATCCTATAACTCCCAGACATTTTTGTATGAGCGATATGTATGTGTTTGTGGGAGTGATAACTATGACCGTTGAAGGGAGGTAGATAAAGAAAGACATTTTATAAATTGGAGATAAATGGTGTTAATAGTTCAATAAGATAAATGCTTCTCTCTTAAAATGGATTCCAGAAGGAATTGCAACACAGGAACTGATACAACATTTTTTTTTCTCTATTCTAGAAAAACACAGTATCTTACACCGAGATTGGAGAGCGGTGTATGATAGCCTGAACAACATTGGGATGATGCTCTATTTACTTTCTAGAATGTGTACATTTTTTCTAGTATTACTTTTTAGCTAAAGTTTTGATTAAAATTCCACTGCTTAGTGAGAATTGTCCAAGGTTATTTTATAATTTAAAAACAAACAAAAATCTATTCTCTGCGTTGTTTTAAAAGCATGCCTTAAAAGACAGCCCTACCTTAAATGTACACAGTTCTTTATAACAATGGATCTTAACCATTTTTGAGATATACAACCCAAACATACAAATAATTGCTTACAGTATCAGTGAATTCATGGATCGTCTAATGCCCATTCCCAGATGCTTTACAGGGTAATTTAGTCAGGGTACCATCCTCAGCTCTGCGATCCTTGCTTATACCATTGCTCTTTACAATAATTGCTTATACAACTCCCAGCTCTGCACTTTGCACTTTCACCTACAGTTTCTCACTTGATCCAAATAACAGTCATCTGAGTCAGCCAGAGTCTCTGGCCAGGCCTGAGAACCCAGATATGACCACTGCCAACTAGTCCAGAAGGTCTTACTTTCTCTACTCCCTCTACCCTGACTCTCGATCCCTAGCATCACTTTCCCAGGTAGAATTGTCATTAAGGTTACACTACGCCTTGTTTGGTAGGCTGTGTGGGCAGAGTATGAAATACATTTTCCCAGGAAGAAATGGCCAGAATTGTTTATGTTCCCAGTCTATATTCCCACCATGCATAATGGATGGAGGGTGCTAGCACCTCACCTCCATGTTAAATTTCCACGTGAGAAAATTCAGTGTGGCTCTTTGGGGAGGGTGGGGTAATTCTCCTTGTCATGGTAACACTAGAAACATGCTGTCCCAAATCTCTGGGACAAATAACTCCCTTATTTCTCTATCATTGGCAATGACCACCGTCATCACTTAAAATAATAAAAAAACAAGAGCTAACTATGAGCACTGATTTTGTACCAAGCACTTCATATGCATTGACTTCTTTAATCCTCACAAAAATCCTATTCAGTAGTGGTATTATTTCATACTTCCCACCACTGAGGAACCTGAGACACAGAAAGGTTTGTTTGTTTGTTTGTTTTTGGCATATTTGTATTTGTATTTTATTTTTGGCTCCTTATCACAGCCACTAAAGATTAGACCAGGACTCAGATCCCAGCTATCGGTCCAAGCTCTGACCACCTGACTCCATTTAGCAATGAGAAGAAAAAAAATACACTCACTTATACATAAATGAACATATATAATTTATATATATACATAGATAGATGACATAGATATAGATGATATAGATATAGATATAGATATAGATATAGATATAGATATAGATATAGATATATAGATATACATAGGGTCTTCACCAACATTTTTATTTATTTTACTTATGTGAATATGCAGTCCAGAAGATCCCATTCAGTTGATGGGACATAGAGTTTGAGAAGCTGGAAGGTGTAGAGTGAGGATAGGCAGAGGCTATTGTGGACTCAGCCATGAAGGAAAGCCACAGGTCAATTTCTTCTCTTTGTTCACCACCGACATAGCAAGGTGTTGTGGGGTCACATAAGGAGGAGGGTACAGGTGGAGGTGACGGGATGGTTCCAAAGGGTAAAGAACAAAGAAAAAAAAGGGAATGCCATGTGATTCCACTCAGCTGTAGCCAGAAAGTCCAGAATGGCTCGCAACCAATGGCTGCTGTCCACTGGAGGACGTAAGGTGAGACTGCTCCTGGGTATATATTTGTGCCTTTTGTTATGCTACCTACATGCCTGTATCAGACTGTGCCCAATAAAGCTCACAACAAGGGCGTTTGGTTCCAAAGTCAGCAAGGCCAAACTTGACAAGAATTGAGCTCTCCCTGTTCATCCCTGGAACTATGCGTGGAGTACAATACTGTTAGTGAGGGCAACACAGCCAATCTGTCCACTGGTATGGAAAGAGGCTTCTTTTTCATCAGGGCAGCACCGCAGGAAGTAGTTGGTTTGAATTTAAGGGTCATGTCCTTCAAACAATATAGATTTGTAAATAGCAGAACTTCCTTCAACATAGGCAGGTTGCTCATACTAGGAGATACACTAAGAAAACAGAACAGAATAAGAAAACATCAGATTCCTAATTCCCAACTTATGCCCACCTAAGGCATAACCCAACTGAAGGGAATGATGCCCAACATTGATCTGAGTGGACATGGTTCATTTGACTAAGTTAAACATGTACAAAAGGGATTTCACTGATATCCTCATAGGTAAGGCTGGTGCTTAATTACACATTGGTGGGCTCAGCTGGTCAGTGAAAGTTCTAATTGTTCAGTGCCCAGAGTGCCTTACTGTACCAGTTGAAAGTTGACTATCCCCCTCTCTGAGTGCACATGTGAAGCCATACAGATGGACCTGCATATGGGGACACACTTACCTCTCCATCACTGCAGCATAGGCATTACCTCTGGGTCTCCCTAGCTTTAAGGGTACATAATGTTAATCCTCCAAAGTCTGGTTCAAATGCTAGCTGCTCTGGGCAGCCTTCTTTTGTTCTCTCTAACTGGGCATGATCTCTCCTTCTTACTGCTGTCCTTTTGCCATTTCTTCCATTCTGCCTTTTATTATAGGTGATTGGAGGTCTGACGTCCTGTCTAGGAGGTGAACTCATAGATCCTTAGTGACCCCTTTTTCAAGAATATTTAAGGGTTGACTTTTACAAAGTCAGTGTTCAATAAATTTTTCATAGAAAATAAAATCGTAAGTGAATGAATGAGTGATTTCATTGATGTGTGTGGACCAGAGAGAGCCATGAAAAAAAAAATGAATCAAATGTGAAAACACTAGTTATATTAGCATGAAATGTATTACCTCCTGAGGGTTTAATGTTACCAAACCATTCTTGTCTGTGTTCCCCAGTCTCTCCTTCCAATTCCCCAATCCCAACTGCCACTATCAAAAAGTTAAAATAGAAAACCACTGAATGACAACGGAATTACAAAATTTAGGATTTGGAATCTGTCCTGGTAAATATGGCAGGTGTTGAGTCAAGACATCTGCCTATGAACTTTTCTCTTAAAAGACCACACAAAAGTTCCCTCTTCTCTCTCTCTCTCTCTCTCTCTCTCTCTCTCTCTCTCTCTCTCTCTCTCTCTCTGCCTGCTTGCTCACTGCCTATTCTCTCCCCCTTAATTTACTAATTTCCTAATTACCCTAATATCGTACCAGGAAGTAACTTCCTCCTCTGGCTCCATTTTGCCCTGGAGGGAATATAATTTCAGTACCACTTTCCTCCATGGAAGTCAAAGGGCCAGAGTCAGACTCATCTTTCATAGATTCAGCATAAACAGGACAAACTCTCTCCCAGGACTTTGAACCTTGGTCTCAGAACTCAAGGGCAGGAGGTCAGGCCCCCAAATAGCAACTCATTTGATCAGAGAGACCTGGCTGTGGCTTTGCTTCCCTTTCTGCTCCCATCTTCCTGACCCTTCCACCAGCCCTCGACACCTGCTCACCATTCTATGTTCTCATTCCTCTCTCTATGAGCTTCCTATTAGCCTCCTAATAAGTTCCACAAGGCTTCAATTAGCCCAAATCAGTTCATATGGCTAGTAACCAAAACTTCAAACCAAGAGGTTCTTCAGAAAGAAATGTTCTTTATATGCTCTGGTTCCACATACACTGAGATGGTTTAAACCACTACAGACAAGTGCCTTGAGCTGCTAACTAGTCTTGTCACTAGCAGAAAATCAACTTCTGCAAGTGAGGGGTTGTGCCTTCTGGGCACATGCCCTTCTGCCAGCATGAATCTAGCTGCCCCTCAATATCACAGCCTATTTTGTGGGGTGTCTCCTTGCAAACAATTTAAAAGCTGACTCAGATGAAAATATCCTACACACAAACACACACTCACACACACACACAAAGACGCGCATGCCAGCAGCAACTACTTCTGCTGTTTTATCAAGGATGAGAAGGTTTATTGCACCATGTTGTAATGGACCAATCCTTTCTCTAAAGATAATTAGTTTGTTGCATTAGTGAACCTAACTCGTTCACTCAATCCCCTTGGGGAAACCCCAGTACTATTACTTAACTACCTTTAGGGGAATATTGAAAATGACTCCATTCAATTGGACTTAACTGGCTAAAGTAGCCAAATCAAAGCTTCAGAGTCCAACCCAAATATTTCCTTTTTTGGTTCTTAGGCACATAATTACATATGATTTACAATGACGCACAAAATTTCCGGAAATAAAAGCAGGAGTCTTTGTTCAAAATTTCATCCAATCCAGAAAAAATATACCCAGGCAACAGAAGACAGATGTCATAAACATGGGACACGTGAGGTTGAAAACTGTTTGCTGAGTACGTCTTTACTATCCCCTGAAATCCCATAAAGGGCAGGAAAGCAGATCTCCTGTGCTGCACAGGGAGAAAATAAAGTTCTCAGTGGCTGTGAAGCCTCTTGTATTGCTCTGACCACTTCCTTCTCAGTGATTCAGTGATTAGAAATAATTCCCCACAGTATGAAGCTACCTGCAGAGGAGCAAGCTCAGAGGGAGGGGTTTATGTGTAAAGGCGGCAGGGAGAGAACCAAACCTTGTGGGGTCTTAGAGAAACACTCAAGGTAAAGAATGCATTGGAAAACATACTGCAGTTTTGCAGTGGAACTAGAATAGCCACATAAATGTGTAGAGGCTGGGGGATTTGCTGCTCAGGACTTGGCCTCTAGGGAAGATGGGAAGGTAGAAGTATCATGTTGGCTCACAAGGGAAGTTTAAGCAACCAAATATTAAACTGCTTATCTGAGCTGAACTTGTGAACTGCTGAGTTTTCCCCATCCTGGATAATAATAGCTGTGTGCAATTATCAGCTCTAAATAACAACCATCGTTGAAAGGAAACTGGGCCAAAATACTGATTGGGGTTTTGCAAGGATTTATGGGTGAAATCATTTGCATGAAGTTGACCCTGGGCATATTTTTCCCATCATCACCCTCTCAAAAAAAAAAAAAAAAAAAAAAAGGTTCCCTCCAAGCACAAATGGATAAATTGGCTTCTTTGGGTTGAGTGGGATCCTTGTTCTAGAAGGAGAGGCTCATATCCCATCTTCCAATCTAAGTAGACAGATGAGACACCTCTATCTCTGATGTAGGGCCTGCAAGCCTCCCTATGCTTGGGTGCTTGCATATCTCTTCAGCCTACGTCATACCTCTCCTCTTCTCACAGCTCTGGTATACCTGCCATTCAGCCTCAACCACATCTGAGACCTTATTCTCTACCCATTCTGTGTCTTGTGTTTGCCGTTTCTCTGCCTGGAATGCTCCCTCCCATAGCTGACTCCTCTTCTCTTCGCTCAACATTTAAAAGTCAACCCCCACAAGGAACACTTCCCTGAGAATCTCTTGAGTAGTTCCCATCTTATTATCTTCTAGAGCAGAGTCATCAAGTTATGGCCTGAGGGTCAAATCTGGTAGTCCACCTGCTTGTGTAAATAAATTTGATTGGAACATAGCCATGCCCATTCATTTACACGTAGTCTGTGGCTGCCTTCACACTGCAATGGTAGAGCTGAGTAGTTGTGACAGAGACTACATGGCCTCCAAAGCCAGAAACACTACCCCTTATAAAAAAAAAAAAAGTTGATGAATCCCAAATTCCATAGATTTAACACACGCTATAATTATTTTCTCTCTACTCATTTATTATTATTTCCAATCAAAACAGTATGTCCAGGTACACAGAATCTTGTTGGTCTTGTCCCCAACAGCCAGCCTGCTGCCTGGCACAAAGACTGCACACAACACTAAAACTAAGCAGGGTTTACTGCACCTATTTTCGAGATGGAAATGTTGAGTGCATATGAGAGGAAAGTTATCTGTGCTGGAGGGGTTTCCCTGGAGGTGGGCTATTATTCCTTTTGCTTTAATTTTCTTTATGGCCCTTATCTATATTGGTAAGTTTAGAATCTGTCCCTCCAACTGGAATGTGAGCTCCAAGAGGCCAGCTGCTATTTTTTCCTATCTTGTTCATCATAGTGTCAGCAGCACCTTGAACAGTGCCTAGAACCTAGTAAAAGCTCAATAAACAAGTTAAGTGACTGAGCAAATGAGTGGTGGGTATTCTTAACTCTAGAAGGCAGTGTTTTTAACTCTATCCCAGAGCTGGTCGAACAGTGCATTGCACACTAAACATGACTATAATTATAAGGAATAAGCATACATATTGTTTCTCAAAATTATATGGTCACGTTCCAGTTAGTCACGTCAATAGAGGGGTGCCCTAGCTCTGGAAATCCTGAAAACAAATGGTCCAGGTACCCATTCTGTTTGGATGAAAGAGACCACCCTTTGTGTAGCTGTGACATCCCAGTGGGGATTTTATTTTTCCTAAATCAGTCAATTCTCCCCTTTAAGAAGACAAGGTAGCCATGTTTGGGGAGAGCATTATAAATATTATGAATCTCAGGCCTAGACTTGAATCTACCATTTATTGGTTATATGACCCGGGAATAAATTCAGTAACTCTCTCAGTGTGCCCATTCATTAAATAGTGGCACAAATATCAACCTTCCTGGATTGTTCTGAAATAATGTGTGTCAGAATTTATAGAGTATGATACACTGTGTAGGTCTATAAGGAACTGTTCATATCATCAGTAGCCTCATCAATAATAATAACTTCAAAACAGAGTTTGTGTTCAAGAACCCACAGAACTAGTATATAATAGTAGTTAAGAGTGTAAACTCTGAGAAATCAGTTGCATTTGTATATACCAATAATAAAACATCAGAAGGAGAAATTAAAAAAAAAAAACAATACCATTTACAATTGCTCCAAAGACTATAAAATTAAAATACTTGGGAATAAATTTAACCAAAGAAGTAAAAGATCTGTTCTCAGAAAATTATAAGACACTGAAGAAAGAAATTAAAGAAGATACAAATAGATGGAAACACATACCACGTTCATGGATAGGAAGAATTAATATAGTTAAAATGTCCATACTGCCTAAGGCAATATACGTATTCAATGCAATTCCTATCAAACTACCAATGACGTTTTTCACAGAAATAGAACACATAATCCTAAAATTTATATGGGACCGTAAAAGACCCTGGATAGCCTCAGCAAACTTGAGAACTAAGAACAAAGTGGGAGGTATAACAATACCTGACACCAAATTATACTACAAGTCTACAGTAATCAAAACAGCATGGTACTGGTATAAAAACAGACACATAGATCAATGGAACAGAATAGAGAGTCCAGAAATAAATCCATGTCTATATAGCCATTTAATCTACGACAATAGAAGCAAGAATGTACGGTGGGGTAAAGACAGTCTATTCAATAAATGGTGCTGGGAAACCTGGACAGACACATGCAAAAAAAATGAAACTGGACAACCTCCTTACACCATATACAAAAATAAATTCAAAATGGCTTAAAGACTTAAATGTAAGATCTGAAACCATAAAATACCTAGAAGAAAATATAGGAAGAAACTTCACAGACATTACCTGGAGTAAGATTTTTACTGATATATCCCCTCGCACGAGGGAAGTAAGAGAAAAAATAAACATGTGGATTACATCAAACTAAAAAGCTTTTTCACAGCAAAAGAAACCATCAATAAAACAAAAAGGGATCCTACTGAATGGGAAGATATTTGCCAATGATATATCTGAAAAGGGTTAATATCACAAATCTATAAAAAAAAACTCACTCAACTCAACTCCAAAAAACAAACAACCCAATTAAAAAATGGGCAGAGGACTTGAAGAGACATTTTTCTAAAAAGGACATACAGATGGCAAACAGACATATGAAGAAATGCTCAACCTCACTAACCATCAGAGAAATGCAAATAAAAACCACAATGAGATACCACCTCACCCCAGTCAAAATGGCTATCATCAATAAATCAACACACAACAAGTGCTGGCGCGGATGTGGAGAAAAGGGAACGCTTGTGCACTGTTGGTGGGATTGCAGATTGGTACAGCCACTATGGAAAACAGTATGGAGGTATGTCAGAAATCTGAAACTGGAACTACCCTATGATCCAGTAATTCCACTCCTAGATATCTATCCGGAGAAATCCAAAACTCTAATTCAAAAATCTATATGCTCTCCTATGTTTATTGCAGCACTATACACAATAGCCAAGACATGGAAACAACCGAAATGCCCATCGGCAGATGACTGGATTAAGAAACTGTGGTACATTTATACAATGGAGTATTACGCAGCCATAAAGAAGAAAGAAATCTTACCATTTGCAACAACATGGATGGACCTAGAGAACATTATGTTAAGTGAAATAAGTCAGACAAAGACAAATACCATATGATCTCACTTATATGCAGAATCTAAAGAAGAGAATAAGTAAATGAACTAATCAGAAACAGTTTTGGAGACAAAGAGGCAAAACTGGGGGTTGCTAGATGCGTGGGGAGGTGGGGATAAGGGGGAAGGTGAGGGGATTAGAAAACAGTCGAAACCACAAGTTGGCCACGGGGTTTTGAAAATTAGTTTGGGGAACGTAGTCAATAATGTTGTAAAGACTTTGTAGAGTATCCGATGGACATGTGTCCCATATGGGAGACCACCTCAGGGATGATGTAGATGCCTGATCACTGCACTGTACACCTGAAGCTGAAGCTGAACAATAATGAATGCCAACTATAATTTTATATATGTATATATATGTATATATATACTTACAGAAGTGAAGTACAGCATTAGGAATAGAGACAGTGGAAATGTAATGGCTCGGTGCGATGTCAGATGGATAGTGGATGGGGGGAGGGGGGTCCACACAGTGTGAGGGATATAAATGATAAACGTCTAAGTGTTACTTTGTCTTGTGCACCTGAAACTAATAAATAAATAAAAAGAGTGTAAACTCTGAATCTAAACTACCTAAGCACAAACCCTAGTTCTGCCATTTAGTAGCTCTCCGATCTTAGGTAAGTTGTTATTATTATTATTGTTATTATTATTATTATTATTATTATTATTATTACTTTTACTCCTCAAGGCCCTGAGAACTTTCTCTGCAAATTCCAGGCATAACCTCATAGCTAAATGGTGATGATACTGGGAATAAAATATGAGTCAGATCGCTAGTCAACATCTCCAGACCTTCTCTCTAAACCATCTCAACCTGTAGCTGGTTCTCTATCACCTTCTGCAAAATGGCGCCTTTCAATGATTGTTAGGACTATGGCCAAAATACGTGAAAAGAAGTTAAGTGAAAAGTGAGCTTGAAGCACCAGCAGTTGGTCTGTGAGAGGCATAGAGAAGGTAGTCAAGGGGTAGAACCTTGTTTTAAAGTATTGATGCCCCCACCAATCAATGGCACAGACCCCACTCCATTCCCCAAGATTATACTAGAAGTTGGAGCCTTAGCTGGGAAGGAAATATAAGGAGGCATACTAACATGGTTTTTCTTTGAATGGCCTCTTTCTTTCCATCTGTAAAGTCAAGGCCAATGACGAGACTCTCTTAAGGAACACAGTCCAGGCTTGAGACTCTCTTCACCAAGTTTTGACTGAGCCGGAGACATGCCTTCCATGTTGAATATTCACCTGTCTTCAATTAACCTTACCACCATCACCTTGGGCATAATGAATTGACCTTATGAAGTTTTCTCCATTCTTTTCGGATCCACTTAAATCCCTTCAGCTTGAGTGACACTTTGGGCAAGTTTTCATGAATGGGTCAGAGGAAAAATGCGCCTGAGTTCCATGCCTAATCAGAGTATATACATTTTTCATTTAGGCTGCCATAAGCCTTTTTTATTAATATATTTAGTCAGTATGGGGATTACTATTAGATATTCATGTTTCTAAAACTTCATCCTAAGGATAAGACAAGCAGGAATTTGCTTCCAAAGCAACTTACTGTTGCTACCTCTCGGTAATTGAAGGTTTTAATACAGTGACTTATCCTTAAGCCTCTGGATAATCCAAGCAAACTCTAGGTGTCAGAAAATGGAAGCAACTCTCCTACATTTTGCCATGTATCCAAGACGGCGTTAATAGAGTCTAGCTAAAGTAAAGACCATTTCAAAACTGGAGAATCGGAGAATGAGACATGAGCAAACCAAGGATCCCACATAAATCCTCTGTGGAACCAGGAAATGAGCATCTAGTTGAAAAATGTGCCTGTTTTTCTCTTTCCACACCCCTTCCTACCGTCTCAATGTAACATTAAGATTTAGCCCTAAATAACTGAAGCATGGGATAGAGCCACAAAATACAGGCAGCGAAAAATCTTTACTGGAGTGCACCAATAAAGATAATCCCGTTCATGCTGACGATGGCACCTTTTTTGTCACCAACCCCTTACAGCCTGACAGAGATGGGGAGGGAATGGGAATTCCAAGAGCAAATAAAGACCCCTTTTGGGTGTAAAACAATCAGCAGCAGAAGGCACTTCTGAAGCCCCGACCTCAGGCAAGCTGGGAGAGACAATGTACATGTTTCAGATGGGGTACTGCTCTCACAGGCAGTCAGAACATAGCTGTCTGTTGCCAGAAACCATTCATCAGACTCTGCAGAAAAGGCTGTCAGCTTGGCCTACAGGCCTCAAGCCAGCCTGTCAGGATACAGGCTAACAGCCAGAGTGTCAGGGGCTGCGGCTGGTAGCCAACCAGAACTCTGATGTCTAAGAGTTGGCCAGATGGTATGTGAGGGTGGCCAGTGGGCTCTGAAACCATACACTCTGCGCCGAGGTCACCAGTTCTGAAAGCAAGCTGGCCGTTAGTGTATCTCTAATAAAGATGGAGGTAGACATTTTATATTGTTAAAAAAAAAATTGTTCAAATTATTTCAGTATTTGTTTTGTTTAAATTTCCATTACACATGCTTTTCATTATGCAACTCAATTAGCGTATAAAAGATTTTTCTGTTTAAAATGTTTAAATGAACATAATTGTTCAATTTGGAAAGATTACAATGCTTTTATTTAATTAACACTGCAATAAATACATCGCTCTATAATGAACCCCATACTTTTAGGCCATTAGCCATTCAATAAATTTGCAATATGGAAGGTTCTTTATGAAGAAGAAGATAAATAAAGCTATTTAAATGAATGTACGACAACTATGAAGCTAAGCAGCAAATTATAGCTTTTTGCTTCTCATCCGCTAGAGTTGTACCTTGATTACAAACATATGTGACTGTAATAAACAGCATATATTTCAATTATTATTTTGAGCATGAGGTACACTAGACATTAAAGAAAAATCCTGCACTGTTGGGGCCGGATGTAGTCCATGACATCTTCCCAACGAGAGGCTCTTTCAGAATTTGTCCAACAGCTCACCTGTAGTTGGCCTTATCAAATCAGACTGGACCTGCCCGAACAAAGATAATCTACGGCCAGCAGAACCAGCTGGTCCTACTGACAATCACAAAGTGAAAGCCACTCTCCCCTCCCATGATGCTCCCTGACACGGAGGGAGTACCCCTTTAATGGTGACAGCTCTTGAGAGGTCTCAAAGCAGCGGGGGGCATGTCTGTGAGGGCCATGAGCTTCTAGAACCTTCTAGAACCTGCCCTCCCTTGCTTACTACCTTCTTTCACATCAACTACAGCTAAGAGGACAAACTTTTCCATGTGTATCAACCTCATCTAAACACCTTCAGCTCCTTCTAACGCTGAGTCCTGCAAGTTTGCCATACACAGCAGGTACAGATTAGCCCAGATTTCAGACGAAGTCACTGAGGATTGGAGAGGGTAAGTGTTTGCATGCAGTCCTAGCGCAGAGATGGGAATTTAATTGTGTCTCTTATTCAGTGCACCGTATTAGTATTGGTAGCTATCATATTAAAAATACCAATAACTAAAATAATGTATTAACATTGACAATAAGGACCACTATTATTATGAGTGATTAGTATATACCAGGATTATCATATTGCATTGTGTACATGAAGAAATTGAAGCTTAGATGTGTGGGGAATCTGGCCCAAGGTCACAGGAAGAAAGGGGCAAGTCAAGCCCAAGTTCCTCAGCTCCTCCCAGGGTTCTCTCCTCAAGTGGTACTTGGGCAGGTCCCCAAAGTCCTTCAGTTGGCTTACTTAGTGTCCTTGCCTTTGCTCTTTTTAATATTTTATTCCGGTGTTTGTGGCCTCTCACAGGAAAATCATAGAATGACCATAAATAAGAACTCCTCTTTAACCTTCTTCTGCCTACCTATCAGGAAAGACAGTGGCCCACACGCCATGCAATGGGAACTGCCGTTGGTATTCAACTGGCCATGTTTGGCTCATAATAACAAGAGCGTTTAGGAACACCCACCAAAGTGCACGTGGATGTGGAGTGGACAGGCCTGGGTTAAAGTCCCGCCTCTACTACTGACTAAGCTTCGGGACTGCGACCGCATCACTGAGCTTCCCTGTGCCTCATTTTCCTCAACTATAAAATGTAAATCATAATAATTCCTACCTTCATACAGTTATGATGAAATACAAATCAGATAACCAAATTTATCTACACTGGCTTAGTATGCAGCATATAGTAAACATATAGTAGCTAGCATATAATAAATGCTGATGGAAAGATCTTGGTTTCACACAACAGGTTTAGAGAAAATCTAAACAATCCAGTCGAACATTCAGTAAATATATATTGAGCATTTTTACAAGTATTTCAGGATACTGCTCTAGGCATTTGAGATAGAAAGATGAAGTTTCTGCCCAGGTTCTTTGTAGTTTGTTGGGGGACAGGGGGAGGAGGAAAGGCATAAAATAAATAACTAGACAAATTTATATATACTGGGGTGCCAAAAAATGTATACAAGGGCACTTTGGTCAACGTTGCTCAAGCCGTATTTCGCCGTAATCAGAAGTGTCTGGACGCTGATGGCAACCACTTTGAGCACCTCTTGTAATTGCAGAAGTCAAACGTGACTTAGATTCATCTTTTATTACTGGTATATATTGAGTATTATAATTTTAATACAATTTTCCTTTCTTAAAACGTGTATACGTTTTTCTGGCACCCTCTGTATATATTATTTCAAGTTGTGACACAAATAAGGAGAGGTGAAAGAATTGAACTATGAGGGTGAAGTTAAGGCTATTCAAAGAGGTGACATTTAAGCGAAGTTCTGAATGAAGGTTCTGGTGATCGGGCACATATTGTGGTGCCTGAGACACTGTAGGAAGTCAACAAACACGCAGTAGGGATATACCAGTGGTCCAGTCTGTGGCCGGATATGTTTGTTTCACCATACAGCCATTTAAGAGGACCTGCTGCACAATAGGCAGTAGGGGAGGAGAGAGAAATTGCCTTTAGGTTCAAACCAGCTTGTGATAAAGGGTTGGCATGGTGGCCTTTTCTAGATTCCAGAACATGCCAGGACCCAGATCTCTCTTCTGAGAAGATGAGCATGGAGTATGAGAGAGAAAGTAAATCAGGCTTGGAACCAGGTGACAGATGTGGCCATGGGTCTACTGGCCAGGATGCTGATGGAAGCATAAATTAATACAACTATTTTAGAAAACGATATTTAGTAATTCCTACTAAATCTAAATCTAACCTATAACTCATCAATTCTAGTTCTAGGTATTTATCCAAGAGAAATAGAAACACGTCCACCAAAGAACACGTACAAGAACGTTCACAGCTGCTTTTTTGAAAATTGCCCCAAACTGGAAACCACCTAAATGTTCATAAACAGGCAAATGAATAGATAAATTGTTATACATTGATACAATAGAATACTACACAGCAGTAGGGAAACCAAATGACTGGTATACACAATAACATGAATAAATTTCAAAGTCATTATACTGAGCAAAAGCCAGACATAAAAGAGTACATACTGTATTATTCCATTTGTGTGAAGTTCAAGATCAAGCAAAGCTAATCAATGGTGATAGAAGCCAGAAGAGTGGTTACTAGGAAGAGTATTGACTGGTACTGGACCCAATGAAACCATCCAAGGTGCTGGAAATATTCTGTATCTTGTTCTGGTTGGTAACATACAGGCATAACAATTTATACATTCACATAAATAAAAATTCATGGAGCTATACCTTTTGGCACATGACTGGAGCTTTATTTACTACTAAGGAGTGGGAAAAATTTGGAATGATGATACGTTAAAGCCTATTTTCTTTTTTTAAATATTTTTTTTTCAATTATAGTTGACATACAATATTGTACTAATTTAGGCATGCAACATAGTGTTTAGGCATTTATATAACTTACAAAATGATCACCCTGATAGATCTAGTACCCATCTGACACCATACAGTTATTACAACATTATTGACTATATTCCCTATGCTTATATTTTACATCCCCATGACTATTTTATAAGTACCAATTTGTACATCTTAATCCCTTCCCCTTTTCACCCACACCCCCAACCTCCTTCCATCTGGCAACCATCAAAATGTTCTCTGTATCTATGAGTTTATTTCTGTTTTGTTTGTTCTGTTCTTTAGATTCTACATATAAGTGAAATTATATGGCATTTGTCTTTTCTGTCTGACTTACTCCACTCAGCACAATAACCTCGAGATCCATCCATGTTATGCAGATGGCAAAATTTCATTCTTTTTATGGCTGAGCAATATTCCATTGTATATATGTACACCCAGGCTGCCTCCACATCTTGGACATTGTAAACAATGCTGCAATGAACATATGGATGTACATGTCCCTTCAAAATAGTGTTTTGTGTTTCTTTGGATAAATACCCAGAACTGGTATTACTGGGTTCTTCACTGTCTCTTCTTATCGCCTTTGTTTTAAAGTCTATTTTGTCTGGTATAAGTATTGTTACCCGAGGTTTTACTATTTTTTCATTTCCATTTTCATGAAATATCTTTTCCCATCCCTTTATTTTCAGTCTCTGTGTGTCTTTAGATCTGAAGTGCGTCTCTTGTAGGTAGCATTTGTAAGGGTCTTATTTTCTTATATTCTTATTTATTCACCTACCCTATCTTTTGATTGGAACTTTTAATTCATTAACATCTACAGTAATTGTTGATAAATATATAGTTATTGCCATTTTATTAGTCATATTTTTTATCTTCTTCTAAAGAAGTCCCTCTAACATTTCTTGTAATACTGATTGGTGGTTATGAACTTTTTCAGCTTTTCTTGTCTGAGAAGTTCTTTGTCTGACCTTTGATTCTGATAGCTTTCAGCCTATTTTCAATGTCTTCCAAGAGTCAGTCCAGAGATGGACTCTAAGGGGTTGGTGGTGCAGTGCTATCTGTGGGATCTTATTTGAAAGCCTTCTTGCCCTACTAACAATCATGCTTGCATGTTTTACAGAGCTTTGGGATCTTTTAGATTCTTTGAAACGGCAGTGGTATGTAACAGACAGGACAGGTATTTTAGTGCCTACTTTAGGGTTGAGGAAACTGCGCTGGCTCTCAGTTCTGTATTTCCTCATTTGCACCTTGGCATGGAACACACACTTCACCTCCTCCCAAAGTCTGCCTATAGCAGAAATTTATTATTTCCATTCCTGACATCTAGTCCCCTTTTTGTGGGAAGAGTATGCCTGTTATCCTTGAAAAAAACATCTTTCTTCTGGTCTCCATCCATCTCTTCCTTTGTCAGGCTCCATGGATCTGCACTTATCTGGCCAGTAAAAGCATTCAGTTTCCCAGGGTGCAGTGATTGGTTCATAGGTGGGCACATGACCCAAGCCAGCCCAATGAGATCAATGCCAGAACTGTTTATGCTGGATTGTGAAGTCTGATGGGGTAAGTCTAGACCTGTTTGGAATCACCTTTGGTATTACCCAGGGAAAGATTAGCTAAGAAAGAAACAACACAGTGGTAAGCATAGCTGAGGGATTATGATAGATTATTCACCACTTTGAGCATCTATATCCACTCGTGACTGCAGTTAGACTACTCTTAGTCTTCTGGATTCTATAAGCCAATAAATGACCTTCTAAAATTAAGCCAGTTTGAAGAGGCATGGTAGATTAATCCATCACTATCTCTAATTCTTCTTTTTATATGCATGACTTTGCCACGTGAATTTGCAATTTCTCTAACTAAGAGGCACCGTCCATTTCCCTACCCCTTGAATCTGGGCAAGTCTCGTCACTTGCCCTAGCCATTGAAACGTTAGCAGGCACAAATGGAGGTTTCAAATGTGCTCACATGGTGAAATTTGCTCACTCTTACATTTCTGTCATTGCCATAAGAACACCCCCAAGCTACCCTGCTGGAAAATAAGATATACATGGCCTGGTTGTCAACGTGCCTTAACCAATAGCCACCTGACCACGACATAAGGAAGTGAGTCAGCCAAGACCAGAAGAACGACCCAGTTAAGCCCAGTATACATTTCTGACTCATAGACTTGTGAGCTAAAGAAACACTTATTGTTTTACTTCATTGAATTTTGGGGGGGTTTGTTACACAACATATTGTGTCAATAAATAACTGATAGTTGATTTTCCATCATTTACAACCAAGGATTCTAAAAATTATAGTGCCCCCCCCCGTGGGCTCCCACAGCTGCCAGTATTTTTCTCATTATAGCATTTAATATACTTTTTATTAACTGGTTTTTACTGATCTGTATACCTCTCCAAATGAGCACTGTCCAAAAATACTTTTACAATGATGAAAATGTTCTATTTTTGCATTGTCCAAGTGGTAGCCACTAATATCTGTGCCTACTGAGTACTTGAAGTAGAGCTAGTGTGACTGGGGAACACAATTTTAAATTTTATTTAATTTGGATTAGTTTAAATTTAAATAGCCACCTGTGGTTAGTGGCTACTGTATTGGATAGCACAGCTCTAATATCTAAACTCTTTAAAAGTAGAAATTGTATCCACTTTGTTTGTTATCATATATCCAGTGCAGGAGAAGATGATTAATAAACTTTTTTTATGATAAAAGAATAAATTCTTCTGACTCCCTTGGGAATTTCTCACTGCCTGTTAAGCAGACTTTTCAGATCTAGTGGGTGGATGACCTTAGATATTACCAACTTTCATACACAGCATAAGTCATAACTCAGAAGCATTCTGTATGGAGAACAAAATTCTCCTGGTCACAACACTCTGAACTCTCCAAGATTCAGAACTTCCCTTGGCCAGTGAGCAACAAGGAACTTTCTGGAAATATCCTAGGCAGATGTGGAAGTCTAGTTATTCCTACCACATGGGTTTCTCTTCACTGACAAACAGGTCTTAAATGCGTCCTGGTTCTGGTTGGATCTAGGAGGTCCAGGCAGGAGAGGGAACCAGCAGAATAAGTTCTTTAGGACAGCTCAAATGCCGACAGAAACTGAAACTCTCAGAGAGGTATCTGCCTGATCCTTTCCAGTGATGGGAATGCTAAAGCAGATGCTTCTGGGAAGTGTGGCAGCAGTAAACTTCAAGGGTGTAATAGAGGAGAGGCTGGAGTAAAAGGAGAGAGGACAATCAAGTTTCTAAGATGGGGCCCTTAATTTCACAGGAGGCCAAAGGGCCACATAAGCAACCCAATCTCTAGTTTGTACCAATCAAAAGAAAGGAGACTCTGAAGTGCTTTAACATATCCAGAAAACATTTTTTCCAAAAAAAGATGTTCTTGGTTCTTAAGAAAAACCTTGCCATTTCTGTTGATTCAAAGTGTTGGTTTAAAAAAAAAAAAAAAAAAAAAGGAAAAAAAAAGAACCAACATGAAATAGATACCCAAAAAATAGTCAAGCAATTGCTTTAAAAATAATTACTGTTGTTTGCAAGACCCCAAGTAAGCAATGGTCATCTCTCAAGAAGGCAGGTAGAAGGTTGAATTTGTTTGTTTGTTTGTTTTATATTAAGTAATTTCTCCTACTTGTGTCTTCTGCATATAAACAAGCTAGAGGGACTGTATTGATAGTCGTCTAAGCCATGTAACAGAAGTCTCCGGCACAAGATGTTGTTCTAACCAAATCTCGTCCCACCTAAGAATGCTTTCAGTCTTTTGGTTTTATGTTTCATACCATGGTGTAGCTCACTGTCCTAAGTCAACTGGAGCCCAGAAGTAAGGGAAGTTTGGGTAACCCAATCCAAGGGGGTGGAGCTGAACAGAGAAGGGCAGAAAATGAACCTGGGTGAAACAGAATAAGAATCATCACAAAGGAATTGCACGCCTTTTGAGTCTTGATGAGAGTACAGATACTGACATTGCCCCCCAAATAATAACATTGATATCACTGATCATATTATCATTATTAGCAATAACAATAATTGATTATTCACTATATGCCCAACACTTTAATAAGTGCTTTATAAGCACTCTCCCTCTGGCTCTTCAAAACTACTCCAGCAGTAGGCAACCCCATTATTTTCAATTTACAAGTGAAGAAACTGGGGCTCAGAGACAAAAAAGAACTCGCCCATGATTACACTCCTAGAAAGTACAAGTCAAGGTTCAAAGTCGGGTCCTCTGGCTGCAGGGCCCAGTGCTCTCAAACTCTTAGGAGTAGCAGTTGGTGACTGCCTTCAAGTCCTGGAAAGCCAAATGCCTCAGCAACTCGGGAATCCCTGGGAAGCTGCATCAATGTTTTCTTAACAACCCCAACTGCACCTGAAAACAAGCAAACATTAAAAACGGAGGCTGTGGGTTTTTTTGTTTTTTGGGTTGTTTTTTTTTTTCCCACACACACCAGGAAGTCTAGACACCTGCTTTTGTATATTTTCTGGAAGGCAAAAAAGAGATTCATTGTATGAAATTTATTTCAACCTTTTGGAGAGGTTTTAGTAAAGATGGGTTACGTTTGCTATTCAGCGATGAGACATAAATGTTTAACAGAGGGTCTTCCTCCTCAGCCACTCTTCCCCTATGGATACTTTGAATAATGCAAAGTCTGTTTTAAGGCCTGATGATCTACTCAAGAAAAAGATCAGCATATTTTGAAATATTGGTCATACGGTCTGGCGGACGGGAGCATTAAAATGCAGGGTAAAACTCAACAAGCTACTTCCTGTCAGCTGCTCCTCGAGACTTCATGGGCTCGTAACACTTAATAAAAAAACATGAGCTGTAAATAATACCTGATTTCAACTGCATTTTTCACTAAATGAACTAGACTTTTGGAAGACAGTTTCTTTCTTGTTGAGGAGTACATAAACCCTTTGTAAGAAGATGGTCATTTCCTACCTCTTCATTGAGAACCCACTGCATACTAGGTACTTTACTGTTGGCTTGATTCATATGAAATGATCACTACTCTACAGTTGTGACCTAAAAAATTGCAATTTCATGTGGCTCAACCTAAGGGAAATTTACACTTACCCCCTGTGAGGTAGGTTATCCTATCCTATTAGGTAGGTAATAATTATTCTATGATTCCTAGTTCATTTCGGATGTCAGCTCCATGAGGACAGAAACTCATCAGGTTAATCACCTTTAAGTCCTCAGTGCCAAAAACAGGGCCTGGCACATACTCGTAGGTGCTCATTAATTATTGGTTGAATGAATAGATGGGAAGCTAAGGCTTAAGGAGGCCTTCTAGCAAGAAAATGACCAAACCAAGCTTTGAACCCAGGTTTACAGCAAAACCTCCCGTTCATCAAACTCATGGTTAGTTAAAAGGGAGAATGCACCAACTTCATTCTTCATTTCTAGTCCCATAAGTAACCACCAGTGACCTTTCTCTAAAAGTGACACCCTGTGTCTGTGGGCAAAGGAAGAACCTACAACAACACAGCCAACTGTCTTCTCAGGCCTACTGAGGACCTAGGTATTTAGGGCAAGGGGACACAGCAGAGGGACAGCCTTGCTGAAAAGCATTTTAAATGTCCTTGATGCTGAAGAACAGGAGCAAAGGGAATAGCTAGTGGTTGTCTAGAAGGACAAGGATCACACCGGGGGGATTGAGGTAGAAAGAAGGTCTAGGGTTTCACGTGAGGACGTGTGGAGCTGTGTCCACATTATCCACGCCAGGCTGCAATGCTTCGTTAAGTGAGGCCCCCAAGGGTTAACCAGGAAGGTAGAGGGGGCAGAACAGGCTGGGGAAAATAAACCTTGAGGAGGAGGAAGACGGAGAAGCAACTCAGGCTGGAATCGTTTTGTTTTATGAATAGTTTATGAGGCGTATCAGGAGTCACACTAACGGGCAAGAGCTGGAATGTTTTCTAAGTTTAAAGTGAAAGCCGCCCACCAGGCCTCAAGTGTGGGAGAGGCGAAATATGAAAAGCACGGAGGCCCCTCTCGGCACTGCCCAGCTCTCTTGTAAAACGTGGATCTTGGGGCTGCATACACTAGCAAACATATCTCCCTTTGAATGCTCAAACCGCCCCCGAGTTCTTCACGACCACTGTGCTCAGCTAAATGCTTTCAGGTGACTTGTCTCAGCTTCTGGAAAAGTGTCCCAAGGTATCCCCTGAAGCTAAGGAGAAATCTGGGAAGAAGGACCCCAGAGCCCGTGGGGTGTCTACCTCTACACCAAGTGCTTTGTGTACTCAGAACTATGCACTGGTCACCATGGGTCAAGGAGGAGGTTCACCAAGGGAGGTGGTCTTGCTGGGGAGGAAGAACACACAAGGAGCCTCAGAAAGAAATCTTTATTTGTCCAGATCAGCTCAGTGCCTTTAACAGCTCCCTCTCCACCCACAGGGGAAGCCACAGGCGCCCCATAAACTGACCCCTCCATGCAAGGCCTCAGGGAGTACCTCCTCACTGCCTTCCCCACCCCCTGGGCTCCATCTCTCAGCAGGAAGCCCACACCTCCACAGCTGACCCTTCTATGTCTAGGTCATTCCTATGCCTTCACCCATCCCTGAAATTTATCCCAACACCATCTCTTTGGTTCTCCAGGCCAACGTCCAATGTTCCTCTTTACCCCATTTCTCATAGTCAGACCCTATACCCAAACTGGCTTCTGGACCCAAGCCAGAGTCTGATTCTGGGCCTCGTGCTTGCCTGGAATGACTTTAGACTTTAATGACTTTAGACTTTAGACTTTAGACTTTAGACTTTAGACTTTAATCAGCAAGCTAATACAAGGGACATTTCTATCATACAGGCTGCATAGTACTGGGAGAGATCCCCTCACTGGAAGTAGCCTTTCAACCTCCACCTTGTAACAACCTGCCTTCTTTTCTTCCATTCATGGGCTATGAAAACCTTCATCTCCAAGACATCCTACTCTCAACACTGCTCTCCATTTCTTGTCCCTCAGTGGAAATTCAAGCCGAAGTTTCTTCCTTGATAAGGATTCTCTCACTCTAAGTTGAAAGGTGTTCCCCTTTCCAGAAAGGTTGGGAGGTCTCCTGAGGGTCAGATATAATTCTTGGTATCCCTTCAATCACACCTGGTCTGCCTCTGATGCATTGTTCTTTATGTTAGGGTAAAGTTGTTATATCTATCTGAAAATACTCTGTTATTCTCACAGCTCATTTGGAGATGTTGTTTGTACAAAATTCCTGTAGGAAATGGATATTGGGATATTAGTGAAGCTATTAATCGTGGCATTTGCCAGGGAATTCATAGATTTCTAATCCTGCTTGCTTTCTTGCTTCATTCATTTACTCATTCGAAATTAATGAGGGCCTGCCATACATCATGCCCAGTTCTATATAATAAAATAGCAAAAAAAGAAAGACAGATGTCGTAAAAGTTTCTCATGGAGCTCCCAGCATAGTGAGGGAAGAAGTAAAATAAAGAACAATAAACAAGATAACAAATTAATGAAAATGATCATTTAAGATACTAATGAGACTATGAAGACAATAATGGAATTGAGAGTGAAAGACAGGTACAAAAGACAGGATGGAAAGTGAGGGAGGTATACTTACAACCACAGAGAGCAAAGCAAGGAGAATCAACCTCACTCTCTGGAATCTGTGGTCTCCAAACCCAATGCGGACTCCTGGAGACTAGGTCTGAGCTCTGAGAAAAACCCCTTTTCCTAAACAGGGCCAGTCTGATTGGGCAAACGGCATTCTACTGGAAAGGCTAAACACAGACACTGTTGTGGGCGTTTCAGTGTGGGGAAAGAGGATACAGGTGCCAGTAACAAAGCACAGAGGAACTAAATGGGGGGGTGCGGGGTGGGCTCCCACATGTGGATGCTGCTGGAGGGTAAGAGAGTCACCCACAGCAGCATTTCAAAAGTTACTTGGGTGATTTTTAAATGTACTCTTCCATCAAGGAAGTAGACTGAGTTGGTTGGAACAAGGGGAGGTTAGTGGCTCCTAAGAATTCAGGAGATTGAGATCAGCAGGATCATGAAAACAAAATAAAAACCTTAGCCCTACCAGAAGGGGTGACGGAGGAGACCTACCTTTAGAAAATACTGAAAGGACCCCATACATACAACAATGCTAATGTCTGTTTATCTGGTGGTGATGAGAGTAAACAGAGGCTGTCTCCTCCTGCCTCCTCCAGAGACCCAGCTTCCACAATGGAAGTCAGGAGGGAGGTTGTACGGGAAGTCTGTACAGATGAAGGCAGAAATCACAGACTGCTCAGAACTAAGGTCTGGAACTCAACAGAGTTTTTTTTCAGGGAACAGGAGATTGAGACCAGGACGGGGGACCCAGCGGGGACGCCGCCGAAGCTTAACCCTGCTCCTCTTATATTCCCCTACAACTGCTGAGGGCACAATCCATCATAGTGTGGATGAAATAACACAGCTTTCTTTCTCAGGAAGAGAGGCCCAAATGTTTTCTGTGGTCCTTAGGAATTATTCTTAGAAAGGCAAGCTCTTGAAAGGTCCTTCCAAGTTTCCGGCACTTTCTTATTCCCAGGCTCTGAGGCTAGAGGTGTCTTGGCCCTAAATCTGCCTCTGTGAGCCCTGTACAACGTTCTTTGTGCCACCGGCTTCATCAAAGAACTGAGCCTCCACCATGCGACCACTGTGGGAAGGCGGAAGGTGCAGTCGGGGTGACGGGGATTGGGCTTTCATCTTCCTGTGAAGGAACTGCCTTTTCTCTGCTCCCACTTGCCTGTCTGGGGTGGAGTTGTGGGCCATTGTGGAGGAGTATCCACCACCACTCAGCCCCCAGAAACCAAGACCGCAGGCTCTAGCACACGGACGCTTCAGGACGAGTGAAGAGGCCCCCAGGCGGCAGCCCCTTTGAAGCCCCCTCCACAAGAGGTTGGAGGGCTGAAGGTGTCATGGCAAAGTCTCTCTCGGGAGGGGGAGGAAAGGGGACCCGGAGACCCTCACCCTTGCCCTTGGAACACTGGGGCTCTTTTCCAAGTCTCACCAAGTTGGGAGTGAACGTCCCAGTTTAAAGAAGAAACATTTTATAGGCTTGGCCAAGGACAAATGTTTATACCTAGCTAGATAACACTTGCCACATTGCAGAGTTGTCCAAGCCCAGGCACCTCAGTTACACGGTGAACATGTGAACATGCAAACACCCAGGCACACTCACACACTGTGCTGTCAGGGGCTTACTGAGTGACCCAGACCAGCTACACCCAAGACGAGCAGACAGGACAAAGTCTCATAAATGAGACTGAATGCTCCTCAATAGGAAGAGTGTATGCAGGATCACTCAGCAGGGACCAAACCTTGGTGTGGGCATTGGGTAGAGCAGCCTAAGGAGGGAGCAGATCGTCCCCGAGATGGCCCCAACTCCTGGATGACAACACTCCAGCTGTCATGCACCAACTGAGGAGAATCCTGTGAGCTGTCCACATTAGTCTGCCAAAACGCCTCAGCCCATAATTGAGCTCAAATATTTGTCCACTTGGACTCAATTAATTCTCTGGTGCAGCACGGAATACCCAGCAGGCTCTTTTCATAGGCAGCTTCCTCTTTGTATAGGGTACTTTATGCCTCCCCTAAGAGGCTGAAACTGTCCTTAAAAATGAGAGAGAGAGAGAGAGAGAGAGAGAGAGAGAGAGAGAGAGAGAGAGAAACAGAGAGAGAGAGAAACAGAGGCCAAAGACAGACACCAGATAAACGATGGTCAATCACCACATTGACCTATCCAGGAGTGGCCCACACTCTGACAAACCCAGCACAGCAAATCAAAGCAAATCCAGGCATTTCTAAGGAGAGCAGCACATGTGGTCACCAGGGAAACAAGGCTGTACACAGCAGTTAATCCTCTTCTTGCAGCACACCTGCAACTTTTCCACAGCCTATGTTGTTTGGTTTTGCACCCCCACCCCCAATGAGCATTTGAATTAATATAAACATTTCTTAGCTGGTCCTTATGGCAACAGCAGCAATACGGTGGGAGGGACCTACTCAGACAAAGACTGGCATAATGCCTTCTTTGTGTCATCCTTCTCAAGGGAACAGCGACGGCAAAGACCATCCAAGAGGGTTCTGGGTTCTGGGGTGGTCCACCAGGTCATCAGCGGTCTGGGCTTGTGAAAGAATGGGGCAGGGATCAGGGGTGTGTTTGATGACACCGTGTCTGTAACATATGCAAGGATGGAAACATGAGGATGGCCAGAAGGAGTATTGCTTTTGCCAAAAGTGATGCATTTAAATAAAAGGAACAAAAGTGGCCAGGAGGGAGGGTGTGGGGGTGGGCGCTGGGCAGAGTTGGTGTGGGAGTAGAGAGACAGGGGAAAGCAAAAGTTTCCACTAGCAGGAATGAAGAGGAAAACTCAGCATTGACAAACATAGTACGAGCCTAGTGATAACCAGTTTATGAGTTTCTGCAGTGGCTGGTAGGCTCAGAAATATTCCCTGCAGAGGAAGGAGGATCAGAGGTAAGACCACAGAACTGAAATGTCTGTCTATGACATTGAGGATGGCTGACTTACCTATGCAGGTGAACTCCTCCCTCCTGCACATACTGTCTATCACGTGCTGGTCACTGAAGGTGCTGGGGATACACTACAAATAAAGTAAATCTGGAATCTGGAATCTCCCTTCTCTCTTTCTCTCTCTAAATATATACGTATCTCTCTATCTTTACAAGTGAAAGGGAAAGCTTTATTGAAGCACACATACATTTCAAGGGGTGGAAAACAGAAAAAGCAAGTTACAGCCCAGGATCCTCTTATGCCCTCCACCCCACTATTGATTGGCACCAAATAAACCTTTATGTAAAAATATTCCTCCATCCAGTTCGCACCTACGATAAAAACCACCAGTTTGTCCTCCATCGGAGGCCTTATAGGAAAGTCGACATAATCAACTAGCCAGTGGTGATGTAGGAAAGAATCCCTCTCTGGTAGAGACTCCTTTCACTAACAAATATGTATAGATAGACTTGTTAGAATTGAAAAGATCATCAGAAAAGGGTCACATAGCTAAAAAGTGTGATGAGCTCTATAATTTTAGTAAAAGGTACAGAGGAATTGGGAAGATGGTATGAGGTTGTATTTGCTTTAGGCAAGGATGTTTGAGAGGGTGGTAGCCAGCCAAGGCTTCCCATGGGAAGTGTGATGCCTCTTAGTCCTGAAGGATGAGTTGATTTTATCCAGTATGTGTGTGGGGGGAAGCGGGGACGGGGGGTACTATGGGAAGAAACTGTTCCAGGTGGAGGGGAAATTATACAGCTGAAGTCTCAGAGATTGGGCAAAATGTGGTTTGTTGATGGAATTGAGAGACGTTTAACAGAGAGGAAGATAGTTATGAAGTGGTGGCAATGGTGAGAGCTGAAAACAGGTCAGATTATAAAGGCTGACAGCCATCCTAAAGTGTTTGGACTTGGTCCTATGAGAAGGAAACTATCTTTGTAACTTCATTGGTAGGACAGAGACTGGGGGTGTTCCAATGGGGCTGCATGAGCATCCTAGTAAAAGAGGTTGTAAAGCTAGAGGGAACGGGGAATTATCTAAAACCATGGTCTCCTCTATTCTTTCCACACTGGCTCTTGAGAGATAGAAACTTTAGGCCAAAGAGAAACAGACCAATTGCCTGCAGGGCTGTTAGGTTATTGGCACTTTTACCCTCATTTTACTTTTGATAGCATGTGGAAGAAGGAAAGGACTTATGCTGCAAGGAAAGAATGGGTCCCTGGGCGTTCTTTTTGAAAGCCATCTTGTGTAATAATGTGTAATATCTGCTAGGAATGGACTAAAGATGTACTGGATTGATTGACTGATTGATGGATGGATGGATGGATGGATGGATGGATGGATGGATGGATGAATGGATGGATGGATAGATTGATTGATTGATTGAATGGAGTGGTGGTTCACAGGCAGTCAGGCAGGTTCTGTTCAACCTCACTTCCGGAGGTACCAAGAGAGAGCAAAGCTGAGGTTTGTGTATCATGTGATGGTAGATTTCTTGATCCCTTCTCCCCATTTCCTCTACTGACTCATATCCAGGAATTATTGACTTTGTGGGATATCACAGTGGGGGCTGCGGGATGCCTGAAAGCATGTGCCTCACCATTTATGAACCATGGACCAAGAGGGAGAAATTCTAGCTCACGATCTGGAGCCCAAGATATCTGGATTGCAATCTCAGCATCACCCCTTCCAAACTAAGTAACCCTGGCTCATCTACTTCTCATCTTACTATTCAGCATCCTCACCTGTGAAGGGCAGAGGATCTCTGTACTCCTTGAAAGAGATGTGTATTCACATGGTGAGTGTTGTATTTGATAATGCACATGAAGGGCTTAGTGTGGGGCCCAACACAGTCAATGTTCAACAAAGGACGAGTAACTACCATGATTACTATTATAGTAGTAGCAGTCTTCGCATTAAATTAGTATTAACTCAAGTCTTCCTAAGGCTAGCAAGACCCATATTTACTAATAAATAGACGCTTGGCTGCACAAGCAAACGCTGGTATCAACTACCACACATCCACAAACCTCTCTCTTCGTTTTGCCTACATGATGCCAAGAGAGCTGGAAAAGCCACTGTAAAGCCACACACCACTCACATCAGCAATCAATACCATTAAGGAGGGGTGGGGGTGCCAAAGATTGAGTTCAGCTTTCACTTTTTAAATGGCAATAGTGGTATTAGGGTACAACATGAGACAGAGTTGTATGAAGTGGTAAAATATGGAATATGTCTTTTCATAAATCCTAGGCAACCACACACAGTGATGAATGGCAGGATGAAAAGTAGCCACATGGGGAGCTGGGGGGAGGTGTCCTCCCAAATGCATCAACATAAAGCCCTTTCCACACCTCTCAGCACCTGGTGAGATCTTTATGGCATTGGGAACTTCACATACGATGTATGACATGAGGCAAGCGTAAAGATCGGAATTTTATAGGCTTTGGCTTCCTAAGCGTTTATGGTGTTGTACAAATGAGAGCTGCTGAGAAACTAAAATCAAGAAGCAGTCCACCTAAGAACCAGGGGCCTGGGAACAGACAGAGACAACACCTGTTAGAGATGCCACAGGAGGGAAGGTGAGTTATGCAGTCCAGTGTTTTGATGGCAGTGGCCACCTACAGTTTACGTATCTAGCTTTACCAAACTGGGGTCATGCCATGCATGCTATTTGGTGTCAGGCATTTTTTACTTGAAAATATATTTTGGAGAGCCTTACATATCAATAAATGTGAAGCTAGCTCCTTATTGTAGAGCTGCATTACTATTTTAGGGTTCTATTCTACGGTACAAATACCTTGTGCCTAAATGTAAATCATTATCTAATGTTTTGGCCATGATGGGGCTAACTTATGCTGCAGTAACAAACCACTCCAAAATCCTCAAGGTTTATAATAATCAATAGTAGGCAACCATCAAAGACTGTGCCATTTACCAACCTGACCTCCAGAGAGATTATACCAATTTATAATCTCAATGGTAATATAAGAAAACTGGCCATCCCCCCCTCCAACACACACACACACACACACACACACACACACACACACACACACACACTCCCACACTTTAGGAAAGAACAGCACAGGAGTAGGCCAATAAAAAGCATGGCCTTGGCAGAGTCTTTTGGGTCTTGCCCCTTCCTCCTTACCATCCGCCTCCTGTCCTATCTTATTCTCACCCAAAGAATCCCAGACATTCTTTATAGAAAGGCTCTGTGCAGACATGGAGCTGCTTGTTAATTATATTGTGTCTTGTTGATTTCAAACCCTGGGACTCAAGAAGGATGATTCTGGGGACGGCTGTCTTCCTGGAAGAATGCAGACTCTCCAACTCCATCCTCCCCACCATGCAAATATGTTCCTCTGCTGGCCAGCAGGACTTTTATTTTCACAGCTTTGTCATTAGCTCTATGCAAAATTGTAAGTGGGGAAGATGGAGAAGAAGAGGGAGGAAAAGGTGACACCGGCAACATTCTTCAGAAGTCACTTACTTTTTATTCTGCAGTTTTAATCACCACTGATGACTTTTATCTCCAAAGAAACTACCTCAATTCCAAGAATAGATGCTCCCAGCTTCAGCTGACCTGCACGTGGCCATGAGATAAGATAAAACACAGATCTAAGGTACTGAAGAGCCATAAGAAAATCATTTCACCGGCAGATAGCACGTGTCCACACAAACGCTGGGGATGCCTCAGACAGGGTGACATTTTCCAGGAACCAGACAGACACAGACTCGTGTTTTCCAGTGGTTGTGGCAACTGTGTTGGTCCTCCACTGCGTTTCTTCCAGCCGTTGCCAAAGCTCCTCTCACTGGACTTGCAGGAAGTCCACTATGCATGACTTGCCTCCACCCTCCTGCAGGGTGGCCTTTACCATCCCCTTTAATCACAGTGCATAGGTCTGAATCGTAATTTAACAGGACTGAGGAGGATAAAGTCAGAGAAACTAGAGTTCCAATTTTAGCTTTTCTGCTTTATAATGGTGAACTCAATGACTTATTCTTTCTGAACCACATTTTGTAAAATATGGTTGACAACATCTCTCCCGTTGAATTGTTATTCACATTCAATGAGATTATGATGCAAAACTCACATTGTACCTGATACATAGCATTGAATCGTCATGACATTTTCTTACTTTGCATGTCCACTATCTCTACTCAAAACCTGGCTCATTACTTCACTCCAAAACTAGTGTAATTGACTTCCGGTGGCTTCCCTTGCCTCTACTCTTATTTCTTAAATCCCACAGTGAACAACCAATGGAGAGATCTGTCATTCAGTTATTCAATGTTTTTCAATGGGAATCCATCTAGCCTACTGGTTAGTTTTAACATCTGGCAAACCTAGCTTGGTGTCCTTGACCCACCAATTATCTAATGTACAACCTTGGGGAAGTTACTGAAACTCACAAGCCTCAGTTTCCTCAACTATAAAATAGGGATAATAAGATCTACCCTGTCAGGAAGCGATTCTAAAATTTGAGTTTGTGTAAAATCCATCTAGGAAGCTTGTTTAAATGAAGATTCCTGGGCAAGATATGGGGTAGAGCCTAGACAACCTTATTTGTAGTCAACCCTACCTGTGATATACCCATCAAAATTTGGTAAGCCTGCTGTGAAGATGAACTTAAATACTTCCTGTCAAGGGCTTACTGGGCACATACTAAGCACTTTTACAGTATACAACAGACCTTTGGACCAATCAAAAGATGTTTTGAGACCTTCTTATATGTTAGGCACTATGTTAGATATTAGAATACATCAGTAACACAGAGAGATGCAATCCTGCCATCAAGTCTAGAAGGGCAGACAGACATTAAACAAATATTCTAAGTCATGCATATGTGTGTGTGCATATATATGTATATATAGAGAGAGTGCTCTTTGTATTTATGTATATATGTATATATATGGTTTTTCATATATATTGGAAAAATGGTTTAGACTTAACTCTCCATCCATCACTTCCTACCTCAACCTTTAAAGACCCACTTCCTGAACCACGTAGGTAGTGGTATAATGGAGTTAGCTCATACCAGTGAGGGAGAGTCAATCGTTAAATTTTCAAGAACGTTGTGAGCCAAGCGACTTCATGTTGATAACATGAAATTGCCCTTGCTGGAAGAATTTACACCATGAAAATCCAGAAACACGACAAATAGGGTTCTACCCACAGCCCCAAGAGCTGGTTGTTAAACATTTCCTAGCGCACCACGGCACACAGGTCATTTTACCACCACCCCTGCTCTGTTCTCTGCCTTCTTTCCTGCAGTACTTGTACCGGTTTGACCCCTACTCCTACCTCCAGATCCAACTGACTGTCTCAGAACCACCCAGATGAAATCTCATGCCATGTTTAGATTTTTTCCTTGGAAGAGTGGTTGAATGCCAGGTCCCCAATCCCGCTGGCAAGGACGGTTGTCTTCATAATGAATTCCACCTGCTGGGCACACCCTATGCTTCTTGGTGGATAAAGGAGGGAAATTTCCACTCAAGTAACAATGACATCTGATAGAATGTTTTTCATCATCCCTCTAAAGGTCAACTCCCTACCCTACCCCTACCCCCCATCACTTCATTGTTCTCTTGGGTCATGATGGCAGAAGAGGCTGTTTCTAAGAGTCCCTTCCACAGGGTGGGGATATTCAGGTGATATCACCAGCTAGGCATCTCCCTGCACCCTGGGAGGGAGGAGGGGCCAACCCTCTCAGGCTCCTGCAGGAAGTCCTCTAATCAGATCATTGGTTGGCCCCACGATGGGAAATTCTTTTCTCTTGCACGGAACATTCTCTCCTCCCCAGATTCCGTCTGATAGAAACTCAAAAGGAGAAATGCCAGGCCATAGAATTTAAACAGAAGGGCCTTAGACAATTTATCTCACACTTCAGCAACTTTGCAGTTTATATTTGTAAACCTCGCTTATTTACTTGTCCTGTTTTTGTTAAAGTAAACTCATTTGGAGGCACCACATAAAAGGGTTTTGTTTACATGGCCTCTGCTTTCAGTTTAGATTCCTGGTTTAGTCTATTAAAATGAGCCCTGTTTTATTCTCCCAAAGAATAAGAAAACTCTAAATAAAGTTCTGAGCCTCCCAGACATAGATACCAGGCCCCAAATTTTGTACAAAAGCCTCAAAGCGTGGCAAGAGAAGGGTGGGGAGGCAGAGAAGGAATTTGTGGGAGGCTCGGGCCTGGAGTATTCACAAATCAGGCTTGCCTGGGTACTGGAGTTTGGGGTTTGGGGCTTGCCAAAGCTTTCTGGCCTGGAAACCATGATAGGGTTCCCTCAGGACAGAGCTGAGAGCTCATAACTCGTGTTGGCTCAGTGGGGCTTGCAGGAGGGTTCCCAGAGTCTCGCTTCCACCCTGTTACCTTATACCCCAGGCCCCTCAGAATCAGTACCCCATTACAGGCTTTTGGGACACCTTTCCACCCACTCACCACACAGGAGGTGGTCTTATTATCTATAAAGAGGGCAAAAAAAAAAAATGGCTGACTGGCATTTTGTCACCTGCTCTTAGGTCCCTTGATGTGTTTATGTGTTTAGGGAGCACTAGGGGCAGAAATCACTGCTATGGGATTTATCCACTGATACCAGTGGGTGATTGGAAAGACATTCATTCATTGTTCTCCCCTTTCCCCCAGCCGCTGGCTTCATTCATGTTTCTGGGTTGTAGGTAGGAAGACAAGTTACCTCCTAGCAAAGGTATTAAGCAAAAGAGATTCAAGAACCATGAGAACTTGTTCATGTGCCTTTCTTAAAGATTTAAGACCCTCTGTGGACTTTTTGGGGCACCCTCTTCCCAATCCCAACTCATTCTCTGTGTGAAGGAGTTTAGGAAAGCAATCCTGTAAGCAGCCTCTTGAGAGGAGGGGAAAGAATTCACAGTCAACAATCAATAGCAGAATTAGGAAAGTATGATATTCTACAGATTATCATATGACTACTAGAATGAATTAGCTACATCTGAATATCCTGAAAGGAAAGGTCTGGGACACATAGTCCAGTTAAAAAGCATATGTGCAGCACAATGTCATTTATGTAAAAACAAACAAACAAAGAAAAACTCAATTTAAAAAAAACCTCAATTTCAAAGGCACTATGTTGAGTGAAAAAACATAGTCTCGAAGGGTGAAATACTATATGATTCCACTTATATAACACCCTCAAAATGACAGACTTATAGAGATGAGAAAAGATTAGTGGTTAGGAGTCAGGGAATAGCGGAAGGGCATAAGAGGTGAGTACAAAGCGGTAGGTGGTGGAATTAATAATCAGAATAATTTATTGATGGAATAATTTTGTACCTTAATTGTGATGGTGGTGATACAAATCTGCACAGTGATAAAATGGCATAGGCTTTTTACCAATGTAATTGCCCAGTTTGGATATTGTAGTGTAGTTACACACAATGTAATTGCTGAGGGAAACTGGGTGAAGGGCACAAATCCCAACACAATACCATACATTTCCACAGATATATTTGTAAGTAAATGAAAACAAACAACAAACTAAAACGATACATACCACAGTGATTGTTGTGGTCACTTTGCCAGAAGGGGACTATTTGGGATTAAGGGTCGGTCAGAGGGCCAACCCTTATCTGTAATGTGAGAATATTTTTCTGACATACAATTTGTGTATTTTTACATAATTTAAAAACTTTGTAGAGTCAGCCAAAATCAACAAGTAGTGAACATTCACTACCATGTTTCCCCAAAACTAAGACCTAGCCAGACCATCAGCTCTAATGCATCTTTTGGAGCAAAAATTAATATAAGACCCGATCTTATTTTACTATAAGACTCAGTATAATATAATATAATGTGACATAATACCGAGTCTTATATTAATTTTTGCTCCAAAAGATGCATTAGAGCTGATGGTCCAGCTAGATCTTATTTTCGGGGAAACACAGTATGTGACAGGTAGTATGCTGACAACAGTGAAAAGCCAGATATAGTCCCTGTCCTCTTGAAAGGTTGATCCAGCCACACAAACAGCCATTAAACAGATGATCACACATAAGGATGGTGCTAGAACCAAGAGGCATCACGAGTGGTGGAAATGTGGAGCAGGGAACATAGGATTTATATCTGTAGCCTCCACAATCCCCTTATACCCAGTAGCTACTCACACTCACTCACTCACTCCCTCCCTCCCTCATTCACACACTCACTTATCCATTCATCAAATATTCCCTATGCCTTCCTGGACTATCCTGAGGAGATGGAAATGAGCAGCCAGGCTTCCTATCTCAGTTACAGAAAACACATCCAAGAGACTGACCAATAAACAAGTCTAGGCAATAGATTTGCCTTGGGGTGAGGCTTCTCAAAGAAGAGAGAGGAAAACTCTGAACCCCTGGGACCTAAGAGAATGAATAGAACAAGGCAGTCTTCTGCTAGAGTTAGGCCAAAAGGACTCCCAAGAACAAATTGTTAACTTTTCTGGAATTCTGTGACCCAGTTGTTAAACACAGTTGTTATTAAAAATTAAATTATATACATTTATACTTAACTTACCTTAAAAACAAAGAAAACAAATACTCAAGATCCATCACTTCCTAATATTGTATTATATTACCTTTTGCTATTATCTATACTCTTGTGGTTATTGATGATATGCTACTGCACATCTCTTCCCAACTCATTGATCAATGGTGTCATGTTGGTAGCTTGAAATCAGTCATGGTGGGAGTATTTACACTACAGAAATTAGCAAATGCTACAAAGCAGAACTCCACCCTGCCGTCCCACCTCCAGAGATGTTAAACATTTTCTGGCACAGCACTGGACCAAGAGCAAGTTCTGCAGAAGGTGCCCTGGTCTTTGCTGTTGCAACACTCATGTGGGTTTCATATCTTTCCCTTTAGTGCTGACCACAAGGCCAGGGACACAGCAGCTACTCACAAGCTCAATAAGGGGCAGAAAAGAGGCAAGACAGGACATCGGTTTCCTGACTCTTTCTGGTGACTCCAAACCATCCTTGATATTTTTCTTGCAAGTGATATCCTTTTGTTCTTTATTTTTCCTGGGATGGTGAGGGGACACCTAACTCCTCTAAGATCCTAAAACAGGGCTTTCCCAATTTGATGCAGATGTCACCAACCCTGGGTTGTTGGCAGAGCCATGCAGGAAGTCCATGCCTGGGCATGGACTCACACCTGAGCCAGCTGGTGACACCCAAGATTGGCACTCTAGGACAGTCCACACCCAGCCCACCACTTTATCTAGCTTCTATCACCAATCCTCTCCCTCTCCCAGCACCGCCATCTTTCTTTTTATAGACCCTCTGCCTATTATTTGGAATGTAAGATGGATACTTCCTTCTATTACTCACAGATCTCATACTGCCAACTTCCCAGGATCCCTGCCTACCCCCCTATTCAATCCCTTTAGGTTAACACACTGTTTTTCAACCTTTATTTAACTAAAATCTCCCATGGTGGCCCATGTAAAACTGAAAAGGACTGACTTGCTCTAGTTGAAATGGGTCTTGGGCAAGTGTGCTGTTCACAGACTCTGCAACATAAACAGTGCCCTCCTGGGGTTGTGTAAGTCAGTTGTTCTCAACTTGGGTGTCTGGGTCCCACTGAGTCCTCTCCATCCTGCTTCCACTCCCGTAACCCCCATCTCTAACTCCCAGAGCCCTTCAAGGGATTCCCCAGAGCTCCATATGGGAACATCTTTCTTTTTGTGACTGCTCAGCATCCATTTTACCATTTCTAGATGCAGCACTTTCATTGTTCTTAGGGAAACCACCTTGCTTTCTCTCAATTTTATGTGATTTAATGTGGGCAGACTTCCAACTGAGGCTCTAGGAGTAAGATCACTGGAGCCAATGAGAGACTCAACTCTGAAACTTTTCTGAGAATAGATGAAAAGAGGAATGGTTTCCACAGGAGTTGCGAGAAGAGTTGATACAAGCCTAAAACTGTGAGAAGCCATCTTGTCTGAGGATGGAGTCAACACAAAGCAAATAGCTGAGAGAAAGCCTGAGTCCTAAAGATAACTTTTGAGAACCTGGATCCCATTATACCTGAAGTCCTGAAGTTAGAAACTCCTGTACTTTTCAGTTACATGAGTCAGTAAATTCTTCTTTTTGGCCTAAACCAGTTTGAGTTGGGTTTCTACGCAATTTGAAAACTGCTAGGGACTGTAACAACCTCTGAATCACAAAATGTTACTACTAGAAGACATTGTATGCATAACCTCTTCAACAGTCCACCTACTTTTCACCACCAACGGATCCTTTTTATTACTTTTTCTCTATTTGCTCCTTGTTTTTATACATTATGTCTACCAAAAAAAGCAGAAAAACAACAACAAAAAAACTCACCCTATATTGTTAATCAATAAGGACATCATTTCCTAATTTTGTTGAACACAATGAAAGCAGCCATCATTTATATGACTCTGTGATAAATGCCATAGACTTGGATATGAATCTTGCCTGCCTTCACCACTCTGAAGTGAGTGACTTCAGGTAAGTAACTTCTCTAAGTCTCCTTTCCTCACCTATAAGATGGATGTGAATATTAACCATTCCATAGCGCTGTTATATGAAATAATTACCAAAATACACGTCAAGCACATGACAGAACTAGTAGGTGAGAGAGTAGTATGAGAGAACTAGTAGGTGTTAATTAATATTAAAATTCTCATTATCATTGTATCTAATCTTCACCGCAATTCTGCACACAGTATTATTATTCTCAGTTTGTAGAGGAGAATGTTGAGCCTCAGGATGCTTACAGGACTTGTTTGGTTTATGCTACAGTCAAGATTGGAACTGAGGTCTGCTTGTATTGTAAGTCTAAGTTTTCTCACCAGACTCCTTACTGCCCGCCCAAACACACACAGAGAGAGAGAAAAAGAGAGAGAGAGAGAGAGAGAGAGAGAGAGAGAGAGAGAGAGAGAGAGATCATTAGAGCAATAAAAGAACAGCATCAAGTATAATATGTATTCTCCAATTGAGCACTCACTAGGTTTCAGGCATTATTCTAGGCATTGGATGATGCTTTCTAATTAGTCTATTATTTCTAATGAGCCTATTTGGCATTAGCTTGGACAACCAACAATTTCTGATAAGAGTTTTAGAAAAATACTGAAAATAGCTCAAAGCAACTCCCATTAAAAATGAGGGCCCGAGAACACAATACATTATTTCCATGTACTCCTTCCCAATGAACCCTTCCAAAATGGCAGTCAAGGATATAAGGTGCCATAAACCTGCAGGACCATGGAAAAAAGATATCTGACTAAAGCAAACAAGAGATGTCAACAGAATTGAATGACATGAATTTCCAGAATGAAAGGATCGACCAAGTGCCCCAAGCAATGAATGGAAAAAAATAATTCATACTAAGACAGAGAAGGTCCTAAAACCTGTCAAAGAGAGAGAAGTAAAAAATACATACATACATACATACATACATACATACATACATACATACATACATACATAATATAATAATAAACCATAGCTCATTTATGAAGAGAGGCAAACAGAATGGCAAATATTAACAGAATAGAATACCAATGACTTATTTTTACTAAAACTAGGAAGTAAGACAAGGAAATAGAAGTTTCAGAAACTCTCCAAGCTCAGTTTCATCACCAGTAAATTGGTGATAAAATGTTAGAGTGCATAATAGATTAAAGATAATTATGTTTATGAAGCAGCTATCAATGTAGGAAGTGTCCAGTAATGCAGTGAATGGGGAGCTTCGCCAATTACTGATCAAATCCCACCTTGGTCTGGACATTGCTCCCAAAGCAGTCTGTTCTCCTTTGGGAGGGGCCAGGACTCCAAGGATAAACCATAATAGCTCAGAAATCTCTACCTTGATGGAATTAGAAGCTAGATTTCCAACGCTTTCAGTACCGCCCTCCCACAGAAAGTACCAGACCTTGGTTGGGCCCAAGTGAAAAATCCAATTATGCAATCCTGCCTCATTCCTCAGATGTCTCAGCTGCCCACGTCCTTCAGGGAGAGGTTATGGGGAAGGCCTGGTAGGACTCCAGATGCCCTCAGGAGCTGTTCCTCATAAATCATGGGCTAAGATGGATGACTAGAGGCTTTCAAATATGGCATGATCATCAACAAATCGTACTCCACCAACACCTAAAACTCCTGCCCCATAATGACCACCCCCCCGCCATCCACATCAGCTGTGAAATCCATTCCTGCCTCCAATGTCAACACATTTTTGCCTAAAAAACATCTAGGCACACCACATCTAGGTCCAGCCCACAGTTACCCTCTTCCTCTCCCAGTTCACCCTCCACACTACACTGGTTTTCATTCCCAAAACAGATATGATTTTATCATTCTCATACTCAGGAACCTTCTAAGTCTCCTCACTTCAAAGGCTATAAAATCCAACCTCCCCAAGCTGCCATGTTTGCCCCACTGCATCTGTTTGCCCCTCCTACCATCTGTCACTCCAACCACACTGGACTCCTCTCCCCTCACCAAGCACCTCCTGCCCACGCCTACCTCCACACCTTTACTTGAGGGCCGTTTCCTCCTATCCTGTGGTCCAAGTCCCATCCATTCTCCTATGCTTTGTGGGTGCTCCCACCATGGTTCCTCAGAGCCCAGACTTGATGCGAGTTAATTATGGAAGTCTCTCTCCAGAAAAGACCAACAGAGAACAGTGCCCACCATGTATTTGAGCCTGAATTCCTCAGAACACTCAGCTCAGAGGTGAGCATTTAATATCAGTTCCAGGGACGTGTGATACATCAGTAATGTCCAAGTTGTGATGATAAAATCCTGAACACTTGGATGCCCTTCCCTTTGCCTTCAGGGCTCGGTGTGTTCTTCATTAGTCAGAGTCACTGGGGGGGAAATACTTTTCCGGCAAATATGCATTAATCTTCTGTTAGTCACATTGCCCCACTTGTAGTTAAATGTTGCCTTATATGTTTCTTTCCAGTGGAAAAATGGAAGGTGTCTTGTCCTAATCAATACATCAGGAGCACGAACCAGCAGGAAACGGAGATTTAGGAAATCAGAAGGTCCCTGAATGCAGTGCAGGGGGGACCCTTATTCCTTTTAGACTAGCAATATCTCTGTTAATGGACTTCATTTTGAGCTATGGTCCTTCGCCACCACCACTGCCATCACCACCATCTTTCTCACCCCTGTAGAACAAGTGTCTGGTACTGGGCAGCATTAAGAGTGGCAACCACCCCCTTCTCACTCAGAGGTAAGAAATGTAGGGCACACACTGTTTGGACCCTTTGTTGTTGTTGTTTTTTTTTTAATTCACGTACCTCTCTACCTCCTGCTCCTATCTTCCAGAACCTCCAAAGTGAAATGGAGACTGTGTGGGCTGACTTAACGGATCAATACCTGCTTTGTGACTTTTCTTTTAAAGATAACCATCATTATTAATTCCTCCAAAAGATCAATAATAATAGATAAAAACAAAAATATCAATAATAGTATATGAAAACCAATCACAATTGAATCCCAATACAAGGAGACATCTAGAAGACCCATTAGGGAACCACGTGAGATGAAAGTTTAGGAAACAATATGAGGAGAAATAAGCAACACCTCCTGATTTTATCAGGTAGGTAAACGTGTGTGCACCTGTGTTCGTGTCTGCTGTCTCTCTTGGGGATTTAGCTCTCCTGAAAGGAAATCTAGTCAAATGTCAGTGTCCAAACAGTCCCCTTTCTTTTCTCCCTCCACTTTTTGGATCTTGACAAGGGTCAGGGGGAGGTCTGCGGAGTGTATGTTTTCTTTTTTCGAATGTGAAGTGTTTTGGATGAGGCAGAAGATGACTCCAGTGGAAAGGCACTGTTCCTCGTGATTTGTTTTTGATCCCAGAGTAGAGCAGAGATCTGATGTTTACCACAGGCTGGCCGGGAAGCTGCCTGTAATCACAAACCCCAGGGTTGAGCTGCAGACACCCGGGGAAGGCTGACATTCTGTCTTGTCAGCATCGCCTGATGTGTTCGTTCGTACCTCTGCTTTCACAGTTTACCTGGGAGACTGAGGCTACCTAGGACGCCCCGATTCCAGCTCCTTCAAGACCGAGGGCCATTAATGTCAGCAGACATTTCCAGGCTCCTCTGCCCTCCCAGGGACATGTCCTTACAAAGGAACAAAAAGGCCTGTGCTAAGGATGACTGGGGGTGGAGGGGTCATCTGTTGTTGGAGAGTGTTGTGTTCATGCAGAAACTATGTGTGCATGGCCCCAAGTGGTCCTGGACAGCAGAGAAAGGAAATGTCTCTTGGTGTGTTTGACACACATCAAGAATTGGGGCCAACTGGAGAATTCTACACACTAATATTCTCCTAATGAGAAGACCCTGCCAACACTACTACCAAACCAAGTTCAGAGAGAAAGAGAACAAAGAGAGTAAGATGTTCCGCCCAGATGTTGGCAAGATGAGCAGTATGTGAAGGTCCCAAAGACTTCAGACTCATTCACGCCATGTCAGATTTAAGACTTGAAGTGTGGACATGAGGGTTTGCTTCAGAGCCTCAAGGGGCTCTGCTTCACTGAGCACCTTGCCATGTTCACTGAACATCCTTTCAATGGCTGCTTTTTGCCGTAAGAGCACCCAAGGCACTAGAGACTTTATCTCCCAGTCGCTTATATGGATGTCAACACGGCAAGGACACCAAAGATATGGATAAACCACCCTTCGCTTTGATGTGCTCACCTTCTGACACACGTTTCTAACATCTTATGTGCATTGGGCCTTGTGCTTGTGGGGAGAGGTGTCAGGTAAAACACGAAGGCCCATCAGCAGCCAGTGATGATTCCAATGTATTACTAATTAATGAGGTGGAGCAGCAGTCAATGTAAAGAACATCACAGGTTCAAAGGCAGGATCCATCAAAGCTGTGGGTCACCTACTCCATCCAAGGGAACTTCACACACACTTCATTCAGAACTCACGTGCCCTGCCTTATTTTTGTTAGGCCACATCTGGGTGCTCATTTGCGTCTCAGGTTTCAAACCTGGCATGAAATATCCCTAGTATGTATGTCCTGATTTAATAGCCATACTTGTAAATTAGATAATACATATCTATGCCAGGTGCTTGTATACATGGTTTTATTTAATTACAGCAATCCTGTGTCATAGCAACAATAATATCTAATACTTAAGTAGCACTGATTCTGTGCCAGGAATTCTTCTAAATGCTTTAGACTTTAGGGGTCAGCAAACTTCTACCCATAAACCAAATCTGATCCACCACCTGTTTTGATAAATAAAGGTGTTTTTGGAACACAGCCATGCCTATTTGTCTAAGTATTGTCTATGAGTGCTTTTCTGCTAAAACAGTAGCATTGAATAGTTGTTACAGAGACCATTTATTCTATACAGAATATACAGAATCAACAATATTTATTCTCTGGCCCTTTACAGGAAAAGTTTGCTTTAGACTTGCTTTAGATCTATTAACTTAATCCTCCTAACAACACTACCTGTAAGTGTGATTTCTTTTATTGTAGTAATTATACATAACATAAAATTTACCGTTTTAACCCTTGTTAAGTGTACGGTTCCGTGGCATTAAGTACATTCACATTGATGTGCAAGCCATCACCACCATCCATCTCCAGAACTAATTTCATCTTCCCAAATTGGAATTTCACAATCATGAAACAATAATTTTTTATTCCACCCCACCCTCAGTCCATGGCAACTACCATGCTACTTTCTGTCCCTATAAATCTGACTACTCTAAGTACTTCACATAAGTGTAACCATATAAGTATTTTCCTTTTATGCCTGGCTTTTTTTACTTAGTATAATGTCTTCAAGGTTTATCCATGTTGTAGCATATGCCATAATTTCATTCCTTTTTAAGGCTGAATGATATTCTATCATATGTATATACCACATTTAATTTATCCATTCATTTGTTGATGGACACTTGGGTTATTACCACCTTTGTCTATTGTGAATAATACTGCTATGAAAATTGATATACAAATATCTCTTTGAGATACTGCTTCCCATTCTTTTGGATATATACACAGAAGTGGAATTGCTGGATCATTTGGTCATTCTATGTTTAATTTTTTGAGGAACCACCACACTGTTTTCCACTGCAGCTGCACCATTTTACATTCCCATCAGCAATGCACAAGGGTTCCAGTTTCTCCACATCATTGATAATACTTGTTATTTTCTGAATTTTTATTGTTGTTTTTTAAATAATAGCCATCCTAATGGGTAGGAAGTGATATCTCATTGTGGTTTTAATTTACATTTTCCTAATAAATAGTGATAATAAATGCACACTTTTCATGTGCATATTGGCCATACGTATATCTTCTTTAGAGAAAAGTCTATTCAAGGCTTTTCTCCATTTGTTAATTGGGTCAGTTGGTTTTTTGTTGCTGTTATTGAGTTGTAGGAGTTCTTTATGTATTATAGATATCAGTTCTATCTCAGATCTATGATTTGCAAATATTTTTCCCATTCCATAGGCTGCCTTTCATTCTGCTAATAGTCCTTTGATACACAAAAGCTTTTAATTGTGAAGAAATTTAATTTATTTATTTTTTCTTCTGTTGCTTGTGTTTCAGGTGTCGTATCCAAGAAATCATTGCCAAATTCAATGTCATAAAACTTTTCTTCTATGCTTCCTACTGAGAGTTTTATAGTTTTGGCTTTCACATTTTGGTCTTTGATCCATTTTGAGTTAATTTTAGTATATAGTGTAAGGTAAGGGTAGAGCTGCATTTTTTTTTTGCATGTGGAGACCCCGTTTTCACGACATCTTTTGTTGAAAAAACTGTCCTTTCCTCAATGGATGATCTTGGGAACTTCATTGAAAATCATTTGACTATATATACAAGGGTTTATTTGAGGGCTCTCTATTCTATTTCATCGGTCTCTATGCTAATACCACATTACTTTGATTACAATAGCTCTGTAGTAAGTTTTGAAATAAGGAAGTGTGATACCTCTTTGTTCTTTTTCAAGACTGGTTTGACTATTTGGGGATCCCTTGAGATTCTATATGAATTTTAAGATGGATTTTTCTATTCTGCAAAACAACATAATTGAGATTTTGATAAGGATTTCATTGAATCTATAGACCACTTTGGGCAGTATTGACATCTTAACAACATTAAGTCCTCTCATCCATGACAGAGTGTGTCTTTCCAGGTGTTCAAGTTTTCTTTAATTTCTTTCATTTTATACTTCTTAGTATATAAGTCTTTGGCTTCCTAAAATTTATTCCTAAGTATTTTTATGCTATTGTAAATGAATTATTTTCTCAATATTCTTTTCAGATTGTTCACTGTTAATATATAAAAACACAAGTGAATTTTGTTGTGTTGGTTTTTGTATTCTGCAATTTTGCTGAAGTTAAGTGCTATTTTATCCCCATTTTACAGATAGGAAAACTGGAGCACAATTTAAATAGTTTGCTTATCACTTATTTAGTAAGTGGCTTACAACCCAGCTATTCTGCTTCCAGAGTCCCTTCTCTTTACCATTACACTCAACTGCCTATTCTGAAAAAGTAATTAATATCTGGCCAAGATTTCACTCATAGAAAGTGGTAAACCCAGAATTCAGACTCAGGTCTGACCCCAAAGCTTTACTCATAAAGACAATAGTATTCTAATAGCCCTAGGATATCCCAACCACAAATTCATCAATTAAATATCTTGGTTATTCAGTGAAGGGGAAATTAAAAAAAAAATTATAATAAATTGGGTATGTGGAAGCAGTGAATGAATTCAGCCAAGGGATAGACTGGTTGGTACACTAGGGCAGGGGTAACCCCTGTCTTGGTTTTCCCCTAGACAGTCCCAGATGACACATTTGGTTTAGATGACATGTTTTATAGTGACCCTAACTATGGATTCTATAGTTCCTCAACTGGTTGGAATTTTGAGTTGAATTTTAAAAGGCAAGAAAGGAAGGTAACAACCTGAACAAATTTCCCCTGAATACTCCCAGTGTGCATTTTATAGCCTCTCTCTTCTAAAGAGCCACATGGAGTTGGCTGTTTAATGAGGAATTTCCCACTCTGAGCTACAAGGTGAAGAATCCAAATCCTGAGAGAAGCCCAGGGTGGCTTCAGCCTGAAGTGCCAAATTAAATGACACCAAGTGGCTTAATTTGAATTGTGGAATTCCCAAGCTGCCCAAGAGATGGTCACTGTACCTTACAAAGGAATGCCATGGACTCATCCCAAAGACCTCAGGCACCAATGCCAAAAGGCAATGAACTTGAACTAAACAGGTCTCCTTATTGGCTGTTGCTGTTGCTGTTGTAAAAGACTCTGCCCAATGGCTTCGGGCCTGAGTAAATGTTGGCTTGGCTGACCCAGTCCACTAAGATGAATTGGGCATGACTAAGGTGCAGGGATGCCAGCCCTTCCATTAACAGGGAAGGCATGCAGGGGCAGCAGAGAGGGTCAGCATACCGAAGACGCCAGCAAAGATTCCTCTCTAGAAGGTAAGTATAGGAAGGAGGGGAGGAAAGAGGAGAAGACAAATCTTGATGTCCTTGGGGGATGGACTGCTTTTAAAAAAAAATCCATCCTCATGATTTCAACATGGCCAGAGGCTAGAGCACTCGATGCCACTAAGCAGATGTAAGCACATGGACACGTCTATAACATCCACGAGCCTCAGTCTTCTCCCCTGTAAAATGGGGTTCATACTTCACTTCGCTCCTAGTAATTACAAGGAATTGCCACAAGGGTCAAATGACGAGATAGGAGAAAGGGAAAAAAGGAAACTTTACATAGTTAAATGCCCTATTTATCTAAGGTATAACCTCACAGCACAGGTGTGAGGGCAGGGATGAAGAAGGGGACAGGAATTAAAGGGGGCTTTGGCTTAAATACAATGCTTTATTTTGTTTTGAGGTGGTGAATTCATATGTAATTTCTATATTTTTTTAAAGGCATGCACACATGCAATCAATATACAAATTAGTATATTCATAAAGAGTTGCAGGTCAATTAGATGCCAGCACACAACTCTATTCTTTTCCCTATTTGCCGATTCAAACCCACTTTGTAGGACCAATTCTTTCCCACCTCTTGGAAAAAGTCTAGAGATGGGCCCATAAATTTTCTGGTCTGCCTGAAACCACAAAATGTCCTCTTGTCACTTACAGTTTCAGCAATTGTATCATTTTGATAAATAATGTACAGTTCCATATAATAGTCAAAATTCCACTTAAAGGTAAAGCTTCACCCCTCCCAGCTCAGGCTGCTTCGGGTTGGGACCTCTCATAGGGGAAGAAGCCTACAGATCCTTCTTTATTTCCCTGTCCTGCTCCTATCTTCCTGCCCCCAGTCACTGGATTTCTGACTTCTCCAGGCCTGGGGGACAGTAAAGGGAGGTAAAAGGAAGGAAAGTTCCTTCTGGTTCAACACTAGTATAACCTCACAATGGTTTTCTCTGGCCATGGCAGATGTTTAAAGCTAGCCCTGTCGGGGGGAATCAGTTTGCTTGGCTTTTCTTCTATCACTGGGGATCTCTCCTCTCCAGGTCTTTAGACAGGCGAGGGTTTCAGACTGGCTACTCCACAGTTTTCTCTGGATCCCTGGTGGGGTTCACTCCATGCAGAGAGTCTCTCTGTTGGAGTCCCAACATCCCTGGCAAACTGGAACCCTCCTTGTATGGCCTGCATCTGGTCCAAAGGAAACAAATTCTGGGAGAGTGAGGTGCTCAGAACAATCTCCTTTCCTTGTGCCTACCAGAGCAGCAGCCTACCACAGCCACGTTTTGTCCAAGCTTCCACGTCCCAAAAGTCTACAGGTGATGGGTGAGCTTGAAACCTCAGTCATGTGCCATTGGGTTAAGAGGAAGTACCCCTCACCTGCTGTGGGGTGGGGATTGAGGATAAGGTGAGAATCACAGCTTGCTCACAACTCTCTTCAAAGGATTTTTCTTCTATTTCCACCTCTTAGCTTCTTCAACTTTTCAGTTCAGCTTTTCAATTATCTAACCCTTTTATACCTCCCAATGAGGGGTTAAAGTTTGCAAATCCCATTTGCACTTACCCACTGCCACATAGATAGTCAAGTAAATTTTTTTAAACATATTACATGATATTAAAATGCAGTGGCTCCCAGATAACAGGTATTAAATAATACTGAGTTCTTTGCTAAATGAGACAGAAATGGCTTTCTTATAACATCCTATGGTAGTGTGGATAGGAAAGGGGTCACACATTAAATCTGACAAGCTTAGGGGAGGCCTGCATGGTGGGCCTTACAAACTCAGGGACTAAAAGTAACCACATAGGATGGTCTGAACATAAAAATTCCTAACTAAAAGTGAGTCATGCTGAGTAGTCACATCCTAGGCCTGTAGCTTTCTTGACAAAGGTCAATCTTTACCGTAAGTGAGCCTGTCTAGTGTCTTCTTGCATCTAAGATAATATACCTTTGAAATATCCGAGTAATGTCCTTTTCCAGACCCCTCAGGGCACAACCTCCCACCAGAGCACTAGACCGTAGAACCCCTCATTGTTATCTTGTTGCCCACATACCATCTCTACTTGCTGTAAATGTTCATTATTAACCATCCTGTACCAACCAATGTAAAAGAAGTATGTGTCTCTCCATTTTACTTTTTATCTAATCCCAGAGACTTCCCCGTTCTGCTTTCTCCAGCCCCCTTAATCTACTAACAATGGATTTCATGTAACCCTCCTCACATCTCTTCTTTTGATTCTAATGTATAAAATAAGCTACTAAACTGCCATTCTTGGGAGCATTTTCTCATTCTGCTGAGATTTTGCTTCCCAGCAATTGTCATTTTGGCTCAAAAAAATTCTTACAAGACTTTTTCTTAGGCTGGACATTTTTTCATGGACAGTAGAAGAAAGACTAGAAGCAGATATGCCATGTGCTAATAGTAATTCATTTCAAGGGCTGGAACTATGGGTAATTTTTTTCATTGTACTTTTTAAAAAGAAAAGTAATATACTATTCTTAGTAAAAGATGAAAAATTCTAGAAGAGGGAAGAGTATATAAAAGAACAAAAAAGAAAGGAGGAGAAAGGCAAGATGAGAGGGCAGGGGGAAAAAGGTAAAAAGAGAAAAAGAACAAAGCCAATGCATAAAATAAATGACAGAAACAGAGATCATTATTGTCTTAAAAGTGTGTTTTTTAAAGTGTTTTCCACTTTTGCATGGTAAATGCACACATTAAATTTAGAATTAGTATTGCAAACCTTCACCTGGCAAGAGGGACGCTAGAACCAACTATTAACCGTGTTTGAATGAACAGACTAGTTCACCTTTACATGAAGCCTGGTGACAGGTCAGCTGTGTTGATGGAAAAGAACTCAGAATCAGGATCATTCATTTGGGAATGAAGGTGATGTGGGGGAGCTGAAAGTAGTAGATACATAAGCAGGACTACAGAGACCACCTATAAGCTCTTGAAATCATACGAATTTAACAGTATCCATTTGAACAATGTGCCAATCTCAGAAAATCTGCTCATAAAAGCAGGTCTTGGCATCAACTTCTTCCTATAGTGAGAAAAAAGTAAGAAAACAACAATTTTTTCTTTAATTCTAATACTTTGATATCTCACTATTTGAAATGGGACAGTAGGCGTCAGGGCTACACAGTGGGACGCCACTGGGAGGGTTCCAAGCAGAGAGCTGTGTGTATAACTCTACCTGCTCGCACCACCCTTCTCCTCCCTGCTCTGTACCTAAGGAGGGTGACCTCTGCAACGTTCATCCCCTGGTCCTTCCTGCTGTCTCTATTCGAGTTGGGTTCATTCGGAGAAAGGTGCCAGGAGGATATGGAAACAGGAGAGGAGAGAGAGATTGACATATTTACTCATTATTCATTCATTCATTCTGCTGAAGGCCACAACTCCTGGCGGGGAGCCCTTTCCTACAGCCACAGGTTTTGTCCAAGGTCTGGCAACTGCTTCTCCACTTGCCCCATCACATCGTACTGGGTGCAGAAGAAAGGGGACTTAAGAAGAGTAAGAGTAGGTTTCAGATTAGGTGAGGACAATTCTATGTCAGAGAGGGAGATGGTGTGTAATGTAGAGAAGTAGATGGGTTTTGAAAACATTAAGGAAATAAACTCTATCCAACCCACTGTCATGGATTGGATGTGAGGGTGACAGAGAAGACTTGTAGGTTGTAGGCATGAGAAATCTGATGGATGGGCCATTTGCAGTGATAAGAAACACTTGGATTCCATCTGTCTCAGGGAGTAACTCTGTGAGTTATCCATTGAGGGTGCAGGTTAAGAAAGACCCAAATTTTCTTTGTGCCATTAACTATGGGACCGCAGAGGAAGCAGTGCCTGGGACCATAGGGGAGGAGAGTATATATTTTAGGGGATGTGGCTCCTTGTGGTTGAAAGGACCATTTCCATATCATGCATTTGAGTAGGGAGTTCTTTCCTAAAATGCTAATTTGCATCTGCAGAAAAGCCACATACTGTTTTTCTTACAACACCTAATGAAGACAGATTAGGCAAAGCAACTTAAAAACTTTACTTCTTCTAGCTCTCTAAGTACCAGAAAAATTGAATGTTAGATTTATAATTACTGTGTTTTGTTTGAGAGAGAAAGAAAAAACTCATACGCAAAGAACATTTTCATAAATCATGTCTATGATTAAAAAAATATGGTTCAAATAGACACAACTGTGCTTTACCCTGCATCTGTTTCACATACACAAATGTGTCAGGTTTACATAAACCACACTGATACAGATGAAAAATAAGGGAAGAACAAGATAAAAATAGCTCTTATGGTATCAGTAACATCTTTTATTATTATAATATATGATACCATTGCCATCAATCACACTCTTACGTTGCACTGGCTAGTGACCTCAAGCCCCATGAAGGAAGAGCTAGCCAACCTCCAGGAATCGATTCCTTCGGCTTCTTCTTTTTTTCATATCTCCAGTGTCGTATGTTTGGATGTCTGGTGACAATTTCAAAGATAGTGAAATGAAACACTCTCATCCCCCAAGTGTTGTTCAGGTCCTGATTTCAGATGTGTTCCTTTTACACCCTTCTCTCCCAGGGCAAGAGTGCTGAAGGGAAACTGACAATCTGCCCTTTTCTGATGCTACTATAGATAGATCATCATAAATGTAACCATTCAACCAGCCACTAGTAGCTTCCCAGGCCTGAAAGATAACACTGCTCATTTGTACTTTTATCAACCCCCTCGCCTACTGTCTTTGACTAGCAGAGCAGACATGCAGCTGGAAAACTCAACTCAGTTTTTTTCCCCCTAAACTAAAACATTTAGCTTTTGTACTACAATTATAAAAATTGCTGAGGTCTCAAGGGAGGATTTCTTTTTTAATGCATGTCAGTTTGACCTTAGTAAGTAAAGCTCTGCTTTCTCATTCATTGACTGACACATACTTTTTTCTCACACACTTGCATTATTTAAATCAAGTAAATTAGTGCTTTAGCTTTACTTTTTATACCCTCCTCAACCCCAACCTTGAAGTCTATTGATCAATGGGCAAATCCTATTTAAGGATAAGGAATTGTTCTGTGACGCACACATTTTACTCCAGATATAATATTTTACCAATTTTAAACTTCAGATCTTGAGGTTGCTTAAAAGTCCTTTGTGGTGTCTCTGTTTTAGGTGTTACATTTATCTGCTGAGATTGGTGTTTGTCACTTGCCCATTACATTTTTATGATAGCCGTGTTAAGACTCCCAGGCAAGAGAAGATGAACGTTTGGACCCCTCTGCTCCTAGTCAGTCCCACTGCCTCCGACCTTATCATGTCTACCAAGGTCCAGTCCAGTAAGAAATAGGGACAATCCCATGGAGAAATCCGTGGGGGGGAAACAAGATGTGTCCTTCTGGAGAATGCTCTGTCTTACTCCTTTCATCCCATAGTCTCTGGGTGGGGTGGGGGGATTCCCCCCATCTCTTCTAAGAATTGACTCAAAATATAGTGGCTGCAGAGAAAAGTCCCTGCAGACGTAGCTGCCCCTGGCTTCCTATCAGTGCTGACGCACTCCTTTCTCATAGTGCATTTGTAAGTCCCAAATGCTCTCCAGGAGGCCAGAGGACAAGTTCTTAAGACTAGGGCCTCTGTGCTTGTCTTCTGTAAGGCACGATTGAATAAACATTTGGTGGTTAACTGGTGGAGTTTTTATCTTAGTTTTCCCCCCTTTTTATACCTGTTTATCCACGGAAACTGTGGATAAATACACTGTGTAATAAATACAAATGAAAAATGAAAAGTTAACACTCTGAATCCCATCACCCAGTTATTACCATATTGATGTATTCCATTCCCTTTTCAATGCATACACTGCTTTTGGCATATTATGTTAACAAAGCTCTGATTACACTCCATATACTAACTTATATCTTCAATTCTCTTATGAGGAACATTTCTATACAGTAAAACAGAACAAAATAACGTCTTCCTCTGTGTCATGATATATCTGTAAATATTTAAATATGGCGTGCCTATTTTGAATTCAGTGCTACACTGTCTGGTTCTGCAATGGCAAGAAGAGGTCTCAGATCACAAGGTAACAAGACAGACCAATGGATTAAGGAGTTAAACCAATTTCTTCAGTCTTTCTCCTCCTTGTATCACCCACCATTGACCCAGTGCTCCCCTGGAAAAACAGAGAGGTATTTAGTCTCAGAACATACTGAGTTTCTTTCAGTTCCCCAGACGTCCACTACTCCTAATTTCCTAGCTTCCAGGCTTTTGCACATTCTGTTCCCTCTGTTAGGAAATGCTCTTCTCTTTCCTGACCCTCCCACCTACACCTCAGCCACAATGGAACTTGGCAATTCCCTGCTCAACCTTCAGGTCTCAAATAAATCATCATTCCCTCCAAAATGGAGATGGGTCCTTGCCCATGTACTTTCTTAGCACCATATATTTCTCTCATCACCACATTACACACTGATTATAATGGACAATATTCCAGTCTTTCCTGCAAGGTTGGGATATTCAAGAAGACAAGGAACATGTTTTTCTTACCCACCGTTGGATTTTTAGCCTGGTGCTTCTACATGGTGGGCGTTTGGTAAAGTTGATGACTGAATCAATAAATGAAAGCGCATAATAAAACAATAGAAAATCTTTCAGTCTTCTTGTTTCTCCAAGATGGTAATAGTCAATGTAACCTACGATGTTTTCCCACTGATTTGACTTGAATGCCATCCGCCTCTTCCCTCTTCTTCTGGGTACAACACTCCAAATTTCCATTTATGAAATTATTCTTTCCCTACTTTCAGGGTTTGTAGATTAAATAAGGCTGACTCCATCCCTCACTTCCATAAATGGACAGAAGTTAATGAGAGTGAGCCTTGAGAATTTTGCTGGGATTATGGGCAAGGAGATGTATGTTTTCTGTTGGTGTTGCTGAATTGGTAGAATGAAACCCAGAGTGGTTGATATCCATCTTACTTTCACATGGGAAGAGCCTACCTGAGAATGCAAAGAACACTAAGGAAGGCAGAGCCAAGAGGTAGAGAGAATACAGATTCACAGTGACTCTACTTGAGCATGTTAGCCCAGGTTTTTCTAAAGCAACACTACTCTCAAACTTTTCAGTTACTTTCATAACTTTTGGTTATAAAGCCCCAATTTGCTTAGCTCAGTTGTCTTGGATTTTTATCACTTGGAATCATGTCACATCTCTTTATTCCATTTTATGCAGTATGTGTGTGAGGGTCGGAAACAGGACCCAATCAAGGGGTCCTTCCTAGATTCCTCTCCAGCCATTGCTTCTTCCCTGTAAAGCCAAATGGAAATTAATCATGTGGCATCTAGACCCATGATGACCCACTCCCGAAGAAATTTCACCATCAGATGGCCTCTCCCCTCATGACACCAAGGTGTCAGAGGTATGAAAAATATGGACTCACCCAGAAGAAAAGGATTATCTTCTTTAGAACTTGTGACTATGAATCAGGATAATGATCTTCAACTCTGCTATGAGGAAACATTTACAGGTGGCCCCTTCAAAATCACAAAATCTACTTTGCCAGACATTCCTGCTCAGGGAGGGAACCAGAGAATGTCTTTCCTACAGGGCTTTTACATTCTTTCAGTTCTGAAATATAATGCTTACAAAATTTTAATTTCATCCCCAAATTCCTAAATGCCTGTGATACAGACCCACTAGGCTGATTCCTCATGGCCATTTCTGGCCCATTCATAACAGCTTAGTCACCTCCAGGTAAGGTTGTGCCTCCATTAAAACCATGGATGTTGTACTTGGATAGGAAGCTCTGGGAAAAGATTATAAAACTCGATAAGGAAATAACTACACCCCTAATTCCTTAGACCCACAACGATCCACTTGGCAGAAGGACACCTATATGAGGAATTAGTAAAGGAAAACTTTCCAACAGTCTTCTAAACCTATGAAAACCTAGCTCGATCCAAAAGTGCCCCATAAACATAGTGACAAACTTTTGTAAACACAACAGAGACAGAGACAGAGACAGAAAGAGAATCCTTTAAGCAAAGAGCAGAAAATGACACAATGAGCATTTCTCATCTAGTTATTTTTTACAAAACTTCTCACAAAGATGAAAAATTAAATCTCAATTGTTAAACTTATCAGGAGTTATCTTTACTAAAAAGAAGAGAAGGCCTTGTGATACATGGATGTTAATTACTCCTGGGCATTGTATCCAACATGAGAAATGGGAAAGGCATAAAAATGAAACCTAGACTTGGGTCCTATCCACTTAAAGGAAATACAAACATTACATTCTTAACTCCCTATAATTCATTAATGCTCAATCAATGATTTATGCTATAAAATGTCTTAAGCTTCTATAAGGCTATTGGCAGTTAACATCCACCACTGGAGACACCCATTATGCATAATAATCCCTTCATAACCTATAAGATAACTTTAATCCCAAGAAAAGGAGTGCCATGTGCTAAATATTTGTGTTCCCCAAAATTCATATGTTGAAGCCCTAACCCCCAGTGGTCATATTAGGAGATGGGACCTCTAAGAATGTAATTAAATTTAAATGAGATCATAAGGGTAGAGCCCTTATCTGATTCGATTAGTATCCTTATAAGAAGAGACACCAGAGCACAAGCACATTCTCTCTCTCTCTCTCTCTCTATTTATCGATTTATCTCTCTCTCCATGCACAGAAAAAAAGCCATGTGAGGACTCAGCCAGAAGGCAGCAGTCTACAAATCAGGAAGAGAGCTCTCACCAGGTACTAAATTTTCCAGCACCTTGACCATGGACTTCTGGTCTCTAGAACTGTGAGAAAATAAATTTATGTTGTTTCAGCCACCCAATCTGGTATTTTATGATAGCAGCCTAAACAGACTAATACAAGGAGGGAACACATAAATAAAATCATTAATGACTCTACACTTAAGTGCCTGTTCATCCTCCACTGAAGCTCACTGGAGTCATGTGTAAAATCAAGCCACACCACCTCTATTTCCAGGAGCTCACGGTGTGGTAATTCCTAGTGATTAAGAACCTAGTCCTCAGAATGAGCATAGATTTGAATCCCAGCTTCACCATTGTTACCTGGTGGTGTTTAGAAAATCACTTAACTTCCCTGATTCTTGGCTTTCTTATTGGCAAGACAGGTCCTGTCCATTAGGATTGCTGGCCGTGATAAGTGAGATCAATGCCTGTGAAACGCCAGCTTTATCATTACGCTTCCAAATGGTGGCTTTGCTGAAAAACACCTTCTTGGAACTGATGCCCTTGTGAAGCCTGGGGAGAACAGGTTTGCCTTAGTCACATGATGTTCTTTCCCAAGTTTAGGAGTAGTGACATTTCCAGGCAGAAGATCTATGATGATATTCATTGGGCTGGAATGGAATATACCAGAACGTGGTTTCTTTGCAGATAACAAACCATGAATAAAAAGAGACATCGTAAGGAAGTAGAAGACAGCAGGACTGCCCCAAATGGGCCATAAACTCAGTGAGGACAGGATTCAGACCTTTTTATATAGTGCCTAGCACAGTGCCTGTTCCAAATAGGGGATGGGTCAAGATTTGTTGAACAAGAGGGGAAAAGAACAAGCAAGTTATTATTGACAGCCAGTTGGCAAGTCCTGGTCAGGGCCACATAGTGGATAGTTTTGGCAATGTCACCCATGAAAAAGGCAAGGTTAAATGTCACCTTGCTTCATCATCACAGGTTGACATTGATGGCAATGAGTTGCCTTGTTAACTGGAACCCTACTTTTGTCCTGACTTGGTATGTGAATAAATAAAGCAACAGGGCTTTAATAAATAAACTCACGGTGGGTCTCAAAACTGACCACAACCTAGAATAATTGTCATTCTCTGCGTGCTTTCATTTGTAATCATTTCCACCGGCTAATGCCTAAATAATGGAGAACAAATATCTGGCACCCAACTGTTTTCTGAGTACACAGCAGATATTTCTAATCAATCACAACACTGTTTTTCCTTGGCTCAGTCTCAGATTATTTCTCAACATGACATTCCAGAGAACCACTGATATTCAACTGGAGTTGGTCTCTGAGGTGGACCCATTCTATCTCTCTGCTCTAAATGGGTTTCCTTTTACATCGTGGTAATAGTCATTTGTTATTTTTTTCTGTCCCAGTATCCACTCTTCCTTCTTATGATAACATTCTTTATTCTTATGATCCTTTTCATTTGAGGACCCACTTCTCTCCTACTCCTAATTTATTGGCACCCAGAGACACTGACTCAAACCCTGAATCCAGGGTAGAGCGCAGAACCAGTTGGCTCAATCCATTCCCCTGGCCACAGAGATTGGTTCTGGAGTTGTCTAAGTCAAGCCACGCTGAGCCAATGTTCTTGGGCTTTTTTTGTTGCTGGTGGGAAAGCTGGTTCTCATTCTCAGCTTGTTATAATCATGGGAGCTTAGAGTAGCCAGGCAAACACTGAGGAGACCACGAATGAAACCAGTATCTCAATAGGCAGAGCAGGGAGAAGGGAAGAAGCTATTTCCTAGTGCTATCATTTAAGGCCCCGAATCCAATTGTACCTGAAGGCAGATACTCCTAGACTCCCCCCCCCTTCTTTTTTTTTGCTTAAATTGGTCTGAGTTGGATGTTTGGCTACTGACAACCAAGAGAATAAGACTCAAAGCAACACCTATCCTGGTGCATTCCTCCAACGCAATGTAATGGATCTCAGGAAAAGACCCTCCAGGACCACCACTGTGCCAACCTTGCCTTGACCTGGTTGAGAAAACATACAGGGCTGCCATTTGTCCTCCGGAACTGGGGAAAGCAACAGATAATGTGACAAAAGTCTTTGTATCACAGGGCCTTAAAGGGCCGAGGGAGCAGCTGGGCATCTGGAGCCTGGATTTTCTTTTCATTCTCCCTGCCATGTGAAGGTCCCCGTCCGGGGATGTTCACCATCATCCAGATATTCCAAAGTTCTAAAATTGCCAGCTTTGATTATTCAAAATTCTTCACCAACTAAACCTTTCAGGCAGAGAGGGGAAAGCTAAGCATGAACTCTCCATTCTGAGCCACACCCTTCAGCAAGCATGGTTTGCCCACTTATTTGTTCACTCATTCATTTCTTCATACAGTCAGTAAATATTTTTCAGTGGTTTCCATGTATCAGGCACTGGTCCAGGTATTTGAGAGACATGATTGAACAAAATAGATAAAGCCCCTGACTCATGGAGCTTATATTCTAGAGACAGAAGACAGGTAATCAACAGTAAACAAACGACAATAAGTTAGATGGCGCATTATAAGGTGACAAGTACCACGGGGGAAAAACAGAGAAGGTTAAGAGCCATCAAGGGTTCAGTTTTACCATTATAAACAGGGTGTTCAGGGCGGGCCTAGCTGGCATTGAGACACTGGATTCTGATTTGAAGGAGGCAGACAGTGTCCCGTGTAGAAAGTTAGGGCTCCTGCGACCAGTTCATGAAAACTATTTCCCAAGTTCTCGCACTTCTGAACGACTTACTCTGTTTCTAACTACCAGTATTTGTTGACAGCTCAGGGCTGTATCTATACACAGACCAGTTCAACTGAATTTCTTTCATTTTTGTGTTTGTTTTAAGTGTTTCGGGTGGTGAAGAGTGGAGAGCTGTCAGATCTTGGCAGCGAGAAGCTGAGGAGTAGTGCTGGTGGGAGGTGTGCGGGCCTCATGGTTTGCCTGAACACCACCCTGCTGGGCGTGGGTTCCATAAATGTCTAGGAAACTGAGTCAGTGCAAAAGGACTCTGACAGATGAGTGAGCAGCAGCAATACCGAACAGGAATTTTCTTTCTTCCTTTCTTTTTCTAAACAACTGCTGGAGATGCTGCCTCTGTTAGGGCCAGAGACCGGCTGACCCTAGTGTCCTGGGTCTGGGGAGCAGCCATTGGGGGCGACCGCCTTGGCCTCCGCCGGCCCCAGAGCAGGGGTTATGTGAATCGGCCACCCTTCCCGTGTGTGTTTGGGCTTTCTCCTTTCTGACTTGTCCTCCCACTAGCCCTCCTACTTTGAGATTTATGTGCCAGCGTCACGCTCACTCTAGAGCCTTTGAGGAAAACATAAAATAAATCCCAAGGATTTCGGAGGGAGGGACCAGTCATCGGTTACTGTGAGGAAAGTCAGAGGCAGCTGCACGACCTCCACTGGCTCAAGGTGCATCTTGAGGCTACAGCCCAATCCCTTTCTTGCCAAAGTCGCTGGGCTGCCTGCCTAAGCCCAGTCCCAGAGGTGGCTATTTAGTGCTTCCCAGTGAGAGGCTAACTGAGGCTGTGCACTCCAGACAGGACTGGGAGGCCCGGAGGGGCTGGGGCAGGAGCTGTCAGTCATCTGGGCTGCACCTCTGGCCTCAGAGAGCCAATGTGAAAATCAGCCCCACTTCTTACCTGTGTGAACTTGGGCAAGCTCCTAACTCCTACATTTCCTCCTCTATGAATGGGGCAATGCCTACCTAGTTACAGAGAGAACTAAACAGTTGAAAGCTTATAAAGTCCTTTGTGCCATTCTTAGGATATAAATGGCACTAAAATTGTCAGCTGCCAACATTACAGTTGATATTGATATAACAACACACACACACACACACACACACACACACACACACACACACAACATATACACTATTGCCCAGAACCTACAGGAGCTCCCCATCTTCAAACGTTTTTCTCAAGAGCAGTCCCCCAGGAAATACGATGAATAAAATCCTCCATTTTATTACTTTATCCTTACTCTATGACTTCACTGCAGTGAAGTGACTTGCACAACCAGTCCTGACTGTGATCAGCAGGCAACTTGTCTTTTTATGGAGAATATAAACCATACATACTGGCACCCGCCCAAAGCCAGGGAGAAATCAGGCTGTGAAAACAAAATCTTTTCATGGCAATATTCCTCTTGTCCTACGATTTATGCCCTGGTCCTCTCTTCAGCACTAAGAATAGATAGATTTTTTTTTAACCAAACCAGTGGGAGACATTTGACCCATCAAGAGATAAATCATGCAGGACCAAGGTTGGCACCACGGGGTACAACACACAGAAACGTTCACATAAACATGTGTACACACACGTACACACACACACACTGACAACTAACAAATCTAAACACTTAGCATGTAAATACTTCACAACTCTCACCTCCATCCAAGTCACCATTTTGATTAGGGAATTATTATTCCCATTTTACACCTGAGGAAATTGTAACTCAGTGAAATTAAGCAAAGTGAAATTATGCCCCATCTGGGAATATCTAGGATTTGAACTTAGCTCTGACTGTTTCTCAAGTCCATGTTCTTTTTGATGCATGACACAGTCTCTCTATAAATATTTAGCACAGGTTGTGCCTGACTACCTATGGTGACCAGTACAGATCTAGTTTGCAGTCTAGCTTCAGATACAGGATAAAGGCAGGAGAACATTGGGTGGAGCATTAGTTCTCAATTAGGATTTTACCTTCCAGGGACACTTGACTAAGTGTCACAATTAAGGCAGGGGATGCTACTGGCAGTAGAAGTCAGGGATGGTGTTGAACATCCTACAATGCACAGGACAGAGAATTACTCCATCTTAAAAGTCATTAGTGCTGAGATTGAGAATATGAGAATCAGAGAGGGACTCCCATCCTATCTACAGGATGGGTCCAGAGCTCTCCTATGCAAACTAGCTGGGCTCAGCTGATAGTTGTTCTGTTGACAATTAAATGTCCACTTTGCTCCTTGAGCTTTGGCATTCTCCATTAATTTTGAGACCCATATCATCTCCACATTATTTGTTAAGAACAACCTTCCAAGTAATTACTAACTTTCTCTTTTTCTTAGTTCAGGTCAAATTAGAGTCTTTGTGGGATGAGTGGATCCATAGAGTTATCACAGCTTGCACTCACCCCAAAGTCTCCTGACTTTCTGCCAGGAAGAGCATTTTAATATCAACCAAGAATAATAAAACTAGGGGAACATAAACTGCCTCTTGCTACTCTTAATGTACTCTGTTTTTTATTTGTTTGAATCATTTTCTCCAAATAATTTACAATCGTATGATACACTCAAAATAGGCCAAAAATTCATCTCCCAACCAGGACAATGTTTAAGGAGCCCTACCAAATCTGTAGATCATTTAAGGCTAATACTATCATTAATAAAAAAATTAAGCAACTGTATTATCAGGGTTTTCTAAAGAAACAGAACTGAAAAGAGATGATAGATAGATAGATAGATAGATAGATAGATAGATAGATAGATGGATAGATAGATAGATAGATAGATAGATAGATAGATAGATAGATAGATAATAGCTGGGTAGATGATAGATAGATAATAAATAGATAAGCAGAGATTTATTATAGGAATTGGCTCAAATAGTTATGGAGGCTGAGAAGTCACAGGATCTGCTTTCTGCCAGCAAGAGAACCAGAAAAGCTGGTGGTGTAATTCAGTCCAAAACCAAATGCCCGAGTCAGGGGGCTGATGGGATAAATCCCAGTGTGAGTCTGAAGGCCAGGAAAGCAGAAGCACAGATCTCCAAGGGCAGGAGAAAAAATGGGTTTTCTAGTTCAAACTAGTTCTACTCAGGCTCTCAATACACCGGATGATGCCTACCTGTATTGGTGAAGGTGATCTTTACTCAGTCTACCCATTCAAATGCTAATCTCTTCCAGAAACACCCTCACAGACACACCCAGAAATAATGTTTTACCAGCTATCTGGGCATCCCATAGCCCAGTGAGGTTGACACATAAAATTAACCATCATAGCAACTCTGACAAAATGTCTAATAACTGGAGTCATGTGGTCCCTTGATTAGAAGCTAGGGCTGGCTTGATCAAAACACACTGGGACTCTCTGTCACGGTTTGATTGAGTTAGGAAACAGAAAAGGCCAGAGGAGGAATGACCTCAGGCATGGCAGGATCCAAGTGCTCAGAAAGTAACACCCGGATCTCTTGCATCTCAATTTATCGGCTCTACTCCCTCTGTGTTGGCTCCATTCTCACAAAGACTTCATCATGGTATCAAGACGGCCACTACAACTTCTGCCTACTTCTGATCTAGTCTAGTGGGAAAGCGGATGTGCCTCTTTTCTTACATTCCCAACAAGAGTCTCAGTATGTTTCTGACTGAATAATAGGGCCATTACAATCATTGTGGTCACAGGAATATGATACTACATTTGGTGAGGGCTGTATCACTGCTATTGGAGAGGGTGATCAGGAAAAGAAAGTGGATCATGTCAGCCAAAAACCACAGTGACCATTTAAACCTAAAATCAAGGGCCAGTGGGCTGGCCCGGTGGCTCAGGCAGTTAGAGCTCCATGCTCCTAACTCCGAGGCTGCCGGTTCGATTCCCACATGGGCCAGTGGGCTCTCAACCACAAGGTTGCCGGTTCAATTCCTCAAGTCTGGCAAGGGATGGTGGGCTCTGCCCCCTGCAACTAAGATTGAACACAGTACCTTGAGCTGAGCTGCCTGCCGGATGGCTCAGTTGTTGGTTGGAGCGCGGGCTCTCAACCACAAGGTTGCCAGTTCAATTCCTCGACTCCCACAAGGGATGGTGGGCAGCGCCCCCTGCAACTAAAATTGAACACGGCACCTTGAGCTGAGCTGCCACTGAGCTCCCGGATGGCTCAGTTGGTTGGAGCGTGTCCTCTCAACCACAAAGGTTGCCAGTTCGACTCCCTCAAGGAATGGTGGGCTGCACCCCCTGCAACTAGCAACAGCAATTGGACCTGGAGCTGAGCTGCGCCCTCCACAACTAAGACTGAAAGGACAACAACTTGAAGCTGAAGGGCACCTTCCACAACTAAGATTGAAAGGACAACAACTTGACTTGGAAAAAAGTCCTGGAAGTACACATTGTTCCCCAATAAAGTCCTGTGAATGGAATGGAATGGAATGGAATGGAATGGAATGGAATGGAATGGAATGGAATGGAATGGAATGGAATGGAATGGAATAGAATAGAATAGAATAGAATAGAATAGAATAGAATAGAATAGAATAGAATAGAATAGAATAGAATAGAATAGAATAGAATAGAATAGAATAGAATCAAGGGCCAGCCCGATGGCTCAGTCAGTTGGAGCTCTGTGCTTCTAACTCCGAAGGCTGCCAGTTTGATTCCCACATGGGTCAGTGGGCTCTCAACCACAAGGTTGCCAGTTCGATTCCTCGAGTCCCACAAGGGATGGTGGGCTGCACCCCCTGCAACTAAGATTGAACACGGCACCTTCAGCTGAGCTGCCACTGAGCTCCCGGATGGCTCAATTGGTTGGAGCATGTGCTCTCAACCACAAGGTTGCCAGTTCGACTCCCACAAGGGATGATGAGCTGTGCCCCCTGCAACTAGCAACGGCAACTGGACCTGGAGCTGGGCTGCGCCCTCCACAACTAAGACTGAAAAGACAACAACTTGAAGCTGAAGGGCACCCTCCACAACTAAGATTGAAATGACAACAACTTGACTTGGAAAAAAAAAGCCCTGGAAGTACACACTACTCCCCAATAAAGTCCTGTTTCCGTTCCCAAATAAATAAATAAATAAATAAATAAATAAATAAAAGTAAAATCAAGCACATAAAAGGAGCGCTCACTGGTCATGATGAGATAAGCCTGGTCCTGGCTTGTGGAGTAACCCTGCTCAGGGCACCTGTCCTCTCTAAAGACCTCCAAAGTTATACACAATTCAGAATGTTGTCCTCTATGGATGTCTTCAATAGTTGCTTCAGAAGGTCTACTCCAAGCCACCTTTTTAGTTAAAGACAAAATGTTCCACCAAACACAGCAAAAGAAGAAAAATGGATCAAGGGTCTACAGAACTTTACTCCTGCTTTGTGTCTTTTTTGGCAGTTATAAAACAGACCAGAAAATCCCTTAGGATAGTCTACTTTGTTTACAAATTTCATGGTACATAAACCATTCCTTTGAGTAGGTTCAGATTAATAACCTTTAACACCAAAAGGGTACTGCACCAAGGACAGCCACCTGAAGAAGAAGTCCTCCAACATCTGACACAGATGAATGGGAAGAAGGAAGAGAGTCTAGCACACCTACTGGACCAGACAAGCCTGTCTTTTCCCCAGGAGAAAAATAATTTTCTAGTGGTCAAAATGGGTGGCGTGTGGAATTGTTATCAGTATTATGATAAAATTATGTTCTTTGCTGCAAGCATGAAGCTTATAATTGTTGATTGCGTCCTCTTATGTGGCCAGTTACAGATACATATATGGGTGGTAACTCAGTTGGGCTCTTGGCATTACCTACCAAATAGTGGGCTGTTAAGAAAGTAGGAAAAGCAGGAAGTGATGCAGCATGTGATCCATCGAGGATGTGATTGTATCTCCAGGCAGAGCCTGTATTTCTCTCAGTAAACCTATTGTCTCTAGCTCAAAAATTGGAAAGCCCTGATCTTCCTCTAGGGAATGACATTGCTTTTTATGATAAGACCTGTGATTTCTTTTTTTGTTGTTTCTTTTTTTCCCCCCTTCTTCCTCCTCCCAGCCCCCATTCCTGTTCAAGCCACTGTTTCTCAGTCTAGTTGTGTAGGACACAGCTCCCTGGCCCATGCTGGTATTGTGAGCCTTGTGCTCCCCCGAGCTGAGGCAGTCGTTTGCCGGTCGTCAGTCAGCTGCTCACAGCAGCTCACGGCAGCTCTCACTGGCTGCCAGCCGCTCCCGATGGCTGTTGGCCACTCACGCTGGATGCCGGCCACTCCTGGCAGCACACAGCAGCCCTCAGCAGCCCACGCTGACCTCTGGCTGCTTACAGCAGACCAGCTCCAGGGAGAGCCATTGTTCACAATCTTAGTTGTAGAGGGCACAGGCCACCGGCCCCTGTTTGAATCAAACTGGTGACCCCGGTGCTAGGAACATGGCGCTCCAACCACCTGAGCCACAGGGCTGGCCCAAAGCCTGTTATTTCTACTAATGGAGGTACACTGCTCAACAATTAAAGGTTGCAATATGTGGCCGGTGAGGTTCCATGGTGTAATGGTTAGCACTCTGGACTCTGCAATATGTGGCCACATTTGAAACAGAGCCTTTGAGCTGAAGAGGCAATTAATAAAATGGAAGACAGGAAAGTATTCCTAACATAGTCCAAAGATAAAAATATGAGTGATAAGCACAAGAAATTAAGAGACATAGAAGATGGAATTTTCTTATAGAGAAAGTTTAACACAAATGTAATCCAAGTTCTGGAAGGTGATAAAGATAGAATAGGGGAGAAGTACTATCAAAGAGCTCATGTTACCAATTTTCAGATTTAGGATTTACCATAGATACATCATTTCTTGCCAAAAAGCAAAGAAAATATAACAATCTTAAAAGCAGGTAATGATATTATAAAACAAATTGCCTACAAAGAAATAGCCTTTAGAATAACTGCTGACTTCTCACCCACAAGAGTGCTCAGAGGACTGGAAGACCTTCAGTGGGCTGAGAAAAGTTACTATCCATCTAGAGATCAATATTTTATGAAACTCTCTTTCAATAACAATGGTAAAATGAAGACCAAAAAAACCCATAGTGTTTATCAACAAAATAGTAAGCTATAAATTGTCCTTAAAATTTGAATTATAAAGGATGTGTTAGGCAGAAAAAGCATTATTCCAGATGAAAGTCTGATGAAAGTAGGAAGAATAAGCAAAGACATTGATAAATATGTGGGCTAATCCAATGATTGTATAAAGTAATAACAAAAAATAACACCAAATGGAATGGGGCAAAGCAAAAATAATAGCTAAAACAAAATGAAACAAAAATACTGGTCTGTAATAGTAAAAGAACTCCAGCTGAAACAAAATAATGAATAATAGTAGTTGGAAGGAGGGTAACCTGGGAGTTAAATTATCCTAAATTGTGGATTTTCCAAAAGGATGGGAAATATATTAATTAAATTTGGATTTAATTAAGCTAAGTATGCTCATTAAAACTGCTGGTGTAACTACTAAAAGAATAGCATGGAACACATATATACCAAAGAAGTAGCAGAGAAAAAGGGAATAAGAAAACAAAATTCAAAAGAAGGCAAAAGAAGAGAAGGAAGAATCACAAATCACATAACAAGACAGAAGAAATAAATGTAAATGTATCAGCATTCACAAATGAATGTAAGTGGATTAATGTCTACAGATAAAAGACAAAACTGCCAATCAGAGCTCGAATTTAAAAAGTTCAATCATATGCTATATATTAAAATTAAAAGTAGCAGACTTGCAAGAATTGGGTAAATCCACAAATATAATAGAAATCTTTTAACACACCTCTCTCAATAATTGACAGACCAAATAGACCAAGAAATCATTAAAAATTGAAAAAGACAATTACCAATCCTGATTTAATGGATTACATAGACTATTGAGTCTAGCAATTGGAGAATCCACACTCCTTTCAAGCACAGAAACTGGCCACGTATTATGCCATAAAGTTAGCCTCTGAAAGTCCAGAAACTTGATGTCATTCATCTGTGTTACATTCTCTGACCAATATTCACTTAAGTGAAAAAATGTGTGTGGAGGGAAGATAAACAGAAAAACAGTATACGTTCGGGAGAAAAAAGCAAACAAACAAGGGGCCAAAGAAAAATAATAATAGAAAACAGAGATCTTTCCAGTCAAGATGGCAGAGGAGGCAAACGCTGTTTACCTCACGATCACATCAAAATTACAATTTCAAAACAACTATTATTGAGAATTGCCTGAAGTCTAGCTGAACCGAAGCCCTACAACTAAAAGCATACAGAAGAAGCCACCATGGGACTGGTAGGAGGAGTGGAGACACAAAACAGCTGGTCCCACACCCACATGTGACCATTAAAAATGGGAAGTATATCTCAGCTGCAGGAGTCCCCTTGGAGGAGCTAGGGGTCCCTGAGAAACACAAGACTCCCCAGCCCAGGGTTCTACTGCTGGGGAGAAAAGTCCCCATAATTTCTGGTTGTGAAAACCAGCAGAGATTGTGGTTGAGTGGAACTGAGGGTGGCTACACTCCCAGGTGTTCCTCTTGCAGGACCTGTGCACAGACTTGCTCACTGATGGACTCACTCACTCTGAGCTCCAGCACTGGGGCAGCAGCTTGAAAGTCAATGACAGGGACATACAAGGAGGAACGAAGTTGTCTGGTCTCAGGGTGGGGGCTGGAGGGGCAGATGTCTTCTGGACGATGGAGCTGATGTTTCCTCATTGAGCTTCCCCCTTCTCAGCGTGAAGACACAGGCAGATGCCATATCTGAGGCTCCATAAACCTGGCTAAAGCTGTTCATTTGCCCCGCCCTGGTGATTCTGAGACCTCGCTCCCCCAACTTTCAGGGACACCCAAGCTGCTGCCAGTGGCTTTTTCATACAAACCACCTGACTTGGCCCAGGCTGCAGACTTCCCTAAAGTTTCTCAAAGGTTCAAAAAAACCAAACAAGCAGCGTCTGGTTTCAGCATGTCCCACACCTCTGGCTGAGCAGCCCTAAGCTCAGCATTACAATGTGCAAATACAAGGATGTGCAAAGAGCAACCAAGGCTCCAGTACAACAGGAGAGCACACACAACCCACACTAGGGAGACACCTGCAGCACCCAGCTCTGGTGACCAGGGAGACTGCACCACTGGGCCCCACAGGACACCTACTACATAAGAACACTCTACTAAGACTGAGAGATATAGCAACCCTACTTAATATATAGAAACAAACACAGGGAGGCAGCCAAAACAGGGAGACAAAGAAACATGTTCCAAATAAAAGAACAGAACAAAGTTCCAGAAAAAGAACTAAACAAAATGGAGATAAGCAGTCTACCAGACACAGAGTTCAAAACACTGGTTGCAAAGATGCAAATGATCTCAGGGAGAACTTCAACAAAGAGATAGGAAACATAATGATGGCAATAGAAAACATAAAACAGTCAAAAATGAAGAGTACAATACCTGAAATGAAGAGTACATTAGATGGAAACAACAGTAGATAGATGAAACAGAGGATTGAATAAGCAATTGAGAATATAAGGTAGCAGAAACACCCTAACAGAACAGCAAAGAGAAAAAGAATCCAGAAAAATGAGGACAATTTAAGGAGCCTTTGGGACATCAAATGTACCAATATTTGCATCATAAGAGTACCAGAAGGAGAAGAGAGAGAGCAAGGAATTGAAAACTTATTTGAAGAAATGATGATGGAAACTTCCCTAACCTGGTGAAGAAAATAGATATACAAGACCAGCAATTGCAGAGAGTCCCAAACAAGATGAATTCAAACAGGCCCACACCAAGACACATCATAATCAAAATGCCAAAGGTTAAAGACAAAGAAAGGATCTTAAAAGCAGTTAGTTACCTACAAGAGAGCTCCCATTAGACTGTCAGTTGATTTCTCAACAGAAATCTTGCAGGCCAGACAGGATTGGCAGGAAATATTCAAATGGATGAAAACTAAGGACCTACAACCAAGATTACTCTACCCAGCAAGCTACCATTGAGAATCGAAGGACAGACAAAGAGCTTTCCAGACAAGAAAAAGCTACAGGGGTTCATCACCACCAAACCAGTATTACAAGGAATCTTAGAGGGACTTGTTTAAGATGGAAAAAAAAAAAAAAAAGATCAAAAACATGAATTAAAAACTGGCAATAACTACGTATCTATCAACAATTATTTTAAATGTAAATGGATTAAATGCTCCAATCAAAAGACATAGGGTGGCTGAATGGATAAGAAAACAAGACCCATACATATGCTGCCTACAAGAGACTTACTTCAGATCAAAATACACACAGAGACTGAAAATAAAGGAATGGAAAAAGTTATATCATGAAAATGGAAACAAACAATAATAAAAACAAATAAACTGGGTAGCAATACTTATACCAGACAAAATAAGCTTTAAAACAAATGATATAACAAGAGACAAAGACGGACTTAGTAATCTCACTTCTGGGTACTTATCCAAGGAAGCCCAAAACGCTACTTTGCGGGGACATGTTCATCCATATGTTCATTGCAGCATTGTTCACAATAGCCAAGATATGAAGTGGGTGTCCCTGAATGGACGAATGGACTGGGAATAATTTAAAAATCTGACAGTACTAAATGGAGGTAAGGATGTGGAGTTATGAGATTCTTATTACATTGTTAATGGAATATGGATTGTAACAGCCACTTTGAAAAATATTTTGGCGTTATTCAGTAAAAGTCACCATGCTCAAGCACCAAGACCCAGCAATTCTAATCACTTGGTTGGAAAAGTCTTGCAAGAAATGCTCCCTCAAAAAACTCTTGGTACAAATATGTACCAGAGAACATATACAAAAATGACATGGCAAGATAGTTCATAAAATTGAAAAACTGGACACAACCTACATGTCCATTCACAGCAGAATAGATAGATACATTGTGGTATATTTCTACAATGGAATGTAGAATGTTAACAGTTACAAGGACTAAACTAGATGAATCTCAAAAAACAATAAGTGTAAAAGCAAGTACAAAGGAATGCAAGCAACATAACCATTTCCATAAAGTTCAAATTCAGGCAAATTAATGGATTTATTGTTTAAGGATTTGTAAATTGTGACACACCATAAACAAAAGTAAGGAAACGAGAAATTATGAATATTGGTTACCATAGGTAGAGGGAGATGAAATCAGGGAAGCATTAAGAGAAAGCTTGGAAGGTAGTGGAAGGGTGTGTGTGTGTGTGTGTGTGTGTGTGTGTGTGTGTGTGTGTGTGTATGTGTGTTTTAATTAATGTAGGTAGTTGGAACTTAGGGTTCATGTCATTATTCTCCTTTATACTGTGCTATCACATTTTACAAAATTTTGTATATATAATATATTTTACAATTAAAAGAGGTTTTAATAAAATTATAGTCTTTTTTTCAACTTCGGACTCCAAAAAGAAGGAGGATATACTTTTTAATGTGTGCTTTAAATGTCTTACATCAACCAGCAGTACTGTGTCGTTTGAATAAATGTTGCAATTCCCAAAGAAGTTAAGAAAAGGATATTGGCTATATAGTACAGAATGTTAAATAATAGTAGTGATATCACTATCCTTACATTACATAAAAAGAAATAGAGTCCGTGGAATTGTAACAGCTGTGTACCATGTCAGAGGGGTAGTAGATTGGGGGAGGGGAGTTATCACTATGTAAGGGGTATAAATGTCTAACTGTTACATTGTTTTGTACACCTGAAACTAATAAAAATTTTTCAAAAAGTAAAAGTATTAGAAAGGAATAGTATAGTGATTTTTTTTTTTTTTGCAAGTTATGTGTTGCTTTTTAAACCTGGAAAATCCAAGAGAATCAGTTTAAAAACAAAATAACAACAACAACAAAAACAGCTAACAGAGCCAGAGAGAGAACTGAATAAACGCACAAGAATAAATAAATTTTTATGCACTATCCTATTTTTAAAAACCCAAAAAATATCAGATTCAAAAATACCTTAAAAACACAAGATACCTACAAATAAAAAAATGAGACACATTCAGGACCTACCTAAAAGAAACTATGAAATTATACTGTGGTACAAAATAAAGATAAGTAAATTAAGAGATATACCATAGAAATACTTGGATAGGAAGACATAATATTATACCATTTTTCTTCAAAACTAGCCTATAAAATAAATGCCATCTTATTACTTTGGAGCTTGACAAAATTGCCCTAAAATTAATCTGAAGAATACTCAGTGAGAATTGCAAGAAAAACATTTTTTAAAAGAAGAGTAATGCTATAGCAGAGATTTATTAAACTCCTAGATATTAAAATATATCATAAAACTTTGGTGACTAAAACAATATGACATTTATTCAAGTACAAGGATATTACACCAGGATGTTCACTGGTATAATTCTGATGTGATAAAAGAGTAGAAGCATCTAAATGTCTATTGACATGAGCTCAGTTCATAAATTATGCAACCACAGTACATGGGAATATTACACGAGTATAAGCATTAAAAACTTAAATAAAAGTTAATCTACTTTTAGATACTTCACATTAAATCTATAGGACACCAAAGACAAGGAGAACATCTTAAAAGCAGGTAGGCAGAAGATTATGTATTACGAACAAAGAGACGGCACTTTAACTGGCAGGAAACTTCTCAGAAACAACAGTATAGGTCAGAGAAAATTGAATTATATACCAAAAATAGTGAACAAAAATAAATAGTAAGGCTAGAATTTTCCCCTCAGTTAAATTACCATTCAAGAGTGAGAGCAAAGAATAAAATAAATATAGTTTCACACAGCCTGCAAGAAGTCACCACTTAAAGTCCCTTGCTGAAAGAACTATCAAAGAGTGGATCACAGAGAGAAGGAATCTGAGCCTCCAATGAGAGAGTGGGATGAGAGAAACAATGGTGAGCAAATTGGGAAAAATCTAAAGCAAGATCTGGATGTGTAAATAATAATTACTAATTTTTTAGGATAAAAGGGGTGAGACAAAAACATGAGATTACAATAATATATAATTAAGGGGGGTAATGAGTGTTAAAACATGACATATACTTCATTTTTAAGCTAAACAATCACGTTAAAAATATTTTGTTGACTCTATAAAAATATAAGAGAAATACACAACATGCAAACTAGTTGGGATAAAAGAAGAATTGTAAAGAAATCCTGCAATTCAACAAAGGAAGGAAAGGACAAAAAACATAAAGAATAAACAAGGTAAAGAAAATACCCAAACGTATGGAATTTTTGTTCTGTTTAGGGTATAGAAAGATATGATGGAACATATCTCTTGTGTTAACAACAAGAAAACACCAGACAAATTTAAAAATCATACTATTCTAAGGAGCTACTAAAGAGCAGTTAGAAGCCTTGAATAACGGGATTACAGAGAGAAAAGAGGCCTTAGTAAGTGAGTGGAGCCTCAGTTTCAGTTTGGATACAGAGGGACAGGAGTGGGCTTGAACCATAAACAGAGATCCTTTGGGCCGATAAGAAGAAAACCAGCTGAACCTTCGATGGAAACCATGGAGCGGCAGGACTGAATCCAAATGAACAAACAAATGACTCATCCCAACAATTTTCACCCCTCTTCCACACCCTCAGATTTTGCCAAGAAAGCATCAAGACAGGAGGCACACGAAAATAGGATTCAAGGGCTCTGCTGGAGATAAAACAAAAATATTTGAAACTACAATCCAACCTTCTCCTAGCTCAAAAACTAACAAAATCAAAAAAGAGCGTTTGATGTAACGAGACTGACACTTTGCATTTGTGCTTTTTCTACCCCAAATTCAAGTCCAATGATGAGGAAAGAAAACATCAAACAAATCCCAAATGAAGGGTATTCTATAAAACGCCTGACCAATACTCCTCAAAATTGTCAGGGTCATAGCAACAAGGAAAGTCTGAGAAACTGCCATAGACCAAAGGAGACCAAGGAGACAGGATGACTAAATGCAACGTGGTATATTGGATGGGATCCTGGAACTGAAAAAGGACATTAGTGGGAAAACTGATGACATCTGAACAAAGCTGGAGTTTTGCTAATAGTAGATACCAGTGCTGGTTTCCTGGTTGTGACAAAGATATAAATGGTCATGCAAAATGGTAATAAAATGGGAAAACTAGGTAAGAGATGGACAGGAGATCTTTGTACTATTCTCCCAATGTTTCTGTAAATCTAAAACTATTCTAAAACAAAAGGGCTATTTTTGTAAAAGAAAAAAAGAAACCCATTTACAAAGTACAAAACATCTGTGAACAAAACGGACATACTTAAAATTAAAAAAATATAACTCACAAAAAATTTGAAAAATACCTAACTAAACAGAGAGCTAGGTCATGTTCACAGATTGAAAGGTTTAATATTGTTAAGATGTCATTTCTCCCTCAAATAGATTAATGGATTCAAGGTCATCACAATTTAAATTCCAGTATGCTCTTTGTAGAAATTGATAGGCTGATTCTGAAACTTAAAAGAATAGCCCAAACAATTTTGATAAAGAGGAATAAAGTTGGAGAGCTTATACTACCTGATTTTAATACTTACTAGTAAGGGAAAGTCATCAAGACAGTGTGATGAGGTCATAAATATAGACATGGAAATAGAACAGAAATAGACACACATACATATGGACAATTGATTTACAACAAAAGAATGAGTACGTAAAGGATGGTTTTTTCCAAGAAATGGTGCTAATGTTTATTTAAAGAAATGAGCACCTACCCCTACATCAGACTATAAACAAAAATTAATTCAAAATGGCTCATAGACCTAAAAGTAAGAACTAGCACTCTAAAACTTAAGTTAGGAAACAATTTTTACAAGTGTGGGATAGGTAAAGATTTCTTGATTGGATAAAAGAAATATGAACCGTGGGAAAATGGATAAAATGAAGTTCATAAAAATTAAAAACATCTGCTCTTTAAAAGTCATCAGTAAGAAAAGTAAAAGATACACTACATACTGGTGAGAAATATTCACAACATGTATATCTATCAACATATTTGTATCCAAAACATACAGAGAACACATAACATTCAATAATAAGATTAAGAATCCAGTAAAAAAAAAAATGGTAAAAAATATAAACACACAACTCACAAAAGTAGATATACAAATGGCCAATTAAGACATAAATCAATATCCTCATCAATAAAGAAATTCAAATTAAAACCACAGTGAGATACCACTATCTACTCCAGGATGGCTAAAATTTTAAAAATTGACAATACCCACTCTTGGCAAAAATGTGGAGCAACTGGAACTGCTGGTGGCGATGTACAATGATGAAGCAACTTTAGAAAACAGTGTGGTAGCTGCTTATAAAGGTAAGCATTCATTTATCAGATGACCCAAAAATTCAACTTCTAGATAATTACCTGATAGAAATGAAAACATGTCCGCAAAAAGTTTTGTGCACAAATTCACGAAGAGTCTTCATTCAAAGAAGTCAAAATCTAGAAGCCACTCTACTATGTGTCAAAAACAGAAAGAATGAACAAACTAGACCATAGCAGATGGGATCTTCTGAAGACTCCTTTTCAAATCTCCAGCCTTTTGTGTGCACAGTTTTCACTAATCTTCAGCATGCATTCACTTATTTCACAAATATTTATTCAAGGCTGAATACTGTTCTAGGTCTACAGATACAACACTGAGCAAATTAGTTAAAAATCCCTGTCCTCATGGAGTGCACATCCTAGTAAAAGAAAAAATGGACACAGTATCTTCCGATTGTGCCAAATACAGAGATGGGAACGTGGTGAAGGGATTTAGTGTGACGTAGATGGAGAGATGGCCCCTTAGCTAGAGAAGCTGGAGGGTCCGAAGATTCTCTTGCTTCAAGCATATTAAGGCGCTTCATGCTTTCTTCTCTTTTTTTTTCACCTATTTTCCTAGTACCTCAGCTCTCAAGAGTAGTATATTTCTGTATCTTAGTTCTTTGCTTATAGAGAGCAACCGTTTAAGAGTGTTTAGAAACATAAACTTATATCTCTTTTAATTGCTCATTCACTCAACAAATTATGGAGTCCTATTAGGTACTAGGTATGAGGGAATACAAACCCTCCTGCTGATTTACCTGAGGGAAAGACTAATTGAAATGCTAAAAGAAATTAACCCACTAGCATTCCACTAGTGAACATTAAAAAAAGGCAACCTTTCCCTCAAGACTCTTTACTTCTACGTGTTTAAAAGTTGTCATAATCACACAATCACTACTTTTTTTTTAGAACATAGCACTCTATTGATATTTGCCAGAAAATGAACATAATAAATATACAATTTGTGATATAAATGATGTCCCTTACCGGGGAATTCTTGTACAGTGTACCACCTGCACAACCCTACATAGTAGCTCTATAAAAAAAAAAAAAGTATATCACAGCATAGGGAATATAGTCAATGGTATTGTAACAGCTATATATAATATCAGAGGAGTAATAGATTGGCGGGGGTGGCGGTTATCACTTTGTGAGGTGTGTGAATGCATAACTATTACATTGCTTTGTACACCTGAAACTAAAACAAACAAACAAAAGAATCATACAGTTCTAAGGGAAAAGCACTGATGTGCATGGTGGTTCCAGATTTGACCTAATTTTCTGTGTGACTTTGGAGTTCTGAACTGACTTAAGCTACTCATACTGAAGTATTAGGTTTTTGGGGGTAGATAACTGCCACTAATTAAATGTGAGGATTAGCCCTACCCCACATCCTTCCAACTGAAAACAAATTTCAGCCTAATCTGCCCTCTGGAAGCCCTTTTATAAACAAACATTAATTGGCAAGGCTGCACAAAACAGTTGACGCAGCCTGTACTATAAAGTCGGTGAGATCCCAGCTCTGTGACTTCTCGGGCATGCTGACCATAGCTTGGATGAAAGGTTGACTCAAAATATTAAATGCTTCAATATCGATGCCCCAATAGTCTAGAGTCAAGTTTGTGTTACCCATATAGTCAGCCTCAGATAAACAGAAATCCATGCACCAGTGGCTGAGCACAGTGTTACTTAGGGGCATGCCTCAGGGTTCAGCCCCAGTGAACAGGGTCCAGGTAGGTTTTTACAACCTGTTTAATGTGAAGATGGGACGTTGTCCCTAATATATTTCAACTAATCCACACGTATTGACTACACTAGTTTTACCTGTGAGAGCCCATTTCTAACACCTATCATGAATGGACAAGCCACTCATTTCACTAAGGGAAACCCATCTCTGGCATTCCATGTGCAAATCCCCAGAGCCCATGGGATGGACAGAGAAAGAGGAGCTGAAGAGAGTCAAAAGGGCTTTCTCATCAGCATGTTGACTCACTTCCCCTGGAGTGTGACTTCCTGATTAGGGAATTGGCTGCCTGAGGGTGTTACAGCTAACAGCACATTCTTAACATTGCATTGCCTAACGCGTATCTTAAATATAGACATTCCACTATGAGGACATCACATAACCTGCATTGCTGTTTCCTCAGTCATTCAATCCACCCCATTAAACATTCGTTCATGTCTACTGTGATGGAGGCTAGAGATCCATTCTGCCCTAGGAAGCTCAAAAGTCTAGATCTTAGAAGGCAAATAAATACCATTTCCATTTACCAACCTATTGGTAGGAGCTACGTGGAGCACTGTCTCAAGAAAAATGCAAGCACAGTAAGCTTGCAAATGTTGGATTGACTAATAATATCTGCCATGGCATGAAATGGGAAATGGCCATACATACTTATGTGCTCTTCCCACACTAGATGTTCTATAATGTAAAGAAGACAGTCTTCCCAGCTTCCCCAGATATTTAAAATAATCAAGGTAGACTAATGAATTATAAAAGTACATTGAAAAGAATCTTAAAACACTAGCCAATTTAAGGCATCTCTACTACCAGAAGTTGCTGCCAATTCAAGCAGAAAAATGGTATCACATTCCTACGTCTTTGGGGATTCAAGCACAAGAGAAATGAAAAGAGAGAAATAAAAGTGCTGGCAAGTTTCTGTTTAGAAAGGTCAGCACATACAAGGCTTTGCCAACCATGGCTTCCATTGAGCTTCTCTGAAAAAGCAAGGAAGGTTCCAGTGGGCAAGAGCCCCAGCCATGATCAGCATAGCATACCCATTCTGCCGTTCAACCATTACCATTTGGATTGGGGGTCAGTGATCTAAATCACAATTTAGCGGCACAATTCACCCTACATAGCTGCAAGCCCCCCTTTGAGAACAGGGGCCTTGTTTTACAGATGAATGGCCAGTACATCGGTCCTGCTATTACCTGGAATATGCATTCCTAAAAATCACCACGCTATGCAAAATTATGCAATAAAAACCATGGAATATGTGGGGGGGGGAGGTGTTGGAGCACAACACTCAAAATCTTCACCAATGACACATTTTTTAAAGAGATAGAAACCTCATAAAAATGGTAACACAGTTTTACATGTGTTAAATGGTTGAGAAATACATAGCATTACCATAAATATGGCAGCTTACCTTGAAAAAGACCTGATATTTGCTTGTGGGAGTGGGTGTGGGAAGGGTTGCAGCTTGTGAGATATTGTTGTGTAGTGGTGGAAGGAGGTTATCGGAAATTGGACAGAAAGTTATAGTTCCACATGTGGAAAGTGTGATTCATAACATCCCTGCTGACCTGAGGTGGATGGTGGGTGTTTGAGGTGTGTGCATTTTGTGTATTCCTACATGTCTTTATTTCATTGGGTGCCGTTTCTAGAGTTCACACATTGTTTGTCCTGAACAAAATTCAGCAAACTCAAACGTAAAATTTGTGTTATGCTTGCATTTTTCCCTAATATATCAACCTCAGTGGAACAAATGGGAATTTATAAAACAAGCATCAAAGCAGAACTGGCTGTATAACACTAGCCTGGAGCACAAATGGACTGATTAATAATAGGTATCATTTATTGAGAACTTAATATGCAAATTTTCTTAGTGAAGGATCAGAACCAACTCATTAAGAAAAAAAAAAAGTTACTATTTACAAATGAGGAAACCTGGGGCTCAGAAATTTAAAATGCGTGCCCCAAATTACTTATGCTATAAATAGGGAAGACAAGATTTAAACCAAGATGGCAGGACCGCAACTCTTCACCACTGTCTCTACTGCCTCCCTAAGAGGTTATTACATGCAAGGAAAAATGTATCCACTCATTGATTCATTTAGTGATCTTAGCACACCAGCTACCATAAAATTGGGTTCTCATTCTCAAATGGCAGAAAGAAAGGTCAAGTACTGTCCTACTAGGAACTGGGACGAGGTTATTACCTAAGACACCCCAAGGATGGCTGGTTTAGGTCAGCATGTGGCTGAGGCAATATCCCCCAAGGACACCACTGCAGTTAGACATAGACCAGCAAGCACACCACAAAGCCGTGGGAGAACCTTAGTCAGACCATGCAGGATTCATCTCCAACAGTGGCACTATGGTAGGAAAAGGTAACTGCAGGTGGGGCTGTGCAGGACAAAACTAGCATGTACAGAAAACTTGGAAAAAAGTTTAGCCTGGCTCTGGGTTACCATGTTTGCTGCCCCCAACAATACCATCTTGTGTGTCAGGATACTTAGCTCACAATCACATGATGAATAATATTAATTTGACTTTGGCAAGTGAAACTGCTGCTAATCAAAAGGGTCACCATCAGATAGCATTTTATAGAATCTGCAAAGACACAGGTTCAAATTGGTAGGTCTATTTGGAAGGTGGGCCACATCTCTTATAACTGTGTCATCTTGACCAAATTATTTAGCCTTTCCAAGTCTCATTGCCTCATCTGTAAAACTAAGATAATGGGTTGAACATAACAGGGTTATTGTGATGATTAAATGAAACAATAAATTTGAAACCCTTATCACATCATGCTTAATAGATGATAGGTTTTGCTTCAGCCATATTTATAACTGGCATCATTATCACACCTTCGGCCAAAAGAGGACTCTCAACCCATCTTGCATGGAGTTGTCATCAGAACTTTCCATGCAATAAGAAACTGGATGAAGACTTTCCAAGGAGAAGGAAATAGGAGAATTCTCATTAGTATAAAAATACTGGTTTGAAAATGCAGTCCACTTATTTTCATTAGTGCTTGCCTTCTAAAATCCCCAACTCTACTTCCTCAACTTTGAGGAAACTGAGTGCTACCAAAACATAGAGAACCAACTCCAAAATTACTCAAAGAACCAAGGGAATCAGAGAAAATAAGTTAGCTGCAGTCTTAAAAAAAACTTTAAAGCAGCAATTATGGCCTATTCAGTCATATCCTGTCCCTTGTATTATAAAAAGCAAAGTACTCGTAGGGGATGAAGGGGTCACAGTTTGCCCTGAAGTAAATCAGTAGTATTCATTTTGATGAAGACAGCTGTTCCCAATTGTACATTTTTTAATGTAAAAGGGTACAAAGAATTAAACTCAGTAACTCCAAGGTAAGTAACAGGTTTCCCGATTTTCATGTTGTTGTAAATCAGGTATCAAATTCAAGAGAATAAACCTAGACATGAGAACATCTCCTCTGCTGAAGAGCATTTCCCCCCACGGGAATCCTGCGGCCGCTATCAGCAGCAATTTCCATTTTGCATTTGGGGATCCCCCTACCCCTGCTTAGGTTAACTAACTGTAATCTTACACCTGGCCAATTATATCTCACTCCCCTGGACAAAGTGATTGGCTCCGCGATAAGCAGAAGATTCAATCAAAGTCAGCTAGATGCAATCAGACCTTGGTCAGCATTGTCACAATGCTTCCCTTCCAGATAAAGAGAGAAGAGAAACTGTATCCTCGAGGCATTTTTAGAATAGGTAGATCTACCCATACCTGCAGCCATATATTCTCATGGAACACACATAAGCGTACCATTAAGTTTACTTCTTGCTTTCACCCAAACCCTGACTGGGCTACCCTCCCTCTGGTAGAGTTCCCCATCTGGAATGCCTTCATTATTCCTCCCCACCTGCCTAAAATCTAAACGTCCTTCAAGACCAAGATTCCTCTCTCAGCAGTTTCCACTGACCTCTCCAGCGCTGGCCATGGCTCCTTCCTCTGGGCTGCCAAGCGCTGGCTATTGGCGCCATTGGCCTACAACAGGACATGCCAGAGCACATGCCATAAACTCACCAATTAAGTTGGAAGTGTGTTGAGGGCCCACGATGCTCTCACAGAGCCCAGCTCAGTTCCTTACATAAAGGTGGTCTCAGAAAGTATATCACTGACTGATAAAGTTGACAAAAAATGAGTTTCTGGAGCCCAGAGGATGATATTTAGTAAAAGAAATATTTTCTTATTGCACAAATTGAAAAGATCAGAGCAGTCAGTATAGTCCACACCCTTCCTAGTTTGTAGGAGGGTACCATCGCAGCAATGCTGACTGTAATAAACAGGTAATATTTTTGAGTGATTATGGCATGTCAGTCCTTTGCATAATATTTTATCTCATCTTCACCACAGACTCCTGAGTTTATCCCATTATTAACCCCACTTTATACATGAGAAAACCAAGGCTCAGAGACATGAAATGACTTGTGTGAGGCCACAATGTGAACAAGCAGCAGAGCCTGGATCAGAACCCTGGTGATCTGGCTCCAAGACACTTATAATCAGTGTGCCACAGTAGCCTGCAAACGCCCAGCCTCTCTATAATGTGTGCTGAGACTGCATCCTGAGAAGTCATGGTCGATGTATCTCACTGAACGCTTTTCACGTAAATAGTTCATAATTGCTAAGAAGGATATCACAATCAATTTTATCGGCGAGATAAAATTCTCTTTGCAAATACTTCAAATTACAGAGAGTGAGGCTAATTTTAAAACAATTTCTATCAAAGGGCTGCATGAATAAGTGCAATAATGACTAATGTTAAATGGCCCCTTTACTAATGTAATATGCATCACTTTTACAAGCGCTGCACAGGAAGCATATTAAATCTATGGTCCAAGAGATAAAGAAGAGAAGCTTCCTTTATAACACAATTGTCTTTTTAAGTACAACCACACAGATACCTGATAAAATTGAGTTTAATGTTCTCTGTAAAGATGTGCCCTGAGATTGTGCACAGGACCCGAAGAACCCTCTTAACAGATTGACGGGATGGAATCTGTACTGGTTGAGTGACAGCTACCACTATGGTCAGTTCTGTAGGCTGACGCACGCCTACCAGTGTGGACCACTCGGCATACTTGCCTTGTCATGGTTAGAGCGCCCGAGGCTAATGGCTCTGAGCCTGTGGTTTCAATTTAGAATTCCACAACTCCAAGCTTAGCGCAAGGGAGTTGCAGACATAAACACTCAGCTTCAGAGGCTCCAACTATGATTGCCCAAAAGAACATGCTTTTTTGGTTGTTGTGGGTTTTTTTTTTCACCATTTCTTTTTAAATAAATAAATAAATAAATAAATAAATAAATAAATAAATAAATAAATGCAAGCTACCTTATGGTTTCTGCTGGCGTGCCAGTGTGTACCTGCCCTGGAGTGAGTGCAAGACGAAAGGTGTGAGATTGCTACGTGCGTGTCTGGTCTCAGTTGCACACCAAGAGGGTATACAGGAGAGGGGAGAAATCATCAAAGAGAGGATGATTCTGGAATTTGAATGTATATTTCATAAAGACTGGACTCTAGACGCAAGCCTTCATTCAATGTTCTACCAAAGAAATGGTCATCTATCTAAAATTGAGGGTAATGAAGACTTTTTGTTGTTGTTGTTTTGCTTTATTTGCTTCCTTTAGACCTCATTCCAGGGTCAAATGTGGCCTTGTTGTATAGAAAACATATCCAGTGTTCAGTGAAGAGGAGGTGGCTGCAGTGACAGGTCACTGTCTTCTGGCTTTCAGTGTGTTCAGCACCTGACCCCCTGACCATCCACTCTCTATGCTACCAGAGTTATTCATCTGGTGGAGAGACTTTTCAAAGAAGGGAATGGGTCACCTTGAATTCCCAAGAACTGGATCTGGCCAACCAGATTACCATTTGGCCAGTGAATTGAAGGAGTGGAACCCTTGGACAGATAGGACAGCGAATGACCTGCGTGACCATCTGAGCCACACTTAAGTTCAACATAAACGTCTCTTATAAGAATTCTGTCACTGGCTCACGCAAAATTTCTACAAATAACCACCTACAGTGACCCTAAATACTTTCCCATACCTTGTTCCCTCTGATGTCATCTTCAAATGTGTATAGATGTTCATAAAAATCATTTCACAGAAATCTATAAAAATATACAAACTTCATATTTATAAATATGTTGAGAGGGTTTTTCTCCCTGTTAAAAATTATAGATGATTTTTTTCTTTCCTTTTATGGTGCTTTCTTTATTGTTTTCCCTTAAACTATGTTTCACATTTGTAATTCTAAAAATAAGTTCTTTACTAAACGCATGTACTGAAAAAAACGATGATGAAATTTATCAGTTAAGAAATATACAGCAATACAGTTAATCAGACCTTGAGTAACAACGGCACTATTAAATTTTAATTGTACACACACACACACACACACACACACACACACTTATTGGTTCATGGGATCTAAGGAAAAGCTGACCAACAAGGCCTTAGGCCAGGGATTGGGGCCTCTTGGGGACCCAGGAAGCAGAAACCACTTAAGACTTCAGCCACTTTCAGTCCTTGAGTTACTAGGCTCCAGTCTCAAATCCCAGAAGAGACAATTTGTTGGTCTACCTCAGGGCACCTGCCTACTCCCTTGTCTGTTGAGGAAAGGTCAGCTTAACTGACAATCCCAGCAGGACTCCATGTGGTAGGAGAGGAGGAGCTCCCTGCAGGAAAATCAGGTGCTATTAAGGAAAGAAAAGAGCCACAGAGTCAAAGAAGTAAAGTAACCAACATCTACCATAATGAAGTCACTGAATAGCTATCTGGGACCTACTAAGTGCTATACCTGCAGCTAAATACACACTTGACAAAGATTGCTCCATTTAATAACAATGGGTGAGTCTATGATTATTCCCATTTTACTGCTGAGGAAACAGGTTGAAAAAGATTGCATGCTTACTTATGTAACAGGTGAGTGGGAGGGTTGGGATTAACCCCCACCCATCTGACTCTTAGCCACCGTACTTACAACCCACCAAAACCTTCCCATCATTTCCCTGTTAATTGATGTTACATTTACGTCCTTTAGGTTTCAACGTCAAAGAAAATGGGCATGGTCAAGTCCAACACCATCACCCCACCATGCCTCATTAAATGCCTACCTGTTTAAGGGAAGGATAACACCATTCAATACGGTAAAGGTTAAACACGGTCACATTAAGAGAAGCATATTGGAAAGGCACAAAGCAATCGCCTCAGAAAAAAAGACCAGATTTCTTCTCCATCTTATTATCAGAAAGAGAAGCGAGGCTAAGCTATGTGAGTGCCAGAATCTAAGGAAACCCAAAACACGTTTCTCTGCGTGCTTCTCCTTCTGTGTCTGGCCTGGGTGTAGTTCATGGAAAGACAATCTGTCTGTTTCTAATCCACTTACATTTAATTTATTTAAATGTTTTGGGACAGAGTTATTTGAGTCCCAAAAAGCATTACGAGTCTATTTTATAAGACTTTTAAAAACATCTATTTCCTTTGAACAAAGAAGTTCTATTTGCCTCAAGTAATTTGACTAAAACCTCAAAAAAAGTAAAATTGCTTCTAAATTCAGAACCAAAGATGCTTAAGCCCACTCTAAACTCCTAAAACATTCTTCTCTCAGGTACCTTTAAACACACTCAGGCTGTCTAACCACAACGGGGATCATCTGCACCCCTCAAATGTTGACCATCAAACAAACAGAGGAAATATTATAGAAAGGGGGCTTAAAGCTAAAAGACAGAGGGACAGGCTATTCACCAGCTGTGTGGCCCCCACTGATCCATTTCCCTTCTCTGGGCCTCAGAATTCCCTTCTTTTAAAGAGAAATGGTGTTTATCTTCTTAGTTATGTTCTTAGTCCACATGGTGCCCAAGAATCAAGAAAGAAAACATATATGAAGGCTTGACCTTTACATATATTATATGTGTTTTAAATTTAACCTTTATTGTTATCATCACTACTGACTCCACAAAAAGAAAGTCAAAATAATCAAATTGGTATAGCCAGTGGCCTAACCAAAACTAAGGAGATGAATTTTCCCAGTTCAGAGCAAAGACTGGCCGTGCCAAAAAGATTTGCTCAAAGGTTTCAGTTTACAGATGTCAGCAAAACCCAGCTCAAAGGGTGTAGTTGATGTGCCCATCACTATGGCAATGGGTTGACATGAGAGCATGCATTTGTGTGTTCAAGAGTCTAAAATAGTCACAGCATAAATTGTGAACAAATTATCCAAATAAATCTGACTCCTGCCCCTCAAGCCCAGTAATAAATATCTGCGTTAGGCATGGCTTATACAAAACCTTTCCTTGAATTTGATCATGATGTAATTTTTATTGCAGGCTCAAATAGGGAAGGTTAATGATAGAGCAAATGTGAAGGGAAAGAAGCTAATTTGGGTGAAACATTAACTTGTTCAACTTTCAGACCGCAGAAGAAATTATGACGGTTAATTTCACATCTTTGTACAGAGTAATACACAGAACCATAATGGTTTCAAAATGAACTAGCAAATGAAGAATTAAGTCTTCCAAATACTCAGAAACAATTTGTTCATTTTATTAAAAATGTATAGCAACATATATTATTCATTGACTCAAATGACATATTTTCCTGTCGGGTGAACCATATTGTGAGAATCACATTTGTTTCCCAATGTATTCCCTGGGACAATGCCAAAATGCAAGCTTACAGGCAGGAAACTTCATATCCATAGTAGATTTTCCACATGTCACTGCTAGTGGAAAGCAGCTCCCCAAAGAGGGAACGGCTGCTCCTAGGGACAACTCAGGGCAACAGTCAGGCCGAAGGGGATTTGTTATTAGGAAGATTCTCCCACACCAGCTTTTCTGAAGTGTTATCCTTTTCAACTGACCTGGAATTGAGGCCAACTGGTGATGGCTAAGCAGTCAATGATATTTTATTCTAAGGAGCTGGAATGTGGATAAGCAAAGACAAACCAGTAATAGCTCATTCCTCCAGTAGCCTCAGAGAGTTGAGAGAAAATGTCCCTACTCCCACCCAGTGCTCTACCCCAGGGTCAGCGGGCTTTTTCTGAGAAGGCTGTAGAATGATTATTTTAGAATTTATGGACCAAGAAGCAAATAGAAGATAATAGATGTTACCTCACAACGATTTTAAATGTAACCATTTGAACTATAAAGACCATTCTTGGTTTGCAGGCCATACAAAAACAGGCAGCAGGCCAGATTTGGCCCACCAGCTGTAATTTGGCAACCTCAAGATTAAAGTCAGTAGGCAAGTTTTGAAATCTAGACCTCTGAGGCAAATTGACGTGATGGAATAATGTTTTGAAATAGTGTGTTCTTTTTCTTCCCTCTCCGACTGTCCCTTTGGCCTTTTCTTCAAGGAAGGCCTCCCTGAGTTCACTGTCTCAGGACAAGATAAGTCAACCAAGAAAGAAACAAGAATCTTGTCCCTGGCTTTTGAATTTTAGAAACATTTAGTTGTCCCCAGTGTGTGGAGATGAGAGAGGAAAGGACTCTCATATAACAATGGATGTGGGAAAAGAGGTGATGGACCTGTATTGTCAAAGTTTCCCTCCTGAGACACAAGTAAGTTCTCAGCATGTGGATGCTGTGGATGGGGGCAAGCCTGAACCTGGATTCAGTGAATATAAGTGCTTGCTAGAGTGGGGACTCAGCAGCAATTCTTCGACCCCTTCCCACGCTGAATGCCAGCAGGAGAAGAGACCTTAGCACCCGCTGGCTGACATAAAGGGTCTGAGAACAGATGATCTTGGGCCTCAGAGGCTGAGCAGAGACCCAGAAAAAGGACAGAACACAGAGAAAAGGTGGGCTGGAAAAATCAAACCTAAGACAACTTCACCAAATACCCTCCATCCAAGAAGGACACAAAAACAGCAGAAAGACCCCACATCCTTGGAGAATAGCAAGGACACAGGGCCAGTGGCTAAAGGAGAGAGAGTTGGATATGAAGGGACTTTACAAAAGGCAATAGAGAATAACTTAGCAGCACGCTCTCGGGAGCCAGACCAATTATCAGATTAGATGAGGGACACGGACTTGGGCACCGGATACCCGCAGAAGGGTGACAACTGAAGACCAGAGGGTGGGTAACAGCAGTAGATGCCAGCACAGAAAGATATGACCAAGGAGGGACCATAGGATGGCCCATGCCTTGGCCCTGTGCTGCCTCCCAGAATTTGGGACTGCTCCAAAGACAGAAGCTGAGGCTATGTCCTGCCACCAGGATCAAATGGCTTGATTCAGAAACTGAGTATTGTTGATGGGTGTTTATCACTTTACATCTTACATACCTGAGTTTGAGGAATGAGATTCCTAACCACTAAAGTGTCTAGTTTAAAAAAAAAAAAAAAGCAGAGGTCTGCTATGAGATCCAACTTTGCTACTAACTGTGTGTTTTCGACACACTATGACCGCACTGAGCCTGGCTTTTCTGATGTGGTAAAGAAGGAATTGTCCAGATTAACAGATGGCAAATAAGTTTCTTCTTTGTGAGCCACATTCAATGAATCAATATCTATTAACCAGTATATTGAGTTGAAGAGGGATCCGATGTGGCATCCGGGTTCTTTGAAAAAGGATGTCATCATCATTTATTGATGCTTCCCATGGACATAGAGGGAAGAGGGAAAGATGGTGGCAAACACATACGTTTTTCTTACTCCTGGGCAGCTACATGAACTCTGAGGTCCTTTTCCATTCAGAAAGTCAGCAGTTTTTCAAAATGCCTGACACCCAGGAATTATTCCAAGAAACATTTATTGAAAAAAATATTTACTGAGAGTCCAGTTCTCCTCCACAAAAACTGGGGTCGGATTGATGGAGGTGCTGAGCCTGGCACAGGGGGAGCCCAAGGGTGCCTGCACACCGGCTTCTCCAGGCAAAGCTCATTAGGAAGCGGGTGAGCACTGAACGTGGTATCTGCTCCTTCAAAGCATTGAATCTCCTGGCCTCTCTGGGCCTCACTGCACTGATGTGACACTTAGCCCCAGAGACTGTCAGGAGGATCAAAGAAGACAGCAAATGGGGTCTGTATCCAGCACACAGCAAGTACTTACTAGTTGCCCATTTCCCCCCTTCAAGCACTGGAAACTGCACTTGCCAATAAAATGGCAGTCCACAGGAAAATCCTTTCTCTCTGAAATGTGAAAATCACTTGCCCTTGGAATAATTCTTTTATAGGCTTTCAAAGTAACAAAAAAAAAAAAAAAAACAAGGGGTTTGACACTCAGGTCAGAATTGCATAGGGAGCTTTCTAGGAAGGAAGATTGCCAGGCTTGCCTTAGACCTCTGGGAGCAAGGCACTGAAGATTGTGTTACCACAATGCTAACACCCACTAGCATTCAAGACCACCAGCTTAGCAGGCACTTATTACCTCTCCAGACACCCCAAACCACGGTTCATCCCCTTCACCTCCTCAGGAAAACCTTCCCTGAACACTCTATTTGATATAATAGCTCTACCCCCAATCTCCCTTCCCCATTTTATTTTTTTCCATAACACTTTCCATTCATTGTGCCATTCTCATATTTTACTTATTTGTCTTTTCTTACCCCACCCCTTCCTGCATATCGACCCCACAATGGCAGGCCTCATTGTTTTGTTCACTGCCACAACCCCAGAGCATAGACCACTGCCTGACACAGAGTGGACACTCAACAAATACTAGTAGAGTGGTCTTTGCTTCACCTCATGCTCTCATTTGACCTCAAGAGCCCTGAAAGGGCAGGTCAAATGGACAAGAGGTATTTTGTGGAGGGTTGCATAATGACATGTCAAAGAACATACTCTAGAAATTTTAAGTACTAGGTCCAAGTGATCTTTTAAGATAAGAAGGAAGCAGATGATCTGCTCAAAGTTAACAGTTTTCAAAACTGAGTAGCTAACCTATAGCTTTGGTTTTTAGCTGCTTGGTTGGGAAGGGGATGAGACATGGCCTAAATCCAAGAGCAGAAAGAAGGCCAGTCACTCACAGTGTCCTGGGTGTCTGCTCTCTCCCTTAATCCACGCTCCAGTTCCCCTCACATTGGTCTGCCCACTCCCTGGCCCATGCCCTTGACAGCCAAGACCAAGCCGGGTACCACCCTCACTTGCCTCCCAAAAAAATGAGGGTGTGGTTCCCAGCATCTGGAGACGAGGGGGGAGGCTGTTATTTAGCAAAAGAGACACATCATTATTTTCTTATACCCGGATCGCATTTCATTCAGCTGACTTGGCTCTACATTTAAACAGCATCCCCCAGGCAAATAATACAATTAAACAAATGGAGAGGAGATTTAGTAACACCGAATTCCACAGAACTGGTCATTCTTTTGCATGCAGTTTTAAAAGGGGCCAAGCATTTAGAAGATCAATCACCCTGAATCTCACGGGCTCAAACATTATATAGAAACTACTAGTAAAAACTGATGGGGATTTGAAGCGCACACACATACACACACACACACACACACACAGAAACACACTTGTGGATAAGGCCTACACATATTTCTTTGTGTTTTTACAATCTAGTAACTAAAAGACAATTATAAAAATAGTTTTAGGATATACATGGAAGAATTCAGGACAAAATGGAAAATAAACTAGAGAAAATAAATCTATCTGAGAGCAAGTCAGGGAGGGAGAAGAGCCTGTACTGACAAAGCTCTGTGCTAGAGCAGATAAAGGATTGAATTGGGAACCAAGAGACCTAAATCATGATATCAGCCCTTCCATGTATATCCTGTGTAATTTTAGGCAAGACGATGACTTTTGTGGGTTTCTATTTCTCTCTATATATAACAAGTTGAACCTCATCACCACCATTTGTACCATTTCCAAGCACCATCTGTACTGCTATTTACTTACTACTTTCATTTAAGTCAACTCTTCTTTATTTGAATATAGGTATACACTGGGAAGGGAAACAAGCATTTATCATACTGTTTGTTGCATTTTGCTACAACCTCTACATTCCTCATAACACAGACAGTCCCCAAGTTATGACAGTTCAGCTTATGATTTTTCAACTTTACAATGGTGTGAAAGCAATACAAATTCAATAGAAACCAGCTAGGCTAAGCCATAATGTTTGGTATGTTAGGTATACTAAAGGCATTTTTGAGTTATGGTGTCTTCAATTTATTATGGGTTTATCAGGACATGATCTCATTGTAAGCGAAGGAGCATCTGTAAATACATTTACTGAGAAAAGAAATTATTTTACTAATATAAAAGGAAAGCTAGAATCTTTGGTCTTAAAATAGAAGGCAATGACAAAAGTAAGTACAATGGACTCCTGATTTTAGTCATGACAGACTAGCTTCCTTCAGGCCAACCCCCTTGCCAAGAACAACTTTAAAATCTGGATAAAGTATAAAAGAATTAAAAATAAAAACAAAGAACTTCTGTCTGAAGACATTGGGGAGATACTAAGGCAGCTAGGACCTCAAGAACTAAGAGCCAAGAGAAAAGGAAATCACATTGAAATGAGTCTAGCATTTAAAGCACTGTTTACCTGCAGGCACTTGCTGATTTGTAAACTGCATAGGACCCAGAGGCTTAAAAATCAGTCTCAGGATAATAAAAATTGAAGTTGGGGCCCACCAAAGAGAGGGATCCTGGTAAACACTTCATGCTTCAAAGTAAGATCATGAAAGGGCTACACATTAGAAGTAAGAGTGAAGCAGAAATAGCTTAGCCCTCACAAAGACTAAAACCCCATTTCAGGCCAGAGCAAATTCAGATGAAACAAAATGATTTACCAGTACTCAAAACACCTGACAGAAGCAAAAACTAAATTAATAAAATAATAAAATAAATATTAATAATTTTCTCTGGAAGAAAATAACATAATCCAGAGCTTCAAATCGGCTTTACAGTTTGTCATACAGTATGTTCAACATTTACCCAAAATTACCAAGCACGCCAGGAGACATAGCTAAATAACCAAAAACCAAGAAAAAATCAGATCTATATGTGAGTCAGGTATTGGCGTTACCAGACACAGACGTCAAAATATCCATGATTAAATAAGTTCAAGAAAGTAGATGACAAGATGGAGAATTTCATGAGAACTATAATCTTTACAAAATGAAAAATAAAACTTTAGAATTGAAATATACAGTAACAAAAAATAACACAATAGATGGGGTTTATGCAGATTAGACAACGTAGAAAAGAGGATCTGTTAACTGGAATATAGGTCAGCAGAAAATATCCAGACTGCATAAAAAACAAAAGCAAAAAAAAACAACAAAAAATTATGGTTATTGCACAAAAGAGCTTAAGATGTATGTGGGACTTGGTGAAAATTTCCAACAGGCATGTATCTGGAGATCCTGAAAGAGAAGCAAGAGAGAATTGAACAGATGTGATACTTGAATAGATATTAGTTAAAATTTTTCCAAAATTACAAAAGTCATTGAGCTAAAGATTTTAAAATTTTACAATTTCAAACAGAATAAAGAAAATCACCACTAGACATATCATATCATATTAAAACTTCTTAAAGATAAAGACAAAAAATTTTGAAATCAGCCACAGAAAAGAAACATTACCTTCAAAAGAGCAACTGTAATTGTGGAAACTGACTTTTAAACAAAAATGATGGAAGCCATGGCACAATGAAATGACATCTTCAAAGTTGAAAGCAAATAATTGTCAACTTGGAACTCTATGCTCAGTGAAAACAGTCTTCAAGGTGTACATGAAATTCAAACATTTCCAAACAAAAAAAAAAATTGAGAGAATTCATATTTAACAGAAATGCACTAAATAAATACTAAAGAAAATTCTTCAGGACAGAAGAAAATGAGGTGAAATGGAAGCACAGAAATGTAGAAAAGAATGAAGACAATAGAAAGTGCAAATTGTGGGTAAAACCAAATAAATATTGATTGCACAAAATATTAATACTTTTTTGTGGCATGTAAAATATATGTGGAACTAAAATAGGTGCCACAATGACGTAAGAATGTGGAGAGAAATAGACAATATATGAAAACAACCTAAATGTCCATCAATGAATGAATGGATAAAGAAAATATGTCATTCATAAACACACACACACACACATGCACACACAAAATGGAATAGTATTCAGCCATAAAAAGAAGAAAATCTTGCCATTTGCACCAACGTTGAAACATTATTCTAAGTGAAATAAGTCAGACAGAGAAAGAGAAACATGAAATGCCCTCAGTTATATGTGGAATCTTAAATTTGGTCAATTTCTCCCTTTAGTTCTGTTAGTAGTTGCTTGGTGTATTTCGGTGCTCCCTGATTGGGGGCATAAATATTGATGACTGTTATGTCTTCTTGTTGTATAGTCTGGAATCTTAAATTTAAAAATAAAAAAAAAAACAAAGAAACTATGCTCATAGATACAGAGAACAGATTGGTGCTGGCCAGAGACTGGGGATGGGTGGGGTGGGCAAAATGGGTGAAGAGGGTTAAAGTGTACAAACTTACAAGACAAACTTGTCCTGGGGATATAATGTACAGCATGGTAACTATCGTTAATAATACTCTATTGCACATTTGAAAGTTGCTGAGTAGATTTTAAGAGTACTCATCACAAGAAAAAAAAACTTTTAACTATTATGGTGATAGATGTTAAGTAGACTTATTGAGGCAATCATTTTGCAATATATAAAAATATAGAATCATTATGTTGGACCGTGTTCCCCCAAAATACGACCTAGCCAGACAATTAGCTCTAATGCGTATTTTAGAGAAAAAATTAATATAAGACCCAGTCTTATTTTACTATAGTAATATTTTACTTATTTTTCTTATAGTAAAATAAGACCATGTCATATAATATAACATTACATAACATAACAAAACATAACATAACATAATATAATATAACCAGGTTGTATATTATTTTTTGCTCCAAAAGATGCATTATTGCTGATTGTCCGGCTAGGTCTTATTTTGGGGGAAAAATGGTAGTACCCAGAGTATATAAAGGACTCTTACAACTTAACAATAAAAAGAAAAATAACCTAATTAAAAACTGAGCAAAGAATTTGAATAGACATTTCTTTAAAGACATACAAACGTCCAATAATGTACATGAAAATATGTTCAGCATCATTACTCATTAAGAGAATGCAGTATTGGCTCAAGGTTAGATAGAAGACCAATGAGACAAAATGAAAAGCCCAGAAACAAACTTAGAAATACGCAGGCACTTGATTCACATATAAAGATGACACTGCAAAAGAGTAAAGAAAATTTTTTGTTTCCATTATTGATGCTAAGTCAATTATATATCCAATGGGAAAACACACACAGATTCTGATCCCTACTCTATACCATATGCTAAAATCAATTCCAGATAGATTATTATAGACGTGAACTTAAAAGGTAAAATGAGCAAATTTTTTCTAGAAATTAACATAAGAGGACATCTTTATAACCTTAGGTTAGGCAAAGATTTCTTACATAGGACAAAAAAAGAAAACATAAAGAAAAATATTTATAAATTCAACCATATCAAAAAGCAAGCCACAGAGTGAAAGAAGGTATTTACAGCATAGTTACCTTAAAAAACGTGGTCTACAGAATATATAAAGAACTTTTCAAGTTTAAAAAACATGATTGACACTTCAACAGAAAACTGGGCAAAAGTCTTGACCTGATACTTCAGAAAGAGAGTATCCAACTGACACAGAAAAAGGAGTACTCCATTCTATTAATCACCAGAGAAATGCAAATCTGCAAATCCAAACCACTATGAGATATAACTACACTTACAGGAATGACTGTAAACTGGGTACTTAATAAAAAGGCATAGCTATGCAAAAGAATGCTCATCGTCACCTACAGCTACTAACCAAAAACTGGAAACAGAGTCCATCCACCATAGAATGGGTAAATAAATTGTGGTGTTAGTAGAATAATGGAATACTATGGAATAACAATGAAGTAATAAATACAGGGCAATGAAGATGAATGAATTTGTGTTACATAAACAACACAGATGAAATTGAAATATAACATGGCCCGAAAGAAGCCAAACACAAAAGAATTTATACTTAATAATTTCAACTATGTAAATTTCAAAAACTAGCAAAGCTTATCTAACATATTAGAAGTCAAGATAGTGAGCTCCCTTGTTGATGGTTGGGGAGGAGATAGTTACAGAGAAGGAGACTTCTGAGATACTTTTAATACTTGCCTTAATCTGAGCAGTGATTACACATGTATGTTCACTTTGTGAAAATCATCAAGCTGTATACTTCTGTGTGCTTTTCCACATGAATGTATAAATCAATAAGTTGTGTGTGCTTTTTTTAAGTCAAACACACAAGAGAATACCTGCAATCATCCTAACGCTTTTAGGAATTATTTAAATCAAATGTTAGAGTCATTTGGTGTACTACACTAACGTGAGTCCCAAAAAATAAATAAATGTGAGTCCACAAATAAATGTGCCTTTGGAAATAATAAATACACTTAGTAAATGCACAACCATGTTGTTAAATTTTACTGAAATCCTGTTGCCTGCTACATCTCTGAGCCCAAGGCCTGATTGCTCTTGGTTAAAAGGGTAAATAAGGAAGTGTTCAAGAAGCACTTAAAATTTACCACCATTATAGATCAAAATTTGCTTCTTGATCTATAATGAACATAGGATTGAAAAAGAAATTGCTCTTTCCAAGTGTGATATGGTAACACCCATTACTATGTATCATCTGAAATCTCTTGGCTAAGTACCAGGGATCCCCCTCGCCCGGCATCTTGGGACACCCTGGCTTATTTGATCTGCAAGTTCCTTTCCAGCTGACCATCTGTGACTTGCTGGTAGAATGCTGCACATTCAATGGAAGCTACACATGGTACTAAACATGGAATTGATTTAAAAAAAAAACTGAGTCAAATCCACAGGGTTTATTAAAGTGAGTAGTCATCTATCTATACCTCTGATGATATCATGACCATCCCTTCACATATAACAGGTCGAACATTGAGAGGGAGAACTCCGTTCTAAGGGGTTCCCTATCTTGCCCCACATCTGAGCTACTAGCAAAGCTATCAGCTCTACTTTCAAAGTATATCTGGAATCCAACTGCTTCTCATCATCCTTTAAGTCACCACCATGCCTCACCTGGTGGCCTCCTGTCTCTCCACTCTCACCTCTGTCCTTCAATGTCCACCAAACCGCAAGTCAAAACTTAGCACTCCTTGGCTCAAAACCCTCCCATCTCATGCAGAGCAAAAGCTGATATCCTTCCACGGCCCACCAGGCTCTCCGCGACCTGACAACCCATCACTGCCTCGTGCTCTTGACCAGCTCACACTGACCCAGCCACAGGGGACTCATTGATGACCTTCAGCCTTGCTAAACATGCTCCCATCTCAGGGCCATGGCACTTGCTGTTCCCTCTGCCTGGGACACAACATTAGATAGCCCCTGGCTCACCCTCCACCCACTTCAGTTTTTTACTCAAAGTTACCTTATTAATGAATCCTTTTCTGAACCGCTTATGTAAAATTGCATTCCCCCTCAAACTCCCAATCCTTGTTCCCTGCTTTATGTTTTTCCCCATATTCATCACCACCTAATATTCTATGTTTTTATCTACTTACCTTATTTAATGGTTGTTGTCTCACCTCTTTATACCAGGAGACTTTGCAATAAGGAAAACAAACTCTGGGACTTGAAATTCAAGAGATAGTTTAGACAGGAACTTGAAGAAACATTAACCCCCCCCTTCTAGCTTTAGAGTGGGAACTGAGCCACTGGTAATGGTCCACTTGGATAACAAAGCCTCTTTCTTTCATTCTTATTGGGCTGATAAAGCCAGAAGGACAGTCAAACTGCTGACAGAAACCTGCTGTTTACCCTTCAAACCATGACATTCTGTCCAATTCCTCCCTTTGAATACCAGGGGGCTCCCTGATTCCCTGAAGGGAGAAAACCTTCACTCTGTCACTCCTTTGGGGTGGGGGAGTTCATTGTTCATTCAGCAAATATTTAACAATTATTATTTATGCACCAGACAACGAGCTACATGCCAAGAACAGAAGAATCTGGCATAGCCTGTGCCCAAGGGAAGCTCCCAATCCAAAGAGCAGAGAGGGAGAGAGGGAGTTCTCTCAGCACCCTCATTAAACCTACAGAGGCATGGTATACAGCATTTTACTGGTTTCTGACAGATGTCACATTGCTGCCAGTAATCTGTACGTAAAACGTTGTTCAAATTGGCAATCATTTACTCTTTGTAACTGAGAGTGGTTTGAAGTCTGTGCCTATGATGCCATTTTCACTCGCAGGTATGTTCCTTATCTGAGAGAAAATGAGGTACAAGAAATTAAACATGAGCCTGGGATGCCCATGGAGTAGATGTGCCATGTACAAGGCCATGCACAAGGTCATCAGGGGGCAGACTGGGACAGGTTGAGAACCTCTGCTAAAAAAGCATTTTCCTCAGTTTATATCTTGTTTAAATTCATAAGTGGCAATGATGGAGCAGCTGTTACTTTTGGGCATTGGTATGTGTGGGCACTTAGATTAAGTTCGCTCATTTAACCCTCACTACAATAAGAGCTATAGATATTAATTTCTTATTTCAGTTTTATTGAAATATCATTGATGTACAGCACTGTATAAGTTTGAAGTGTACAGCAAAATGACTTACAGGTATTACAAATTATTACCACAATAAGTTTAGTTAGCATCCATGAGCTCATATAGATTTTTTTTTAAAAAAAGGTTTTTTTGTGATGAGAATTTTAAGGATATACTCTTAGCATCCTTGAAATACACCACACGTCAGTGTTACCATAGCCACCATGTTGTAATTTACATCCCCACTTGTATACATTCCCGCTGTCACTGGAAGTTTGTACCCTTTGCCCACTTTCAGCCAGTTCCCCAACCCTTGACTCCATCTCTGGTAACCATAAATCTGATCTCTTTTTCTATGAATTTGGGTTTGGGGTTTTTTCAGATTCCATATATAAATGAGATTATACAGTATTTGTTTCTCTCTGCCTGACTTATTTCACTTAGCATCATGCCCTCAAGATCCATCCATGTTGTAGAAAATGGCAAGATTTCATTCTTTGTTAACGGCTGAATAGTATTCTGAGACAGAGGCATTATTTATCCCTTTTTCAGATGCAGAAATTGGCATTGGGTTTGCGATAAATGTGTTACCCAAGGTTATGCAGATGGTAAGAGGTAAATTAGGAATTCAAACCCAGATTTGTCTGATTCCAAAACCTTTGTATGAAATCCTCTGGCATGCAACTTGGTAAATCAAGTTAAAAGCCTTTGGAATCAAACTTTCCTTTTCAGAGAGACTTGATGTATTTATGAGTCAATTTGAGGTAACCAAGAACTATTAAGAGAGATAAGATATGTAAAGTGGGTAGCCCAGAACCTAACTCGTACTACAGTAAGAGCTAGATGTTAGGTAACTCCTCATCACCACTTCCTATCACATTTGTCTTCCCTCCCTCCCTCGCTTCCTTGTTCTTGCCTCAAACCAGCCAGCACCTGTCCTTGTTCATGAGTCTTCTAGTTGCCTGAACAGTTCTGCTGAACTAGTCTAGGCCCAGCTAAGCTTGCTCATGTGCTCAACTGCTGAGTCAGCTGGGGGCTGGCTCATCTGCACTAGAATGGCCCCAGTCACATGTCTAGAGCTTGGCTGGCTTTCAGTTTGGTGTGACAACCATCAAGCCAGCCCAGGTTTATTCACATTGTGGTAGTAGTGTTACAAGAGAGGAAATGGAAGCAAGCAAGGCCTTCTGAAGCCTAGGCTCAGAATCATCACTCCATCACTTCTATTCCAGGACAGGTCATAAGGTCAGTCCAGATTCAAGGAGTATGGAAATGGAATCCTACCAATGTGCAGGGGAAAAAAAAACACAACATTTCCAAGGACACTTCACATTTACTCTCACTCCCATTTCTCCTCATAGACCAACAGACCCTCACAGTCAAAAGGACTTCCTGCGTCCAAATAGGTTCCCCTGCTCAAGTTAAATCTGCCTAATGTCAATCATTCTTAATTCTTCTCCAATTTAGGTTAGCAACAGTTTTGTTCCCCTTAAAATGGAAGCCCACCTGTAATATCTTTTCCTAGTGGAGTTTCCATTGTTACCCTTTTATTTGTTATGTGATCGTATTACATTTTGGGGGTCTAAAAGCTGTGAAAGACATGCAGAGGTCTACTAAACAAGTAGTACCATAGGTTCTTCCCAAGCCAAAAGCCCCCACTAAAAAAAACTGCAGCATCACATATTACTCAAAACCCCCGGCTTTCAATCCACCATGAACCTGGCCAAAATCTACCTTTTGTAAACTTATCCACTGCTCTCCTTCTGAGCCCAAGCTTCCAGTGCCTTCCTCAACCCAACATGTAATTGTATGTGCTCCTTACTTATGTACATGCTGTTTCTGCTGCCTTGAACAAACATCCTATTCCCTCTTTTCCACCTGATGAATCCCCACTAATCCTTTACAACCCAGATTACATCTCATTTTCATGCATGCAATCATTTGACAAATTCATTCTGGCCTTCTAGGCCCAGATTCATGGGGCTTGAAACAGTCTCAACCCCTTTTCCTTATGCAGTTTACTGTCAGGCTTGTGTGAAATGAACCAACTTCTAAGTCCCCGCCTCTGCTCTATTTCCTCATTTTGACTGTATTTATGTCAACTTAGTCAAACTACTGTGTGTGTGTGTGTGTGTGTGTGTGTGTGTAGGCAGGTATGTATATGTATGGTTGTGTATATATATACATACATATGTATGTGTACACACACACCTATTACAACAGACTACCGTGAACTCTCAGGATTTGTTGGTGATTTTTTTTCTTCCATCAGATTATAAGCTCTTTACACTCAGGGGATCACACCTCATTATTCCATTATTATGATTAGATCATTCAGACTTTCCTTATAGTAGAAATCCAAATAAACATTTGTTGAATAGAAGAATGAATGCCAGAACAAAAAGGTGTTCTTGGAAGGTGTTTACCTCCATTTCCTCATTTTGCAAATGAGAAAACTAAAACCTGGGCAGATTAATCAACTTACTGTGACTATACTGCCTTATACAGGGAGCATGTGGTCCCCCAACTTCAGGGCCAAAAGTGAGCAAAATACAGTGTATCAAAAGTGATTACAGAATTGGACTTTTGTGCCAAGACAGACTTGGAATAAAATTCAGTCATGGTTTGACCTGGGACAACCTATTCTCACCTCTAAGACTAACCTATAAAATGGAACTGTCCATCAATACCCCAGGTATGTTGGGAAGATTTAAAAAGCACAGGGCTCAACCCTTAGAAAATACATAATACATGTAAGCTATTATTTTTTAAACATTATTACCTTGTTACTAATTTAAATGATACCTGGCAAACATCATTAGCTAAATGTTTAGAGGTTCAAGTCTAACCTTAATTATATTCAAGGGGTCTCCACAATTGTCACTGTCTTAAATCGGTTACAGCAAACCTCTCTACAGTTATAGAATTCTTGAATGTCTTTCTGTCAGAAATTTCAAGTGGAGTGTGACTCTTTGCCACAGGATTTGCTTATAGGAATTAAAGCATTAGAGGGCCCTGAGCACAGGGAAACAAATGCATTGCCACATATGATGGCAAGTCCAGTATCTCAAACAGAGTGATTCAGATGCCGTTACTGAACTAGTAGAACCTGCTTTTAATGGCTAGAAGATGTTCATTTCCTGAAGCTTGGTTAATATACTGAACAGTCCTTTTTTCCATGCATAAAAATGAAAAATGTAAAGGTTAGAACACTACGGTTAAGAAAGATTTTAAACAATATTTTATAGCATGTGAAAGCAACCCTTTTATCTTTTACATTTTCACTTTTTACTGTCTGGGCTTTTATGAGCTGTGTGCTTGAACTAGACCCAAATCCTGGGTGCCACACTCAAAATCATATGGTACATCTGTTTCTCTGACTGAGGATGTGGTGGGATTCTGCATATCAAAATCTTCCTCCCACCCCAAAATCAACATACTCACATTCAGTAGAAGAAGGGAAGGAAAATATAGCATCCGTGCCCTCTCTGGAAGAGGACAATCTTGTTCACATCCCAAAGGGACATAGGACAGGGAATACCGGCATGACCAGGAGGAACCTGGACATCACACTTACTGTTTAGAGTTTCTTGTACAGGCATTTACTTCTCCGAGGAATCTTTAGCGCGGTGAGCACCAGAACCTTAGCATTATCATAGATGTCTCCATATCATCTTGTGTGGACCTTCATCTTGGATGTCACTATCTGGACTAAAGGAAGTGCTCTATCATCACTTCAACAATCAAGAAAATGCCTTTTTTTTTTCAATTAAAGTTTATCAGGGTGGGGTGACAGTTGTTAGTAAAGTTACATAGGTTTCAGGTACACCATTCTGCAATCCATCATCCATATATCACATTGTGTGTTCACCTCCCCGAGTCAGTTCTCCTTCCATCACCATTCTGCCATAAGAAAAGATGAAATAATGCCATTTGTAATGACATGAATGAATCTTGAGATTAATACACTAAGTGAAATAAGCAAATGCCTTTTAGCCTTTTTCCAAACCTAGGATGGCTTTTTTAAAATAAAAATATTGTTAATTAGTTTAAATTCATAAAAAGTCAAGGGAGACTCCTGTGTTGAAGCAGAACTACAGTGGTAGGAGTCCCACTGTTTTTTTTTGTGGAATGAAGTGAACTTCATCTGGCAGATACAGTATTCTCTTCCAAAAGGAATTTGTATTTATAAAAATTGTGTGCCAAAAGTTAACTGAGAACCATCAACGGTGTCTTGAGCCTGCCTGTTTCAGTGATGTCGTCCAGAATTGACCCAAACCATACCATAATGGCCGGGTGAAATGTGAGAAACAAGAAGTTGGGGAATGCAACTGGAACCATTGAGAACAGTGTAGTTGGCACACGGGGCAAACTGAAAGATGTGGTTGGAAATTATACTGGAAAGGTATGTTAGGGTGAAACTGTGAAAGGTTTTGAATGTCAAGCTAAAAAAATAAAAGAGTCTAGAATTAGCACTCTAAACAATAGGGGGCCATTGAAGTTTTTCAGCAGATCAGTTTTTGTAGTTCACAGGGGCTAGGCTGCTCCTGCCCTTTCTGACCTTACTGAGGGCTCTCAAGATCACGTGCAGTGAGTGAGAGAAAACCCTATCCCCATTTCAAACACTGCTCCTGAACTGGCTAAGCATCTTGCCCAGTGAACACCTGTTGGATGTTTTCAGGTTCTCCTGTTCTCAAGCCCATCAGATGCCCTGTAGCTACCCTCTGCTTTCTGCTCCATGGATACTGATACCATCTGGGTCTTGATGGTTTATCCTTACTCTTTCATTTGGGAGATTTTAGGAATATCCCGCTTTGGGGTAGGGGGTTTGTTTATTTGCTTAAGGTTGACCATTTGTTTATGGTTTTGCTATCCAGCTTTTTATATGTAGTCCTTTTTGTATGCAGGAATTTGGAGAGATTAAAAAAGATGTACCCACTGCCATCTTCCCAGAAGGTAGACTTGGGTTGTGTTTTGCTTTTTGTTGAAAGTCAAGGAAATAGGTAGACTCTACACCTGGTTTGACTTGGAACAGAATGGGATAATAGAAAAATACAGGACGGTGAGACAATATATTTTTAAAAATAAATTCAAAAGTAGTAGCCTAGAAGTGACTGTGAGAAGGGTAGACCCAAGAAAGGACACAGGTGTCTATGAGGGTTTTGGACTTCCTCAAAAGGTGCACTGGTGATGTGGGTGATGTTGGATCTGCTGGCAGTTTCTGAGTGTGGGCCGGGATCTTGTCTCGTGAAGCCAAAGAATGGAAACATGGACCAGGGAGAGGCGAAAAGTTTTAAAAAGAGGCTAGTTTATTAGAGGCAGGAGAAGAGGTTGCAGCTCCCAAGTGGGAGGGGGTCCTGAATGAGGGGTGCCCCATGACTGAGGCAAAAGCTCTTACTTTTATACCTTCCCTTGCCTGCTTGGGGAAGGGGAGCTGTTTGGAGAAGAGAACTGTTTGAAGAAGGGAACTGGCGCCTTCTAATGAAATTCGTCTACCAGGTTTGTTCTGCTTGTCCATCCTAAAGGAATTAGCAAAGTAACCCACTCTTAATCTATCAGATCTGCTCCATTAGTCAGGCCAAAATGAATTTTATGATTAACCTCAAGGCCGTGTTACATTATGTCCTGGAGCGAAGAAGTGATTTCAAAAGCTGAAGTTTTAGGATATGGCTGTCTTTGTTTATTCCACCAGGGACCTCCCTGTCTACCTAGGGACATGCTAACTCTCCTGTATCACTGGGAACTGTCATCTGTTCTAGTCCAGTCAGAAGCTCTTGGGTCATCACCCTTGATGAGTGGCTGGGTTGTCTCTTCTTGTGATTATGTGCCCTCAGGATGTCCCCCATCTCCAGGTAAGAGTTCAGACTCAGTGCTGGTAACCACTTCATAGGGAGGAGACCAATTATAGTGAATAGATACACACACAAAAAAATAAATGGGAGTTGAAAGGATCAGCCTTCCTACTTGGAAATGAAATCCTCAAGGAATTGAAGGATTTCCTTGAAGGATTTCAATTCCTTGAAGGAATTGAAGATGAAACGGATTATGTTGGTAGCGTTGAGTTGGGATGGAGTGTGGGAATGTAGGGAGGTAGTGTCATGGGAGGAAGTGTGTCCCCTTTCAGGGAAATGTCTATCCTAATTTATAAGACATATGCTGAGATATACCCTTGTTCCTCCTCTGGAGTCCCAGGCTCTGAATGAAGCACGGGTTCCTCAAACTCTCCTCAGCTGTCTGTGATGAAGCCTTTCTAGGACATGAAATAAGTCTCTCTCTTTTTCTTGCTCGTGAAACAAAGTCCAGGGAAGTATTCAAAACCTGACAATGAGAGAAATCCTAAAGGACCATTTGAGTTGTGTGAAAGACTCTCCCATTTACCCTTGTCCTGTGAGACAGAAAGACACTTTGGGTAGGTAAAATAATGTGAACCACGTCAGAACTCCAATCTCCTGGTAGGTCACACACTTGTCAAGGATGGGACACACCTCAAAGGTATGGTCTGACATTTGGTAATGACACACATTTGAGGCAAAGCAGCAATGGGTCAGGGGACTTTTTCAGCCATGAGCCTTACCCCAGACATCTACCTGGCTGTAGCCAGAGTTGCTCCTGGCAACATCATTACATCAACCAAGCACCATTGCGTTGTTCCTTGTTCTACCCTGTCCAAGTCCTCTTCCCACCCCCCACCCCGGGACATTCCTTTCCTGTTAACAACAGGGAACCACTGACCTTATGCCTTGAAGGGATATCAGAGCAGAGACTGTGAAACCAGGGACTTTAGGAATGTTTCTTAACTTGTCTTGAGCCTACGTGTCATCATCTATAAAATGGGGAGGGTACTTAGCTTATCAGTGATACAAATATAAACAAGACTATCCATACATAAGGGACCATGAAATCCTGTTCATGCAATTCACTATAAGTTTTTGCCTGTTGTCCTGGCATTACACCCAATTAGCACTTCCTTTCACTCTCAAAAGCACCCTAGTGTGGAGTATAAATTCTATGGTTGCCCTATATATAAAGCTTCTACCACAAAACCTGGCAAAGAATAGACAACAGGCCCTTCCAACCCAATGTGCTTTCACAACCTTCCATCACACTGAATTGTAAATGTTTGACAATATTTAAATATTAGCCTGCCAGAAATCTTAAACTGAAAAGATATGTCTCTTGGGGCAGAATCTCAGTTACCAGTTTGTTTGCTGGGAAAATACTGAGGGTGGAGAGATGATGGGGGTCATAGCATGTCCCATGCATAAGACTGACCCCCTGTGGGCATTCTGAGCTTTGTGACTATTCTCAAGCCTTAACTGTCACCCCCAACATCACCATAAAAACTCCAGCACAGATGGCTAGACACTGTCAGAAGGTAGGGGTCTGAGCCTCAAGGTTGTGTCTCCTAGGCAAGTCCTTTCTCCTCTAGGTGGTTCAAAGGCTTCTCTCTGAACAGGGATTGCTGATGCTCCTGACACTCAGAGCATCAAGAGGACACAAGCGCACAGCAACCTGAAATCTACCAGGAAGTGGATGTCTGACCACAGGTCAGTGACACTATAGGAAAACTGAGCCGACATAACACATTTTAAAATATTAAATTAACAATTTACTTCACAACTATTTAGTTCAGTCATTAAACAACATATGAAAGCCTACTATGTGCCAGGCACTGGGGACATCGTGGTCCCCAACCAGTCACCAAGATGGACAGAATTATAAGGACGAGTGGGGATAGAAAAAGCAAGTGGAACACATGGGGACAAGAGTGAAACTCCCTGACCAGTGTCAGATGCTACAGCCAATTTTAAAACTTCCCCACTCAGATTCTACTTTTTTCATTTAAAAAAACACTAACCTCAATCCCACCAGGTAAATACAAGCACTATTAGCCTTTTGCTGTTTTTCCCATCAACAAATACAAGCACTATTAACTTTTTGGTGTTTTTCCCATCAACATTATTTCTATCCTTGGCTATTTTTACTCCTTCTGTTTATACTTGTGACTCATGGAAGATCCAATTTTAAATATTTGTTTCTTCTGATTACAAAAGTAGGTACATTTATTATAGAAAAGATGAGAAACATCCCAAATTCAAAGGATAGAATAAAAATCATCCACAACTTGCCAACCACAGATAACTACTAGTGAAGTTTTGAAATGAAGCCTACCAGACTGTTTAAAACTATAAACACACCATTTTGCTGGTGGGGGTTGTTATTGTAACATAGGAACCAAGAAAATAATGTCCTTAATCTTTTGGTGCCTGGTTTATTAACAAATTGTCTTAAAAACTTGTATTAATGAAATTTCTTCTACAAACATGATCAGTAATGTCTGTCTAGCCTACTATTAATGGATATAAATTATTTCATCCTCTGGGTAGACATTGTGGTTTTATGTATATCTTTGTTTTTTGTTTGTAATTTGCAGTTTGTTCATTTAATAACTCTGCTGAATGTCCACTCTGAGTTAGAAACTGTTCTAGGTGCTGAAGATAGAAGAAACAAGATAGAGAAAGGTTTCTGTTCACTTGAAACAGATTTCTCTGTATACATCTTAGATTATTTCCTTAGAATACATTTCTGGAAATAGAAAGCCTGAAGTTCTCATTGAAGTCGAGGAGGCATGCGCTATGTAAAATCTACCAGGAATGAAGAAAAAAACTCCTTCTTAATGAAAAAGTAATAAAACAAAAGATGTGGCTGAGCACCCACCTCCAGAACCAGACTGACCGTGTTTTACAAACACTACAGAGTGGCGCTGGGAGAGTTATTCAACCTTCTGTGCTTCGGTTTCCTCATCTGTGAAGTGGGAATAATAATACCCACCTCAAAGGGCTGCTGTGATGATTAGAGGAGTAAAAAACACACAAAGGAACTTAGAACAGTGCCTGGCACATACTCAGTACTCATTATGTGACGTTTTAAATAAAGTGTAATCTATATAACCTTCTTTGCACAACTCTTAGGCAAAGTCAGTCTAGTTCTCCAGTTTTCAAAGGAGATTTTAACTTGTTGATCCAGAAACAATATAAAGAAATATCAAAAATAGACTTGAACCCTAATGGAGCTTGAGTTTCTAATCTCCTTTCCCCATTTTCATGCAGATCCCGAAGCAGCATCCAACCCTTCTTGGTCCCGTGACCAGAGAACATTCTCTGTTTTCTCAGTCTGAACACAACCATCTTTCCACTGACACCAAGAACCACAGAGCTCCAGGAGAGAAATACCCTGCATGGGACTCTTATTTTGAAGAAAAAAAATATGCTCTAAATTCAATTGTCTAAAGCTCTCTGCGTCATTTGTTTGCAGGAAAGTGCCAAAACCTGCAAAGACTTGGCATTTTGAGTCACACGACCAACTACCTGCAGAAGGCAGATTTCCACGGGAGCTATAGCTGACTGTGAATTCTGACGTCTGCTCACTGGTGATTAATGAGATCAGGGAACACAAGCCAGCAGGGACCCACGTTAAGAGAGAAAGCTATTTTAAATATCTCCCATTCTAATTAAATATTTCTTCTTACAAACACTTGCAACCTAAAAATAGGTTGGCTCTGTCCATTGGCGGCCACTTTGACAGGAGAAGCTTAATTAGATTGCCTCATGCAGGAATGCTATTCTCCAAGGTTTTAGATACTGGCATTAACTCCAGGACTGAAGTCTCACCTACATGTGTATGTGGTGCCTGCTAACGGAGAACATGGGATTTCCTACAGAATCCTGATACGAGAGGCGGCTGGAAGAAAGGCACATTTATACTTGATTAGGCCTGAAAAATCCGGCAATTGGTGACCATAAATATATTTAACCCTCTAACACAGAAGGTGTTTCATATGCTTAGGCTCCAATTCAACACACAAGCAACAATAATGTACCTGGAATGACTACCCAATGGAATAGACACACTGCGTACGTCACTCCCTCAAAGCCTCATTTTGACTGTATTTATGTCAACTTAGTCAAACTACTGGTTGACGATTCGTTAAACTACTGGCATTTGGCAACCTAGACTATGGATATATTTAAGCAACATACTACTGATGAACACGGAGAATGTCTTCAATATTTTACTGCTCAACACACTCTAACCTCCTTGATACACATCTCTTTGTATTCATCCAATAATTCCTTCATTCCACCAGTTCTTATCAAGCACCTATTAGGAGCACAGACATGTTGACTAAGTAAGACAGTGTCTCCATTTTAATAGTGATAAAAACCAAGGAAACTCTCCAAACACTGTGTGAATCTTAATTTCTAGACGGAGAACTGTTGAGTTTGGGGTTTTGGATGGACACGGCCATGTTGCCTCACCAACAGTCAACCAAACACTCACCATCATGCTTTTTCATCTTTGTCAATTTGACAGGCAGAACACAGTATCTCAGGGTTATTTTACGTTTGTTTTTTTTTTTTTTAAATCACTAATATGATTGAACATTTTGTAAAAATGGAGAAAAGGGAACCCTGTATACTGTTGGTGGTAAACTTGTATTGCCACTATGGAAAACAGTATGGAGGAATTAAAATAAAACTAGCAATTAAAATAGAACTACTATATAACCCAGCAATTCCACTTCTGGATATAAATCCTAAGGAAATGAAACCATTATCTTGAAGAGATAGCCATATTCCTACACTATTCGCAATAGCTAAGTTACAGAAACAACCAAAATGTCCACCAATGGATGAATGGATCAAGAAAATGTAGTGTATGTGTATATGTGTGTATGTAGATATAGATAGATAGAGATAGAGATATTATTCAGCCTTAAAGAAGAAATATTGTCATTTGCAACAACATGAATAAACCTGGAGGGCATTATGCTAAGTGAAATAAGCCAGACAAAGACAAATATTGCATGGTATCACTTACCATGTGATACCACTTTAGATGTGGAATCTAAAACACAGTCATATTCATACAAACAAAAAGCAGAAAGTGGTCACCAGGAGCTAGAGGTGTGGGGGCAAAAGGGTATAAACTTTCAGTAGTAAGATGAATAAAGTCTTAGGATCTACTGTATAACAAGGTTACTACAGTAGATAACGCTGTATTGTATAATTGAAATATGCTAAGAGAATAGAATTTAAATGTTCTCATAAAAAAGGATAAATAATTTTTTTAAAAAAATAAATTAACCCTTTTGGCAGCAAGTAATTCTGTAAGGTTGTGGTTTCTCATAATTTTCCTTAATAAGGGATTTTTGGGAGGACTATGCTGAAGATTTTTTAACTCATATGTAATTGTCTTTGTGTTTCTGTCTTCAGTAACATGTTTTGAGACATTCAAATCCCTAAAATTGTGTGTTTTAAATATTTTTCCCTCTTTTCTCCTTATTTAAATTAACTCATCCGGGATGTTGACAGGAGGTGAGAGGTAGAATCTAGTTATATTTTTCCCAAAATTCAACCAGTTGCCTGAGTTTTCTTTAAACTTTCCAAATGTTTCTACTGGTGTCCGGAGACACAGTCCAAATGGGGCCTCATGCAGCAGTCCAAAGCATCAAATGACCGCCAATGGAATGACCACAGGCAATAAACAGGTTCCATCAGAAATTATCGAGGAGAGCGCCAAATATTTTCCCTCTGAGAGTATTATTAAGAAAAGTATTTTGTCTCAAAGCTATAGCAGGGGGGCAAAAAATTTTTTTCTCTGAAAAAAATCAGAGAAAGATTTATTCTGAGCCAGCGGTCAAGAAAAGTGACGACTAAAAGGGCTACAAATGATACAAATGCCAGGTGAAATTGAATAGCTGATGCTCACTTTTAGATCAAGAATAACTTTCCTCATAAACATACCTAAGTGTTAATTTATTCAGTTGTTAACTCTCTGTGCCAGGACAAAATGCCCCTGATCTTTCCTTGGGTTAGTGTTCTAACAGTCTGGCTGAGGATTGTACCCAGGGACCTATGGCTTCTTCCTTGCTTGGGAGCATCCCTGAGCCTAGAAAATATAGATCATGTGTTGTCAATTGTCACCTAGGCTAGAGGCAGAAGGATGGACTTCATGTCCAGACCTTCCCGTTGATAGATCTCCAGATGCTCATCTCTAAGGTTATCCTTCCTCAGAAACATGATGGTCCCATGTTGGAGATAAGTCCAATTCGCTCCAAGTACCTGGAAAGTTTCTGAACAGTTTCCTGTGCCTTCTTTTGTTCCTCAGATATTTCATGAGCATTTTCTAAGTGCCAAGCACTGTTATACAGTTGACATACTGTGATGGACAAGACAGACAGACCCTGGTCTCATAGGGCTTACATTCTAGAACAGGGCTTGGCAATCTACAACCTACAGGCCAAATCTGTCTCACTGTGTATTTAGGTCAGGTTCAAGCGCTAAGAATGGTTTTCACATCTTAAAATGTATTTTTTTTAATCAAATGGAGACTACTTCATGACACACAAAAATTATATGAATTCCAAATTTCAGCGTCCACAAATAAAGTATTGGAACACAGCCGTATCCATTCATTTCCATATTGTCTAACTGTGCTCTTTCACCCTGAAACAGCAGAGTGGAATCATTGTGACAGAAGACGGTATGGCCACAAAGCTTAAAATATTTTCTATCGGGCCCTTTACTGAAAAAGTTTACTGTTTAGAAGGCAGACTAAACAGGAAAATAAGATGATTATAGACTGAGGAAGACACTCTGAAGAACATCATTGGGGTGAGATGCAGAGAAGCGCTGATGCCTGGGGGTCAGGAAAGGTGTCCCTGAAGATGAGATTTGAATTGAGACCTCAAGGGAGACAAAAAAGAAATAGTTTCTGAAGGATCATGGGGGGGGGGGGAATCCAGACAGTATATGTAGCAAGTCCCAAGACGCTGAGGCAGTCAGAAAACAGCATGTGCTGGGGCAAGCGGGAATGGGAGGCAGGGAGGTTACGGAGATGAGATGCCAGTCAGGCAGGACCTGATCGCTCCGATCATAAGAGTGAGACTAGGAGCAGAGGGTAACTGACTACTCCAGTAGCCTCAGGGAAAAGTGAACATGGTGCAGACCAGAGCGGTGGCATGGAAAAGCAGATACTGGATAGAGTCCAGATCTATTTTGGACGTAAAGCCCACAAAACTTAGTGCTGGATTGGCTGTGCGGAAACATAAGAGTTGAGGGTGGGGGCCAGATGTCCAGCTTAAACGAGGCAGTTGATGGCACCATTGGTAAGACGGGAAAGCCTGGGGAATTACAGTTTGCATAAGCGTAGTGGGAGAAATTGAGAACTTGTCTTTAAGATGCCCAAGGAAAGATGCCAAATAGGGGTTGAATCTAAGTGTCTGCAGTTCAGGAGAAATGATGGGGATAGAGATAGAAAATCTGACAAGCCCACCCTTTGAGGCTGTATGTTTAAAGAGACTCATCCTGAAGATCTCACTCATGAATCAGCCGCTTCTTGCCCACAGGCTGTGGGGTTTCAATGGCCACCAGCAACCAGATGCTCTAAGTATGCCCCACCCCTCCCAACCAGAGGAATACCCAGCACACATCCATTTGGCCATCTGACAAACATTTATGAGCATCTTTTTAGTCTCTTTATCTCCTCAAGTCACACATGTCTGTTACTGCCTACTGTCCCTAGTAGAGTTCCTGGAGGGAGGACAAGTTTTCATTACAAGAGGTCACCACACCTCATTATACAGAGCTCATGAAAAATGTCATGTGCTCAACTTGAAGCAACCCCGGGCCTATGAAAACCTACCTCCTGTTTTCAGCAGGAGAGCTCAGCTTAGAAATGCCAGGGTAGTTAGTTAGACAATAGAGGGCTCTATGGACTTCTGCAAGCATTTTGAGTCATTTGGGTCACTGAAAAATTATTAGCAAGGTCACCTCTCAGGCATCACTGGCACCAGCTCCCCATCTCCTTGGCAAGCACCATCTTATAAGTATACAAGCATAAAATTATTCAATTTGTACCCCGGAGATCCTCTCTGCATTCTTTCAGGCTGTGAGGACCTCCAAACATCAGTTTGACCGAGGTGTTTATCAGTTCCCAGTGGTGAAGGTCCAGTGCAGGCCTTCACCCCCCACTTCATGGTCCTTCAATCTCCACCCCCCACTCCATGGCCCTAAGTAAAGACATTGCAAGTACCATTAAAACCTTCAAATGACAACGGTCTTGACAAAATTCAAGGTTTCGTGCACGGCCATGGAAATATCACTAGCTCAAATCTGGAACCTGGGATTCCTCTACTGTTTCTTCCACCAGATGGCTGTTTGGGTGCACAGTGTGCCCACTCTGGGTCTCAGGCTCCTCATCTGTAATAGTTAGAAGCTTATTCCCTATTTCAGAGGCATTGGGTGAGCATGAGCTATGCCAGGCCATTGGGATACAGATATTGGTAGACAGGTGCCTGCCCTCAAAGAAACTAGAGTTTAAATTGGATCCTTGCTCAAGGTGGCATGGGCACAAAGATGGTAGCCATGATCAGCAATTGACATGCTACACTAGGTATGCTCAGTGCTAAGCAGATTACATGAATGAACATCTCACTCTGCAATCCTATGAAGGAGGCATTTTACTACCCCATTTTAACAGATGGGAAAACTGAGATCTAGAGAGAGAAAGCAACTTGTCCAACAAGGTCACATACACAGCAAGTAAGAAGCAAAGCCAGGACTCAATCCCAGGCAGGCTGGCTATGACTGCCCTTACTCTTCTGCACTGAAGGGCCTCTCAGTCAGGTTGAGCTTCCCAGGGAAGGTTCATCCTGTGATTCCAGTGCCAACTTTCAGGCAGCCCCTGACTGGAGGCCCCCGACTGCTTTGTAAGTTCTGATAGTTATGTGCTCTGCCACTTTATCAGAATCTCTGGACCTCAGTTCCCCCAGAAGCAGTTCAGGATATCCAACATAGGAGGAGCCTCAGAAGTCACCAAGGCAATTCCTCTCATTCTAACAGATGGGGGGCACTGAGGCAGTGGAATGAGAGTGAGCAGGAGAACCATCCCAGGGTCTCAGGGGAAGTCTCACCTCATGGTCACATTCTTCTCTACTATCCCTCTTAGGCATTTTATCATCGTTTAGCAAAAGAAAAAGCTGGGGATCAGATTCAGGAATTGGCTTAGCCAAAGTCCCCCAGACAGAAAGTAGCACTGTGAGGACTGGAAACCATTTATTGCTAGAGGCAACATGGAGACCAGTTGAGAGTGTGGGCTTTGGAATCAGCTGGAGCTGGGTTTGGACCTTCTAACTATGTGACCATAGGCAGTTGACCCGACACCTGCAAATGGGAACAAGTTCAGTGGCACCATCATCGGGTTATTGTGAGGATAAATAAGACTGTACATATAAAGGGTTGAGCACACTGCCTGGCAAACAGCAATCCTAGCAAATATTGAGCGTCTACTGAATGCCAGGTACAATTCCAAGTGTTTTGATCCTTCTTAACAACCCACTGGGTAGGTGCTATTATCTCACTTTTCAGAGAGGTGAATTGTAGTAAGTCACTCACCTGAATTACTCAGCTGTGAGCTGGTGAAGCCAGGATTGCTACCTGTGCAGTCCAGCTCCGGATGCCTGAACTCTTCCTTGCCAAGCTCTGCTCCTGTCTGCACCTGGTTTCAGCGCTGCAGTAGAACAGGTACTGGATGGCACAGGTGGCATTCCTTCCACCACATAGCAAACAAAGCTGCGGGGATGAGCAGGAAAAGAAGCCATGGATGGTCATTCCATGCAGAAAAACAGGAAGCAGTCATTCCCAGGACAACAGAGTACTGAATGCATCCCTGGACACTCAAGATCTCAGTAGCCCAAAAGGCCAGTGAGAAGAGGCCTGGGTCCCCATTCTCACAATCCACCTTCAGGTGAACCCTGAAGGTGAAAAAAGCGAGTTGGGTGGGCTTTGTGGTGTGGCCAACATCTGGAGAGAGCCCCGCTTTTGCAGATTTTGCGGAAGCAAGTTTTGAATAGGAAGGGCTGTGTCCAGCCTGGCCATCCATAGCCCTGCAGTGGGCAGGGTTAGGAGGGGTCTGTCCTCTTCTGAGTAAGTGACCACTGTGTACTCTGAAGCTACAAGATCAGCATCATTTAGAGCAACCAAGCCTGCCTCCCACAACTGGTGTTGTCTTCTTTCTAGTGGCTTGTCCGTTCTTCAGAGCTGGGTTATGTGATGGCTGTTGTGCTCGTCCGTGTGCCTTAGAAAATAGAGTGGAGAATGGCAGGAGGGTCTTCTCTGCTTTTGTTGAAACCCACGTGCATCATATTTTCCTAAAGTGATAAAAAGGGTCACGGACATTTCTGACTTTATTATTCCCTTCTGGTTTCCTTACCAAGAGTGAAGGATAATCCATTTGGGTAACTGCTCTCTCAACTCCAATTTCACCATCACAGTGCATACATGAGCACAGCCCAAAGAGCCCCTCGTGCAGCATGCGCAGACAGACAGGGACAGTGGACACCACCTGAATCACATGGGGCTTTAAGACAGGTAAATCCCCAGCGCCTCTGCCAATGCTAAGATGCTATGCTCCCCACAGCCTCATCTGTCGTGGGTAGGATGGAATGAGCATCGCCTTGTGTGTGAGGAATTTGTCGATAATAATAAAGCCCTATAACTGTACATACAACTCACTGAATGTCTACAACAATCTTGTGTAGACCCTAGGATTATTCCTATTATAGGGATGTGGGAACTAAGGCATAAGGTAACCAATCCCATAGCAGAGCTGAGATCTGAGCCCAGGCAGACAGGCTCTAGAAACTGTTTTTAAACTCTAAGCAGTGCAGCCTCTCTCAAGTGGTTCAAAAACATGAAGTGCCCTGCCCACAAGTTACAGAATCGTGGCTTAGAATCCAGCCTGTGATCTTAACAAACCACAATGGGTTAAAGCTTAGGGCAAACTGGTGTGATTCACCACATTGCACTGGATGACCAGTGCCCTTCCCAGTCTCCCCAACTGTCCAAGTACACTCTTCGCATTCCCACCGAAGCCCATGTTGTCTCTTGTTTCCAGATTTGAGCCTCCTGTTCTCCCTCCTGGTGCACACATACCTTCCCCTATGCCTGGATCCCCTACTCATCCTTCAAGACTGAACTTTAACCTCCCTGCCACCTTGACTTTCCAAATCTGAGTTTTTGTCCCTCCTGCATGCACACCTACCAAACCCAACTCCCTCACCTCTGCACATATCCCAGTAATGCTGTCCCCCTTCCAGACTGTCAGCTCTAAGAGGGAAGAGCTGATCTCTGTACTTGGCATGCGACAGCATCTCAATAAAGTTTTAATGCAGGAATTTAAGGGGAGTGTGAAGCTTGTGGCTGCCCTAGTATACCTTAGGCAGAGGTCTTCTTTCAGGTCCTCTAGGGTATCATGCTGGACCTTTGCACATGCTTTGCCCATGTCTTAAACACTCTCTAATGTCCTCCTTTTTTATTCAGTCTCCTGTCCCCAAGCCTGGGTTGGGTTGTTTTAAGTTCTCATAGCCCCATGTGCTTTTCCTTTAAACAGTAGTTTCCAAAGTGTGGTCCCTGGACCTCTGGGAGGTCCCCAAGACCCTTTCAGTGAGTCCCCTAGATCAAAAATACTTTTATAAATCACTAATTATTAAGAAGATACAGTACACCTGAAACATACTGTTGTATGTCAATTATATTGCAGTAAAAAAGAAAATACAAAGCAAATTATAGTAGGTGCTCAAAAAACAATCAGAAAATGAGTGAACCAAAGCCCTACTGATGAGCCTGAGAGTCAATGTGCCTGAGACAAACCCCATCACCCCAAGGGCAGCTCTAAATGCCACACTTGGGAAGGAGCTGTGGAAGACTCCTCCTTGCGGAGAGAAGGGGAAGGGAAGGAGAAGAGGCAACCCCTCCCCTAGAACAGGGCGCCCTACTGGCAAAACCTTCAGGCCCAACATGGTGCTATAAATATGCGACTTCCCATTTGGCTCTGCTTTTTTCCAATTTCTTGCGAATGCATCTGGAACACATTAGAAAGGGGTCAGACTGGTTTGGAAAATGTTTGGGTAACTCTGGACATGGGAGGTGGAACTGGAAACCTGTGGGGAAGAGCATGACCACCCCCGACAGAGTTCACGGTTATGGCTGGAGAGCTGCTGCCTGCCAGCCCAGGACAGCTCCCGGGGCCTCTCCCTCTCTTGCCCTACCCATCTGGAGGCCTCTGGCTCCACCTTCATCCCTCAGAGATCCCCTTTCAGACTGGCTTTGTAAGGAGACAGCCTTTCCTCCGCCTCTCCCCCCATTATCCTTCTCCCATTGCCTCTCCTGACCAAAACCACAACTCTAACGGACTGTGCTCCATGAATAATAAATGGTAATGACAGTAATCATAACCCATAAATTATTTCCCATCTGTTGAGCCCTCATGTCCCAGGTAAACAGCTTCACACTCTTCCACACTCATTTTAGCCTTTGAATAAACCCTCAAATCATATGTATTCATGTTACCACTTAGCAGATAAGGAAACTGAGGGGCAGAAAGACAGCCTAACTCTCCCATGGTCACAAAGCTGAACCTGCAGCCCAGAATTATCCAGGACCAAAGTTTGTTTTATAATCTCTACGGCACACCAATATCCCAACAACATAAAAGAATCAGTTTAGAAGCAGATTCCTTTTCTCCTAAATCAAGGAGGTGCAGAAGCAGCTAAGAGAAGGAGCTGGAACGCCAAGGGAAGTTTCCCACACGCGGCACCTGGGTACCTGTGACGAAGGGCTGTTGCTTGAAATTTAGCCTCCTCTACCCTCAGCTGTAGCTCCCAACCAATTCTAGTTTTCAAATTAAATTTCCAACACTATCCCCATGAGTTATCAGGATGTAAGCAGCTTCCATGGACTCAAAAACCCACTTCCTCAGCCAACCCCATTTCCCAGAAGAAAGGAGTACTTCAGAATAGAGATAAGTTAATTTTCAAAACACAAGTTCTTTCTCTTGGACTATCCCTGAGAAATCCAGGGTTAATGTTTCATTCTGGGCACGCAGTGGAGACCAGCCCAGCCCACAGGCTCAGCAGAGCAGAGAGAAAGGCAGCTGGCCAGGGGTGCTTCCCTGCTACTGGCTCCTGGCCAGAGGATAGCACAGCTCTTTAGCCTTCCAGTGGCAGGCAAAAAGGGGCTGAAATGGAAACCCGGGGAAAGGACCTAACTGCAACCAACTTTTCCCAGGTCTAGACCTGCGCTGTCCCAGAGAGCCACCATGAGCCTGTTGTAACCACCACAATGTGTCTAGTCCGAATCTGGAAGTCCCGTGTGAAATATACTCCAGATCTCAAAGATTTAGCACAAGAAAAAAATGTGACTTATCTCACTAATGATGTTCATGTGGATGCTGAAATGGTAAATATCTTTGATATATTGGGTTAAGTAAATTATCAGAATTAAGTTCACGTCTCTCTTTTTGCTGTTTTTAATGGGCCATTCGACAATTTGAAATTCCACAGGTGCTTAGCATTCTATTTCTATTTGACAGCCCTGCCCTGGGCAGAGGGTGAGGTAACTCCCAGAGGCCAGGCGCTGGACACAGCCACCCCTGGTGCTTCTTCCGCCTACTCCAGCCCCCTGGCTCAGTCACCAGCCACACCCTCCTCCCCTTTGAAGCCTGCCCCTCCCTTGCTCCAGAGCTTGCCAGGCTCCCCATTTCAGGTCCTATCAACCCTAAGCCTCTCTCCCCAGCCTTCCAGGCTGCCCTGGTTGATTCACTGGCCCTGTTCTGACTTTAGTTAGTGACCCCGGAAGTCATTTCCATCCTCCTTTCATCCCTCTGCCTTCCTGGCACTGCGGTAGGGCCCCAGGTAGAGGACAGCCTCCCTCCGGCCTCCACTCCCCTTGTGGACATTACCTTCAGAAGTTTGCATATAATTGCTCCTTCCCCTCCTCTTTAATGAGCTCCTGGCTTCCAGGGTGGAGGGAACATGGGCCCAGACTTGCCCTCCCACTGGAGCTGGTTGCTACCTAGCCACACCCACCTGCCTAACAGGTGTGGGCCCACTGAGCCCAGGCTCTCACCCTGAGCTGCTCAGCTGTCAGGCATTGACCCTCAGGCAGAGCCAGAGTGACAAACTGAATGCTCCCTGTTCCCGTGACTTCTCCCCAGGAGCTCCTTTGCTAGCAGTGATCTCCCTGCCTGCCCTTCCTCCAAGAATTCAGACTCTGCCTCCTGTGGAAGCCCTCTCCCCCCACCCCAGGCTTTCTTCCATCAGCTCAACCGAGCTTGCTCTTAGAAACTCCAAAAGCAATTACCACTGGGGCAGGAGGAAGCCCCTTTGACACTCACCAGGCACTTTCACTAGCAGAGTTTAATTCTTCCAGCAATTCTGAAACAGCGCCCGGTTGGCACCCCCATAGTAGAGGCCGCTCCATGTCCCTGGCCTTGCCTTTCCTTGACCTATCTAGCGCTTAACAGCAGATCATCCCCCTGGGCTTGAGCTTGGAATGTCCCTTGTCCCACCCAGTTCCCTGTTTTAGAAAATTACCCTGAAACTTATGATTAATACCTTTAGGCTTATTGATCACAATCTCTGTGGTCTAGCATTCTTTCTACGCTAATCCCATCATTGTTCCTGGGTTCCTGACTCCACCAAAGAAGCACATGGCCAGAGGAAAGGCTCCAGGCAGACCTCAGGAACCGTCACATAACCCTTAGAGGAACACCCAGATTTTCCTCTAAATACACAAGCTGGTCTGAGGATGGTAAGGCAGTTTTTGGAGGTGTTAACCTGCTGCCTTCTCAGACCACCGGTGCTCTGATAATAGAAACTTATTCTATGACCCAACTCTTGTGTCACTCTGTTGGCTGAGAGGCGCAGGCAGCATGAGTCCCAGACTCATTTGGCCTCTGGTTTAAATGTCATGTGGCAACAATCATGCCCATTTTACAGATGAAGAAGCTGAGGTTCAGAGTGATAAAGTAACTTGCTCAGGATCATGTAGAGCCAGTCTCTGAAGCCAAGCAGCCAGTCTCTAAACTTCCACACTATTGAGTATTGTCAGACAAACACAGATGGACCAAGATTTGAATCCCAGCTTTATCATTTTCAAGGCCTATGACTGTGCAAGCTTCTTAATTCCTCTTTGCCTCAGTTTTATTTGTAAAATGTCAGTAATACCCCAGAGTTGTTATGAGGGTTAAGTGAATTGGTGCCGGGTTCACATTTCAAAGAGCGCCTACAGGAGCCATGTAATAAGTCCTCAGTAAGTAGGAGCTCTTGATGATAATGAGTGCGTAGTCTTCTCCAGCAGGCCAGGAGCTCCTGGCATATGGAGCCTGGGCCATTCTCGGTCTCCCTACCCTGGTCTCCAGTGATGGTCTTGAGCTGTGATAACGACAGCAAGATGGAGGGATCCAGGTGAATATACGTGCCGTGGACTAAATGTTTGCGTCCCCCCCACACCCCCCAAATTCATATGTTGAAGCCCAAACTTCCAATTGGTGGTATTTGGTTTGGGGGCCTTTGGGAGGTAATCAGGGTTAGATGATGTCCTGAGGGTGGGACTCTTGATGAGATTAGTGTCTTGACAAGAAGAGATACTAGAGAGCTCTCTTTTCTCTCCCCCTGCCCTCCCACTCCCCTCCCTCTCCACTTTTTCCTTCCCCCCTCCCCACTCCCTCTCCTACTTCCCCTGCCTGTGCTGTCCCTATCTTGAATGGACACAGTGACAAGCTGGCCATCTACAAGCCAGAAAGAGGGCTCTTACCAGAACCTCACCATGGTGGCTCACTGATCTTAGATTCCCTGCCTCCAGAACTGTGAGAATCAAGGTCTGTTGTTTAAGCCGCCCAGTGTGTGGCATTTTGTTATGGCAGCCTGAGCTGACTGAGACAGTGGGTCAGCCTGCTTTTGATCCTTGTTAAGAAAAGCTCAGAGAGTGAAAATGGTGCTGCCCAGGCTCACAGGACTCCCCAAACCTCAGCGCCCCTTTGCATGGAGCACCTCATAGCTATGGCAGAAAGATCCTCTTCTCTTCACCTCTGTTGGACCCCTTAACCAAGAAAACAATGAAATGAACCAGTCTGTGTATGAGAAACACGTTCAGGGATGTATAATCGGATGTCGGAAGCCATAGAAATCCCCAGGCCTTGCCTAGGCAGAACTTCCTGGTCACAAAACCCAAAGCCCGCGCGCGCCAAACCCAGAGCCCGCGCGCGCCAAACCCAGAGCCCGCGCGCGCCAAACCCAGAGCCTGCCCATTTCCTTGTACCTCATATGGCATCGCCCTGTCCTAGCCTATCAGCCCGCGACAAGTACCTCGCCACCCTATGACATAGCATATCCCACCCCCATCTGACATAGCTATATATATAACCCGCCATCGTAATAAAATTTTGAGGCTTGATCAGATCCCTGTCTTGCCTCCATTCTTCGCGTCTCCTGTCTCCCCCTTTTTTTTCATCCTCAACAGGTTTCTTCCCCTCGTCCCACGTTGCATTGTCCTGCCGGTCGGGACACACGTTCAGGGATGTATAATCGGGACACTGACTAACTCCCCTGAAGAATTTGCACACCATGGAGTCCAGACCATGATTTAAAAAAAAACTACCACAATACAATTCCTTTTCTTGATTCCAAAAGGAATAATGCACATTGTAGAAAATGCTTTAAGGATGAAGAAAATACATGTTAATTATATCATCAAGAGACACCACACCATTAACTTATTGTGCATTTTCCCCCATCTTTTCGAGGCCCATATGAAGAGCCTCTCCGTAAGGTTGTTCCATAGATGAGTTCAGGCTACAGATACTCATCGTGATCTGCCTTTCCCCTTCAATATTCCATCAGAAATATTTTCCTTTGTCATTAAAATTTCTTTGTAAAGCGCATTTTAAGGATGAAATATTTCATCATCTGGTTGTACCATAATTTTGTTAATAATTTCCCTATTGTTAGATATTGACATAGTTTCTAATAGCACAGTACCATAAATAATGCTGCAATGAACATACTGCTACTTACATTTTTATTCACCTTGCTGTCCCTGATTATTTCTTTATGATGATTCCTAGAGAAAAGATTACTGAGATGGGTTGCGTAAGCCATTCTATGGCTAACGACCCACACTGCGTTGCATTTTTTTGAGAGTACCTGTCTCACCACATACTCAGCAGCATTGAGTATTATCCTTTTTTAATCTTTTGATAATGTATTATGATACTTTGTGCATTACTTTAAGTACTAGTGAGGAATAATCAGCACGGGTTTAGATAATCCGGCTCTAGCAAAAAAAAACACGTAAGAGAAATATTTTACTAAATTTGACAACAGCTGGAATTAGACATTTGTTTTCAAGAAATGAAGTATTATTCTGTTTAACCTGCAGTTTTTAATTCCAACTTGTGGCTAGCAAAGTACATAATGTAGAGGCTTGAACAGCCAAGCTTTATGGAATAAGTAAGCAAGAGGGGTGGCAAATACCAATATTTATGGAGTGGTTCCAAGTAACTTGTTCTTAACATGAAATACCATATTAAATCTTAAATCCCACAAAGTATTGTTATTCTAGTTCTATAGACAGGGAGACTGAGACTCAGAGAGGGTTTGTAAGTGACCCAGATCACTCAAGCCGTAGCTGTGCAGTCAGAATTCAAACCCAAGCCTGTCTCCTCCAGAGTCTACATTCTTTTCACTCCTCCAGGCTGCAGTGCAAATAATGGGTGGAAATAAAGGTGGCTTAGTCTGAAGGTCAACTCTCTTATGTAAAATAAAATAACCCCATACAATCTGCTTATTTTACTAGATTCTTCAGCAAACTTTTTCCCAAAGAAGGGAAAACCTCATGTAGCAGTCACCTAAATTATCTTCTACTGAAAACAGTAGTGACTCACAAATAACCTAGCACATTTGCATGTATTGTATTCCTCGAAATGTATATGAAAGTTAAATGTAAAAAAAATAAAGTCCAACAAAGGATAACTATGTATTAATGAGGAATCCCATTCACAGAAAGCTAAACGCAAACAGAAAATCCATAATTTAGAGTTGTCAGCGGTTTGCTAAACTTCCGGTTGTTATACGACATGAAGAAGATTATTTACAATATACCAAAACATATAAAATACTGGCTCATAGAAAATAAAAATCAATTTCTTTGAAATAATTTAGTGCCACAAATCTGAATTCAGTCGTGTCTTTTGAAGTTACATTCAGAAGATGGAAAACACTGATTCTACTGTTGGGAAGAGGCACGTGTTGTTAGGTACTTAAGAGAGGTGTAAGAAAGGACCCGGAGAAGAATGAAAAAGATGACTGAGACTAACTTTAATACTTTTTAGCAACTATTTTGAAAAATTGGTTGAGAAAAAAGTTGATTGTCCTTTTTCTTCTCTTTTCATAAAGTTAGCTTTTGAGAATGCCCCCAGACAGAGAAGTTAAGCATATTCCTGGCTACTGTAGCAGGACTTCTACTTTGGCAATCCAGCCTGTCTGTCTGTCTGCCTTTTCTCCTTCCTTCTCTCCCTCCTTCAGCTTCTCTATTATGAATTACAAATATAAATATACTGTTTTGGTATAAAGCCCAAAATCTTCAACACAATCTGCAAGCTCTTAAGGGGCTGGATGAAAAATTGTCCATTTGGTATCCAGGAAAACTTCCATTCAAGATTGATGGTCAAATTAAGACATTTTCAATGAAACAAAAACTGAGAGAATTCCCATCAACTCACTAAAGGAGATTCTAAAGGCTGCATTTCAATGCACCAAGGAAAATGAACTGAGATCACAGAAAGTCTAAGAGACAAGATGTTGGCAAATATGTTAGAAAATCTGAATTAACATTGACTATATAAAACAATAATTACAATGTCTATTTTAGGGTTTTAAACAACTAATACACTGATCAAGTAAGAGCATATACACTAGAAGGGCAACTGAAATTAAAATGATCTAAGAACCTCTCATAGTTTGAGAAAAGGATCAAGATACTGATTAACATTAGATTTTATTAAGCATAGTTATTTAGGTAATCTAGGGTATCCACATTAAAAAAATGAGACAGAAAATGTAGCTTCTAAAAAAAAGAAGAAATGGAATCAGAAAAAGAAAAGAAAAACATCATCCAAAAAACAAGACAGAAAAATGAACAAAAGAGATAAAAAGTAGGACAAATACAAAGATCAAACTATATCAATGATCATACTCAATATAATTAATTAAACTTTTCAGTTAATAGATTGTCAGGCTAAAAAAAAAATACAGCTCTGAATGTTGAAAAGAAACAGTCAAAACATAAGGACACGAGCAATTGAATAAAAGATTGAAAGAGACAAAAGCCAACCAAAAGGATGTTGATGAGCCATGTTGAAGTCAAACCCAATAGACTTTGAGGTGCAAAGCATTATTAGGAACACAAGGTAATAATAAAAGTTTCCATTTGCCAGAAAGATATCAATTGAGGAAATGAATAAGGGGCCACCAATTTATTTGCATCTTCAAGTCATTTGGAAAACACTTCCATAGAAAGAGGACAGCTCCGTCAAAACTGAGAGGGGACTCACCTGTTGGCTGAGCACGTAGCACTGTGATAGGAGCTCATGATCCTCCTCTACCACTTGCCTCAAGCAGGAAGATCCCCCCAAGCTCACCATGGCTTCATTTCCCTTGACTGCTGGCCAAGTGGATTGATTTCTGCTACTGCTTGGCACAGTTCCTCAAACATCACTACTTAATGCCACAGCAGCTTACGCACAGCTCAGTGGCCCCTTGCTTTTCCAGTCCCAGGTCAGACTCCTAAAGGAACCTAAATGCTCTGTGTCAAATAAACATTTTCTGATTCTCCCTTTTCCCAAGCATCACTATGTGAGTCTGACTTACATTCATTCCTCATTCATTCATTCATTCACTCATTCATTTATTCAACACTTTTGCATACTTACCAGGTGCTCAGTACTGTTCCAAGTACACAGGGAAAACTCCTTGTGAGATCTCAGTCTGAATCTTTCAGGCGCTAGCCTAGAAAATCCTGCTTCTATTACTTCCTTGGAAGGGAGGTGTGTGATACCAACTGCCAAACTGCTGAACAATCCTCTCTCCTTGGAGACCAAAACATGTCCCAACTTCAAGTGTGAAGGTAGCCTTCAGTTAGAGAACCTTTCCCACAGTTTTCACAAGAGGTAATTACACACATCAACCATGATCTCATGTATCGATTTTTATATTTAAAAATGACCTTTAATTATTGCAAAAAAAAATCATGTTCATCATAGAAAGATTAGAACACAAAGATTAATAAAATTAAAAACTGACTGCACTTAGAATCACTGTGGACATTTTGATGTATTGCTGTTCAGACCTTTTTCCATACACACACACACACACACACACACACACACACATACATGAGTAGTCTTACCTATTCACTTCCATTATGAAATAGAACATTTAGTCTGAGGACAAAAAGACCTCTGGATATCAAGACCCTAGCTATCATCAAGCACCCCTTGAAAATCACATGATCCCAGGATTAACTATAAGTTTTTCGCTGAAAAATTGCAAAATCAACAGCATACTAAACAGTAAGAGAAATACTTTCAAATGGTTTCCCCCAAAAGTAAAGAAAATATAACTCTTTATATTATTATCTATTACTACATGTGAAATGGCCTCACCATCTCCTACACATCACAAAATAAAGCACTGAAAATGGCATTGCCCCCACAGGAAATGTGTCACTCTCTGAACACCTCATCAAAATTTTCTCCTCTATTTTTTTTAATTGTGGTAAGAATACTTAACATGAGACCTACCCTTGTAACACATTTTAAGTGTACAACACAGTATTGTTAACTATGGGCACTATGTTATAGGGCAGATTTCTAGAATTTCTTTGTCTTACATGACTGACATTTTATATCCATTGAACAGCAACTCCCTGTTTCCCGCTCCCTTCAGCCCCCTGGAAACCACCATTCTACTCTCTGGTTCTATGAGTTTGACTATTTTGGATTCCTCATGTAAGGGGAATCATGAGGTATTTGTCCTTCTGTGACTGGCTTATTTCACTTAGTATAATATCCTCTAGTTTCATCCATGTTATCACACATGGCAGGATCTTCTAAGTCTGCATAATATTCCCTTGTATGTATATATCACATTTTCTTCATTCATCTGTTGATGAACATTCTAGATTGTTTCCATTTCTTGACTATATAATGCTACTATGAACATGAGAGAGCAGAAATCTCTTCCTGATCCTAATTTCAATTCTTTTGGCTGTATACCCAGAAGTGATATTGCTGGGTCATCTGATAATTCTAGGAATTCAGACAGGAATCAGGCTTAAGCCAAGAGACTCTGTTCTCTGTCCTCCCTACCCTCAACTGTGCTGACTGTATAATGGACAGACAGGTGGGCTAATCAGATCCTTTCCCTCTGGATCATGAAATTCAATCTGATAGCGAGATTACTAGGAACACAGATCAAGAGAGCTAGGAGCACTGGTCTGGAGCACAGGTTTCCAGGTGGCTGTTTTAGTCTCGCCCGAGGAGCCTAGAAAAATACAATTCACTCCAAGGACTCATGCCAAGCATAATGAATCTGAATATCCAAGGGAGGGCCCTAGAATCTGTATTTTATAAATCTCCTTGTTGATTCTACAACTCTGTCACATGTGCAAAGCACAGCAGAAGGCAAATTCATAAATTTCTGACCTGAGGTCCCCAGATCCATCTTGATGGCTGGAGTCGTCCTTGGATTCTAGGAGATTATCTCAACATCTTCCAACAACTTTGCATCTTGTTTACTTCAGCTGGAGTTAGATTCTGTGACTGCAGTTACCAAGAACCTTAACTAACATGGTCCAGAACTATTGGCACACTGAATATCTGTTCTACTGTGTTTCCCTGAAAATAAGACCTAGCCGGACAATCAGCTCTAATGCGTCTTTTGGAGCAAAAATTAATACGTATAAGTCTCAGTCTTACTTTACTATAATATAAGACCAGGTCTTTATAATGTAATATGATATGATATGATATGATATATGATATGAGATGTGATGTGATATGATATGATATGATATGATATAACATAATATAATACCAGGTCTTATATTAATTTTTGCTCCAAAAGACACATTAGAGCTGATTGTCTGGCTAGGTCTTATTTTTGGGAAAACATGGTATTATAGCCCTGTCTTTTGCGTTGCAAGTGCGTCTGTGGAGCATTTCCCCACATTTGGACATTGTATACATACAAGAAAAGGAGTCCACAGAACCAGACAGCTGATGTGTGAGTTTCAAAGTCTAAATTCTGGGTGAAAGTTCCCTCTGTATTTCTGACTTACTTCAACCCTGTTGACCACAGGTGTTTGTGTTAATTAAAGCTTACGGAGGCCATAATTTCTTCATTAGACTCATTGAGCACCTAGTGGGTGCAGGCGTGGTTCTAGGCCAGTGCTTCCAGTAGAACTTTCCTCAGTGATGTCAAGTTACTACAGCTACGCTGTCATTTCAGATATGTGGCTATTGTAACATGGCTAACATGACTGAGGAACTGAATATTTTGTTTTATTTTAATAAACTTAAATAGGCATATGTGACGAATGGCTCATGTATTGAACAGTGCAGTTCTAGATACTTCACCTAATTAATTATGCAAGGCAGGAAACGCCAGCTTAGTTTCACAGATGGGAAGAATGACATGCCTGAGGTCGCTGAGTGAGACAGAGCACGGATTCAAAGCCATATTTAATCTATGATATGATAACATACACAGAGTGTGTAAAACATGGATAGGGGATAAAATAAAACGGCACATCCCATCTCTGAGACATCAGCTCTGTTTTAGTTACAAAGCCAAAACAAAAAGGAAAGCCACGAAGCAGGACACACACTATCAATTCTTCCTAACCATGCAGTCGTCCGGCCAACAGGCTTGGCTTTCTCCTCCAGTCGTCCTGGCTCAACGCGGGCCTTGTGGTCGAGTGTGTTTTACTGCAGGCCTAAAACTCCAGATATCTCAGCCTCCAAGAACAAAAGTGATTGTGGGGTGAAGAGGGAAGGGGGCCAAAGAGGCCGTCCCTCCTGTCTCCTAGGGTGGACACCATGTCTGACAAACCGAATCCAGAAACCCAGGCCTTTAAAATACCACACGGATGCGGAGAGGGCCCCGCTGTCCTGGGAAGCGTCCCCAGCTGCCTCCTCTGCTCCCCACGCCCCGCCCCAGGAAAACTCCATTTCTAACAGTTACGGTCAGCCATTTAAATCACATTACACTGTAAGTGGATATACAAATTGTCAGCTCTAATGAAATTTAGGAGGAAGCAGTGGGAGAGGTGAAAACACTTAGAACTGGTTTCTTGGTTTTTGAGACCCGAATCCAAGTGGTTTCAACCACTCGTTGAAAACGTGCTTGGAGCGCGGTTTTTCTGCCAGCACACCGAGGCTCCCTGGGGGTTCACGGTTGTCTTCTTCCCTGGTCGCCCTGGAGCTGCCCCACATAGAGGACATGGAGCTCCTCGAAGCAGGAGAGGATCTTACTCTTACTGCACCTCAAAAGGCCTGGCACTCGCACGCATTTGGGAAATATGGGACCAAAGAATAAAAGCAAACAGCTCCCATGCACAGCCTGGATCACGAAAGTCAGAAGGGGCCCTAGGAAAGGAAATCCACCTCCAGGATGCCAGAAATCCCTCTGTAGAGACTGCTAGGGGGTGGAGGGAGGGGCAGTAAGAATTGCCCCCTTTCAGTCCGTTCCTCCAAAAAACACGTACTCCTGAGACAACATGCTCAACAGCATAGTGGATTAACTAATCAATTATCTACTACAAAATAATTTATCAGGCCTCTCTCTAGGGCAGAAGGGGTTCTGGCAGACGAAAGAGCTTGCGGATTAGGATAATAATATCATAGCGTCTCTTTACTGAGTGATTACCAGGTGCCTGTCACGGACACAACACTTTCCTGTGTAATCCTCACGAAACCCCTGTACAGTGCATAGGGTCTGCCCCTTTCATAGAGGAGGCAATGAAAGCTCAGAAAGGTCAAGAAACATGCCCAAGATTATGCAGGTGTTTCTGATTCCAAAGCTCAGTTTCAGTTCCCCCACCCCTCACCCCCACCCCCCATGTCAGTTGAGGAAACTGAACAGCAAGTGGGGGGTGGGTGGGGGTGTGTACAGGACAAGGACCCACCAGAGGGAAGTTTTATCTACATCATGATATTGCTGAGGTAAAGAAGTACAGGCAAGATTTTATTCGCCTCCTTTTTCTTCCCAAATGTCAGGGCTTGAGGTCCTATTCTCCACCTCAATACGGCATCAATTTCCTGGGACACGACATTGCTAGACAGGAAATCAAACTCATTCACATGACCCTGTCCAAACCATTGTCCATGTGTCTTGGAATGAGGCCCAGAGAAGGGAAGGAATTTTCCCAAAGTCACACAGCAAAGCGGTGGCCAACATCCAGACAGAAGTCCTGTTGGGTTGCTCAAAAATCCGGGTCCAGGATTCTCCCAGCCCTGGTTCATGTGTAGAGGAAAGCCTTGCCTGACACCCACCAGGGCCCTCTCATGGCACAAGTTCAAGCACTTAGAGGAAGAATTCTGATGCGGCCTCAACTCAAAAACTAGGACATGTTTGAAATGTTGGGTTCTGGACCAGAAATGAAATGTTAGGTTTCTTCCATTTCCAGCCTTCCATGTTTCTCTCTCCAGCAACCCTGGGGTACTGTCACCTAGAGGATAAAAAGAAGGGCTCTAAAATCAGACACCTAGCCTTGCTTCTTACTGGTTCTGTAGTTTGGGGAAAGATAAAATCTTCTGGGACTTCTCTTTCTTCTGTAAAACGGAAAGAGTAACACTTCTTTTTGTCAGATGCCATGAGATCAAACAAAAATATAATAGTATAATACCAAAAAAAAAAAAAAAAATCCCAGTACAGTGGTACCTCGGTTTTCGAACGTAATCCACGAGTTCTGAAACATTCTGAAAACAGCCGACAGCTAGGCCTCAGGATCTGGCACTCAGCGGAAGCCGTGTGACATGTTTGACTTCTGAGTCATGTTCGAAAACCGCAGCATTTACTTCCAGGTTTACGGCATTCATAAACCAAAATGTTCCTCAATGGAGACGTTTGAAAACCGAGGCACCACTGTATCTGCAAGTGCTTGGTAAATGGGAGCAGTTGTTACTACACCTGTGTAGCCAGTTGCACAGGTCTTCTTAATTCTGCTTTATATAGACAAGGAAACTAAGTCCAAAGGAAGCTTGGTGGCTTGCCAGAGGAGGCACAGCTTGCTACCCACAGGAAACAAAGTAAGTTAAAGGGTGTACCTAAAATTCAGGAGCCAGAGGCTGTACTTCTTAGCCTCAGAAACTTACTCTGTAAAGAGGAAGTGAGTCCCCACCTTACTGGTGTCCTAGGTGTCTCGTAAAACATGGGAAAGCGTTCTGCAGAGTTTCCCAGGGCCAGGGGAGGACTTGGCATGTCTGAGCTGAGGTTAGGCCCATCCACTGACTCCCCACTCTCTGCTTTCTTAGCCTGAACCTGATCAAGAACCTTCAGGAGCCCCCTCCCAGTGCCTCCAAGGGATCGCCTTGCAATTTGCTGAATCAGGGAGGTGCATGAGTCATTGAAAGCCCGTCATGAAAATCTAGTTGGTTTCTGCTCAGGCCAGCGAGAGCCACCAGCACCACCATCATCATCCCTACTGCTGCTTGAATGCCTACTCTGTGCCAGGTCCTAGATTAGCAATCTTCACCATCACCCTCTAACATTATCATCAGATTGTCATGTTACAAAGGTGAATACTGAATGAAGCTCAGAGAGGTAAGTAACTGACCAAAACACACGCAGCTAATAAGAGCAAAATTTGGAGCCAGGTTTTTTTGACTCCAAATTCTTTGTCCTACCCTCTGAATCTTACTTATGATGGGTTTCTGGGAGTAGGAGAAGGATATCCCACTGCAGGTGCTGTCACAGGAGAGAGAAGAGGTAGAGCCTCACTCAAACACTGTAGAGTCCTGACCCCCAGGAGAGACTGTTTGCAAAGATGCTGCAACAACTTCTCCCATCCTGTACAGATCCCCTTTGCAACGTGACTTTGCCATTTCTCTTATGGAGTCTATTTTCCCACCTCTGTGAATCTGTGCTGTCTGTGGGCTTAGGAGTTTGACCAATAGAATGCAGCAGAAGTGATAGAGTGAAAATTCTGACTTCAGGCCTCAAGAGGCCTGAAGCTTCCAGACTTAACTTCATGGAATGTGCTATCACAAAGTGAAGGAACTCCAGAAAGGCCCAGCCAACAGCCAGAATCAACTGTTGACTTGTGAGTGAAGCCGTGTAGGATCATGCAGCCTCTATCCTATCTGCCAGGCCCCAAATAACAACAGCAGAAGAACTCCCCAGCAAACTCAACCTCAACTGTTGACACACAGGATCATAAGCAATTACAAGATTTATTGTTTTAAGCCATTAGTTTTGGTATGAATATGGGGTATTATTCAGCAACAGACAACTAATAAAGTTAGTGACCTAAAGTCTCCTGGCCTCAGTTTCCTCATCTGTAAAATGGGAGTTATATTCACATTCATATTTGATAAGATTGTTATAAAGAGTGAATGAGATGAAGCCTGTCAGTCGTGAAGCACTGAGTCTGGCACAGAGATACCATGTTTCCCAGAAAATAAGACTAGGTCTTATATTAATTTTTGCTCCAAAAAAATGCGTTAGGGCTTATGTTCAGGGGATGTAATCCTGAAAAATCATGCTAGGGCTTATTTTCCGGTGAGGTCTTATTTTTGGGGAAACACAGTAGCAGGATCAGCATCAAGGTTTACCACTAGCACGAGCAGCTCTGGTTAGGATTTCTGAGGAAAGTAATGTAAGATAAGCTCTTTGATAGGTAGGGCAAAGTGTATATAGATGGAAGCTGTGGGACAAGAGTGTGAGGTATAACCTAGAGCAAGTCACACTGGTAGAGCAGAGATGTGCAAGCATCTGGCTAGAAGTGTCTCGGTTACACGAACCTTAGGTGTCCCGAGTTAGGCTGAAGGCCCAGGATTACAAAGGTTTGAGCCAAGGCAATGTAATACCAAAATGTCCCTAAGATCATGAAGGTCTTCATAGTTTAGGAACTCAGGAATTGAGGAGGCAAGCGTCTCCACAAGGTCATTAAAGGTCAGTCCTGAACATGTCCCACCCCTGCTGAATACCATCGTATGGCTCCTTATGCCCCGTAGCGGGATGTTTAGGACCAGGCTGCAGTGCACCCCAGCCTCATCCCCCACCGTTCCCCTTTACCTTCACATTCCAGCAGACCTCTAGACTCGTGGTTCCTGGGATGGACTACATCCTCTCCTACCTCTGGGCCTTTGCACAAGCTATGCCCTCTTTCTTCAATGCCCTTGCCCACTGCTCCACCACTTAACCTGGATAATTCCTACTGGTCTTTAAAAGTTCAGCTAAAATATCATTTTTTCTGGGGAACATTCTGTCCCCAAGTATGGCTTTAGCTCTCTTTTCCAGGGCTCTCATGTCACCCTATCATTCCCTGACCCGTCATTGTAACCGCTGGTTACTCCAGAAGGGCAGGGAGTAAGTTTGTTTCACTCACCTCTATAACACCAACACTTAAATCAGTGCCCAGGACACATTAAATCCCCTTCATATGTATAAGTGATAAATCAATAAATGAATTGGATAGGTCCTTAGAGAAAAGGCAGCAACAACAAAAAGAAAATCAGTGGCTCAGAAGGGAAAGACACTTGCAAGGGACCTTCCCAATCTGTTAATATTCTGCCCAGGGGACCCCCCCATTGTGTCTAGGGACTCAGTGACAGCCCTGGGCCTGACTACAAGAGCATGCCAAGTGGACTGAAGTACCAGAAGAGGCAGTGTATTGGGTAGAATAACTAAATGCTATATGTAACTCCAAAATGTCAATGGCTTAACACAGTACATGTTTATAATTTTGTCACACAACAGTCAAAAGAGGGAGTTTCTGTTCAGCCCATGGCTTTCTTCCATGTGGTGCGTCAAGAACTTAGTTTTCTTCCGCATCATGACTTCATCAACCCCTAGCACTTCAGAGTCCTCTGCTCTCAACTGGTGGAAGGGAAAGATGCAGTGGAGAACTCACACCAGCTTCTCAAAAAGCCAAGCTCCAAAATTGACACACATCATTTCAGTTCACCTACCAGTGATAAAAACTAGTCATGGAGCAATACTTGGATGCAAGGGAACCTGGGAAATGTAGTCTTTGGTTAGGCAGCCATCTTCCAGTATCAACTCCACATCTATAAACAAAGAGCAAGAATTTTTGGTGGACAAATGGGCTCTTGGATCAGACTTATGCTCTCCAGACTTCTGTTTCTTCATATATAAAATGTAGGTAATAACATTATTCCCTCAGAAGATTCTTGGAAATGTTAAGAAAAAACCTTTAACAAATATCTGATACAGAAGAAATGCTTGTCAAATATTATCTCCCTGACCCATTTTTCTTTTAACTAGCAGAAATGAGATTTGTCTGAAGGTGTTGGTCAGAAGATATCTGGGTCGTCTCTTCCCTTTATTTTTTCCTTTTTTAAAAAATTAAAGTTTATTGGGGTGACAATTGTTCGTAAAGTTACATAGATTTCAAGTGTACAATTCTGTAATACATTATCTATATCTCACATTGTGCGATCACTACCGAGTCAGTTCTTCCATCACCATATATTAGACCTCGTTTACCCTCTTCTAGACCCCCGCACCCCCGTACCCTCTGGTAACCCCTAAACTATTGTCAATGTCTATGAGTTTTTGTTCCTTCATTTGTTTGTTCTTCTGTTGTTTTCAGTTTTATATACCATATATCAGTGAAGTCATATGGTTCTCTACTTTTTCTGTCTGAGTTATTTCACATAGCTTTATAATCTCAAGATCCATCCATGTTGTCACAAATGGTCCTATTTCATCTTTTCTTACCGCCAAATAGTATTCCATTGTGTAAATATACTACAACTTCTTTATCTACTCATCTATCGAAAGACAGTTTGGTTGTTTCCATGTCTTGGCCACCTTAAACAAAGCTGCAATGAACTTTGGAGCGCATGTGTCTTCATGGATAAATGTTTTCAGGTTTTGGGTGTAGATACCCAGGAGAGGGATTTCTGGGTCATTTGGTAATTCTGTTCGTAATTTTTTGAGGAACCTCCACACTGCCATCCATAGCAGCTGCGCCAATCTGCATTCCCACCTACAGTGTATGAGGGTTCCTTTTTCTCTACAGCTTCTCCAACACTTGTTACTATTTGTCTTGTTGATGATAGCCATTCTGACTGGGGTGAGGCGATATCTCATTGTGGTTTTTATTTGCATTTCTCTGATTATTAGTGATGTTAAGCATTTTTCCATATGTCTATTTTCCATTTGTATGCCTTCTTTGGAGAAATGTCTCTTCAGGTCCTCTGCCCATTTTTCAACTAGGTTGTTTGTTTTTTGTTGTTGAGTTGTATGAGTTCCTTGTATATTTTGGATATTAACCCCTTGTCGGAGGCACTGTCAGCAAAAATCTTCTCCCATTCAGTTTGTTTCCTCTTTATTTTGTCCATGGTTTCTTTTGCTGTGCAGAAGCTTTTAAGTTTGATATAGTCCCATTCATTTATTTTAACTTTTACTTCCCTTGCCTTTGGAGTGAAATTCATAAAATGCTCTTTGAACCCAAGGTCCATAAGTTTAGTACCTATGTTTTCTTCCATGCAGTTTATTGTTTCAGGTCTTATGCTTACGTCTTTGATCCATTTTGAGTTAACTTCAGTACATGGTGATAGATAGTAGTCCAGTTTCATTCTTTTGCATGTGGCTTTCCAATTCTGCCAGCACCATTTATTGAAGAGGCTGTCTTTTCTCCATTATGTTTTTTCCTTCTTTGTCAAAAATTATCTGTCCATATTTATGTGGGTTGATTTCTGGGTTCTCAATTCTATTCCATTGGTCTGTGTGTCTGTTTTTCTGCCAACACCATGCTGTTTTGATTATTGTTGCCCTGTAGTACAAGCTAAAGTCAGGGAGTGTGATACCTCGAGCATTGTTCTTTTTATTTAGGATTGCTTTGGCTATTCGGGGTCTTTTGTGGTTCCATACAAATCTGATGATTTTTTGTTCTATTTCTTTAAAAAATGCCATTGGGATTTTGATGGGGATTGAATTAAATCTGTATATTGCTTTCGGTAATACGACCATTTTAACTATGTTGATTCTTCCAATCCATGAGCACGGAATGCCTTTCCATTTCTCTGTGTCTTCTTCAATTTCTTTTAAAAATGTCTTATAGTTTTCAGCATATAGGTCTTTCATATCCATGGTTAAGTTTATTCTTAGGTATTTTATTCTTTCTGTTGCAATTGCAAAAGGAATTGCTCTTTTGGGTTTTTTTTTTTTTTTTCATTTCTTTTTCTGAGATTTCATTGTTCGTATATAGGAATGCAATGGACTTTCATACGTTGATTTTGTAGCCGGCAACTTTACTGTATTCGTTTATTGTTTCTAATAGCTTTTTGGTGGAGTCTTTAGGGTTTTCTATATATAGCATCATGTCATATGCAGAGAGTGACAATTTAACTTCTTCATTCCCAATCTGGATGTCTTTTGTTTCTTTCTCTTGCCTGATTGCTCTGGCGAGAACTTCCAACACTATGTTGAAAAGCAGAGGTGATAGGGGATAGCCCTGTCGTGTTCCTGAATGTAGAGCAAAGGGCTTCAGTTTTTCACCATTAATTATGATATTAGCTGAGGGTTTGTCATATATGGCCTTTATTTTGATAAGGTATTTTCCTTCTATACCTATTTTATTAAGTGTTTTAATCATAAATGGATGTTGTATATTGTCAAATGCTTTTTCTGCATCAACTGATATAATCATATAATTTTTGTCCTTTATTTTGTTTATGTGATGGATCACATTGATGGGTTTGCGTATGTCGAACCATCCTTGTGCCCCTGGGATGAACCCCACTTGGTCGTGATGAATAATCTTTTTAATGCATTGTTGTATTCGATTTGCTAGAATTTTGTTTAGGATTTTTGCATCTGTATTCATTGGAGATATTGGTCTGTAATTTTCTTTTTTTGTGTTAACCTTACCAGGTTTTGGTATCAGGGTAATGTAGGCCTCATAAAATGAGTTAGGGAGTACTGACTCTTCTTCAGTTTTTTGGAAAGAGTTTTAGTAGGATTGGTATTAGATCCTCTTTGAAGGTTTGGTAGAATTCACTAGTGAAGCCATCTGGTCCCAGACTTTTGCTTTTGGGAAGGTTTAAGATGACTGATTCAATTTCCTTACTGGTGATCGGTCTGTTTAGATTTTCCAATTCTTCGTGATTCAGCCTAGGAAGGCTATATGTTTCTAAGAACTTGTCCATTTCTTCTAGGTTATTGAATTTGGTGGCATACAGTCCTTCATAGTATTCTTGGATGATCCTTTGTATTTCTGTGGTGTCCGTGATAACTTCCCCTTTTTCATTTCTGATTTTGTTAGTGTCTTTTCTCTTTTTATCTTAGTGAGTCTAGCCAAGGGTTTGTCAATTTTATTAATCTTTTCAAAGAACCAGCTCTTTGTCACATTAACTTTTTCTATTGTCTTTTTGTTCTCTAGTTCATTTAGTTCTGCTCTGATCTTTCTATTTCCTTTCTTCTGCTGACCTTAGGTTTCATTTTGTTCTTCTTTTTCTAGTTCTTTAAAGTGTAATGTGAGGTTATTTATCTGGAATTTTTCTTGTTTCTTGAGATAGACCTATAATGATATAAATTTCCCTCTTAAAACTGCTTTCTCTGCATCCCCAAAATTTTGGTAGGATATATTTTCATTCTCATTATTTTCTATGTATCTTTTGATCTCTCCTCTTATTTCTTCTTTGACCCAGTCGTTCTTTAAAAGTATGTTGTTTAATCTCCACATAGTTGTGGTTTTTCCTGCTTTCCTTTTACAGTTGATATCCAGTTTCAAAGCCTTGTGATCAGGGAATATGCTTGGTATGATTTCAATCTTCTTAAATTTGCTGAGGCTAGTTTTATGTCTCAAGATATGATCTATCCTTGAGAATGTTCCATGTACACTAGAAAAAAAATGTACAGTCTGATGCTCTAAGATGAAGGGCTCTATAAATGTCAATTATGTCCATTTCATCTAATGTGTCATTTAGGGCTGCTATTTCTTTATTTATTTTCTGCTTAGGTGATCCATCCATAGCTGTCAATGATGTATTTAGGTCCCCTACTGTAATTGTGTTTTGGTCAATTTCTCCCTTTGGTACTGTTAATAGTTGTTTGGTATATTTCAGTGCTCCTTGACTGAAGGCATACATATTGATGACTGTTATGTCTTCTTGTTGTATAGTCAGTCCCCTTGAACATTATGAAGTGCCCTTCTTTGTCTCTTGTTACCTTTTTTATCCTGAAGTCTGTTTCATCTGATATCAGGATGACTACACCTGATTTTCTCTGGATATCATTTGCTGCTTGGAGTGTCAATTTCCACCCTTTCACTTTGAGTCTATGTTTGTCCTTGTAGCTGAGATGTGTCTCTTGGAGGCAGCACATGGTTGGGTTTAGTTTTTTGATCCAATCTGCTTTTTTGTGCCTTTTTATTGGTGAGGTCAGTCCATTTACATTTAGGGTGATTATTGATACGTGAGGATTTCCTATCATTCTATCTTTGGTCTTCTGGTAAGACTGTGTCTCCATTGTTTCTTTGCCTTTTTGTTGTTGTCTATTATTTCTGTGTGGTGGTATTCTATGATTTTCCCCTCTGTTTCTTCTTTTATTACCTTATATATTTCAGCTCTGGATTTTTTTTTTTTTTGAGTGGTCACCATTAAGTTTATGTAAAAGAAAGTTTGATATTTAGAGTATTCCATTTTCTTCAGCATGCTTACTTTCTCCATTCCCGTATTCTGGTTCAGGCCTTTACTCTTTTACGTTTTGGTTGTTACAAATTACCCCTATTTATGCTGATCGAACAGCCTCCTTCAGTATTTTTCGTAGTGCAGGTCGTGTGTTAGAAAATTCCCTCAGCTTCTGTATGTCTGGAAAGGTCTTTATTCCTTCTTCATATCAAAAGGATATCTTTTCTGGATATATTATTCTTGGCTCATAATTTCTCCTCTCAATAGTTTGAATATTTGATTCCACTCCCTCCTGGCTTGTAGAGTTTCTGCTGAAAAATCTGATGATAATCTAATGACTTTCCTTTGTAGGTTACCGTCTTCTTTCCCCTGGCTGCCTTGAGGATTCTTTCTTTGTCGTTAATTTTTGATAGCTTCAACACAATGTGCCTTGGAGAAGGCCTGTTGGGATTGAGGTAATTAGGTGTTCTATTTGCTTCTTGGATTCGAGGATCCAATTCTTTCCACAAGTTTGGGAAGTTCTCGTCGACTATTTGTTTGAATATACTCTCTGTTCCCTTCTCTCTTTTTCTCCTTCTGGTAGGCCCATTATTCTTATATTACTCATTCTGATGGAGTCAGATAGTTCTTGTAGAGTTCTTTCATTTCTTTTAAGTTTCAAGTCTCTTTCTTCTGCCATCCGTGTCATTTCCAGATGTCTATTTTTGATGTCACTGATTCTTTCCTCCATCTGGTCAACTCTACTACCTAAACTGGCTATTTCATTCTTCATTTCTTTTACTGAGTTCTTAATCTCCAGAAAATCTATTTGGTTCTTTTTACAAAATGTCAATCTCTTGGGTAAAATGTTCATTTCGTTCTTTGATTGTGTTTCTCAGTTCATTAAACTGCCTGTCTGTATTTTCTTGCATGTTGTTGAGTTTTTTTAAGAAATGGAGTCTTGAATTCTCTGTCATTTAAGTCACATACTTCTGTGTCATTAAGTTCATTTTCTGGAGACTTTTCATTTTCTTCCTGAGCTGTCTTGTTACCTTGGTTATTCATGGCAATTACTGATTTATTATTTCTCTTCCTAGACATCTACAGGAGTGGGTTCTGCAACAGGTTGATAGAAAGAGGTCTTTCTTTTGTTTTCCAGTAGGTGTTGGTAGAATGTTTTATTTTCTCTCCGACTACAGTCTTTTATTCTCTCTCACACTGTAGTGTTATATTTTCTCTGTACTATGCCAGCTTGTCACACAATGGGGGGATTCCCTGAAAGGTAGGCTTCTCCTCTGTGAACAGTTCACCTGTGTCATAGGGCACCGCCTCGCCTCTGTGGGGGGGTGTTGAGAGCTTCTGAAGTTCCAAAGCTCTTCCTGCACCAAATTCAGAGCCCATGTGTTTCAGCAGCTCTGTTTACTCTTGCAGGGATCTGCCCAAATAGGTGGGTACAGGGACAGGGGTAGATTGTGAGAGGTGGGTTGTGAGAGGTGGCCCAGAGCAATGGCGACGACCACCACCACAGCCGATCCGCTTCCACAGCTCCATCCCCTTTGCCGGAACTAGTTGGGCTGCGAATCTGTGTCTGCAGTCCACAGTTCTCAGAACAGCAAATATCCTGTCCTTTTGATCTGACACTGCTACTTTATCGCTTCTAGCACCGGGCAGGTGGGGGCGGGGCTAGCTCTGGGAGGGTAGGGAGGGGGCGGCTAGTCTCAGTGCCTAAGGCTTCCATTCTCGGCTCGGCAGTGAGGGCTTAAACCACCATTTTCAGCCTTCTTCCCTGAGTCTTTGCTCCGAGGTCTCTGCAGTGAGCGTTGGGTTCAGCGGTTTTGTATGCTGCCCCCTCAGCCCTGTGGGCCGTAAGCGGAGCCCTAGCTGTCCGAGTCCTTCCCTCTCCCGTAGCTGCGGTAGATCCGGGATGCAGCGAGCTCGGAGCACTGAGCTAGGTCTGTGTCCTGCGCCCGCGCAGCTCCGTCTCCGCACTTCTCCTCTCCCTCCTCCCCCACTCGCGCAATTCACCCACCTGGAGGTGAATTCAGTAGTGGGCCTCTTCGTCTTGCCTGTCTGCTGTGTAGGGAGTCCTTTGTGGAGTTATTGTTGTTCGATTAGTTGTAAATTCCAAGAGAGCTCTACAGAGGCTCACCTCATGCCGCCATTTTGATGATGTCATCTCTCTTGCCTTTATTTCCCTCCTCTGCTTTTCACACCTTCCTCTTTCCTTCTGTCTTCCGTTTTCTGTTTTCCCTCCCTTTCTTTGTCCTTTCCATCTTCGCAGTATCTTTATGTCTCAGGACTCCCCACGCTGCCTCCATGAGCATCTTCTTTCCCATCCCAGTCACCCAGGCTGTGAAGTGGATGAGCTATGCGTCAGAGCCCACCCCTCCATTAGCAACAGGAGTAGATGCCATCTCTCTGGACACATCACCAGGTAGCACTCCATCATCCCCTTTGCAGCCACAAAAGGCAAGCCAGGGAGCTCTTGACCTCAATAGAATGCATCCTCACAAAACCTGTCAGAGAGAGGGGAGCTCCATGCCAGCTCTTCCCAACTCGCCTAGAGGATCGTAACAGGTGTTAAATGAACAGGAGTCAAAACCATTCCGACAAACTCTGAGTTAAGCAGCAGCTTTCTTTCCTGCCGCCCTTTGATTTTAGCACTGCAAATATGCTAATAAACAGCATACATCTCTCAGCGGGGCAATGATCCATCATTCCTCATTTCCCAAACTTGTTTGGCAGTAAAACTCTTTCTGTTGAGCATCTCCTGGGTCTGTGAGTGATGGCATGCTCTTTAGTAATTGCAGCTCAGTAATAAAAATCAAAGAACAGAGCACATATTTATTTAGCTATGTGGGAGCAGGCTTACTAGGAAAATTTAGCCAATAATTTATTGTCTTTGTTTTTAATATGAATTTTCCCCCTTAAGTTGCTACTATTATGAGGCTTTGGAGGTGGCTTTTCAGGTTATATCATGTAATTTAAGTATCAGAGAGATTCAAGAATGGTGGTGGGGCTGAAACCTGGAAATGGATGTTTTTCATTCACTTATTAAATATTTATCAAGTTCTTGTGATGTGCCAGACATTTCTTTACACCAAGAGACTAATCTTTTTTGTTTGTTTTATTTCTTTGTTTTAACCTCATTGGCTAGCTTATGAATACAGACCATTTAGTTTAGACCAATGGTGATTCTTCCCCCCAAGGGACATTCAGCAGTGTCTGGAGATCTATTTTGTTGTCACAAATGGGAGGGTGCTATTGGCATCTAGTGGATAGAAGCCTAGGATATTGTTAAACATTCTATAATGCACACAACCGTCCCTCACAACAAGGAATTATCTAGCCCAAAGTATCAATAACGGTGAGGTTGAGAAACGCTGACTTAGAGGAAAAACATTTTTTAAAATCATCACAGGTGGATGAGCCTGCAGGGGTTAGTTAGGTGGCATAAATGGCTGATGAACTGGACATACTCAGCCTGATCGTTACTACAGGGGACCCATGATGCCATGAACCCTTCCCATTTTTCAAGCCAGAAATTCAAATTTGAATGTGAAAATGCTCATCTTTTAAATGCCGGCAACTAATTTGAGTATTTGTAATGTTTTGCCAAAAAAAATACATCTGGAAACATGATGTAGACAGACCACAAGTTTGCAACCTCCTTCCCCGAACACCAAGGGTGCCTTCCTACCATTGAGCTAGCTAGCAAACATTTAGAGAGCTCTTACTATGTGCCAGAACCTAAGCACTCAACACGTTAATCTTTTTATTGGTACAACAACCCTACAAGGTAGGTGTAACAGCTTCTCCCATTTTAAAGACAAATGTTCAGAGAGGCTATAAAACTTCCCTTAGGTGACACAGCAAATGGCAGTACTGGGATTTCAACCCAGGGAGTCTGGCTCCAGAGCCTATGTCATTAATTACTAAGCCAGCCTGCCCTGTGGAAGGTGCTGCATCTCCATATTCTCCGCAGGAAAACTTGCAAGGGACTTCTCTGCCTTATTAGTCAACCTAGGCAAGTCACAGTCGACCACTGTGGTTAGCCTGTATTCCCCAAGTGTTCAGACCTCAGCCCCTCCATCTAACAGTGTGGTTCTCAACTGGGGGTGATTCTGCTCCCTGGGGCATATTCTGCAATGTCTGGATGTTTTTGGTTGTCATGAACGGGGGTACCACTGGCATCTAGTGGGTAGAGATGCTGTTAAAAATCACACAGGACAAATGTCCACAACAAAGAAGTATCCAGCCCCAAAATACCAATGGTGCTGAGGTTGAAAAACCCTGATCTAATCACCTGGCTGGCAACTGTTGCAACATAAAAAAAAACTACCAGCAGAACAATCCAGGTGATTCAATCTCTTTATCTAGAATAGTATTATTTTATTTCTCTCTTCAAATCATTCTATTTTTCTTCTCTTGCCCTAGAATTTCATTATAATCCTATGTCACTGTGCTAAATGCCTACACTGAATAATCTCCTAATACAACACATATGTCAGCAGCAGCAGAACAAGAAAGATTAGCCTAGGCAAAAGAAAAAGGAGCATTAAAATACAAAATAAATCCTTGAGATTCGAGCATAATATCAACTACCGGAAATGTGAATGTTCTCTTCTGGATGCCCTAACCCATAATTGTGCCCAGTGCCCGCATCAGTCTTTGATTGCCATGAACACCATCTCTGCTAAACACACACGTGACCGCTCTGATTTCATAGAATGATTTTAATAGAAAAGTACAAGATATGAACAAAAATAAATAATCTTTATCTCATTTCTAGCCCAGCAAATTGTACACTGCATGTAAAACTGGTCTAAGATGCAGTTTTCCTCATTCCTTTCTTGGTTTCAAAATACTGAGACACATGTAAATTAAATCTTCTCAATTCAAATTGATACATTTTTGTTTTTGATAATCGTACCCACCTTTAGTCATTCTACACCAATTTTTTTAAAGTTGGCTAACAAAATGAAGTTTCACTAAAATATTATTCAATCATCAGATGTAAGTGTAAAGTTTGGGCAAACAGGTATATTATTGAAGATTCCTTTACTAAGTTTTAATTCCTACAATAGTATTTCCTGTGTTAAAAACTCATTTCACCATCTTACTTTCAAAACATGTCATCTGTTTTTCACCATTTCACTTAGAGAGGGGAAGACTAGAAAAAGCTTTTTTAAAATTATTTTAAAAGTAACCTTTACAGTGATGATGCAGTATTTTAGAGCTCTGTTTTGGTGCGTATCTGCATTTCCTATGTTCTTCAAATTATAAGTACCTTTCTATCTGTCTCTATTTACATTATGGACCACTCAGTCTTTGGGAACTGTTTTTGCTAATGATCTCTTGGAGTTAGCCAGTACCAGTCTCTTACTTGGAGTACTTATCCAGCTAGAGTGTCATATTTGATAATTCCAGTGGCTTGAACAATGTTTTGCAAAAACGAATTGAAAATTGGTATTGGCAAAATCATATGAGAGAAGGGTTTAGGTAGGCTACTAAAACATATACAGTCAGGAGGTCAGCAGCTGAACAGATAAACTGGACTAAAACTTAAAAGTCTTCCTTTTACTTGAGCCCATAATTACTATTTTGAACATGGCTTCTGCTTGTTGCTGCCTATATATAATTTTTTTGTTGTTGTTAATTTTCCTGTATTGGGACGATCTTTGAATGCATTCCAGGATGAGAAGGAAAAAAATATGCTGACACTCCTAAATCGAGTATATGTTTTTGCAATAAAGAACACTGGTCAATATACAACTGAGGAAAAACTGAAACAGATGTGAGTCCCAGAACCACAAGCGTTTGAATTTGCCCAGAAATGCTATTTTAAACACTCTATATGTTGGTCTACTGTTTTTTTGTGGAATAATGCATTCTTGGCATCCTTAAAAGGTTTCAATATGTTACAAGGTTATCCGGAAAGAAAAAAAAGCGAAGGGCTAACATATCAATCTGTGCAGCGCTCGCCAGATTTTGGTGTACACTTTCAGAAAGCAAGAGAACTCATATTAATTGCACTTAACACAACGAACTTTTAGTTTCCAATAAGTTTTCATTCTCTGCAGACTGAGGCTTACTTTTCATGAAATTACTTTCAAAGGGGTATAGAGACACTAAGTCCCCAGGAACTGCAAATGGAGAGGTGCAATAATTGCAGTGGTAAACACAAATACACTCTTTTGGACTAAAGCTCTGGTCACGGATAAAAGCATGTGCCTTTTTCAGTTCTTCTCTGAGATGTTACAACAGCAACACGCTCTAAAACAATTAAGTTACATGCATAATGCTGAAAGAATGTGAGCAATCCTATAACCAGCTTTAAGCCATCTGCTTGATTTCTTTTTTTGAGGAACATATATAGGAAAAGAGAATTCCCCTTTTGTTCCCTTACACTTAGAAATCTTTTGAAGCTTCCAAATAGTTTGGTTTTGGTAAAATTCTCTGCTCTTCTGTTATCCTGATATGTAGTCTTCCCTAAACTCTCCCTCATGGTTTCTGAAAAAAGCTTCACATGAATTATCTGAAGGACAATTGAAACCACTTACCAATATACAAGTAACGTTTTATTTTATATTCTATCTTCCATTTGGCATAAGCCTTTCGATGTTTGTTTTTTTAAACCAGTAAAATATACAAATCACGCAAGGCAGAAATATGTACATTAAAAGTACAGAATATAGGCCATAGAAGATATACATAATATCTGAATGACAAGTAGAATATTTTACATTAAATAGTTTCTTTTAAAAACTAGGATTGTTAAATTCAACTCTCTTCATAAACATGAATCACTAAAAAGGAAAAAAATCTGATTTAGCAAATAAAAAAATTACTTCATGGTTTTTGTATAATAAAAACCAAAAAAGTGACATTTTAAACTAATTAGTGCTTTTTAATTTCAAGATCTTTTGCTTGCAACTCACTGCAACTGCGGGGAAGCGAATATCCTTGTGCAATAAATTAAGAGCCACAGATGGCTGAGGTGATGTGAGGGCCACCAAGTCTATGATTGCAGGAGAGGTGTATCTTTCCAAACTTTTAAAACAATGTAGGTCTGAGATAAGAACACATTTGCTGGCATTTTTTGGAAACAGGTGTCCTTGTTTTCAAAAATTTATAAACTAGCTATGTAGGTGGTGGGTTGGATTTCCTTTAGGGACTCAAATAGGTACTATTAGATCTACGAGGCACCAGTTTCCACTCTGCAAAATGAACTAAGGAAAGCGAGCCATTGACCGTGCTTCTGAGTTTTGAATCTCTCTTCATTTCCACATGTATGACAAACAAGTAATGCCCTCTCAGGAAAGTGGACAGAAATGGAGGTTGGAGAAAAGGGGGAGGGGCAGGGAAGATCCAAGAAATCTTCAAACCAACATGCCTATCAGTGAGGAAGACCTTCTAGATTCCTCAGAAACAAGCTGCTTCGTGATGCTCCAGGTGGGATCGCATCAGGGCCACAGCCCAAGCTCAACTTGAAATCTTTTGGAAAAATCCCAGTTGGATGGCAGTGAAGGACAACAATGCTCTAGACCGAGAAATAACCCCAGAGTAAAGTGTAACTCTAAATCACTGGCTGCACTGAGATATAATTACATTTATATTTATATATATGTATATATATATATATATATATATGTTATGTACAAAAGACTTTGAGATATCAGGCACCATTAAACCACATTTCCCTCCCCCCTTATAAATGCAACTGTTCAAGTACACTAGGAACAGTTTTAGGGTACACCTGCAGTATAATAGGAAAAGCTTGAGTGGAGAGTCGAAACACAGGATCATAACAGTGAAACGCTGCAACACCTCTGTGAACTCCATTAACCAAATCATGTCATTAAAACATAAAACTACTGCTCCTCAGAATATAAGTTTTAGGGAAAAAAATCCCTAAGTAGTGAACTGTTTTCCATGTGAAGCTCTTAATGGTTCACTTCCTGCCCTGCAATCAAAGGGGACCCAGTGGAGCAGCCTTTGGAAACGTGGCCAGCCTCACCCCCTTGCCACGTGGCGAGGAGAAATCAGACAGAGCTTGGGGTCAAGTGGGAGGGCAGATTTCACTTCTTCCCCTGGAAGAGGTTTTCTGCTCTGGTGCAGTGCTGTACTGCACTCAATTACCTTGTTCTTTATGCTGGGAATCTGTCAATGGAATTCATTTTTTATTTTCATTATTATCATTTATTAACCAAGTATCCCTAAGAAAATTACAGTCTATTTTCTTTTTATATTCAAGCCAACCTCCCCCACCCCTATCCAAACAAAAAGTCTACAACCCAGAATCATTCGCGGATGCTCTTCCAATCTGATAACCTAATTCCTATAACAGCTTCAAATCATTGTCATATTATAGCAATTTTTAAGTTTTTTTTAATTTCCAGGGCTTTCTGCCCATCTCCCCAAGTTTCAGTAGCTATTAGAATAGGATCGTCTGCACATGGAATGTTTGAGAAGTGTGAGACACATGATATACCTTTTTTTTCTTCGAGGGATATGAGATTCTCTCTCTTACATTTTGAAAATATTTCAGGTTGGCAGCCCCTGGGAAAGCGGGGGGGGGGGGGGGGGGGGGGAGGGGAGTCGAGGGTGTCTCGTTTTTTTTGTTTGTTTGATTCTCAAGACCTTATACCAGAGCATTTACAATTCCTTTTGGTCACAGAGGCTGAACTGTGCATAGAATTGGACCACCAAATGCTACCTGTCCCATATGACCCCATAGTTGAGAAAAAGAAAATGTATTTCCTTTACCTTCTAGATGTGCACACAACTAAGTTAGGGTACGTGTTATTTCCCCCTCACCCTCTACGATCAAAAGAAGTCTTGTCTTACCTTTTCAAAGATCCACAAAATAAATATTTTTCTTGGTTCCCACCCCCCCCCGTTATTGCCAAATAATAATTATAATATTAATAATAAACCACAGAGTTCTTAGATGGGAAGAGAAAAAAATGGTTCCGTTGCAATTCTTGGGGGAAAATAAAACAATATTAAAAAAAAAAAAAACACAGAATCACTGTACTTTCTATAAATAAGTGGGTCCTGGGAACGGGGCTGGGTGACAGGCGGGCGGCAGGGCACCCACTATTTGCACACAAACTGGTCCACAATCTCCGTGCACTTCTTGCACTTGACGTAGCAGCACCAGTGGAACTTGCAGTGGCAGCGCTCCGTCTGCACGGTCTTGAACTGGTCATAGCCACGGCCGCAGCACATGAGCTCACAGCCGTCCATGCCCTCAGACGTCTTGTTGCACAGGCGGCCTTGCGTGCCCAGCGAGCCCGTGCTCTCATTGCGTACGCAGTAGTCAGGGCTTGGATCGATGTAGACCAGGTCCTGCGTGGTGGGAGAGTTGAAGCGGCTGTTGACCTGCACCAGCTTGCCTCGGCCATTGAGCCGCATGGCGGCGGCGCTGTCATACTTCTCCTTCAGGGCATCGCCCACCTTCCGGAAATCTGCCAGCTGCAGCCAGCACGTCTTGAGGCTACATGAGCCGGACACCCCGTGGCACTTGCAGGCCACATCAGCCAGGTTGTAAACCGTCTGTGGGGAGATGGGGACAGTCAGTGTACAAACTCACGGAGGAGCCCAGACCCAGGACCCCCTCCACTTTCTACGCGGAGCCATGTTCACCCACTAAACTAGGGGCCCAGCTGTTTCCTCCTCATTCTCCATGACCAGAAGTCTGTGTTGCTTTCTTTCAAAAATCTACAAAATAAATATGTTCTTAGCCCCTCATTATTACACATCATCATAATAAACAACCACAGTTTTTTAATAGGAACAGGAAAAAGATCGTTCCAGTTGCTTCTGGTTTGCAGGAAAACAACATTAGCTGCAACTAATACATCTTGAACACTCATCCCAGAGACTGTGCACAATTGTTGACTTGCACTACCTTCGTTAGTCCCCAGAACCAGCCTGAGGGAAGTGCTGCTATCATCCCCGTCTCACAGAGAAGGAAAGTGAGGCCCAGAGAGGTGAATTACTTACCCAGCTACTGGGAACTAGCGGTGCCAAGATTTGAACCCAGGCAACTGGGCTTCAAGCTCATGCTGAGATATGCCCATAGGCACCTAACTGCCAAGCCCAGGTAGAATCAGGGTTCAAATCTTTATACACTATTCCTACTACTATTATTGCTGTGTGCCAGGCACTGTCATAAAAGCGTCCACACTCTTTATCTCACTAAAGTTATAACTTGGGCTAGGTGAGATGATGGCACAATGGCAGAGAGGATAAGTGGTCTGCACAGGTCACACAGCCAGAATGTGGGAGAAATGGGCCTGGATCTCAGGTATTCTGCCTCCTGCTACAGGAACAATCCCTAGCCCCTGTCCCTACTGCCTAGGTCAAAAGAACCTACCCTGGATCCAGGCAGACATGGGTTCTGTCCTGACTCTGCACCTGAATACAGGCAGCTGGCTTCACCTCTGTGAGCCTCCATTTTCCATCTGTGAAGGGAATTGTTATGGCGCCATCCTCACACCCTGTTACAGGGTGAAATTAGAGGCTGCATGAAAAGTATTTCGCATGCAGGATACAATCAGTAAATCTGGCCTTTCTCCAGGATGACAAGGGCAGGGCAGCTGGGTGCTAATCCCGGGCCCTTGCCCAGTCACCCTGGCCTCCCAGGAGCAGGGCTAAAGGGTCCGGCTCCACAGTACTGTGCCCAGCAGTCCGCGAGGTGGTAGGTACCTATTTATAGCCCTGATGGCCCACAGTTCCTATACCAGTTACCCTCCAGAGTTAGCATGGTATTGGCAGGTTACAGAGGGCCTGTGAGGAACCTGGAGGCTGGAGTGAGTTAGAAGGCTGCTTCCACCCAGAACAGCCACCTTCTTGCTTCAGGATTCAGAAGGGGCTTTCTTAAAAAGGGGCGAAAGTGTATTCCCTCGGCATAAAGAGTTTCAGGCAAACAACTAGTCTGAGGAAGGGTTTTGCAAACTTGTTTAACCTTCACTCCCGTTGAGGAAAACAAAAAAACTAACGTCTCAAGGAGATTCTAATATGATTTCTTGGCACAGTGTCCAAATTCCCTGCCCCACCCCCACTATTCTGAAGAAAAACTGTCTTCTATGTCACCTCATCTGCCAGGATCTAAGCTCAGCTCACTGCCTGAATTATAAAACGCAAGGGGAAAAAAAACAAACAAAAAAAAAACCCTCAATGTAAAAAAAATGCAGATGTTAAATGAAATTATAATATTAGAGGTGCTTTTCCAAGCCTCCAAAATCCCCTCTCTCCACACTTGGAAATCCCTTGACCCACTCTCCTTGGTTACTAAGCCCCCAATGATTTTTCTACATGAGAGAAATCTAAGAGATCCCCCAAAATGGAGGAAAGCACCAAATATGGGCACGATGGGGCCCAGAAGCATCAGCCACATCTCTGTCCTGGAGGCCTGTTTGGTCTGTAGTGCTGGACAGACACACTGCACACAGGGAGTAAAGGATGTGTCCCTGATGAGGACAGGAGCAAGGTCTTCTGGGTTCCCAGAGAGAGCCGGGCTGACGTGCATGGCTTTGGCTTGGCCGCAGTGGGGACAGAGTCCACCCACACTGCAGGCACAGCAGTGGGACACCTGAGAAAGGAGAGGCCACACTCCCTCTGGAGCAATTATCTGACACCTCAGGGCAGCACAGGGAAAATTCTGCAGGGGTCAGTCTTTCCCCTACACCAGCAAATGTTTAACATCAGATTTGAGAAGCTAAATTAGCCAGGATTATCTAGATAATCTTTGCCTTCTCTATGTCTTTTACTTCATAATGTTTAGTAATTATCATTTATCACACACTTCACTACTGCTGACACTAAACTAAGACCTTCGACTGAACCATATGAAGTTGTTCTTTTGTAGGTCAGAAATAGTCAAGTATGGGTAATTTCGTATGGTTCAACGGACTATATGATCCCAGTTAGTCCTCATAATCACCCCAAGAGATAGTTCATGCCATGGCCATTTAACAGATGTGGAAATGTGGGAATTGAGGCTCAGAAACAGAAAGAACTGGATTTTAACCTAGATTTCTCTGATTCCAAAACCTAGAGCCCTTCATCCCTAAGCGGTGATACATGAGTTTAATTTTTAAAAGCGCCTGGCTTATATCTCACTCCATTCATTTTCTTCCATGGCCATGAAATGGTTCTCTAGGCCTCAGTTTCCCAATCTTTAAAATGAGGGTGAGCAACCAGACGGTACTAAGGCTCCTTCCAGTCCTGGATATTTTACTTTGCGATTATCTTCCCTTTTCCTCACCCCAAAATACAGAAGAGTGAAATCTCTGACCAGAAAGTTCCTGGCACCTACCTTGGGTTCTGTGAAAAAATAATGGCCCTGGTTTTCAGTGCTGCCAAAGTTAAGAAAAGTTTTCACCCCTTCACTTTAGAACAGCCATAAAGTGCCATGTGCTTAACCACAGGGGGAAAAAGGGTCTTTTTAACTGTTGTGGAGAAGCAAGCATTTCATATTCCCTACCAGGGCAGAGCAGAATGGAGACACTCAGGAGGGCCTGCCTGCAAGACCGTACTCTCTGGGCACTTGTGTCTCTCTCATCTCTCCAGAGCCACCCACAATTGGCCTGATGGTCAGACTGCTAGGACTGCTGTAGTTTTCCTAGGAAAGCTCTTAAAACAAAACAAAACAAAAGTCCTCAGTCCATCAGGCCTGCTATCTAAAGACATAAGGAGGAGAAAGAAAGGAGGTAAGTCCTGGAAGCTGGAGAGAGGGCATTCTCAGCTGGGCACCTACAGGGATAAAGAACTCCCTCTCCCAAGTTTAAGCCCAACTGCAAACTTGTTCCAGGGAGAAGGGCAAATATTAATATTTTTACTTCTGAGCTGGGCTGGTCATTTGCACTGAGGACTAATTAAAAAGGCAGAGAAAGATCTTTCTTAGGCAATTGCAGGAGCACCTTGGCTGGAACAGGCCACGGCAGGATAATTCACACCCAGGAGGCTTCTGTGGGGTGCATGCCCCCTCTCCAGAAAGGCCTGTGGCCTATGTGTGGGGGCAGGGGTGGGGGGAGGAAAGGAGGGAGAGAGAGAAACAGGAAGAGAGGAAAAGAGACCAGAAAAGATAGAAAGGAAGGTGAAAGCAGAAAGAGAGGGAGACAGAGACACAGAGAGACAAAGGGACAGAATTTACAGAGAGAGGTGGTGGCAGAGGGAGGGACAGAGAAAACAGAAGAGGCCCGGCTTGGCTGGGGGACGAAAGAGAGGGGCAGGAGAGCCGGGGATGGGGGCACGACGAAGGGGGAAGGGGAGGCACTCACCCTTCGGCCAGCCTCATTGTTGTGCAGGTTCATGAGGATGCGAGCACTCTCGTAGGAGCCCTTGGCGTGGATGCGCTCCCGCTCACGCGCGTCCACGAACTCCTTGGCGAAGCGGTAGCCGTAGTCGATGTTGTCGCCGCAACCGCCCCACAGCCAGTCCCGCGGCAGGTCCTTGGGACGCGCCGCGCGGCTGCAGCCACAGGTGGACAGCTCGCCCTCGCGGCACGCGCGGCTCATGGCGTTGACCACGCCCGCGGCACTCACCGCGTATGTGAAGGCCGTCTCGCGGCTGCCTGCGGGAGAGGACGCGGGTCACCTGGGAGAACTGCGGAGGGGACCGGGAGAGCCGACACCCAGCAGCCACTGGCTCGGAGAGGGGAGAAGGGAGGGGCGAGTCTGTTCACACATGTGCTGCTGCCCCAGGCAGAGCCCTCCTTCTAGGATGGAGAACAGAGAGAGCCCCATCCCTAACCTAAGCCCAGGCCCTGCGCCCACCTGGAGGGGAAGCCAAGAGAGACCCCTAAAACACACAGAACAAATGACAAAGGAGTAGCACATCCCTGATCACTCTGCTCTGACATTTCAGAGCAGAAAGGCAGGGCTGGATGCAGTGCTCCATGGATTTTCTCTACAACTCTTTGGAAAATATTGGAAACGTATTTCCAAAAATGCACAAGAAAGACGTCATTGACGGAACACACAGAATTTGGGTAGACTTCCTTACACTCAGTTTGATGTTTGAATTATTTTCATTTTGCGTTACGTATATCGCGGGGGGCATAGAATTTGCTAGGTTTAGAGCCTGGGAAAGTCTGAGGCCCTAGTGGAACCCAGATACTGCAGCAGCCACACTTGTGGCCAGACTAGTTCTAGCCTGGCTTCCCCTCCTCTGCTGAAGTGGTAACCTCTCCTCCTGCCTCCCATGTGCATAATGAAGGATAAGGCTCTGGACTTTCCCAGTGGACGTTTCTATACAGGTTCCTAGAGAGTTGTAAATGAACCTTGCCTCTTCTTCAATCCCAAACTGAGTGGACTGATACTTCTCATTCAGGAAGATGAGCGTCTCCCTTTAAAGCAGCCTGCCTGCTGGCCTTCCATGACACTTCTGCAGATCCCTGACAGCCTGTGCTTCAAAGTGTTAGAATAGTAGCAAGAAGGGAAAAGACTATCTAAAGGGAAAAGAAAAAAAAAGGCTTCTTCCTTCCCCAAACTTGTAAATAATGTATAAACCTAGGGGGAAAACAGTTTTCTCCTTACCTAAAACTTGTAAAGACTACCTCCTTGTAAAATGGTTATATCAGAGCCCTATTTGTAAGGAGAAAAATGGAGGCCATCATACACAGCCTTAATCTCTACTTGTATGGGAAGACATTTCCACATGTAACAAGAAGCCACTTAATAAAAATGTTGTACTATGAGAGAGAAAGGGTTAACACTAAGCCAACTGAAGCTGGGCCTGGGGGTGGTGAGGTGAAGGGGACTTACTTTCCTCAACTGTAAAATAAGGGTATTGATGCCTAAGAGAAAAGGCCCCTTCTGGCACTAAAATCCCTATAGCAGAATCTGTTTCTCCTACACTTAAAGAGCTGGCTAACAATCTTTATTTGGGGGGTGGGGGGGGGGAATGACACAAGAACAGCTGACAACAGAACTCAGCCCCAACCAGAAGGGTCATTCTGCAGGAAGATGGCTACGCCAATTCAAGGACCCAGCAGGCCATCCTTTTCTGGGACTTCTGCTCCACACTTCAATCCACAGCCATTTGTGACCCCCGCCCCCCTTCCAGGAATGGCAATGGTTGCGATTTACCACAGACTTCCCCTCCCACATTTTGAAAAATGAATAACTTGAGACATGTGCTGGGGTTGCAGGAGGATCCAGAAAGTTCCTGTGGGGTGTGACATCTATCTTGCTCAAATTAGAGAGGCAGAGAACATGGGGGGCTGAGGGGGGGGGGAGAGTGGAGAGAAATGACAAGAGCAGACAGATTCTAGGGAGTTGTTTGAGGAGTAACACTGATAACACAGAAAATGCTAGAACCCTGGATGGGAGACGTGTAGAATAAAGAGGTAGCTAGAAGAAGAGGAGATAAACAATCCTCTGGAGATAGAGAAAAATAAGACACTGTCCTGTGAGTATACAGAGCATAAAAGGCCTTTCATACAAAACACAATAATGCTGCTTGTTTCATACGTCTATCTTGAGCATTTCCTTTTTTGCCCGAGAATACAAACCTGGTAGAAGTCTCTAAGCTAATTGGTCACTGCAGGGAAAACGTCAGTTTGAAAAGTGCTCTTTGGCTAATAGCCTGTGGGTATAGTCATCCCGGATGGAATACTGCTGGTTCAGTTACGTTTCCCTCCTTGTAAATCTACATCCTCTCCGAACCTCACACTCCTTAAAAATGGCGCCTTTCTGACATATCTTTTCACAGCATGGAAACAAAGAAGAGACAGAGACAAAAGCTAGAAGAAAGGGTAGCATAATGAAAAATGAGAAAGTTTCCAAAATGAAGAGTGGGCCCTTCATGAGGCGATTGTGTACAGTGCCTCCAAAGCAATTGGCATCCTAGAAAAATGAGTTGAAGGGGGGTTGGAAGTGGCAGCCCGGAGTTTCTCAGACACCGGCCCCATCACAGGGTCAGATTCTCACGGACAAGAATTGCTCTCCATGTCCCTGGTGTACCAAGTACTCTGAAGTAGACACACACACACACACACACACACACACACACACACACACACACACACTACCTTTCAGCCTCAAAGGTGTTGTAAGTTTTCCCTTAGCTCATTCTCTTCAAACATACCCTTAAATAGAAAAGTGAAAGCTAAGGAACTTTCCCACTATTGGGGTTGAGTCCATGTTCCTCCTCTTCCACAAAAAGCTATTCTGGTTTTTCTTCTCTCCAACTCTTTCTTCAATAAATAAAGAAGGGAAGGCCCTGTCAGTGTTCCACCACAAGCCACCCAGCAGCAGCTTTCTTCCTTGAGACCCCAGGCACCTGGGGAACTTTTGGCAAGAGAGATGCAACATGTGCTCTCATCTTCCCAGGACAGCAGCGGACTTGATGATAGCATCTAGGAAGGCTCCCTCAAAGGCTGTCAGAATGTTCCACTCCCACCCACTTCCCATCAACCCAGACTAGTACCACACAGCTGAGGACCAGAGTGTACTAGCAAGGGACAATTAAATATAGGCCTTTATACCAAGGGTTCTGCATATTCCCTGAGGAAGCAGACTCTTTGAATCCTGGACCACATTTTAAATAAATCTCTAGCAGAACTCAAATCCACTTAGCAAATGATAGCTTATTCTGAACATTTTGGCCCAAAACAGGGTACATATGATGACGAGAAGATCTTAAATCAAAGCTGTGTTCCAGTGACTACACAGAAAAACAGTTCAATTGCTGATTTCTTTTCTGGTTACCATCAGAGGTATATGATTTTTGCTAACTCATATAGTTGTGAAAAAGTGGCCCCATAGTTTGAGAGGAGGGCAGTTTAGGGGGAACATATAAAGCAAATGTGGGTAAGGGGGAAGCTGACAACTTACCATCCTGATGTAACTTTTAAAAAGTTTTGACCTCCCTCACAATATCAAAATGCAGGGTAATTAAATATCTACCACACCCCCAGTTAGCCACATAAGGCAGCCTATATTCAGGGAAAACTCCTGTGTTCCTGAAGCTTAACTCCTAAATTCCGATCCCAGTATATACATTAGCACATTTTAATCATTAACAGGAAGGACAAAGCCCTATGAAACTTCGCAGGCTGAGGCTGCAGACCATTTTCCCATTCAATTAGAGGAACGGCTTCCAGTCCTGTATTATTTTAGTTTATGAAGCCGCTTGGCTCAACCATCCACTGACAACTCTTTTTTGTTCTCAATGAATACACTTTTCAGGGTTTTTTAAAAAAGCATTTTATCCATCCGTGACGGATATTAAGCCAACTTTTTTATCTTCAGTCAGTATAAACAGTTAATTGCTTTGATAAATTACTTCTTATTTTAGGAGTCACTGCAGTCATATTAATTATAAGGGCTTGTTTGCATAAAAGTAAAGAGACCTAAAATATTCACACTAGAAAACACACAGGGGACTACATCTGTCAGATAGTACCCTATGCTATTAAAACAAACCAGAGGCAAACTGATTTTTCAAATTCTTTGCCTTTAGCCTAGTTTTAATGCCATCTCCTACCTGAATGGAATAACAAGTTCCACAACACATTTAAAATAAAGAATCGAACTGTGAGTGATACATCTAAAGTCTTTTTTTTTTTTTAAAGTTTCTAGGGTGAGATCTGAAGTATGTGCTTTTATATCAATTGCCTAAATTGCAAATGTCAAATGGATCGCTTCTAATTAAAATTCTTTCTGGAACTAAAAATAAAGCTTTTAACATATATATCTCTATAGCCTCAGGGATTATCTATATTAGGAAAATTAGAACCTTATTCACTTCCAACCTATCCAGCATTCTGAAAGATGACAATTTTTAGTTTGCTTCTTGGGCCATTTGAATTCTGGCTTAAGTTAGGAAACGTCTTACAGTTAAAAGAGTTTTGAAGCTTAAAAGGATATAAATGACTCAGCTCTCCTCATCTACTTTTGAGAAACCAAAATAAGTGTACTGCTTCTATTGTATAAAATGTTTCTTAGAAAAATTAACTGTTAAGAAAAAGGAAGGTATCTTTAATGTTCCCCTCCTGGCTTGGTTAAAGAAGTCCAAAACAAGGTCTAATCAGTGTAGGGACAGGAATTAATACAGGTAGCAATGACAAAAATCCCCTGCTGGAAAATTCCCTCCTTATCAAGCTAGTTAGTAAACACTAAGGATTTTTTCTAGGAGAAAAGTTTATATGTATATTTAAAAATACGTTAAATTGTTTCCTACCTATCTGCATAACCCTGCCAAAAACGGAGGTGTTATCTACGGTGCTGCAGTTCCATCTTCGATGTCGGAATTGATACTGGCATTCTTTGATGCCTGTCTTCGCGCCTTCTCCGATGTACTGCATGTGGTCCTGGTACAAGTGGCATAGTTTCTTCTGTCCTTGAGAAAGTCCCGCCAGTTGGCTGCAGAGAGGCTGTGCTCCTATGATATATACTTCTGACATCTGAACAGGGTTATTCATACCTAGCGACCTGAAACGGGGGTGGGGGGGAGATGTGCATTCAAGATTTACGTGAACTCTCGAGGTGGGCCCCCTGAAAGCATGTCAGCAAGACATAGTTTCAAGCACACAGATGCTTTTTCTCTCCTGCTTGTCCTCATGACAAAGTATGAGAAGGGCTTCATAAAACTCCTCTGTTTCAACTCCACTCAGAAAACGGAGGTATTGTGTAGTCCCCATCCCGTCATCTGGCTCCTCAGAGTTTTACTCCCTTCCTTGCCCCCGCTGCCCTATACCTGAACCAATATTTCTGAAATCCACTCAGAAAGGAGGGAAACAGGAGTTTCAGGGACAAGCCTCTAACCTTAGAGAAGTGACTCACTTTGCCCCACAAATTGGACCGATCTGCCTTGAAAACGTATGAATGCCGAAAGTAGACACAATTAGACTCGGAGAGGAGATAGCAGTTCCTTTTGACTGATGGAAGAACAGTGTGACAAGTATATAGACTGAAGAAAATTCTCCATGCTCTGGACATTTTAAAAGGGTTCCTTATGTGATTGTGAAGGACCCGAGACAGGAGATCCAGTGAACAGAAGTCATGTTTGACAGCCAGAAAAACACTGCTCATTTACAGGGAAAAATATCCAGAACGCCATCAAAAACAATCCCCTGTATATACTGCAGCCTATCTACAAGGCCCTTACCAGAAAGAAACCTACGTTTTAGGGACATCTGACTACTTCAAGTTCACCCTTTTATTTTAAAATTGAATTTCGAGCCCAAATACTTCTCCACAGGGAGTTTAGCTGTCTTTCTAGAACTCTGCCTGCATCGGACCCTGAAGATTCACTACCTCAAGTGACAGGAAGATAAAAGGTGGAACTCACTTTTACTACGCAGAGGTGGCAAAAAGTAAATTTTACAGATAGGCTTACAATTATTAGAGAAGTGAATTTTGGTTCCCTTTTATTACATGATAGGCATACATCTGAACAAGGGCCTCAAAGAAAAGGGTCTAGATTTATAGGTTCTGATTCTTAATGGAGCTAAAGATAAGCTTCACAATATTAGCAAATTAAAAGAAAACTCTGATTTAAAGATATATATACAAGTAAAATGTATTAAATATGTGTGTATTAGATAAATGCACAAACTCAGGACTCAACTTTAAATATTCCAGTATCACACAAATGAATCTTTAAAAAAAAAATAAAACAAAATATGCACATAGAATGAACTTACCACCAAGAATTGGCTTCTATTACAACCTGGGCGAAGGAGAAAAATATGGCCAAAGCCATTAGGAAGAACTTGGAAGACATTGTACTTCCAGCCATCCCCAAAGCAACTCCTGGGCTTAATATTCCAATCGACTTCTGGAGAGGGAAGAAAGGAGCAGATGTTTATTGCCTCTCAGATAATTTTCAAGCATACAAGTTTAAACAACGGAAGCATCCGGGTCTCTGAAGTTTACTGTTGATTGACTGCGCTTCTCCTCCGTGAGTTTTTTGATGGCAAGATATAGGCAGTTTCTTTTTCCAAATTAATCCACCCACGCAACCTCACCAGGAAATCTGATTTCGCTGGGATCCTGCGCGCGGGGCACGCCAGCGATTACAAACATGTCTCAATGCTGTTGAGTCAAAGCCCCGGTGCCAGGCGCTGCCTCCTTCCTGCTCGCTCGAGTCCCGCACCCCCTCGCTCCCCTCTAGTTCACGCTGTGCTCGGTCCCTCCACGGGAATTCACTTGGGAACCCGCCGCCACCCTCGTCCTCTCCCCGACCTGGGCCGAGCAACAAGTGGAGCCAGAATTAATTCCATGGGCGAGAGGAGCGCGAAGGCGAGTGGAGCGCGCCGCCGCCGCTGGCTGCGGAGGAGGCGGGGTGGCCCGGCGCGGGGGTGGTGGGTGGGGGCAGGACGCGGGAGGGAAGGGCAGGGGGTGGGGGGCGAGGCCCCGGGGAGCAGCGCGCGCGAAAGTGCCCAGCTGGGAAATGCAGCTCTGAATTAACATCGTATGTTTCATAATCAGTTTGCGGGCCTCTTTGGGAGAAGCTACTTCCAGAGGGGGAAGGGCAGCCTGGGTTTCCTTAGGACTTTCTTCAGCCAGATTAGAGTGGGGAGATGGAGATGGCGGGGGGCGCACAGGAGTCAATGCGGACAGAGATCTCTCCCAACCAAGGAATCCAGAAAACAGTGCGCTCCTCTGCCTGCGGCCTCTTCCTCGGACTCAGTGTACCCCAGAGAAGGGATGGCACCCCAGAGGAAAGAAGGGAGGCCAGGTCCCGCTGTACTTGGAGAGGATCCCGTCCCTGCTCTCCCCACACTCTTCCTCCAAATTCTGTTTTTTCACTCTCCCTCCCGCCCCTCCCTTCCCCACTCCTGGCAGCTGCCACGGAGAAAGGGGAAAGGAAGCCAAGGGGGACTCCAGTTTCCTTTGGTCCTAGTCTGGAGTTGTCTGCCACTTCGCCATCATGGCTCTGTGAGCCTGGCGTTGGAACACCGTCACCCCAACCTCCAGCCCAATTCAGACTCGGTTCGGTCAATCCCGAACGGTGAGGGTGCAGGGTCGAGGCCAGAGCTGGTGAGAGCGAGCCCCCGACGGGACCAGAGATGCGCTGGCTCCCGCGCCGCGGCTGAGCCCCTGGATTTCAGGGCGCAGAAGGCCGGGCGGCGAAGGTTCCCGTCGTCAAGAATTTCGGGGCAGGGGCGGCCTTGGAAGTTTCCGTGGCCGTTTCTCCCCACTGGTGACTTCTCCACCTGTCCGCGGCGAAGGAACAAGGTGGTGGCGGGTGCGGGTGGGAGGAGCAGGTTTCCAAAACTCTCCTTTTACATCTCTGATAAGTGTAACCCGGCCGCGCAGCACCTCCCGCAGCTCCTGATGGAGCCCCTTCCTCGGGAAAGGAAAGGTGAGCCTCCTCCAGGAGGCGGAAGGGCCTGGCCTGGAACCTGCGCCGTAAATGGACTAATGCGACCTAGACAGCTGTGGAGACGCGAAGGGGCTCGGGAGCTTGCCGTGGCTTTTCCCTGCCAGTCGCCCCTTTGGCCCGGACACCTCGGGGCTTCTCCGACAGGAAATGCTTATGTGGTCCCCAGTGCCGGCTAACCAGGGCTCCGCGCCCGTGGCCCACTCGTCCCCCAAACGCCGCAAAGCTGGGGGTGCATTCCGGAGAATAGAAACCTGGGGTTTCCCCAGCCTAGGAGAGAAATGGCTTGGTCTCCCTCCCCACCCCCGCCCGAAGTGTCAAGTTTCCTCCAGGGGAGGGGGTGGGCTGCGAGGTTTCCTTCGCGCGCAGTCCAAGACGCAAAGTCGACTCTCCCCATAGGCGGCCAAGGCCGCGCACGCACACACTCATGCACACTCACACTCATGCACTTTCACACACTAACACGCGTGCACAGATACACTCGCTTCGGTGTGCTTCCGAGACGACGGCGCAGATCGTTGTCCGCCGCGCGCTCTTTCCGAGCTTCCCGACGGGCGGGGCGCGGGGCGGGGCGCCGGCAGCGGAGAAATTGATAACAGATTCCGCGGATTACAGCGGATCTCTTTGTTAGAGGCGAAGCCACACAAACCGAGCCCACTTTAGGCCTGACGACCCCGGGGAAAGTCCACCCGATCCCAGAGCGAGGGCCAACTGGGAGCGGGCCATTGGGTCTCCGCGGCAGGGGTCTCCCCAACTGCAGACTGGGGGTAGGCCCGAGGTGTCCCCGAGGGGATCCGCAGGAGAGCCCCGCCAGTCGAGTCTCCACTTAACCTCGCGCGCTTGCCCGGAAACACCTTGGCCCTCTTCCCACTCCAAACACCGCTCAACCCAGAAAAGGCCTCACAAGTTTGAAATATTGAAGGAACCCACAGCGAACTCACTAATAAATACATTGACTTTGGGGTAAACATCCCTGCCTTGTCTACCAAGAGATGTGATCCGAAAAGACAGTACTAAGTGAGACCTCTCCGGAGACCGTCATACTGAGGGTAAAACAAAAGTTCTAAGCAGAAGCTGAGTTTTCCAAAGAACGGACTAAATGTATTCGAACACTTCCAGGGCCCCGGGAAGCCGACTTTTGTAAGGATTTTAGCAATCTGTTTCTTCCGTGCGATGGGGAGGGTGCATTTGAGAGGTTCAAGCACAGGGGAAGGTGAAGTTAGGTGCACGGCGTTCGCGCGCCCTAGTTTCTAGCCCAGAGCAGCTCCGCATAGTAGTGGCTGCGCATTGTCTCCTCCAAAGTCTTCGCATTGGATTAAAGGTGTTCCTAACTTTTATTTTTTTAATCAACTGGGGTGTGGGCCAGGAGTGATGAGGGGTAGGAGAGGGGAAACTGTCGCGCTAGTTAGAGGATGTTGGCGGACGACAAAGTATCGGAACGCGCGCGCAAACTCACGCAGCACCCAAGTTCCCCGCCCGCCGCCCCTAAAGAGAAATTCCACAAAGGCAGGGAGAAGATCCTCGGCCTCACTCGGTCTAGTCTGGGCAGCCCCTTCCACCAGGCTCTTTGTGTCCAGCACCCACCACCCACTCCCACCCCCGCCCCACCAAGTCCGGGAGTGGAAATGATGAGGGATACCTATTAGGAGGAAGTGAGTTTGACCTGGGCTCACGGTGGTGAAAAGTGTAGGAAACTCCAAGAATTTGCAGCTCTTGGTGGGAAGAAATTTTCTTTTCCCCATTAGGCTCTCTTCCCAAAGCATGGAGAGATATGGGGGGAAAATTCAGGAGAAAAACACGGTTGCAGCCACAAAGTTGGGCTGCCCTGCCTCGAGGAACGCCGAGAGAAGTGGGAGGGGATGATGAAAGATGAGCGGGCCAAGGCCCACAGGAGGTCCGCTTTGGGGGAGCAGACAAGGAGACACTGCTCCCCTATGCCTCTAGCCTGGGGGGTGGGATGTTTCCACAGCGTTGTGTGGGGGTGGGATGGGGTGGAGAAAAGGTGCAGGGAGCTCCTCGAGCCCAAATCGGTTCAAGGAACGTGAGCAACCTTTGGTTGCCCCTATTTAGAACAGACAGCAACTCCAGTAACGGGGTCTCCAAGGGAGAAACAGTGGCCAAGTCTGGTTGTGTTCCCTGCCTCCCCTCGTCCATCCCCCAGACTAGGTTCTTCAGACTGCAAGTTCTCTCTCTCTCTCTCTCTCTCTCTCTCTCTCTCTCTCTCTCTCTCTCTCTCTCTCTCTCTCTCACCACGCTTCTACCTTCTCACACAGAATGTCTAACTCAGCACAGGCTCTCAAGTTTGTCCAGAGAAACAGCAGTGTCCGGTGAAAGGAGAAAGAAAATTAAAGATCAGTTCAACCCCCACTCTTCAGAGGTAGTTTCAGTTACACTTTTTAATAGACGAAGAAACTGGGGGCAAGAAAGAGAAAGAAACACTTGTTCTCGATTACAGAGAAAATTGGTGAGAGCGCCAAGGCCAGACCTGACTCTTGTTCTTAGCCCTGGAGAAGAGGTACCAAACCTTCCTCCACTCGCCCGAGCCCCACTTGATGGGTCGGACCCAAGGCCCCTTCAGTGCTGCAGCGGGGGCGCAGAGTAGCTCGTCCTCTGTGGCCTCGGAGCGGCCCTCTCGGGAGAGTGGGACCTGGAGGTCTGGAAGGATGTGCGCAGCCAGAGGTTGGAGCTAGAGACGAACAGCGAGCGACCCGCTCGCCCCAAAGAACCGACTCCGAGGCGTCCTACCTCAAGGCAGCCAACAGGGGGCAGCCGGCACCGCACGGCGAGGATTTAAAGGCAGAGAGGGAAGAGCTGAGCTCCGCGCGCACGGTGCTAACCCCTTGTGCACCGGAGCGCTCGGATTAACGGAGGGAAAAGGCAAGAGAGACTTTAGGGTCGGGACTTTGGAGTGGGGGTCCTCCTTTGTGCGGGACTGTGCGAGACTTAGGCTAGTATTCCCAAGACCCGAGAACAACTGACCCTTCATCACCTCCCTCGCGCACCCCATACACGCAGAGCACAAATCCACACACTCGGATACACACCATTTCCACTGTCTCTCCATCGCTTGTGCGCTCTCAGTATTGCCCTCTCGGAACTCCCTTGGCAGAGGCCATCTAGAAATTAAATCTCCGCACCTGGCTGGAGCAGCAGTGAACTTGGTAGGGCAGGGGCTGAGGAGGTGCGATCCCACTGCTGGGTGCAAGTGACTTCCAAACCGCAAGTTGTCCATTTAAAGACGAGCAGAGAAGGGGGCCCCCGATGCCAGACTGGGTTTTAAAAGAAAAACAAGGCCGCGGGGTCTCCAGGTTTAGTTTTTCTTTTTAACCTTTTTTGGTGTGTTTTTTTTTTCTGGAGTTGTTTGCTTTTAGGAAACATCCTAATTCCAACTCCAACCTTATTTTCTAGAAAGCTGAAAATGGGAGAGATTCAAGAAAAATGAAAGTAAGGATAGAAGCTTGGAGAACAGAGAGAGGAAAAGTTGTTTGGAAAATAGCAAGTTATACTGTAGGAAGAAATGTTAACTTTTCTTAAAAGTGAACTCTCAGTGACCCTTGGAGTGTGTGACTCGCCTTTAACATACAACTGACAATTAAAACAAACAAGAGTTCACAAACTGCCCCCCGCCCGCTCTCCCAAAGCGGAGGCCCAAATGTTTCCAAAGGACTAGGCAGATTCCGCGCAGGGGGCCGGGGCGCGCTTTCCCGGCGGACAGGATTAGAGCCACCACCGCCAGCACTCCCCGCCCCCATCACCGCTGCTAAGTGCCCGAGCTCACCCAGTGGCGGCTAATAATGCTAATAACGCGACCCTGCTCCCCGCGTCGGGGTGCGCGCTGGCCCCCCCGCCAGGCACTCTTAAAGGCGCAGGGCCTGCAGCCCTAGGGTTCCCCCGCCACGACAAGCCTGCAACCTGGCCTCTGGCTGCAGAGGGCAGGGGGTGCGCTGCTCTGGGGTAGTCGGCTCCGAGCCCGGCTTCCCGGTCTCTCAACTGAGGACTCCCCTTCCCCTTTCCAGGCCCTGGCCACACACCTTCTCGGTGCCCCACGCAGTGGGCGCTTGGTAAATATTTGTTGAATTGAATCATTACCCTGTTACTGAAATATACATAATAAATTACACTCGAGTTTCTCAGGGCAAAAGTAAAGTCGTCCGTGAACAGCACTCAGTTTTTCTGCCCTGGCTCTTCCCCACTTTTTCTCCAAAGTCCAAAAAGTTTGCAGAACGTTTGGTGGGACAAGCAGGTCTCCCGGGAGACAGAGGCAGTGCGCAGGGGATAGGGGACGAAGGGGTACGGGTCCCTGCCAGCTCCGCGGGAGTTCCAGCTTCTCGAAGCAGGAGGAGAAATGGAGGTATAAGAAAAGGTGTGTTTGTGTGTGTGTGTGTGGGGGGGGGGTCAGTTAACTTCCAAAAGAAAAAAAAAGTAAAGGAAAAAAGTGGCGAGCGTCTGCGGCGCTCAGAACACCTACCTTCATGGCGAGGGGGAGGGGGCCGGGGAGGAAGTCGCCACCAAAGCAAGGGCAGCGGAGGAATCCAAGCGGAGCGGCCGGGTTAAGCCTGGGGGTACAATCCTGCGCAGAGCTGCGGACTCCACCTGGACGCGTCTGGCAGGCGCGGGGAATCCGAGGCGAAGCGGTCGCTGGACCCGGAGTCTGGGGACCTGAGCCGGAGCAGGGCTGGGATGCGCCCGGGAACCGAGGGGGCGCGGAAGCCCGCCAGCCAGCCACAGGGACAGGGCCTGGCCGACGCGCAACAAGGGAGCCGCGGGTCCGGCGAGGGCGCGCAGGCGACTGTTCCGCGGCGAGGCGCTCCCTCTCCAACGTCCATCAGCGACGGCGGTAATTAGGGCTTTCCAACCCCAAATGTGGGCGTGATTGTGCAAAAGACTTTACAACAAATAATAAAAAAAATTCTTCACAAGAGGGTGAAAAAAAATGCCCCACTACTCAACTCTGGCCTGGGGCGAAAGGGGGGGGGTGATCCGTGCGCCCAGGTGCCCCCAGTTCATTCACACCACGGATTCTGCAAACTCCCGGCGGCTCACGCCTCCTGATCTCCAGCTCCTCCTCTCAAAGTCTGTGGCCGAAACGTCTGCTTCCAGGCGCTGACCCTGCGGCCGCGAGTGAGTGTGTGGATGTCTGTGTACACACACAGACACACAGACACACACCCACACACGCCCACACCTCCCCCCCACACACACACACTGCAGCTTTGGGGCCACAGAACAATCAGGCGCGCAAAGCTTTTTCTCCGGGAGATGCCGCTGAAAACGCACAAGTCGCCATCCGAGCTGTAAGAGTCAGCGCCAACTTTTGTCCTTTCATTTTAGGGTTTGGCAAAAAGGGGGCGCAAAATGGGTAGAAGTCGTCCCCGGACGTTCTGTTGCGCGGTGGTTTCGGGGGGCGATTGCCCCAGGGGAGACACGGACTCCCCCCTCCCCACCTCCTCTTTCTCTCTTCGGGTTAATCCCCCTCTTTCCCCCGCCTTTGCAGGGCGCCGGACGCCAAGAAGCGAGGGCACCGAGGGCGTGGGGCTGGGGAGGGGCGAGGGGATCCGTGGCGGTTGTTCAGCTCCGGAGGTCCATGGCCGGCGCGGCTGCCCACCTCCTCGTTTGGCGCCCGGGCCCCAGGGGCGGGAGAGAGAGCCGGCGGGCGGCCGAGGGCACGGCGGCGGCGGCGGCGGCGGGAGGAGCTCGCTGGGCAGCGGCCGCACCGAACCGGACTCTGGACGGCGGAGGCGGCGCCTTGGAGTTTGCAGCAGCCTTCCACACGATCCTGTGCCCCGCAGACAGACTGACCGACCGCAGCGACCGCGTCCCCCCCACCCACCCCCGGCCCTCCTGGCCAACTGCCTCTCTCCCTCTCTCCCTCCCTCTCTCCGGAATCCTCTTTCCCCTGGTGTTCTCCGAGGGGAAAAAAAAAAAAATTAAGTTGCAGAACCAAAGGCTGCTGAAACGAGAGAGGGAAGAGGGGGAGAGGGGGGGGGAAAAAACACAACTCCACTTTGCCTATGCGCATGCGTGTTGAGTCCGGCCTATGACAAACTCCGCAGGATTTTAAAGCCGTACCACGGGCTGGGGTGCAGGGGGGCGGGATACACTCCCGGCTCGAGCCCCCTTCTCTCAGCTCCCCATCCCCCCAGGCATCTGCCCAAAGAGTAAGGTCCACTCCGCAGCCGCTGCTTGCACGCCGCCCGACTCCGCGCTCCTTCCAAAGCCGCCGACCCGCGGGAGGCTGAACCCCAACTTCCCAGGCTGGATCCCTTCGCTCGCCTGTCCCAAGCCGCTTCCACTGGAGCTGCACCGGGGCTGCTGCTCCGGCACGGAACATCTTGGAGGACCTCCTCCCCATTCTTACCCGTGGGGGAGGGTCCCTACGCCCTTGGGCTGGAGAATAGGGTAGGCGCACACATCCTGCAAAGCCCCCAGTGTAGTAGATTGGGTACTGGGGTGCGTGATTCAGCATCTGACTGCGACCCAGCGTATCCAGATGCGACTCGTGATCTTGCCGGGTGGATCTTGTCCGGTGCCCTCAGGTGAGAAGCCTGCGAAGTTCGGCAAAACAGGGTTTCTGGCACTGGAAATTCTAGACAATTCCAGACACCTGTGGTTGTTGGGACTCAGGCGGGGCGGGGTTGGTGGATGCGTGCCCCCCACCTGCAGCCCGCCAAGCAGTGCCTCAAACTACAGCGCAATTTTTGTTCTCGATCCTCCCCCATTCTCCAGACATTCCAGGTAGAAGACACACACACACACACACACACACACACACACACTTCCCGACAGTCATCTGGCATGCACTTGACCTTAGGTGCAAAATCCGTAGCCTGGGGTACTTCAGGGTGGTGGCTGTTTTGTTCTGTTTTATTACTTCCGTACCCCAATCCTACCTCTGGCTGACCACCCCAGAGTGCGCAGGGAGAGGTTCTGGCGACGCTCTCCCACCTTTCGAAATCCTTTCCTGACCCTTACTTGTCCCAGTCGACCGGACCACTCGCCAGCCCTGGCTGGCTTCCTTTGCCTGGTGTACCAAAACGGCAAGTGTGGGTTTCCCGTGAACTACAAGAGATGTCCTTGTTCCCGCGGGGCTTGCTTGCTTGCTCCGGGGGCACAGGCAGCCTTAGAGAGAGGAGCCCATGGTTATCAAAGATCCCCTCGGGACATCTTTCCTTCACCTCCGGAATCCACTTTCCCCTCACCCCCTCTAGGCCTCAGCCACTTAACTACCTGTGGGCATTTCGGAGTTTTCCAGTCTAGCTTGAGATTTGCCCGTGGCAGGCAAGTGTCTAAACAAGAGGGGTCGCTGCCTGGGCGCATGGACCCTGGGCGGTTTCCTCTCTCCACTCCGTTTTGCCTGGCCACTGCAGCCTGGGATTCTCCTGGCTAGGGAGGCACGTGTGCCTCTGGGCAGGCGCCTTAGTGATGCCTCTTGGCGTCCATTCCTCAACCGCATGTGGAGGCACTGAGAAATGGCAGGAAATGAGTTGGCTGAGAATGCAGCAGCTCCCAAAGGGTGCTGAAGCCACTGGGCACCTGGGTGCCCAGAGGCAGTAAGCTTCGATGATCCAATTGCCAGGAAGGAAAAGGCTGTTAGCCTAAGAATTTGCTTGTCCATATAGCCAGTCCAGAAACACTGGCTACCCACCCACAACCCCCCCCTTGTTTTTGAATCGCAATATTCTGAATTATCTGGATAATTTCCTGTTTCTCTCCAATGACCTTTGCTTGTTTGTGTAGACAGAGCCCCAACAGTTTTATTTCTTGCTTTGCTGTCTCTCCTCTAGTGGGAGGTGTTTTTTAGTAGTGGTTAAGAGTGAGAACTCTAACGTCTGGAGTTCCGATCCCCTCTCTGCCACTTTCTAGCTGTGAAACCTTGAACAAGGCATTTAGCCTCTCCACGCTGTAGAATCCTCTTAAGCACACACATACAACAATAACAAAACAAATGAAAAACAGACATATAATCATCTATTATACAACAAAGAAAAGCAGAAATATAATGACTACCTGGTAGGGGTGCAGTGAAAATGGAAAGGATGACCTTAAAACTCAGGGATGTGGCGAGAATGCACAGTAATGATCATGGATCACTTAGGGTGGGTCAGGCCGGTACTGGGCTTTCAGTACCTGCTCTTCCATAAAAAGTAGCTCTGAAAACACGTTTTTAAACTCCGTTGGTGTTAAACTAGACCTCCTGTGACAAGACCACTTATAGTCTTAATATATCCCTGTTGAGTGAATGTTCATACTTTTCACAGAAGAAATATGAACGGGGTTGCATTACTGGGTACTTCCCCAGACCTCACTGGGGCTGTTTGTAAACTCAGTAATCATATGCCCTATTTTTATCTTTCAAACAAATTCCAAAATTTCCGACAAACCTATCTGGCCCCAAGGACTTCAGATGAAGGACTGTGCATTTTATCTGATGGTATTAATAATGGGTGTGCTGAGATTACACCCCATGAGGATGCAGTGAGCTCTGTGATAGTGTTTTCATGGCTTGTAACCCCAATGCTCAGAGCAAGCTGGCACTTAGTAGGTACTCAATATCTGTTGAATGACCAAATGAATGCATGCATGGATGAAAGGATTATTTCCAGAGAAAAATGTCAGGGGGAACCAACAGGAAATCTACTTTGAGCCTTCCGTTGAGGGTGCTGCTCTGGAAAGCCAGGCTCAGTTGCACGAGCCAGTCCCACTGTGGGTGTTGGTTGATTTGGCTGGGTGATGAGCAGACAGTGTGAAGGAGGAAGTCAATGCCTCTCCATCTCCATCTTCAAAGGTCCTTGTTCCACAGAACTCCAGTTTGTGGAATTCCAGCTTTCCCCTTACAACTGTGTGTGCATTTGGGTGTATGTACTCAGATTGAGTCATCTGCAGACACACTGGCAAGGCATCACCATGCTCCACTCATTAAAAATGCTTTTGAGTCTATGGAACAAATAAATCAATATTTTTGGCTGCTGTCCCAACAGGGTTATTTCACAAAACAGAGTGCAAGATAAGGAATTTATGAACATCTCATCCCTGTGCCGCCTTTCCCAGTGGGAGAAAGCAGGGCCTGGGCTGACATTCTGGGAAAATCTACCCCCCCGCCCCTGTTTTATACCAGGCAAATAATATTTTATGACCCTGGGTTTATGGTGGTGTTTTAATGATCCGCTGTAGAAAGCGGTTTTCTCTCCAGTCAGAATTTGTCAAGAAAGGCTGGCGGCCATAAAAAAGGGATGGGTCCCAGGGACAAACAGTCTCCATCTTCTGAAATAAACTAATAAAGAGCCCCAAAATGTTTACTCCTTCACCTCAGAGTCAAGACCAGCCAGGCTGCCTGTGAGTGCCCCCCACACACACCCCGTGGGGGGAGGGGGGAGCACTAAACAGGACAAGAGGCTGAAAGTGGTCAGGGGCTTCCTCACCACCACATGGCCACAGTCAAAGTAATACCATCATATTGTGTGGCCACTGGCCACTGGCCTGGCGGGGACAGAGGCTCCCTTGAGTTTAAAGGACAGTTTTGGACACTGAACTGACTCAAGGAGGCTCCTTGAAAATTGAGCTCTCCTTGCACTGGGCCTAATCACGGTGACCTCCTCACTTAGAGTCCTCTTTATTTTTATTGTAGAGTGCTTTTTTTTGGGGGGGGGGCGAATGGATGCTTTGATTTTTTGTGTTTTAAGGGAAATCAGGCTCAAAGAGACCTGAGTCTGAATCCCAGCTCAGCCTCTTACTGACTGAGTGACCCTACAGGTGTCACTTCCCCTTCTGAGCCTTGATTTCCTCACCTGTAAAGTGGACTATATTAGGGATGTTCTAACAATTGAGGTAATATATGGAAGGCTTTGGTCCAACCTCTGTTTGCGGCAGTAGCTGCAGTGATTTTTTTCAACACTAAGAATAGTCTTTCCCTGGGTCCTGGGTAAAATCTGGAGACAAATGAGTTTCCCGAGGAGGGTGGGGGCAGAGGTCCCAGAAAAGGTGAGAAATGTGGGAGGCAATTATAACATTATTTGCCATGTCTGCATGACAGAATTCAATTAGGATGAGGCCAAAAAGTGCTGAGATAATGAGTGTTACCTAATAATAATAATAATTGCTGGTAATATTTATTGAGCTCTTACTATGTGCCAGATGCCAGCCGCTGTGTGAATAATTTATATTCATTGCTTTGTTTCCTCCCTACTATTTCTTGAGGTAAATCCTTCTGTTATCCACACAACATGGAGAAAAGGAAAGGTTCAAAGAGATCACAATTTCTATAAACCCAAGGTGTTTTAGTGTTCAAACCCAAGAGTTTGAACCCTAGTAATCTGATTCTGAATAACAGAGGCTTGCCCGCCATACTTTATCTAAAGCCAAAACTATTTTTGGAAAAGCGTTTGCTTCGTTCTCCCAATGTGCCCACACTTTCCCCCTTGGCCTCTCCTACTACACAAGGCTTACCTTAAGTGGCAAGAGTCTTTCCGGAAAGCTTCTGATTCACTCCACTAAGCACCAAACATGCGTACCACCAGAATCAGCCACACCAGGAAAGCCTGATTCAGGTCCAATGCAGTGGCGCTGTAAAACATTTGTCCTTATTTCATTAATTGGCTTACTATGAAGGCACGACTTCCCTGCCTTCATTTCACCACGACAGTCAGGAACCATAGCAACCGGACTCAGCCATCCACCTGGAATTCGGACCTGCTCTCTGAAAAGGGCTGGGTCTGGTGCTCCTCCTGTGTTATCCCTGATGAGGACATGAAGGTTCGCTCCCCCCAGTGCAGCTCAGATCACATCATCCCCCCACTTAAAGTCCTTCAGGGACTTCCCAGTTTACCAGAGAAAGCCTAACCAACTTAACCTGCCTGCAAGGCTCATCAGAATGCATTCTTTGCATTTGCTGTTTCCTCTGCCCAAAACGCTGCTCACTCCATTTAGGTCAGCATCTTAAGTACATATTACCTTAATGCAGCCCCAGTTCTCCCTGCCAATGATTCTCTGTATGATTTTCTTCTTTCCTCGTGATCTAAAATTATCGTATTTCATTTGCATGCATGTTTATTTACTTGTTTCTGTTTCCCTCACTAATATGTAAGCACCAGGAGGCAGAGATCTCATCTTTCTTGTTCAGTGACTGGCACAGAGAAAGTGCTCAGAATCAATGAATGAATGAATGATCATGCCCCTATAGCCACCTAATGCCCAAGCAAGGGTTTGAACTTTGCTAATCTGACTCTAAATAACAGACACTTAACCAACATACTTTATCTACGTATACATAAAGAAAAAAAACTATTTTTGAAAAGATGCTTCCCTTGTTCTTGTAATGTGTCCACCCTTTTCCCCGTGGTCTCTCCCACATATGGCTTACCTTAAGTGAATGGAGTCTGATAAGAGAAACAGTTTTCCTCTAAAGAAAGACACTTTTGGGAACGGAAGTGTTGGTGACGGTCTGAGACATCACCGCCAAACTGGGAACCGGGGAGATGGCCGAGACTGAACCCAAGACCATGCAGGATCTCACCTCGGTGGTGCAGACACTCCTGCAACAGAGGCAAGATAAATTTCAGACCATGTCCGATCAGATCATTGGAAGAATTGATGACATGAGTAGTCACATTGATGACCTGGAGAAAAACATTGCAGACCTCATGACACAGGCTGGAGAGGAAGAACTGGAAGGTGAAAACAAGATACCCGCTACACAAAAGAGTTGAAGGTTGCTAATTTACACTGAAATCTGGAACATTGTTTTTACAAGCCAAGAGAAGACCAAATGGCTTTTTGCAACTAACTACTATGTGCAGACAGGTTTTATATTACACAGTGTGCATTCTTCTTATCACATATTATATAGCTAGTTTATTGAATGATTCCCCCCCCCCATTTCTTTAACATGGTAACTTCACATCTTGGATCTTGGTCAGTTGTGCTATTAAATATTAAACACTAAAACTTTAGCGGTTCCTGCATAAAATTGTCAAAAAAAAAAAAAAGAAAGACACTTTTGCATTACTCTCCCCTTTTGTCATATTGTTTCTTTTAAAATGTTATTTTCTCTTAACTGGTCTTTTCTTGTAAAAGGCAGCTGGCGTGGTCAGTCTTGTTCATTCCATATTTTATGTTGACCACTGGGCATCTAGGTGCCTGGTCTAGAATATAGATTAACCATTTCTGGGAAACACAAGTTTCTTTACTAACATGAAAGAAGCTTTCTTACCTGAGAGAGAGGAGGCATTTTTATTCTGTCTTGTTTTCCTTATTGTTTACAATTTTCAATATTGTGTGCCCAAGTCTGTGTATTAGGATTTGGAAATCTGAATGAGATATTCTCAATAATTACTTCTGTTCCCAAACAACCCATTACACAGCCATACTCCTTTGGGTATGTAATAGCAGGTTTTTTAAATGTTTCAGTTAAGTTCCTTTCTCTGGAAGGAGAATCTAGAAAACTGTAATATATTTTGAAAAATTTGGATTTAGACATGCGGTGAAACTAGCTGGCATAAGAATAAGATCTCATTAGAAAGCAACTGAATAATACTCTGATTAGGTTCTAACTAGATTCTAATATAGATCACATCTGTCCCTTCCAAATAAGGACCAAAGAACAGTCGTTTCATGACCACCTGTAGAACACATTTGAATGAGTATTAAAATGGACTTTGCCCTAAGAAGAAAAGTGTATCTGGCATCTCAGGACTACTTAAGAATGTGAACATCTCTCCTTGTCAATTTCAGCTATGTAACACCGAATTTTTAATATCAACCCAATGATGGAAAAAAAATTATGTAAGAGAGATACATAATGGCAAAATATCTCAATGAAAAGGACAGAATTTAGCTATTTAGTCAGTTACTTTCTGACACCAAACTGTGTACTAAACATCTAAGAAGCTGACAGCATTTTTTAACTTTTCAAGAATGTCCTTACATCATAGCAATTTCACACCTTATTGAACTTTAACTGGAATAACTCTTCTATGCAAATATGCTCAACCGCCTTAAAAGGGACCACAAATAATTCTAAATAGTATAATTAAATCCCAGGTTTTTAAAATTTTGTATACTTTGTTGCTATAATCATCAATGCTCTATAAAGTGACATTGTTATGACTTCCCAAGTCTGTCTCAATAAATCAGTGAATTTGGATAAAAGCTTTTTTTATCCTCTCAGATTAATCCTTGATTCAGTGTTCTATAAGTGTCCATTAAGGTCAAGTGACAATTCATTGACTTTGAAAAACATGAGAAACACTCCCAGGGCAAAAGATCCCAATGTTGCTGAATGTATTTAAAGTAAGTGGTTTTTACTTAAGCAAAGATTTCTACTTAACCCAGAAGAAAAGCAGTCACTCCTTGGAAATACCACAGAATTCAGGAAAATGAAATGAATGATGGTAAAGGATTAAATTTACCTATTCCAGCCTGTACATATATCTACCAAGTATATACAGGAACATGATGGCTCCACTCAGGTGTCATTTGTGGACAACCCTCTTCTCCTAAACCCAGAAGCATGATCAGTCATGGAGATATGTCATAACAGAGATTAGTTGGTACATAAGCACCACCCCTCCCTTTGTTCTGCATGCTCAATTCAAGGATGTTTGAATATCTCTCTTTGCTACTTAAAATGAAATTCAATCCATATGATAGCATCATCTGTTTCAAAATTCAACAATAGAAAATAGAAACAAATAATAAATTTTGAGAGTCCATTTGTTGGGATTGAATTATAACTAAAGGGAATAAATCAAAGAGCAGCTTAACACACATGGAAAATAATAGCTGTAGGTGTGACTGATAAGTCATTCATTCATTCATTCATTCATTCATTCATTCATTATATTGTTTGCTCATTCAGCAAATATTCATGGATCATTAGCCACTCATTTAAGGACCATTTATGGTATACTCAATCATTTATTCAAAAAATTATTATTGTATATGCCAGATCATGTTGGCTTGTCCATTTTAGTCAACAGATAATTATTAAGCACTTATTAGATGCTAGACCTGAACAGCCACTATAAGAAAGTCCCAAATGTATGAGTGAGATGGAAGCTCCCCAAATGTGTTTGTAAACGTATCCTGGATGTTGCTGCTGCTGGGGTGAGGTCAGTGGGCCTGTGGCCTTTTAGCTCAGTGGGTTTAGAACAGGACTTAAAGAGCATAAGAACCAAGTTCAGCATTAGGGAGAAGGCTGAAGGGGGAGCAACAAGAGAGAAGGGTTGACACCCACCCCGGGGGTCACCATCAGAAGAATCATTTGCATATTGCCATAGACCTGATGAAGTGGTCACAAGGCCAAAATTTGATTGCTTCTTTTTATTTGTTTGTTTGTTTGTTTGTTTGTTTTGAAGCCAGCTGTGCATTCTCATTATGGTACATTCTTCATTTTGCTTCCAAACATCCTGTTCATGATGGAGAGCTTTCACATGGGCCATAAAACTACAAACATACCTTTGAACAGTGTCCCTCAAGCCAGGAGTTTGATTCCCTGGAGGGCCATCTATTTCTTCCTTTTTTGTGTCAAACTTTCTCCAGTTACCTACTATGTGCTAGGAATTGTGCAAAGCATTGAAGATGCAGAAATGAATGAGCCATGGCTCCTGTTCTCAAGGGCTCACCATAAAGCAGGATATCCAGGCACATGCAATGACGAGCAGTGTAATGCTTTTTAAGGCTACACAATAATGTATGTGGGAGTCACAGCAAAGAGGAAAAGCAGATCTGTTGTTAAAGAAAGAAGATAAAAGACTATGTCAGCTCCGGAAATAGTGCACTCATCTGGACGCTAGAGCTTTTGCCTGTCCAGCATTGTTTCCTCCTTCTTCTGGTAAGAGCACCTGATTGCCCTTTGAGGATTCACCTATATGCTCCTTCCAGACCAGGTGATTTGGTGGGGGGGGGGCTTCACCCTATGATTCAAGATATGAGCATATGGCTCAGGCCTGACCAATCAGAGAAGAGTCATGTGACACAGATTTGACCAATGACTGATGGTCTTAGGATTTTGTTTTGGCAACTTTCCTTTGAGGTTGCTAATTTGGTTGGCTATAAATGTGGAGTTTCTAGGTGAGGAGTTGGAAAGGACCACACGGCATAAACAATGTTGAAAATGAAGGCAATATAGAATTAAGAAGAGCCCAGAAATGGAGGGGAAAAAAAATGAGACATTGACCTTCTCACCTTGTTGGAGCCCTTTGATCCAAAAGTGCCTGAAGCCCTTATTACCCGCCTTGCCTTTCTTTCATGAAGTCAGTTGGAGTTGAGTTTTATCACACTCAATTCAAAGAATTCTGACAATAAACAATGGTTATTTTAGGGAAATTAATATTTAAGTAAAAGTGGCAAAGTCATAGGGTTAAATGGCAGACACGTGTTCCATTCCGGGGTTTGGACCAGCCCCCCAGAGACTAAAGGAGATTTGATCTGAGACCATCTTCAGTTCCCTCAAGACAGAACCTCTTTCAGGCCAGGAAGAAACCATGAGGAGTGAACATTAATGTGTAAATTTTGGTGCAGAGAGGGAAGGGAGCCCATTCGTGAGTCAGGCGGGGATATTCCAGCGCTTTGAGGATAAGCTGGTGAGGGCCAAGCAGGGAAAAGAGTATATGAGGGCTTTCTCTTGGAGACAAAACACTCTGAAGCTGAGTGATATGTGATGCAGCCGATGACCTACGCCGAAGTCAAGGGGACATCTGGCTTCAACATATTTGAGACTATCGGTGGGAAAGTCAGCAACTACCTTTTAAAAGTAGACTCTTGATTTCTGTGGTCTCTCCAATGCTGTTTCATTTGGAAACGTTTAAAATCCATCAGGGGTCGACTTGGGATATTGAAATCCAAATACTCAGGGGGGAGAAAGAAGGACCTTAGATTCACTCTGCCCATTAGGAAACAAATTTTGAGTGATTTGATTTTTCCATATGGATTCATCAATTTATTACACACAAAAATACCCCTTGCCAGCCTGGCACTGTGCTTCAGGCAGGGCTGCAGAGGTGGGCACCGCTTGGATAGAGTACCTCCCCTGCGGGAGCTCACACGTCTTCCCTGCCTGAGAGACCTATCTCTTCCATGGTAATGACTAGATTCATTCAGTCTATCATTCATTCCACGTTATTTATTTGCACCAATTTGTATAAATGTACCTATTATGTATAACAAAGTAAAACCTCAGATAGCAGGATGTTCCAGGAAAGAACATCTTTTGAGGGTTACTTGTTTAATAAATTGAAAATATAAAAACTGATAGGCAAAACCCCTGATACACTTCTAAACGTCCCCGTTCGTCAACCTTGTTAGAAATGGAAAATCTATTCGTGTCTTTTTCAGTAAATGTAGTGTGGGAAACCTGGTTAACACAATCTTCAAAGACTCCGGCTCCATGGTGCAGTGGTTAGAGCCACACTCCAGGACAGTGGTTATGTGCCTCATGGGCTGGTCCAGCACTTGAAATGTGTCTAGTGCAAATTAAGGTGGGCCGTGAGGGCAAAGAATAAACTGACTTTCAAAGCCTTACTATGGAAAAAGATTGTCAAATACCTCATTAATAATTTCTATGTTGGTTATGTTGAAATGACAATATTATAAATATATTGGATTAAAGAAAATATATTATTGAAGTTAATTTCTCCTGCTTCTCTTGACTTTTTTTTAAAAACATTATGGCTACTAGCAAATTTAAAATTACGTACCTGGTTCACATTTCTTGTTGAACAGCATTGGGTTAGAACAGGACCCTGAAGTCAGAGTGTGGATTGAAATCTGGCTTCTCTGTTTAATAACCACATGGCACTGGTTAACAATCCCACCAAACCCTGGTTCCCTGACCTCCCTGTAAGAGGGGTTACTAACAGTACCTATCGCATTAGGCTGCTGTGACTATTAAATGAGAAACTATATTTGCAGTGTTTAGCACAATGCTTGTCACAGCATTTCTTCTCCGTCAATGTCAGCTATTCAGAGCTACTTGATAGTATTTATTGTACCTGGTAAGTCAGGAGACTGGACTAGATCAGTAAGGACAGAAAAATACGCTATGAGAATTTGCATAAATCCCTGACACTGAGTCATTTCCTTTTATTCGTCATTTTCCTAAATCTGGAGTACTCACAAAATGACGGTATTGCTAATGGATGGCCGTGGCTAGCCAGGTTCTGGTTGAGCACAAACTCTGATGAGTGAGGTTTTGGTTAATAAGATCTAGTATGTATTATAATTCTTTGTGGCACTGGAGAATGAAGTTACTATTACATATAGTATTGATATAGGTAATATTTCCTGAGAACCTACCATGTGCAGGGCAGTGCGATAAGCACGTTGCCTAAAGGTTGTGCTCCCAACTGCCCTGAAACACAGGAAGGTTGAAAGATTTGCTCAGGGTCACCCAGCCAGGAAGGATCAGAGATAGGACTCAACCCAAGTTTCTTGGATCCCAAAAGTTAATTTATGTGTTACTGAAGCAGAAATATTCTGGGTAATATTTCATTCCCTGTGGCCATGAAATCATGGTGCCTTCCTTAGAACTCCATGGACTATTTAGAGGAGAAAGATTGATTTACTTCAGGGGTCTCAGATTATTGCACCAACAAAAGAGAATGAGAGATGCCATAGTAACGAGAAGGTCTGATTTCAAAAGGTGTCCATTCCTTAGTTATAAGGGAGCAAAAAACATCTATTTGTAATAAATGACCCCATTAAATGCAGCCCTTCTTTTCTACAGTTCTAAAACATTACCAGCCAGAATTGCAAAAGTGGTAGAACTTTCTCCCTTGAGAATTTTCTAGGACCTTACAAACATGACCCCATTAATCCACTCAATACCCGGATGAGATAGGTAGTTGGAAATTATTATTATTTCCACTTTCAAGATAGAAAACCTGAAGTCAAGAGAGATTAAGCAATTAGTCCAAGGTCAAATGGTGAGCTAGAGACAGACCTGGAAATGAAACAATTATCTTGCAAAATTCCAGTCAAATGCACAAACTGATTGGCTCCCATGTGCCACCATAAAGTTAGGTGCTCTCAGTGCAAAATGACTGGCTGCTAAATGAGATTTCTGCAGCTGCATTTGACTGAATTTGTATGGATTGGTTTAACACTAATGTCCAAACTTACATCAGATTTTTCCAAAATATTGGCTGAAGGAAAATACAGCTCCTTGCTCCAAATGTGGTATCCATTTTACCTAGCTCTGTTACATTTGATCATATCTACAAGCACAGTTTGGGAGGATAAAAGAAGAATTGTTCTACAAAGAAATCCTGCTTGTGCTCTCATTTCTTCAGAGATAATCTGTAGCACATACAAAGGTTTAGGGGACATCTTGTAATTTACTCTGATGTTGTGACTGAGGAAAGATGAACATAAACTATCTCTGAATTGTACAAAATCTGGAATCTACTCACCTTTAAAGATACCACCACTCTTTAGTCAAATACCCGTTACTCTTTTTAGCTGCTACTTTTGACAGGAGGTGAAGTTGTATGAACCAAAGTTGGGAAAGAGAAGACTTCCTGGTCAGCCAGGAGGAATCCATACTTTGAGCGAACAATTCCAAGGGCATATATACAGAAAATCAGTCTTCTGGAGAAAGTGCTGGTAACGATCCTTCTTCCACAATTTTGCAAAAGGCCCTGCCCCTCAAATACCTGGAGCGAATTTTCATTTCTTTCTGCCTACTTGAGTCTTTGGTAATTTAAAGTCAACTACTCCATTATCACTTTTGACTGGTTTGGGGCACTATGACATAACGATGAAACTGTTGTTGGAAGGAAAATAAGGCCCCATTTCATTGAATGGGCAGGAGGGCATTTACACTTTGAGAAATGCCGCATGCTATGCTCTGAGCTTGTTCTTTAAGAATTCATAGTGGTCACTTTTAGATTGGCTGGATTTTGGTTTCTTTGACCAGTCGAATTAGACTCTTAGAGAAATTCTTCTCCCATGACTTCCTAATAGCTGCAAGTCCAGGAGATTTGGGATGGGTCATTCTAAGAAATTCCAATTCTGTCTCTTAGCACTGCTTAACCTGCTCAAACTTTTCTCAACCCCCTTGGTCCTGTGCTGATGTGGACAGCTCCTTCTAGGAACACAAACTTAACCCAAGCCTGCTGCAGGAATGCTATCTTGCTAATGCACAGACACTGTAGGGGAAATAAATAAATAAATAAATAAATAAATAAATAAATAATTTAAGCTTATCCATTTTCTTCTTTCCAAAAATCAAACACTTGGGGAGAATCCAAAGGCAAGATAGTTCCTTCCCTGTAACCAACGTCCACCTCCTTCCTCATAAACTGAAAACAGGATGCTCAGAAACCAAAGCATCTTCAACTAGAGTGTGGGGCCCAAGTCCAACATCTTGCAAAGAACTACCTTGAGCATTTCCAAATGGAGTTATGGTGTCTTACTATTTCCAGAAGCCCTAGCTTGTTGTTGTCTTGAGATATTTCCACGGAGCCCATTAAGCTGCCCTGTTTGGAGGATGTTGAATAGCTTGGCATCATTTGCAGACAACCATGCTGCAAAATAAACAAGAAAGGCCACTGCCTTACCAAAGGAACGCTGAAAACCAAGGCCATGGATTTTGGCCACAAGCAAAGGCACCGATTCCCAACCAACCACTGGCTAAGTCAAAAGCTTTAATTGTTCCTTCAGATATGTGCAGTGTTTGGGAGGGAAAGGGTCCTGTCCTATGCAGTCTTCCAGTGGTGCTTTGCCACACTGGGATTAGTCTTTTTTTTCTGTTTTTCTCACCAGGCACACATTTCTTATCCTACAAGTCAAGCAGGTCTTTCCTGCATTTTAAAAGCCTGGTGCTTTATTGTCCAAAACCCTTGCTCTTGACTTGAGTGCATGTGTTTTGTGGAAGTACAAGTGGTAATTACACAAGTCTTTCCTTCCCTGTCATTGGCAACAGTCACCAGGGAAATTTATAGCCCCCAATATCCAGATCTGGAAACTGGTTATTAAACGTGGCCGAGGAAAACCCTGACGTGGCAAATGGGATCTGAACAAGGAGCAGCTCGGCAGCAATTCTTGTGAGAGAATGGCTGGGAGTCAGCAAGTGGCCGTCAATTTTATTTCGTTGAACATTTTTACTATTTATCATCATGTTACCACTACTACTAGCTATCATTTCCATTTGTTCAGAATATACTATGTGACTGGCATTGTGTTAAGTGTGTATTTGATCCTTGTTAAAAAAGAAAAAAAAAAAAAAAGCAGTTTCTCGGGAATGTATTACAATTTTAAGATGAGAAAATAAACATGGAGAGGCTAAGTAACCAGCCCAGGGTCACTTGTTTGGGACGTGGTGGAGTCAGGATTTTAACATTTCCAGAGGCTTCGAACTCAAATATGGTCAGGGGTCAGGCAGGCAGGTAACACAGTAGGGTAAAGTTGGCCTTTTGGAGAATAATGAGGACCCTGGAGAAATGGCGAGTATATCTAACAGTTTTCCAAGCTCCCAGCCTCCAAGCTTACCACTACTGCCCTGTCAAAAATTTGTAAGACACAGTAATGGCCGGGCAAGAAATATCGGAAAGCTAAATTCATTCCACAAGCACTTGTTTTCCAGCCTCTGTAATTTCAAACTGGATTAATGCTTAACGACAGTAAATTTGTTTAGGATAACCTTTTAAATGAGATATAACATACAGAAAGAAAAGTAAGCGAATCTTAAGCATATTGCTTGATGAATTTTCCTAAACGGAACATAACCATGTCACCAACTTCCAGGTCAGGAATCAGAATATTACCAGCATCCCAGAAACCTTTTTATGTGCCCTGACCAGTTATTAACATCCCAACGGTTAGCCACTGACTCCTAACCCCATAGATGAATTTTGTCTGTTTCTGAACCTTATATAAATAGAATTATACAGTGTCTCTTGTGTACATCTGCTTTCACTTAATATCATGAGAGATTCATCCGTGTGTTGGCATGTGGCAACAGTTCTTTCTCAATGGCTTGTATTTTCAAACGTCATTTGATATATTCACCTCAATACTTTCTACCTGAGCAACCAAGGAGGAAGAGTTCCTTCTCTGACTGTAGGTTCTAAAAATCGAAACAAGTCACTCTAGGACTTTGTCAGCGTTGTGGAGAGATATTTGTTGTTAAAATTTTTTTTCTAAACATTTTCTCATTTATTGTCTCATTTTTTCCTCTCATAGCCCATGTCAGGTAGTTAGAAGACATATAATCCTCATTGGTTAGATAGATAGCATGCTACCCTATGAGAAAATGAGGCAAACAGCTCCAAAGTTGAGATTTCAGTTGAGGTGTCTTGATTGTCAATCTGATGCTGAATACGTATCCTGTGCTCCTCTCTGGGTCAAAACCCTACTCAGAGGAAAAATAAACCAGCCTCTAATGTTGTTTTGCTGTGAGCATGTCATAATGCTGTGTGCACTTGATGTTTGCCTCCTCAACATTCGTTTTCCTTTCTTCTTTGGGAATCCACCCTTTCCCCTTCCTTGATCCATAAGGTTGAGATGGGCTTCATTCCTAGCCAAGAAGAGCACATGATTTCTACCTTTGGAAGAGGGATGTAGGGTCTGGGGTCTCACCCACAACCTTGGGAGTGGTTGAAAAGGGGTTAACTCAGAGGAAGCAAAACCAAGAAACGCAGAATAAGAAGCCATTTCAGCTTCTGGAACAAGCCATACCTGAAAACCCACTACCTTTAAACTGTTTATCGCATGAAGCAATACATGTATATGTGGTTATATAATTATTTTTGCTCTAAGTATCCTTTGTTAGTTTTTTTGTTCTTTTCTTCTTGGGGAGGGGGATACTTGCAAAGAAAAAAAAAACCTAACAGGTACATTTATTCAAATGATTCCTCATATTTCTCCTTTCAAATTCGAAGAGCCACAACGTCCTTACCCAGTGAGTAGCAGTTATGCAGACATGGAGGTTTTGTCTTGAATTTATGCAAAGTTTCTCTCCTGAGCTCTCCCTAAGTGAAGTCACTTTGTTGGCACAGACGACATCTGTTTTTAAACTATACAAATGTTGGCTTTGCCCTGCACTTGGGAAAGGGTCTACACCACCCACATCGATCATTTCTGCCATAGGTGCTCATGTAATCTAACGGGAAGACAGCACTAGGGGTGGCAAAGGTATTTTCAAATAGTAAGAAAAACTGGTCCAAACAACAGAGCTGTGTATGCAAACCATTTTTATCCAAAAGGCTTTCTAAATTTTTTTTTCTCTAGCTAGTGCATCCTCAATGTTTCCAGGAGAATATTCTTTCTAAGACAGAGATTTCTTCATTTATCTCTGCACTTTAAAAATCCATCACAAAGGGAGAAAGAATAACTACCGTGGAGAAACCTGGCAAGCACTACCTCAGCCAGGTGATGAGAATGGTACTTTGTGGTCTTCGTCTCATGAACCGGTCTAATCGTAAGAGAAAGATCAGACAAATCCCAGAAGATGGGCAACCTATGACATACCTGTCCTGTCCTCCTCAAAACTGCCAAGATCGTCAAAAACAAGGATATTGTGAGAAACTCATAGTCAAGAGGAGCCTAAGGAGATAGAACGACTAAATGTCATGTGGTATTCTGGATGAGATCCTGGAATAGAAAAAGGACATTAGGTAAAAACGAAGGAAATCTGAATGAAGTATAGACATTAGTTAATAACAATGCATCAAATGGTGGTTCAATTGGTGACAGCTGTACCGTACTAATAAAATATCTTAATAATAGAGGAAATGGTTCGTGTGTGGGAAGAAAGTTTATATGAGAGCTCTCTGCTCTACCTGCTCATTTTTTTATAGCCCTAAGACTGTTCTAAAAATTAAAGTCTACTAAAAATAAAGTTCATTTAAAAATCCATCACTAGATGGATTTCTGTTCCTGCAGGAGGTTTTCCTGAAATTCAGAGATCAAAGTGGGTCCTTGAAATGATTTTACGTGGTTCACAAAGTCTTACATAACCCTGAACCACACAGTTAAATATTCCTTCATTGATCATTTTCCAATCCTTCTGATTCAGTAACAAAGGGAAACTCCCAGTTTAGCCTCAGAAACATTTCTCTAATCTTTCCCAGTCTCCCTTTTTAACAATCAAGATAAAGCTTCAGACTTAGAACTTTGTTTTCATTATTATTATTGTTCTTATATTTGGTGATACCGAGGTACTGAAAATGATCTTTCTTTCTCATTTATGATAGTGGTATTTTTTTCCCTAAACTTATTTAAATTTAATTTTTAAAGTATCTTAAGTACAAGGACATATTGCCTTCAGATATAGCAACAATCAGGAAACTGGTATTGAAATCACTGCAGTAGAGAACCAGAAGCCAACAGCCTTATATCCACCCCTCAGCATAGCACTCCAGGCTCTCTCCCACCTGAGGACGCCTGTCTAGTGTCTTGTCACCAGATGTTTCACCCCGCAAACGAAGGATGCCCAGGAGGTCAGAGGTGCTGATAGACACTGAGGACTTAGAAGAAATCAGAGAGACTATGAATGGTGGGTTTAAATCTAACGTGCTAAGCTTTGTCTGGACTCTCTTTTCATCTGTGGTTTGATTTTCACTGGGTCTATCGCCATTCTCTCATAATATTGGTCAATATTGGCATTGATGAAACAACCAATTCCTCTAGCTTCTGTGAGCTCTATAGGCATGTTAGAGACCAAACCTGCAACACAGTAGCATGCTGCGTGGGTCCGAGTGGGATCTGAACCCCAGCCTCGGACGTTTCCTCCCATCTGCCCTGGGGCCTGAGGCATCCCGAAGCAGAGGTGCTTGCTGAGTACTGGGTTCCAAGCCTGGCTCCACCACGGACCATCTGGGGGGACCGTGGGTGAGGCACATAAGTTCCCTGGACCCCCTTCCCTTGTCTGTAAAGCAAGGGTAATAATAACAATACCTGCCTCACGGGATTACTGCGAGCATAAACGAGTTCAGGTAAGCATAGCACTTAGCACAACACTGGTACCAAATAAATGTTCTATAAACACACGCTGCTGGTGGTCATGTCTGTGAGCCCCCTTTCTCCCACTGTAAAATGGCGGTCATGACGGTACCCACTTCGTGGGACTGTTGTCAGGAATAAACGAGGCACATTTGTCCTTAGTGCCATAGTCTGGCTCCTAGCAAACACTCAGCAGTTATTTTTTGCCTGTGTTTGCTTATTACTAGTATGATGACTGTTATGGATTAGCAATTCCAAAAATTAGAATGTCTCTCCAGTGTTTTTGTAACAGCAATTCACAGATACTAGAAGTAGTTAAGGTAGATTTTTCAGGGCAAAACCTCAGGTGTACTACAATTTAGTCTACGTGTCTTTATGGAACTAAAGGCCTGGATTGACTTGCAGTCGCTTCCAGCAGTGTGTGGGCTGGTGCCTTTCTTACCAAAAGGGCTGGTTTGTGGATAAAGCTGCCGAGGTTCCATCTGGCCAGCTGGGTTTATATAATCAGGCCTGAATGCAAGACGGCTGCTTCAGGAAATTCTATGAGGTAAGAAATTCTTGTTCAACAAAAGTTCTTTTTCTACAAAAAGGCAACATAATGAAACGGGCAAATGACTTTACTAGTCAGCCCAAAATGTGCCTGATTGTGAGAGAATTTCACACCTGGTGGCATTGAGTCCATAAAGTACAGAAACCAAATGATATGTTCCCTGTGTTGTCAGGGGCCAACAGAGGAGAGATTTTGTCCCATGCTCTCGTCCCCGGAGGAGACTTCAGGGACACATTCCTGTTTTAGGAATTCTGGAGACAGTCTTGGATTGCAGTGAACTTACCATGTATGTTTGGAGCAGTCACTTCTGACTGGGCCTCAGTTTCCCCAATCATAAAATGGATTACATGACCTCTATTGGACAGCTATTGGATTACACGACATCTAGCGTTGATTGGATTACATGTTCTAGTTCTGAGAGTCAATTAGTTTTTGATTTCAATAATGGTAAGACTTGGTAACTCATTTTCTGCAACATAATTCAAACCTTTAAAAAAACCAGGAGGTGGTTCTCCACTGTGATCCACAGGTGGGTTGCGAAGGCTGGTGAGCCCTTTTGGGGACAATTTTCTGTATTTTTCTGGATGATTTTGTGTGTGTATCCAAGTAATGGCAGAGCTAGCTATTATTTCTGCATGCCCAACATTCTTGTCCCTCTCTTTTAGAATACAGCCCATTTTTCCCCCTTGGAAACTGCCCCTCCCACATCCAATGGGGCTGTCAATCACTAGGCCTCACCCTCCCAACTCCTCTGTATAAAGTAATTGTATGCATGATCCAAGAAAGGACCAATAAGAGTCCCTTTAAGGCGCTGATAAGGATGCAGGATAAGAAAGGGGCTCTCCCTAATATCCACGGACTCTCAAAGCTGTTGGGAGTCATGTTTGCCACCAAGTGGAGAGAACCTAGCAGAGACTGACATCAACCCCATGGAAAGTGCAAAGGAAATGGAGAAAAGGAGGAATGGAGAAAGGGATGGAGGGAGAGAGATAAAGAAAGGCAATAAGGGAAAGAAGGAGGGAAGGAAGAAAGGAGATACCTCCAATGACTTAATTTCTTACTAGGAAGCTCTAGATCTAACCACACATAAAAGGAAATTTATGCCTTGGCTATTCTGGAAAAGATAGCCCATAACCCCTCCCTCCCATTTTTTTCTTTTTTCTTCAAGTTCATAGGTTCTTCAAATGGGGAACCATGACCCCAAAAAGATTATAAACCACCACAATTGGAGCATATGTATTAGAGGCGGAATGAACTCACTTCAGAAAGAAACAGAGTTTATTTGATGAATATAAATAAGGTGACCAGCACAAAGAACTTCTCATACACAGGATAACAAATTTATGAACTGTACATATCTTGTACATTGTACTTCTACTAGACACGAGGTTACAATGACTGGCTAATACATGCCCACTGGTAGTTTCTGAGGGTTCCTTAGTTTTATTTATGTGTTTCATATCGAAGTCCATAATCACATGGTCAATATCACAACCCACATGCCACTCACTTGAAGAAATATTACAAGAAGCACTATCAAACGAGGGTCTCTGGGAATTAGATACACTGACCCCTGGCAGCATTCAAACGCCACTCGACACAAAAACATCTCAGATAGAGCTTATGTCAACACATTTGAGGTCTCGTCATAAACACTGTTTAAAAAGTAAATTGAAACCCACTTTCAAATGAAAGTTGACACGCTGTTAACGTGCATACTGGATACACAAAAATCATTAAATACAAAATCGAGACTGTACATCGAAATCAAATCAGGTATAAAGTATAAGCCTGCTTTTGCACAAAGCAAGAACACCAACTTCTCCCAAATGTTAGCCTCAACTTCTTTTTTTTCCCAACTTATGATTAGAGGGGAACCTGCTCAAGTTTGAGCGAAAGAAATATTGTCCCAACATCACAGTGTTTGTTGTAAACCCAGAGACTATTTTTAATATGTGAAAAGGGAATTTTATGTAACTCCCAAACATCAGAGAATATTACATGAAATGGGAAAAGGTGTACTATGTTCAAATTTAATTTTTCAGGGACGAAATGATATGCCCCCATAAAGGTAAGGTCAATAATATTTTTAACCAACAAAAGTGGGGCAAAAAAATGATCCCCCAAACAATAGTTGTGACTAAATTGGCACATACTTAGAAATAGCTAACTATACACAGGTGGTTGATTTTTCTGTTTCAAGGACCCTATTTTCCCTAGTGGATTTCCTACTTCCTACTTCAAGTATTCAGTTGCAGAGTTCAGGTTAGGACTTGGCTGTCGGAGGCAGTGAGTACTGCCTATTTAAGGACACCCAAACTGTTCATGGGGGTACCTTTGTGGCCTGGGTTTTCAGTGTGACATTGTGTCAAAATGTGCTAAATACGCTTGCAAAGAACTCTGCTCATTTTTCCAGTCAAGACCTAGATCCCTTTGATAATTAAAGGACAAACTTTTAAACACGAATGTATTTGGATGGTTTACGCAACACATAAGCTTTACATAGCTTGCTATACTTACGACAAGAACAAAGCCAGAAGCAAGAAACCTGCTTGAACTATTTTACCTTAATGCACCAAGGATGAACAGTGCAATTCATACACAGCTTCATCTTTCCCGAAAAATAAGGTGTCTGTCTTTTAAATATCTCTATGGCTCACGGGAGAGGTCCAGAGTTAATTGCACCAACATTTTAAAAAGCAATTATAATGACTGAATTCAATGCAAGACTTCAGGATCATCTGTTTAGAATCCTTTCCACAGCAGCAAAGAAAGACAACTATATTTATTAAGGCCACTCATGCTTAAATTCACTGTTTGTCCTTTAAAAATGCAGATTTTCATCTCCCACTTGCATACACGTGGAAGGGTTTCTTCCATTGACAAGAAAATGGATCAATACACATGTTTGCCAGACTTGGTCATGAGTTTTATGACGATATAACACTTTATGATTATTTTTTTAATCTTCAGAGGAAGCAGTAGGAGTTTAATTCTCCTTAGTACCATGTCACTGTATGTACAAGACCTCAAAATTTGGTCTTTTCCCCTGGCATGTGCTTTAAATAATGACTGTATCCACAAACATGTTGTGTAGAGCTATATACAAATACACAGCTTTTGTGATTATTCCTCATTCATCAATGTTTTCATGTTTGATGCTAAAAATGCCTTGGAATCTATGTTGGAGACATTTTAAAAGAAAATTGAGAAATGACCTTTCATTTACATGTCTAAGCTTACACTGTTTGCACAGCATTTGGATCTTGAAATGTGAATGAGTCCCAGCATCTTCATGGAGACCTGTATGTATGGGAATGGTAAGAGCCTGAGGCCTGGTCACATCCCAGCCATGGGCATGCACGGAGCACATGGAACAGATATATGCAGTCGCCTCAGGCTTTTGCCACTCTCCAATACGAAAACAGGGCAGATAAAATTATGAACGATCAATTTAGATGTGCCATGCATTGTCAGAGACACACACCACGTTCTCATAAGGCGATTTCTTGGCAAGTAGTAGTGGTTTAAAAAATTGATTTCATTTCCAACCTGGCCCAGAGGTAACTACTGGTTACACCATCAAAATGTGGTTCTTCAAAGAGCGGATTAAAGAAATAGAGGAGGGTAAAGGCTTGCCATTTTTGGTGTTTTGGTTTCTTTGTCAAACTCTCCATGCATGTTGGCCTACAAATACCGCCAACACCACTCACTCACAGAATTCATACTTTTTGATAATCTAATGCATTAGGAATGACCACTTAGACTGAACCAGCAGAAAAACTGGAGATGAAGCTTGTTGTCCAACAGAAGCTGAATCTACAGTTAAATCCCACGGAGTTCAAGTTGATCCAATGATGATGTTTAAGTAACATAAATAAAATGTTATCGAATAATGACATTCAGAAGAGATGATCAAATTTTAACTGCCCAATTCCTGACCAAAAAAAAATGGAGGATTTATCATTTTTCTCCTTTGCCACATTCTTCCTTTCCAACATAAGAAATGATACGAGATGACAAAGGAAATACCAAGTCGAACTGAATCGTGCTCAGTAATGAAAGTGAGACTCCTCTTCGGTCCTGATGAGCATTCCAGGGGGCGATGGACAGTGATGTGAACCGCACTGCAATAGATTATCAGAATATTGCTGCAGAGCTGCATTTTCCCTTTAGTCAGCCCTTCGGATAGCTGCAACGAGAAAGCACATAATTCAGCATTCCAGTAACTGGCAATGATATGGGAGATAATCCTCACAGATGGTCCTGGTCCCCACTTCGCACTCTTGTACCAACCCTCCACCACTTTCTCTGGTTTGGGGTTGTTTGGGATTGGCGGTGGGGGTCGGGGGGAAGGTGGGCAGTGAGTGAGGATGGGCTGGCAAAGAGGAGGACTTGTATAGGAAGGATAAAGTGAATAGAAATTTAAATTATGTCTTGCCGACACATCTGAGAAGAGGCCTCTTTCAAAATACGTCACATATAGGTATTAGATGTCTCCCGATATGCAAAAATAAATTGAAAGGAAATATGCCAAAATGTTCCCGTGATTATTTCTGTCATCAGATTATGTGTCAATTGTTTTCTCCACACTTTCCTACAATGAATATGGCTTCTAAGTTATTTTTTAACTTGACTTTATAGAGAACAGAGAGTTAAACATGGTCGATACACCAGAAAACTTAACATTCACTTACAGATCACGTAAGAGCAACAGTTTAAAAGAAGACTGGACCCAGAAATTCCACATTTCAGTAAGTATCCAGAAGAACGGAAAACAGGGACTCAAACAGATATGTTCAATGTTCATAGAAGCACGTGTCCATCAACAGATGAATGGATAAACAAAAAGTGGTATATACACACCATGGAATACCATTCAGCCCGAAGAAGAAATGAAGTTTTGACATGTGCTACCTTGAAGATACGCAAAGTGAAATAGCCAGACACCAAAGAAAAAATACTGCATGATTTCATTTACATGAAATATCTAGAATAGATAAGTTAGAGATGCAGAAAATAGATTTGAGGTTTCCAGCGGCTCCAGGGGAGGGGAAATGGGGAGTTATGGCTGAATGGGTACCACAGAGTTTGTGTTTGGGATAGTGAAAAAAGAAACGGATAGAAGTGTACATTTTACATTGGTTAAAATGGTAAATTTTATGTATATTTTACCACGATAAAAACATATTTTAAAAAAGAATATTGACACCTCCTCAAATCGAGCAGAAAGAAACAAAGTTGACTTTCATCCCCACACCCAATGGCATGTGCATATGCTTAAATCTAAACAGAAATGTGCAGCAGTCATGCATTTGCATTTTTCATGCCCTGAGGCCCAGGTAGCCAGAGCACCTCGAGTGTGCTCACTGTCCTCATCAGACGCCGTGGGTGTGGAATATAACTGCAGCCTGGGAAGAAACAGTAAAATGGGCAAAAAGAGAGGCGCGTCCCATATGGACCTTTCAGATGATGACTTTCCTCCCTGCTGAGGCTCTACTTCGTGGGCCTGCATCATTATCATTCACATATGGCCTTTGAATACTTCGGGAGTTTCCGGGCATATGGCAATAGCGCAGCTATCTGGGGAATATGGCAGGGAGGGGAAAGATCAAACACACACACACACACTCACACACGTGTGAGCCACTTTTTATATACAGCCCGAGCTGTCTGATTTGGTGGTTGATACACAGCATTTTTCAAGTCACACTGACTAATGAGAGCGCCAAAGATCCCAATGTCTGCACAGGTAGGAAGTTATTTCAAGCCATCGTTAAACAGTGCTAATGAAATATGTGGCTTGGATGAACTCTGCTAATTCATACTCTGAGGAGTTTGGTGTAACCCTTCTGGTTAAGAAACTTGAATTGGGGCAAAAAAAAAAAAAAATGACTTTTGCAGAGCCAGAAAGCTAGGGAGTTCCTAGAGCAGATCATATTACTCATTCTGGCACATAAAATCTCTGCAAACTTTTTATGAAAATTGTAAGTCAGAGCACGCTTTCTGCTTCATGAGCTGTGCATAGCTCTAATTCTTTTGTGCATTAAGCATTTCTTAATCATCCTTTTAAAAGGCTGACCAATATATTAAAAGGGCACATGATTAAAAGGTATAGAGAAACCCAAAGTAGTACTAAAATGCACCAGTCATATTTTACAGACGGGAAAACGAGTGAAAAATAATTACAGTGAATGTCCGATGTCCTTGATGTTTTTCCAAGATAAAGTAGCAAAGAACAATCATTTATTCAGTTGAGAGAAAGATTTCCAGCTGGGTAACAGGTCACAAGGCAGAATACAGTGCCTTGCGTGTGCAGTGCACTGTTTGGGGATAAGGTTTATTCTGTGGAAAAGAGAAGTCTCAAATAGTATTGCCACTCCTTCAATTAGACAATCCATTCACCAGGAGGCCTAAATGGGTTTGAGATAAAAAAAAAAACAAAAAAACCTCAAATGACACTGCCAGTAGTTGGAAATGCAGATGATCCCTCATTGAGGGGCAAATATGTATATGCTTTAAAAAAAATTATAAAAGGAATCCTGGTTTCCAGCAATGAGGCAATCTGGGCAGCCACCCACTGTGAGCTAATGTCTAGCCAGTGCTCCTCACCTGGATGATCCCAGCAGGCCTCACCTGTCCCCATGCAGCCTCTCTTCCAGCACCCAACTCTGCATTCTCATCGGTGCAGCCAACGGCGCTGTTTCAATAATGACATCTACTTCATCTTACATTCCGAATTGACACAAGCCTTCCTTTACAATCCCGTTGCCCTTGGGATGGAGGATGGATGCCTGACCATGCTGGTGAGATCCCATCCAGCTTCTCTCTCTCTCTCTCTCTCTCTCTCTCTCTCTCTCTCTCTCTCTCTCTCTTTCTCTCTCTCTCTCCACGCTTCGTGTCCCACCTACGCTGAACTTGCTTCTGCAGTCCTAAAGCTTTATTTTCTCCCATCTCACAAACTTGTCTGACATGCATTCACACCAACCCATGACCTGATCTATTCCTAGTTATTCTTCAGTGTCAGTTTAGATGCCACTTCTTCCCTGAAAGCCTTTTCTGACCCTCCTGAGTGTAGGATGTAGTGCAGGAAGTCTCACACTTACTGCAGTGTCCCCTTCTGGTGACTTGCCTAGATTTTACTGTCCAATATGGTAGCCACTAGCCACAGGTGCTACTCAGCACTTGCAATATGGCTAGTCCAAATTGAGATGTGCCATAAGGGTAAAATACACAACAGATTTTGAAGATTTAGTGTGAAGTTCGTTTTTTTTTTTACACTGATTTTGAATGAATAGAAATCAATATATTAAATTTTAGGTTTAGCATGAATATCATTTTTCTATTGATTGCACGTTTGAGTGATATTTTGGATGTATTGAGTCATATTAAATATATCATTACAATTGATCTCACCTTTCTTATTATTCTTCTTAATGTGGCTACTAGAAAACTCAAAACTACAGATGTGGCTTGCATTATATTCCTATTGAACAACGCTGGTCTAGGCTATAAGCTCTGTAAGGGCAGGGGCAGGCCAGCTAGCATCCCCTGGGCTCGCACAGTTCATGGAACAGAACAAGTTGATTCACTCATTCATTCCCCAGGTCTTAGAGAGCACCTAGCGTAAGCAGAATCCTGAAATCACACGTGTCCTCCCCAAAGATTCCTGCTCTTATCCCTGGCATCTGGACTGTGAAGGTCTCTTACCAAGATTATTCTACCTTGCAGATGTAAATAAGGTTATTAATCACTTGAGTTCAAATTAACTGAAAGAGAGATGATCTCTCTTTTTAATTAGTGGACCTAATTTAATAACAGGAGCTCTTTAATAGCAGAGACTTTCTTGTTGCTGGTAGCAGAAAAGGAAGTCAGAGAAATTGAGTGGGATTTGCTGTGCTGAGATGGAGGGAGCCATGAGGCAAGAATCTGAGAGAGTACTGTAGGATTCAAGGTCAGCCCCCAGCTGACAGCCAGTGAGGAAACAGGGACCTCAGTCCTACAACCACAGGAACTGAATTCTGCCAACGATGGGAATAAGCTTTGTGCTTCCCAGAGCCTCCACGTTCAAACCCAGCCTGGCTGACCCCTTGACTTTGGCTTTATGAGACTCTGAAGAGAGAACCCAGTGGAGCCCAGTTGGTCTTCTGATCTATAGAACTATGAGATCGTCAGTGGGTGTTGTTTTAAACCACAAGTTTGTGGTGCTTTGTTATGCAGCAGTAGAAACCTAATATGTAACAGCTCTGCTCTGTGTCAAGCAACGTGCTTGGTGCCAGGGATATAAGTGTAAAAATGACAGATAAAATGTATGCCCTCATGGAGGAAGACAGACAACAAATAGATACAAAAATAAATGCAAAAATAAAGATTTTTAAAATGTGTGACTTGAAGGAAATGGGGATGCTTAAGATTTATTAAATCACTACCTGACAATTATGATGTGGATGTTTATCTCATTATATGGAAAGATGTCCACAAGTTTTCAATGAAAAAAAGCAGATGACAATTCTACAGGTACAATTCAATCTCATTTTTGCATCAATACACACACACAAACAAGTATATACACCAGGATATTTTTAATGATTATCCCTGGATGGTGCTTTTAAAGTTTCTTTAGAATTTTTTTTGTTATTGTACTTTTTTGAATTTTTAAACCAAAGAATGTGTAATGGGTATCGCACAAGAGAAAGCTCTTTCCATTGTGAAAAATCTGGACTTGGTTCTTACGAAGGGAACCCCGCAGTTGGTGTGCAGGACTGGGGGTGCGTGTAGGCCGTGGGGGAGGGGCGAGAGCTGAGTACAATAGTAAGGGTCCTCCCCAGGACAACTGCCCCCAAGAGAGCAGGCTATAAATGTGTGGTGTCTCACAAATATTCCTTCAGACTGTTTTTCTTTGGAATAAAGACACCTGCCCGATTACGGCTTTCTTCTCCTGCCCTTTCAGTAGTGATTTGCAGAAACAGGCTGGGAGAAAGGGGTCTTTGGTAAACATAGAGGGGTTAAAGGGGAAACTGTTTAATAACAGTAGTAAAACGCAGGCTATTTTTGACATCTGGGTTCATGTCCATTACACTCCATGTGCTTTGCAAATGTGTGCAGTGTGCCCCCAGGTACAAAAACAGACACCCATTCACCACGGCGTTGGTTGCCCCTGACATTGCACATGGAGCCCACATAAAAGCGAGCCCAGGACAGGCTAATTAACAAGGGTCTGAGGAGAAGAGCTGCTCATTCTGGGAGCAGTGGGCATCCTGAAAACAACTCCACAAGTGACTCTGCTCACAGGAAAACCCAATAGAGTCGTTTCAAAAAAAAAAAAAAATACATAACTACATCTGTGTTATTACTTAACATCTTTTAAAATGGGCGGAATGGGTTTCCCGTTTTCCGCATGAAGATTTATTTATTATTGTTGTGATCAAAGTGGCAACAAATTATGTTAAATCATTTAATTTTCTTGATAGGAGCAACCACCTTGAAACCATAATTCAAAAATATGAGTGGAGAGCAACATTTTACCTTGCGAGTGGCCTCCTACAGCTCCACAGGGCAATAAAATGTAACACTTCAGAGCCCAGAAGGCTGGGGGTGAGGTGGGTGGGGGTGGGCCTAGCAAGCCCTCTGCTCAGAATTGCAAACTGCTGTTCGGGACAACACAGCTTGCTTGGGGGTGGAGGGAGCTTTGAGGCTGGGGGTTGGGGGGTAACTGAGAGACTCCAGACTTCATCTTTGGTTTCTGTCCGCTGGTGCAACTACCCCCGGTATTTTAAACTAAGGACATCAGATGGATTCAGATGTGTACATAAAAATGGCAGCATACACGGCTATGTGTCCTCAGGATTTATTCTTGCCAATATCATTGTGGTCAGAATTATTCATTGCTAACGTTTAGTGCATGCTCTCGGCGCTCTGTGCTTTTGTGTGAATTATCTCAAATAAGCTTGACAGAGCCATGACAGTGACTGGGTTGCTAGTCCTTTACAGGAGGAGACAAGCTTAAGGGAACTGAATGCTGTGGGTCAGCTTCCAACCTTCCTAGGGCCTGACAGGAACCCATATCTTCTAGACTCCAGAGCCCATTCTCTCTACCATGAGGCCAGGATTCTCTAAACGTTGATCTTTTGTGTTCTACCGTCCCAATATTATAATCTCTCCATAACACCTGTCACATTTAATTAATATTTTTCTTTAAAAAAAATCTTTTTCTAAAGACTGAAATCTTTTTAAGAAAGACTTATTTAATATCATCATGGTACCAATATTTGTCTAATTAATGACATTAAAAGAATTGCATAGCTATTAAAATGCAAGTGCTGTGCGCTGTCTTCTCATGGACGTGTGGTGCCCTGTGTGCCTCTAGCCCCACCGTGGAGATCATGCCCACTGCGCAGTGGTAGCCTCCTCCAGCAGGCAGCACCTGGTACGTGTTGGCTGGGCTTACACATATCCCATACTCACGCCACCAGCCATCCCCAGTGTCACCTCAGTCGATATGTTAGGTCCTGCTACTGTGGGCCTGCTTTTATCTTCTCGAGGGCAGAGGGCAGCAGAAGTGAAAATCAGAAGCCTGCCATTCAACATCTGCGTTAGGTTCTCTATGCAACTTTTAAAACATTGGTTGAGTAGAAAAGTGCTTTTAGTTGTAATTTTTTTTCTGAAAATAATACCTCCCTCAACCTGAGAGACTGCCCATAAGCCAAAGGCCTTTGTCACTCTATTCCAGAATTTCTCAGTCTTGGTACTGTGGACACTTGGGGCTGAATAATTCTTTATTGTGGGGGCTGTCTTGTGATGACAGTGTGCTTAGTGACATCCTTGGTCTCTCTGCCCATTAGATGCCAAGAGCATCAACCCTTCTCCCAATCATGACAATAAAAAAATGTCTCCAAATATTGCCAACTATCACCTGGGGGACAAAATCACACTCAGTTGACAACCATTGGTCTAATCTATTGTTTCTGTATTTAACTGTTTGACTGTGTTGTTTCAAATATAATTATATTTTGATAAGATATGTATATGCATACATGCATCTACCAACCTATAAAAGATATAAATAATTTGTAGAAAGAAAGATCAATTTCTCAGCTGCCATCATATTATTTCAAACATGGTTGAACAGATTTAAATGTCCTGTGGAAATAGGTACAACCTAAGTAATAAAAAACATAATAAAAATGTACAATTTATCTGACATAAAATAGAAATGCTACAATCCTGAGATAGCAAGACACCTAAGATACTTGCTGAACTGAGTGAAAAGGTAAAATCTAGTTTAAATTTATAGCATTCCTTCAGTGTCCCTCTAGGAGTTTGGCGTTTTGCCAGGGTTCCTTGTTAAAAATTTGTTAAACGTGTTTGGCATTAATGCAAACACAAAGTGGTCATTTGTTACAAATTCTATTGGAATGCATTCATTTAAGGCAATGAAGTAGTTACTAGAAAAGAAAAAAAAATGTTCATTAAGTACATTTTAAAAATACAATGATGTATGCAGTGTGTAACTGTGGCGCCCTGGTGGCTGTATAAATCGCTGACAGAATAACCACACATCGTGTTTAGTTTGAAATTGGAATCTTTTAAACATAACTGATAGAACAAAAACTGGTTTTGTTTGTTGTCAAAACCGATGTTAGTCTTTCTTTTCTGAACTAGCTAAAATAACCAAAAGTTTGGCATACAATTTCTAACATCTCAAATCAGTGACACAGACAGGTTAAAATAATGCTTTGAGAATCTTTGGGGGTGCTGTGAATGATATGGGAGACAGGGCTGATTCAGCAACCAGAACACCCGGATGTGGAAGTCATCCCGGAGAACCCCCCTTGGGGAGGACCCATACCTCTATGTCCTCACCTGCTGTCTCAGGTTATTAGGTTACCTGCGGAGGGAAAACCATCTGTTTTCATCTCGGAGACAATGGAACCCTAGGAGCAAATACCCTAAGCCTGTGTATAGAACCTCCACCTTCCTGTCCCACCCTGAACTGTTCATACAAAGGAATTATTGCTGAGTAATAGTGACTCCTTAGTTCTGACCAAGCGGTTTTGAAGCTTAGCTTTGGGAGAAAGGGTCTCTTTGACAGTCTGTGACATTCGGCCCTGCAACATAGCCTGCTATGGATGTTTACAGTGGACTCTGTTATCTCAGGGCCTCTAAATGCTTGCTAAAAGCCGATCCTCAAGGTGAAGAAAAAACTCACACTTCACAAGAATATTCAGAAATTATACCCAGCTTTCTTTCTCCCCCAGCCATTCAGATATACGTATTGCCCTGAAAGTGTCCGTAGACACCACCCCCAGTGGTCCCAGAGTCACGAGCCCAAATCTCCATGGTTCCCAGCCCTTTAGGGCTTTTTTTAGGTGGGCTTTAAGTGGGCTTTTTTTGCCATCTGAGTTTGGTTTTGTCCAGGCTGCTCTTGACGTTGATGAACCCCAGGTCTCTGGGTCCCAAACTCTTGAAACATTCTCTTAGTTCAATGATAAACTTAGACAAAACCTAGCACCCTGCACATGGCCTGGAAAAGTTTGCCTTCCCCTTCACGAATGTCAAAGCAAGAAGTCCAAGAACAGGGAGAAAATACTTGTCTCCCGAAGCAACATGATACGGAAGTTAAGAAACACAGCCGATATTACAGACTACACCTTGGTTTTAGACCATTCGGCGCGGCGGGCCGTCTGTTAGAAAAGGAATACACAAATCATTGACTGTTCCAAACTTGACAAAAGTCTAGGGCCATGTGAACACATCAGGTCCCCTTCTGGGGTCTTGGAAAAGTCCGTGTACTTCAGTGGCCTGAAGTGTAAGCCCCATTAGCTTCATGACAAATCCTGTCTGCCTGCAATTAAAGCTGATTTTGGAGAGAGCGTTTTCAAATTCAAATGAGAATAAAGGAATACATTATTTTCAATTCCCCCGTACCAGAAAGAATTCACTGTTAAGATGAGCTTGCCATAGCATACCAGAGAAGCAGAGACCTCTCTCTAGTCTGGGTGCTAAGAAGGCTATCCTGTGTAAGAATGAGATGCCCCTCCTAGAAAAAGGAGCCGGCCAGGCATTTTGGAGAATTTGAAACGTGAAGGGAACAATTTGATATCTCAAATTGTTTGCTGACCAGAAGTGGCTCGGATGACAAGTGTTTACAACAGGATCTTCTTAGAGCCAATAATGGCAATTAGTCCCCAGGATTCCAAGGCGCCCTTCCCAGCCTCGCTGAGGTGGAATGCCATTTACTCTTGGACCAGGGACTAATTAGGGGTCTCTTTTGAAGATCAAGGTTTTGCGATCCCTGCTTCTTAATAACATGGTTTGCCTGTTGGCCACCTGGGTCCAGGCGAGACCTCCCCTTCCCCCTCCCCAAACAGCAGGCACTGCCTTAGGCCAGGAGCAAGTGTGGGCAGGAAGCACACATCCAGGCTGCTGAACAATTTAACCTCTTCACCACCGAGGTCCCGCCACCCAGTACTTGACTTGACTGTCCGGAAATGGAGACAGCTGAGCTGGTTTCTCAGGCAAGGCTGAAGGCCTAGGTGTAATGCCGAGAAACCACCGTCCAGGAGCAAATGCTGTGCAGCGTACTTTCTTGCACGGGAAGAGAGGCAGGAAGACTCCACTTTTCCAGATGAGTGGTGAATCAAGAGACTCTTTACATTGGCTTCAGGTTGGGCCATTTCCAGAACGAATTTTAGAAGTGACTAGCTAAAGAAGGCTAGAGACAGAGGGGCAGGACAGCCCAGTGAACCTCCTAGAGCCCTAATCTAACCTGCCATCAGACCCTAGAGGCTGAGGTGCCTGCATCAGGCGCTCCCTCTTGTCAGGCGCTCCATGGCTTTGCTGTACGAGGCTGGGCTGGCTGCTGCGCTTTCTAAGACATGGTGGGGGGGAGGCCAAACAGCAGGAAAAGTAAGCTGCAAAGAATTAAACTTGTAACAACATGGGCAAACTACAAACAGCCAGGGAGGTTGGTCCTTTGGCTGTTGACACACTCTGGCCTGGGTTGGCTGTGGTCACTAAACCCATTAGTGTTCCAATGTGGCAACAGCTAATTCAGCAAGTTCAATGTGTTTTTGTTTAATTTCTAAATGCTGGGTGCACGCTGGCAATGATGGCCACTGAAGGCAGGCAACCCCACTGCCATAAACACAGCCATCATTGTCAGCGATCTGAAAATCATTTTAAAAACGATTTATTTTTGGCAGATAGGGGCTGAAGGGAGTTTTGCATTTGATTAACTGTACTTTAATTTCAACTTGCTTAAAACTTTTTTTGTGTTTTCTAAGCAACCACTAAATCAGAGTTTTCTGCAACAAAAGGAACTAGCCTTCTTAGGGGAGGAGGAAACTCCTTTGGTAGATGGAAAGGGAAAAGGAAAATGGATAAACACAGGCGGCAATGAGCTGAGTGAAGTCAGGCTTTTTAAAGGTAGTCAGGGTTTCTGAGCCCTAAGAGCCCCAATTCACACCCACCTGCAAATAAAGGAATAGGGAAAAAGCTACCTCAGTTTGGTCTGTAAGGTTAGAAGTGAAGTGGGTTTTTAAATAAAACAAGAAGGTAAATTCAGTTTGGAATTTACATTGCCTTCAAGCTATATTTTTGAAAAGTATAAGAATCAATCCTTCTTTTTCTTCTTTCCTTTCTCCCTCCCTCCTTCTTTCATTTCCTCTCTCCCTCCCTCCCTCTCCTTCTCCTTCCTCCTCCCTCTATCTCTGCTTCCCTCCCTCCCTCTCTTTCTTCCTTCCATCCTTGCTTCTTTTTTTCCATTCCTCCCTTCCTTCCCTTTCTCCCTCCTTCCCCCCTCCCTCCCTCTTTTCTTCCTTCCTTCCTTCCTTCCTACTTTCCTTCCTTCCTTCCTTCCTTTCCTCCCTCTCTCCCTCTTATCCCTCCCACAATTTTAGAGCATTGACCAGGAACCATACTAAGTACTGGGGACATGGGGTTGAATGATACAGACACTACTAGCTCTCACTTCATAGAATACACATCTAGTGAACATGTTAGACATTACATTCAACAAATAATTCAACTTCATATGTGATTAATGAATTTAAATCGTGATTTAAGTACCAAGGAGAGGAATGACCCATCAACATACATCAAGCACAGACACTTGCATGTTATGGCCTCCAGTCCGTACACTCTGAAGAAGTTGCTAATATTAACCCATTACATTGCTCCAGAAACAGGCAGAGAGAGGTTACACACAGCTAGTCTGTGGTGGGGCCGTGGTGTGACCCCTGCACACTGAGATGTCAAATCTCCAGCTTATAGGAGCACATCACGGCTCTGCCTTGGTCTCACAGGAGCATTGGAAAGACTTTCCAAGGAGGTAGTATCTCCAATGGTGCACACATAAGAGATTCACTTCTCCTCCTCCATCTTCTTCTTTTGCACAGTGCTAATGGAAAAGTAAGTCTGTGGATTTCTCTGCATTCCTAGAGTTTTGTCCAGACTCTCTCCTTTCAAATGGATTTTTAGTCTGTGCTTTTTGTCTTTCATCATGAGCTCACCTATAGCCTCCTTCAAAAGCCTTCACTTCAGAGTATGAAGGCACAGGCATTCTCCTTCCCCTCCAAGAGTTTGCATTATGGCTTTCCAGCTTCATGGTATTTGGGATGATTAATCACTTTTAAATATGAAAAAAATTAACATGTCTGAAGCATTCTTCTCCACTGTCAAACGTTTTGCTTTAACATAGGTCCAGAATGTCTCCCTTTCCCAGTGATTCCAAAGCAATACATTTTCTGTTGAAAATTCAACTGCAGAAATCCCATCCAGAAGCCCCAAGCAATATATCTTAACATCTTAATTTCATTTAGAAGGAATGCAGTGATTGATCATTTATCATTCTGAGATTGAGTGAACTATCTGGAGGATTCCAATCTATTGCTTCTATGCAACTGATGGGATATTCACATGTCTTCTGGCTGCATGAGGGCTTTGGGGTCCAAATTGTCTTTGAAGGAGTGGGATGCTAAAAAGATTATCGAGGGAGGGTCTGCCTTTACCAGCACGGTATAACTCCAAGGCCTGACTTGCTCCAAATCAGAGCCTCCCCCCAGTGATGACCAGGATGTCTGCTGCTGAGGGGCTCTGATTCTCCATTGCTGCACATGGAGTTTTGCCTGCCTGCCCATATCCTTTCACAGGTTACCTGAAAAGGCCTGGATAAACCTTGTTATGAACTCTACTCACACTGGTGGGACCTGACTTCTCATCCATGAGATTTCTACTTAACCTAAAGCTGTTTCGTCAAAAAGGACTTTTTACTGTAATATCGACAAAATGGCACCTCCCTGGGACATCTGGGCCAGGCAAGGGTCATCGTAGCTGCCATTTTGGTTTCCACATAGGACATCATTATAATCTCTTTTTGTTGAGTAGGGTTGCTTGGTCAGCAGCAAATTGGCCAGAATGCTACAGACTAAGATTCTTGGTGTTCCTACGGCACCACGGACCTTGTATTACATGTGTGGGTGGGAACAAGCAATAAAAACATGGTCCTTAGTTCAAGTATGTGTTCCATAATGGTAGATCCCAACTGAGTACCTACTTTGTGTTATACATAGTTAGGTTTTAAGAAACACACACGGAACAAGATGCCTCCAAACACTGTAATCCATCTCTGCAAACACGCACATGCAGTTTTCTCAGGAAGCCCACTGACCAGCGAACCACCTTCAAGGGACACAATGACATCCCCTCCCAAGAATGAGGAGTTTGAGAAAAGCAGAGGTTATTTCTGAGGGAATCTATGGCCAGTCACATTTGCACTGTGCTAAAAAGCAGACATGCTCTCTGGTTTGAATTTGCATTTAAATTCCATGCCAAAGTCTGTACTTGTAGGTCTGAATGTGCCATCTCCAGCTTCTGCATAGGGATATAAGTGAACTCAGTAATCACTGGGAATGACGGGCTCTACATGTAATTGAAAGAGAGTAACAATGGGCCCCTCAGGTGGACCCATTCTCTCATCTGTTAGGAGGCTTCTGGCTATCACAAACGTTTCCAACTTAGATGTGCAGGTGCTCCGAGAAGGAAAGTTAGATGGTGCTTTTGTTGCTGGTCACTTTGAAGATTAAAGAGGAGAAAACACAATTTCATGATACATGAACTGGCTGGAAGTTTCCCTATTAAATCCAACGTCCTGGCAGGCAGGGGGGCTACTTTAACTCTTCCAAGACAGGCCTGGTATCCAGGATTGAGGACTAGGAAATGCCATGGAGAAGAAATGGACCAGAGATCAAGGAACTGGTGCACGACAAAGTGGACACCCTAGGCACGACATTGGTGCTGGGGCACCTTTGGAGTCACTTTCAAAGCCCAATTTGGCAGGATCCTAAATCCTCTAGCAGTCCCCATGTGACCCAGGATATACCTGAGGCCTCGGCTTTCCTGCAGATGAATTCCTTAGGGTCCAGCCCCACTGGGTGTTGCAAACCCCTGCAAAAGCATGTGAAATTCCTGAGTGGCAGTGCCAATCTATGAATACGGATTCCTATTACAGGAGAAGGCACAGAGCTGTGTTCCCTTTCAGGGCTTTGGAAACACACAGTTCCCTCTGCCTGGAGCACTTTCCCCATCATCCTTTAACTGGCTGCCTTCTGCTTATTCTTAGATGTCGGCTGAAATGCCACTTCTTCAGATGGGCAATCCCTGACTATTGTTCCTCTTCAAATCCCCTTGCCAAACATTCCCTTAGCACTGCCTCCCACCTTTCCCCCCACATGCTCCTGCTTTTAAACTAGTTGGCATCATGCATTTGTGTTAGTATTTGGTTAATGTCTGATTGCAGCCTCGAATGCCTTCACAGGAACAGGTTGTGTATAACTTGCTCACTGCATTATTTCTCACATGCCTGTTGCATAGTGGGTGCCCAATAAATATTTAAGTGGATTAGGGGGACAGGTGAACCCACTGATAACAAACATTTATCAAATGCTTACTACATGCCAGGAATAGTCCAAAATGCTCTATAGCAGTGATTTTCCACTTTGGCACTATTGATATTTTGGACTGCATGGTTATTTGCGGTGGGGGCTATCTTGTGCTTTGCAAAGGAGACTTAGCAGCCTCCCTCACCTCTACCTACTACATGCCAGAAGAACACCCCCTCCCCAAGTCACGACAATCAAAAATGTCTCCAGACATTGCCAAAAGCCTTCTGGGAGAGGGACGCCACCCCACATTCCCTGTTGAGGACCACTGATGTGCACATATTATTAATACATTTAATCTCCACAATCACCCGATGAACTGGACACTATTATTTTCCTCCTGTTAGAGTTAAGAAAACTGTGGGCCAGCGTGGTTAAGGAACCTTCCCAAAGTCACCTCACTAGTAGAAGCGGAACCCGGTCAGCGGCAGTCTGGTTTCTCCATTTGAAGAGTTGTTGGGGTGAGAAAGGATTGGCCCAAGGTCACATGGAAAGAGGTGGCCAAAGTAGGACTGGGATCTGGCCTCGCTTCCCTTCACCCTATGAGCTTTCTGGCCATTGCCCTGGGCTGCATTTTCAAACTGTCTGAACCTAGGGCCCTTCATGAGGACTGGGCTGGGTTTCTGGAAGAACTGCTTATAGATTGAAAGCAACTGCATATCTTCTTTTCACTGACTGCATCTCTTTCTCTGAATCAGTGGCCAGTGCTGCCCTGACCCTCCGGGAGCAAGGCTATTAGAAAGCAGTAAGGTGAGGTCAAGGGCATCTCACTCCTAGGCATAGGGAAGGCTGGCTGAAGTGTAATAGGGAAGCTGGGACACATTCCCATGTCTCCCTACATCTCGCCATCGTGGGGAGCAAGCACCAGCCTGCAGTTCAGCCAACGGGGTGGCAGTCCAAGTTCGGGCAACGTCTAACTTTCTGCACCTGCTCAAGCGAGCCCATTCACGGATCCTCAGTCTCAGGTAAAGATGGTTGGGAAGGATGACACTGCCCACCTCAGAGGATTACCTTGAGAAAAGAACGAACAGGAGCGCTGCACAGTGAACCACCCATCACTTCCTCCCCTTTCTAGTTTGGGTGACCTCAGGTAAACCATTTAACCTCTCGGAGCCTCAGGGTTTTGCTTTGTTTTGCTTTTAATCTACAAAGTAAAGATAACAATTCTAACCTCTCCAGGTCGCTGAAAAGATCAAATAAAATGAGCTCTGCCTATAAAGCTCCTAGACCAGTGCCTGACATATAATAGGTCGTTCAATTACCGGTAGTTCCCATTACTGCCCTCTGTATACTAGCCCATATAGAAAGAGATCTGGGCATCTGGACTAGCTTGATCCTGTGTGTGGAAGCCCCAGCCTGGGCTGTTCGAGGCCTAGGTTCTTCAGGGCCTGGTCATTTTCATGAAAGGAAGTATGCAGAGCAAAGAGGGAGCACATCACAGGGGCCTGGAAGAACGGAGGCAGAAGGAACCCACGCTTTCCCCTAAACTGCAAATTCCATGCGGCTGACCTGGGGCAACTCGGGCAGACAGCCATATTGGCACCTTCACCCTCTCTCTTTGGGCCCTTCCTGTTGGCACAGCCCACTCGCTTTACAAAGCTTCAGTAGGGGTTTTTCACGGCTCCAGCTGTTAGATAAACTTTCAAGGATATTTCTGTGGCAGGTACAAACCTGGACAGGAAGCCTCAGGAAGAAATCCTAAATTAATTATATGTCAACATTTAAGCCACAAGAAGGAGCAGTTGTCATAAATTTTGGGGAGGTTAGAATCCAATTTTCGTTGTAAATGCGAGCGAGCTCACTGACTCACTTGTGAACGGGTGCCAGCAAAATGATATATTTTACATTCTTTCACAGCTTGTTTTGGCAAAACACAATGAAAAAAAGGGGGGGTGGGATTACAGTTTTTATTCTTTAGTGGGCCAAAATGTTCAATCATGCAAAAGAGCTACACCACACATGTGCCAAAGCCGAAGACATTAGCTCAGTTTACCCGCATTTCCTGTTGCCATCCACCTTTACTGAGAAAGGAAGTGGGGATGAAAACTCAAAAGAACTACAGTCCCCTTCAGCACATCCAAGGCTGGACATTCCCAACAAGAAATCCAGACTGCCTCAGGAACCGCCCTCTTGGTTCATCGTCAGCCCAGACTGAACCCTGGCATAATAGCAGTCTCTGTGAAACACCCTTTCTCCAATGATTTTTTTTCTTTTCTTTTCTTTCTTTCTTTTTTTTTTTTTTTAGGAGGGCACAGCTTACAATGGCCCATGAGGGGATCGAACCGGCAACCTCGGTGTTATTAGCACCACGCTGTAACCAACCGAGCTAACCGGCCACCCTGAAATACCCTTTCTCTAAGCACTGGTTCGAGGTTGAATTTGGTGACAGGTAGTCCTTGGCAGAAAGGCAGAAAAGTCTCCTCTCATTTTCACAAAACTAGGAAGGCAGCTGAGCTACTGTTATTATTTTTGCTTTCTGCTTACTTTCTCATTCTTTCATTCAATCAATTATTCAATTCAAGGAGCATTTATTTTTGCTGGCCAGGAGCTAGGACTGGGGATTTGACAAGGGTAAGATATGGACCCTGATCTTAAAGACTTGCAGCCAAGTCAAGGCCATAGAGCAGTAAAGAACATCTGTAATACAATGAGAAGTGGGAGCTAATGGGAGTGCGGGTGGGGAGGCAGGAGAGGGAGCCCAGGGGCACCCATACAGAGTCAGAGTCCAGGAGGGTCGGGGAGGGTCAGCAAAGGTTCTTCCAGGTTGAGAAGTGAGGAATAATAAGTAGGAGTTAGCCAGAGGAAGAGGGAAGAAAGGAGCTTTCTGAAGGGAGGAGCAGCGGACGTAGAGGTCTGAAATAGAGCCAGACCTAGGCCTACTCAGAGAGCTGCAAGCACGAAGGACCGCGAAATGCCGAATGGGAAATGGGAAACGGTCATGACAGGGCAGTGAGGAAAGCAAGGCCAAACCAAGCAGGACTCTGTGGCTACCCTGAGTAGGCTGGACGCCTCCCTGAGGGCAGCGGGATCCCACTGAAAGGGTGTGATCTGGCCCGATGTGTGACTTGGGAGGGTCCGTTTGGAGCAACGTGGAGGCTGGATACAGGCCACTGTTGAGGCTGTAGGGAGGTACATAACCTTTCCTCAAGGGACAAACAACCCGTGGGGTTGTCCCCTAAAAAGATGTGTTCGACTCCTAAACCCTAGTACCTGTGAATATGAGCTTCTTTGGAAATAGGGACTGTGCAGAAATACTCAAATCAAGACGAGGTTATACTGTATTAGGGTCGGCCTTAACCCAATGACTGGTGCCCTTGGAAGAAGAGGGAGATTAGGACACAGAGACACGGAGAACACACCCAGGGAGAATGCCATGTGACAACGGAGGCAGAGATCGGAGTGACACATCTACAGGTCCAGGAACACCAAGGATTACCAGAACCACTAGAAGCTAGGAAGAGGCAAAGGAGGGTCCTCCCCTAGAGACATCAAAGAGAGCACGGCCCTGCCAATGCCTTGAGTTTGGACTTCAAGGAATCAGAATGTGAGAGAATGAATTTCTGTAGCTTGAAGCCACCCAGTCTCTGATACTTTGTCACAGTGGCCCTAGCACACTAGTTAGGAGTCATGGTGGACTGCTGTATTAACACACCCAACGATACCAAACTCCACGCTGCCTGTTCACTGAGACTGAAAGGGTTCGTTGGGGGTAGGGTCATCTGAGATCCAAGATGCAGCTCCCCTTGTGACCTGCTTGAGCAACCAGTGCTTGGTAGCCCGACACGGGCCTCTCCCAGGGGTGGCCATCCGTGAGAGAGTTAGCACCAAACGTCAATATTTGTCCACAGGCCACAGTTGTGTTTGTGCGATGGAAGCCCCAACAGGTTTTTTATCACAGTGATTTCAATCGGTGTGGTCTTGAAGCCATGAAGTAACCTTGTCCTGAAGAAACCCCTGAAGATGAGCCAGGAGGGACAAAAGTCCCAAAGAGTAGCTCTGGCAGGCAGTGGCTCAGGAAGCATGAAGGGACTGGTCCCAGGGCCAGGGTCTTCAGGGGGCTTTGCAGACAATCACTGTACTTGTGCTGCTGGCGTGCTCGACTTCCTCGTGCAGCTCAGCTGAGACTCCTGGGCCCTCCGTTGGTGCTCATCAGCTGTTCCCAGCTGGAAGCGCTAATGGTATCCGCTTCCCAGGGACACTAGCTGACACAGCTGAGGGGAGTGAGGGCCAGCAGAAGCACACGTGTCCCCACACCTCCTGCTGGAGGAGGAGATGCTCTGCCAGCCAGGTTCTGCCTGAGTGGGGCTAGGTGTTCAGGAAGCATCAGCAGGGCCACCGAGTACCCTATGCAGAGCCTGGCACTGCGAGGTTCTTAGTAAATGAGCAAGTAAATGAATGAACACCATGGGCTTTTTAATCCAAATGAATTTGAATTCCATCCTGGCCTGACTCATGGTTAGCTGTGCAACCCTGAACAAGAAATTGCACTTTTATGGGCCTTAACTGCCTCGTCTGTAAGATGGAGATACTGACAATATAGAGGTGCTGAGATGATTAGATGAGATCAGACATCTAAGTGCTCAGTGGAGTGCCTCATGGAAATAAGGGCTCAATAGATATTAGCCATCACCATTACCATTATTTTTCTTCATGGATTCATGTGCCGACGTAACAGAAGTGTTAATATATGCCAGTTCTGGACTCTGAGGGAGGGGTTGCGGAAGAGAAGAGAGGGTAGAAAAATCTTCATAAGAATTCAGTTTGCAAACTCCTTCTACTGCCCTGATTGCTACTGGCTGTCATGACAACTCTATGACATGGGTCAAGGATTGTCATCTCTACTTCTAACAAGAGAATCTGAAGTTCACAGCAATTAAGTAACTCAGGCAAAAGTTTCCTAGTGATAAGTGGCAGAACAAGCCTCAAACCCAGAAGGTTTCCACCATATCACGACAGAGCATAGAGGCACTCCACGACTCTTCCCTGAATGAATGAATGAGAAATCCAATTTCCAAACGATCTTCAGGAATAGGTGGGGAAATAAGGGTTGAGAAAGATAAGATGGAAGCATCTGGAGACCTGCCTGGGTACCACTTCTTGTGTAGGTTTGAGCAAGTCACATCCTCTTCTCTGACCTCTATCCCTAAATTTTGTAGTTCTCAAACCCCATAAGTGGGTAATAACGAGGAATCAGAAGTACTGACTAGCAGTCATTTAATTTCCTGAGCCTCAGTTTCTCCATCTGTCCACTGGAGTTGATAACACCCCCAACAGGCTTGCTCTGAGGTTCAGAGGTGATATGCACACGGAAAGGCTGTGCTCTGCAAACAGCACTGATGTTAAAAAGGATGAACCAAAATATGATGGCAGATTGGAAAAGAGAACCGGAAGGAAGTGGCCCAAGATAAAAACTCATTAATATTAATCAACAGGTTCTTTCAGAACAACAAAGCAATGAAACAATAATTTTAGAGAAACAAAACCCAGCCTAGGGAAAGTCTGCCAGAGGGAACGGAAATGGAGGCACAACCAAGTGGCCCTTGGCTTACCTATCTGGAAAACACGAGATAAAAAAGATTCTTTGTAAACCAATATTTGTAAAAGCCCCACTGGACTTTTTTGCCGGTACAGACTGCCTATTATCCTGGCAAAGGATGAAAACAAGTGAATTCTTATTTAACACAAGCATGAAGCAAATTCAGGTAAACACTATAACATCATCACGAGCTACCTTATTGAACACCTACTATGTGCTGGCACCGTTCAAGAAGTGTGCAGAGATACCATATTTACTACACTTTTCTAGCACTCTTACAAGGCAGGCACAATAGTCAACCACACATACATTCCTATGTTTTCATAAGTTTATTTGTTGCATGCCCATTATGTGATAGCTATGGTAAGGTTTGGTACAGATACGATGAAGAACAAGGGCTAGCCTCTTTCTGTAAGTCAAGGTTCCTCAATGTCAGCACTTGGGACTTTTGGGGCCAATACTTCTTTGTTTGATAATTCTTTGTCCTGGGGAGAATGTCCTGTGAATCGTAGAAGGTTTAGCAGCATTGTTGGCCTGTACCCACATACATGCCAGTAGCAGCGTAGTTTGACAACCAAAATGGTTCCAGACCTGGCCAAATGTCCCGGGTAGGAAGAAACTGCTCCCAGTGGAGAACCACTGACTTAAGTAAAAAGATAAGGAACATGAAACTCAGAGAGGCCAAGTCGAGGGCTGCACAGCTAATAAGGTGTCATAGTCAAGGCAGAAGCCAGAGCTGACCTTTGACACGGAGTGACTTGTTTCTGCATGTTGAGATTCAGAGGTGGGAGTTGCCAGGCCAGAGCCACTGGGATCTTGTCTCGTTCACTCTCAGTGCATGTCCACCCTTCAACTTTACCTTGGCATTCTTCGGCTTTTTCTCTCCCTATCTGCCAAATCCCATCAGTCACAAACATCGAATTCTCAAAAGTTAGAGAAAACTCTAGGTAACCCACATGCTGAACCCAAGACATCCTTGAGTATTGCTAGGAACATAAGCCAATTCTCCATTTAGCCCCTGGGTGGCCCTTGGGAGCACAGTTCATGTTTTGACTCAAACCGTAACTCAGTGGGGGTGTACAGAAAATCTTAGAGGAAGGAGAATTGGGATTAAATATAGTCCCAAAATATACTTGAATTTTTAAACTTCAAAGTTGTTCTTCAGTTCCAAGAGTAGCCTAAACTTTGCAAAGGTTACTCTGCAAATATTAATATATGCAAGTTCAGAATTCCCTGGGCTAACGTCTGCCAGGATCTTCAGCTGACATTCATATCTAATTTATAATCACCTGGAAAAAGCGGGTTCCTTTTACAAGGAGCTCACATTACCCCTGGTCTGGCATTGTGCAGAGGAGAGACAGGTGCAATTTATGTGAATAATCACTGCAATCGGCCTCACTTAAAAAACAACCAGGGACTTATCTTCAGAGAGAGAAACTGCTGAGTCACACAGTCAACTATTGCTCTCCAAAATGTTTCCAAGGCCACCGGTTACTACTGACCAGACTCAGAGGACACGGCAGAAGGAATACAGCCATCTGTTGGGCTCTACGTTCCCTAGCCTGGGAGACGAAAGGTCTAGTTCCAACTTTATCACTAACTCATCATGTGTCTGGAACAAGACTTTTCACTGAGCCTCAATTTCCTCATCTGTAAATTAGGTCGTTGGACTAGATGAAAACAAAAGACTTACCTTGCGTTAACAGTCAATAATTTTCCAGAAGTGTTCTCTTCTCCACAGTAGTTGTGGCCTATAGCCTGGGTGTCCCTCAGGGGAAGGGAGTATGGAGATGATGACGCTGATAATAACATCTCATGGCAAACATTCCTTGAATGAATGACTCAGTGGATGAGTGTGCGAGTGGTTTCCTTGCAATTTAAGAAATGAACTGCTTCCGCCATCGTATTTGATCCCAAACCAAGGATAACTTACTCTGGGACATAAGGGATTTACAGGTTTCTGAAAACCATCGTGTGGACAAGGGGTTGGCAAGATAGTAAAGAGTCAGGGACTATATACTTTAGGCTTTGTGGGTCTAATGGTCTCTGTCACAACTACTCAATTCTACAATTGTGGCATGGAGGCAGCCATAGACAGTAAGTAAATGAATAGGTGTGGCTGTGATCCAATAAAACAAAAATAGGTGGCAGGCTGGGTTCGGCCATGGACTGTAGTCGGCTGGGCCCGTGTGTGTGGCCAAAGCATCTGACATGTGTCCTTTCCATCTGAATCAGCCCGTGGTGCTCTGGGACCGGAGAGCAGCAACCAATGCCTGAAATATCTGCAATAATGATAGCTCCCTCTCTCCCTCCACTCATCTTCCTGTAGTCAGAACCTACAAATATCTCTTTACGAGAGCCCAGTTTTCAGCCGAGGAGCAAAGATCTCCAAGATGACTGGCATCACAAGCCACACTGTCTCCCTGCATTTGGCTGGGGCCTCAAGAGCAGGGAAATGAGAGGGAAGGGAGGGATGGAAATGGAGCACCCACCCAAGCATGGGAACTTGGCTTATCTTCCCTAGAAAATCAAATCCAAGTGTTTAAAGAGTTACGATGCCCAATAATTGCAGGCAGCAGTTGGAGTTGGGGGTGGGCTTTGCTCCCACCAGAACACCTTTCCGGCTCACACATGAGGACAATTTGGATTCTAACAGGACTATGAAGGAATAGTTTGATCGTGAGGTCATCACATGGGGCTCCAGAGCCCAAATGACCTTTTGAAGTCTGCTCAGGGAACCTCGTTATGTTGCATTTCTGAGTCGATCTCTTCTCTGATTTTTTTCCAAGTCTCTTTGCCCCTGCATTCCTTTGACTAGATTTTTGCCTCGATAGAGAGGCACAGGCGAGGGGAGAGAACCAGGAGGAAAGACCTGATTATAAGTGAATAATCCACCCTGGGGGCCTTGGCCTGCTACTCCTCGGGCTGGGCTTGCTGGCAAGGATGTCTTTAAGGAGCAGTAATTCTCCAGAAGGCAAGACTCCCATTGCTTACCAACACAATTTGGAATGAATTGAAGCAACCCTCGAGTCACCAGCAGGAAGCCCTGCCAAAGCAAGCACAATGTTTCCCATCTTGTAAAGCAGTCATTGGGAGTAGCTTCTAGAGAAAGGAAGCCGATCCCTCCACATGACAAGCCACCCCTCCCTTGCCCCTTGAACATTAATGTGTTTGCTCAGCCCACTGTCTGCCCCTGATGTGCATTTGCGTCCCTGCTGCCATTTTTCATAGTAATGACTCTCGACTTCCTGCTAGCAGAATGTCAGAGCCCAGAGAGGTCCCCAGAGATTCTCGGTTCCCTTTAAAAATATGATAAAGGGTGGCTTGGCGTATAACCACATGCACAAATCACCGATACTCACAAGCTAGTCAGGAAAGGAGGTAATTCTCCCCCTGATTTCAACCTGCTGATGGGAACTCTCCACCAGGCCCAGACTTCTAGCTCAGTGATTGAAACCACTTCCCCTGCCAGGCTGCCTTTCTTAGAAAACTGGGCTTTCCCTGAGCCACCACTGGCAACAATCGGACACAATCTCCCTCTTCTCTCTTTCCAGCTTCAACATATTTGAAGAGTTTTAAAGCACAAAGCAAACCTGCGGGCCTCCTCTCACTTGTTTGAATGAGAGGCTTGGAAATTTCACAGTCATTAAACATGCTTGTAAAAAGACTGGCAAACAAAACCCAGGGAACTGTCCCCTAGGCGTTAGTCTTCCCACGCTAATACTCCGTGTCCAAGGCTGCTTCATACCAAGACTCCAAGGCTATTCCAGATCACTGCTTGAGCAACAGGGTCCCCAGCTTCCCCTCCAAAGGAGTTCCTCATCTTATTTGTGGTTTGAAGACAGTGTGGGCCGTTTCAAAGTAACGGACTTGGAGAAGCCCCCACAAGAATGGAAGGACCCAAGGGCTAATGTCTAGTCCTTCCTGGACCTGCGTCCTTGTTCCAGCTTCAACGTTAACACACAGGGTGACCTGGGCTAAATTGCTTCACTTTTCAATGCTTTTATTAGAGCCTCTCCAACTGTACAGGTCTCTCCCTCTGATCTAAGGACCTATACGAGGTCTGACAATGAAGTTCGCGAACTTGTTGCAATGATGTTGCTAAACTTTTTTGACGTAAGAGGGATTATTCATTATGAATTTGTACCAACTGGACAACAGTTAAAGTTTACCATTTGGAAGTGCTGAAAAAGCTGCGTGAAAAAGTTAGATGACCTGAACTTTCACCAACAATTCATGGCTTTTGCATCACGACAATGCACCAACTCACACAGCACTGTCTGTGAGAGAGTTTTTAGCCAGTAAACAAATAACTGTATTGGAACACCCTCCCTACTCACCTGATCTGGCCCCCAGTGACTTCTTTCTTTATTCAAAGATAAAGGAAATATTGAAAGGAAGACATTTTGATGACATTCAGAACATCAAGGGTAATACGACAACAGCTCTGATGGCCATTCCAGAAAAGAGTTCCAGAATTGCTTTGAAGGGTGGACTAAGCACTGGCATTGACGCGTAGTTTCCCAAAGGGAGTGCTTCGAAGGTGATAGTAGTGATATTCAGCAATGAGGTTTGCAGCACTTTTTCTAGGATGAGGTCACACACTTCATTGTCATACCTTCAGACAATATGATTACTTTCCCTTTATCATTACAAATATCACCAGCAATAGGGGCTCCTATTATGTGCTAGATATGAGCTAATGGGGGGTACAAAACTCAGTAAGACCCATCACTGCCCTCAACAAACAAGCGAAGATAGCTCTCTGTCTAATATCTCAAGTGTGTAATAATGATGACACTTACTGAGCACAAACCAGGTGCCAGTGTAGTTTCTATGGCTGTTTCTGTATATTAACTCATTGATTCTCCCAAGTCCCTTTTAACTCCTCTTATCTCAGTTTGATACATAACACCAAGGACCTAATAGGTCAAGACACAGGGTATTACGTGATGGAGCCAAGAACAAACTCAGTCTGACTGTAGGTCCTTCTCAAGTTGCACTTCCAACTCAAGGACAGAAAGGTTGCATGGGGTGCCTTTCTCACTTATGCTGGGCTCTCAGTTAATCAGTTCACCTTTTCATTTATTCTAAAACATTTTAATAACCCCCTCACAGGAGCCTGACCCAATGCTAGGTGTTGCGATTATGGCAGCAACTGACAAAAACAGGGTTCCTGTTCTCACAGGGATCACAGTAGAACCCCCGGCCCCACTCCCACAACCTAAAACCCTTCAGTGGTGAAGACTCTTTGTTCCTAGAACCCTGGGAATGAGTCAGAAAATGTCTTCCTGGCTGACAAGGCTGGCTGAACTGCAAAGATGGGGGGAGTTGGCACTGAGAGGAGCTAAGCGTACGGCCCCGTTTTCCCAAAGTACATTTCTCACCTAACGGGGGAATCTCCTTCGTCAGCAGATATGTCCATTAGGGGAAGAAGTGAAGTCTGGCAGGGGAGTCACAGATACAAGTGGCCTAGCTGAGACAGAGGCCTCTTGGGCATGGAGGCTAAGTCCAAGAAGCTGTTTCATTGATTCTGGAGGAGAGAGTGAGAGCGGCGTGGCAGAGGGCGAAGCATGTGACTAGAGAGTCTAACCAGGGCTCGGGACTCTTCAAATGGTCCTTCATCTCCATCCCCCCTCTATGTCTTCACCAATAATGGCAATATCCATATTAATCGTATTAGGAACCACCATTTGTCAAGTGCCTTGTGCCAGGCGTTGGGCTGAGCCCACGCTGTGTATTTTGGCCTTTAATCTTCACCATCACCCATATGGTGGGTAATCATATTCCCATCTCACTCTCTGTATGTCTGGCATCTCACACCAGAGGAGGCAATGGGACCAAAGAGGAGAAAATTGAAAAGAAGAGAAAATGAGACGTGCTAAGATCAGAAATTGGTGGGGTCAGGGGAGGAGAGAGGAGACCCACAGGCCATTTATACCATTTGGGCTGGTATGTGGACATCAGGATTATAGCTAACAAAACAGCAAAGTGTGTGCAGCTCCTGGGGGGAGGTGACTAAGAGACATTCTCAGGACTTCTCCATGCTGACCCCCTGACTCACATACCCACACTTCCTCCAGGACAGCTCTTCACATTCCTCTATGTTTTGAGGTTCTTTATACAATTTCCTATGAACTAAACCTTCTGTATCATCTTGATGATATAGAGAAAGTGAAGCCCTGAGAGAAGCAGGTCCACCGAGCGGGTGTCTGGTGGTACAGTGAGCTGGTCAAGAAAGTGGCCTCTACAATCAGAGGTGTCGGGTTTGAACCCCAGCCCTGCCACTGACTGGCCAGGTGCATTGGACAAATGAAATCATTTTACAAAGCCCAGTTTCCTTTGCTGTAAAAGGATAAGAGGAACCCCTCACTGGATGGATGGAAGGATTTGCTGATAATACGTACTAAAGAACTTATCACACAGCCTAGCACGAAGCAGTAACTCAATAAACGGTAGCAAGGATTACTTTTAGTCTCAAATTCCCACTCTTATTCTAGATGTCCGGCTACAATCTGAAATTAGTACCCATCAATGACATGAGGTTCCCCAGTCATTTCAGAACCAGGACCCCATGGCTTTGGAGAGAAAACAGTTAAGCATCAGGATTAGTGGAAGACATAGGAGAGAAGTGGTGTCCCCAAGGAATCCAGTGACTAGCATCTGAAACAGACATGTGGCTGTACCTCACTCCCGGTGCATGTAGAATGTAATATTTCATCCTGTGTGATGACACCAGCATGTTAGGTCAGTGGCTCGGAGCTTCATTTCCTAACCAGGTTTCCGAGTGGGGTCGACACACATTCCCACTCATCTTGCTTGACTTGTTATTTCACCAGGTCCTCCTTCCAAATGATAGGGGAAATATCCCCTGGAATATCAGAAAACAGGAAACTACTTTACAGAAACAAATGGGCACCTTAAGCCAAAGTGCCAGAATTCTACTACATCTTGCCTTCTAATTTCAATGACAGCCAAGAGTGTGTGTGAGCGTGTGCAGACCCAGGAATATTAATTTTAGAAAGAAAAGCCAGGATCAGAGGGAGGATAAAGTGGGAGTCTATCCTAAGCCACAACTGAGGAGTGACACTGCAGCTACAGTTTTACACCCAAGACACAACATTTGGGGAAACTGAGGGTCTGGTGACTGGTGTGAGCCACAGGTAGCAAAGGACAGTGGAAAAGGAGGGGCTAAAACAGCTGCAAGGCTCCTGCATATGAAGGGGCTGTCTATACCCTCTCCAGCCCCATAACCTGCGAAAGGGGGTGGGACCAACTCCCCCATCCCATATCCTCCTCCCCCCTTGTTATCAAAACAAAACAATACAAAACAACAGTAGTTTCAAGTCCCAAATTCCAATCCATTGTCCCCAGGGTGGCCAGAGTGGGCTTACTAAAACATAAAAGCTCTGAAGCACCCTCTGCCCACCTTGTGTAAGACCCTTCAGGAGCTCCCCATTGTTCGAAGGAGAAAAACATAAGGCAAATTCACCTTTTCCAGCTTCTTTCATGTCCCAGCTGCCTCCACTCTCTAACCTACTGTTTCCCCCAAAATAAGACCTCACCGGAAAATAAGCCCTTGCATGATTTTTCAGGATGACATCCCCTCCCTGAACATAAGCCTGAATGTGTCTTAAAATTAAAATAATTAATATAAGACCTTGTCTTATTTTCAGGGAAACATGGTAGCTCTCGCCTTTCCTTGTCACCTGACAAACCTTACAGATCTCAGGTGAGCAGCTTCTCCTCCAGGTAGTCTGCCCTGAGTCACTACTCTGAGTCAGATGACCCTCACCTTTACTACTAAGGCCTCCACACCCACGCACAAATTCCTGGCACTTCCCACAAGTCTCTGTCTGGCCTTCCCCACTCCATGCGTGCCTCTTGGGGACGGAGACCCTTTCTACACAGTCCACTGCTGTGCCCCAGCACTGTGCCCAAGGCACAGCACGTGCCCAGTAAATATTTGTTGATCCACTCAGCTGACACGATGTAGGGCCTGGGATAAGGTCTTACAGAATCCAGATTTATCAGTCTCTGTTTAAGGAGGTGAAATCATAAATCAACATATTGTGAAATAAATCTAAAAATTGAAACTTAAAGAATTTTGTAGCAATGCAGCTGAACTTCTCGCCTCCCATGGAGGGGCCACACAAAACATAGGAGGGTAGGCAATGGCTGGAGTTGGGGGGAACCCCCTACTCTGACTCAGTTATCAAGAGACACTGCTGGAGGTGGGAGCAGGCCCTAGATTGCTTTTGGTAGCATGCTGATGGCCTCCCTGCCCCCTCTGCCCAATGCCTCAACCCTATACTGGAAGGGACTGTGAAACCTCAAGCTTTTGCCTTGAAATTAGAGGCATGTAAACCTGAAGCTTAAGAACTTTTTGCCACATGTAATTATTGACCTGAGACATCAGTCACCTTAAAAAATTCTATGCTGACAGAGGGCAAAAGAAAAGCGTCTAGAATATCAAAAGGTAAAAGGTCCAGATTAAAAAGGGAGATGCTAGGAGGGCTTTTCCCAAGTTGTAGCCTTTAATTGGCTCCAGTCTCTGCCGAGCACCTTGGACTCCTTTGTCAGCCTGCTAGGAGGTGGGATGGGCTCCACTGACAGGAGAACTCACTGCAGACCAGTGCAGCCAGCAGCCAGTTTCCCGACAAATCTCCCCTCACCGCCACACTGGGTGCCACAAGCAATCAATGTCTGGAATGACAAGTCTGCTGAAAGAACAGTCTTCAAAGCTGGGACAGGTTTAGAGCTTAGAGGTGGAGGACGGTTCCCCCTCTGAAGTGACAGACTCCAGAAAAGCCTCTAGAATATCAAAGGGTGAAATGCCAGGCCTGAGACTTGACAAAGCCTGGGCCATTGGGAGGCCTGCCTGCTGGTGTTTTTAATTCAAAGGTCAGTTGAGCAAATTTCATAGTCAGCTCATTCCTTCAGGTCCTAGCTTACCAATCTGTGAAGTGGTTCTAGAAAACTATCAGTGTCTCTGCCTTCCCACTCCCATTGTAGAGCAGAGGCATGTTTTTAAATAAAACAAGGACCTTTCTCACGAAGACTGAATGTGTAGTTTGGGTAAGCCTCCTATACAGTGCGAATGCAGTTTTGCACTGTTTCAGCTATAAAGAAATCACAGGCTGCCTTGAAAGGGAATGAAAAAGATAAACCAGAGTAATTTTCACAGAAAGCCTTAGAAACCAAAGTCCTGCTTATTCTGCATAGAAAACTCAGGTAACAGGGACACATATTTCAACAGCTTTTTTGTTGTTGTTGCTATATTTCATTAGCATTTTACTTTTCTGCAAAGAAGTCCAAAAATGAACCAATGGGCTTTTGAACCACAAGTGAAGGCTGTACCCATTAGTCTATCAGAAACCTGATTTCCCTCTCCTCCCAAATTGTGGACGAGCCCCAACACCTTCCGTATGTCTCTCTGGTAGGCAAGTGGGAGGCAGTAGGGAGGAAACGCTCTGTATGATCCACCTGTCAAATCCTTTGAGTTCATTTAGGATAAAAACTGGTATCAAAAGGAATGTCACGCAGAGAAATCTAAATTAAAATTAATTTAACTAACAACAAACTAATTAAAATCTGTTTGTTGGCTATAGACAGACCATCGTCTCTTTCTCTTTGGGTTTCTGTCCCTAGCTTTTTCTTTTTCTCTGAGTTCCCTATCAACCCGTGGGACTTTGGTGGGCAAAACCCTGCTCTCCTCTGGTTGCTGGGCTGTGCTTATTAAATGTGGATGAATGTCAATGTCACCCAGCTCATTAATAATTGATTTCCAGCCCTGTCTCTATTTGCAGAGCAGAAGCCACTTACAGAGTCTATTATTCCAACTCTGGGTGTGGGTCATGGGGCCAAAGAGGTTCCACCAGGGGTAACCTTTGTTGACAGCAATCACCATGGCAACCCCACACAGCTCCAGCCTCAGCGCAGATGCCCAAGATGATGGGGAGTCCTGCCTTGCCCTGTGGACTGGGCTGCAGTTTGCTGAGCTAAATAGCTATATTTGTGAGCAACACTGCTGGCAAAATGGGATTTTTCCGTTTTAATTTTTGGTCTTTGTCAAATAGCATGGCATTCTTTAAAGAAACGTTTTTGGAAACCTGCACAGAAAAGGGCATTTTCAGATTTAAAAAAAAACACACAAAACGCTGTTTTTCTTTCTATCTCCTCAGGGAACAAATAAAGACAAAGTAATTCCCGCTCTGACTGCTTTTAGGTCATTTTAAGTCAATGAAACCTATATAATCCCGGAATAACCGATTGTTTCTTTTCCACCCCGACCAAAGGCTGCAAGCTTAGACGGGAAGAATTACTGTTTTGCTTTTAACCACCTATTAATATTTTGTCCTACCAGCCACGCTTCCTCTATCCCTCTACCCCTTCTTTGAAGATTTCCCCCACTAAATTAATGTTTAACAATTAAATGAAGCCAACGGAGAGTTTTGAAAGATCCACACAATTACGGATTGGGTGGGCGTGCAAAGCCTTTAATTTAAGTGGGAAACGTTTCCCAAATTATGGCCTGAGACCTCACAGCTAATTACATAATTTTCTGCATCTGAAAAAACATAAGCTGAGAAAACGCAAACAGAATCACACTGATAATGAGAGAGAAAAACCTGGAAGTGGGTCCATCTATTATTTTAGAAAACAGAGCTACTAGACATACCCAGGAAGCGTGTACAAAAGAAGCACAGTGCTGGATCGGACGCCACAGAGTTTGACACATCCTCTGTCCCATGTTTGTCAAGTTGAGGCAAGACACTGGATTTCAAAAGGCCATCGTGGCCACATATGTTTGAGAAGTAGTGTATATTTCATCTGTGCTTGGAGATTTTCCAAGGCACATTTTCATATTTAAGGCTCTGCTAAGCCCTGAAATGAAACAACTTATTTAATTTTATTTAATCCAGAACTGGCAGAATTTATGTGATTTTAAAAAGAACACTCATTTAAGTAGTGTTTAGTGAGATAAAGATAATTAAAAGTATTTACTTTAAATAAATAATACTGATGTAATACATCCATGGGGAGTTGGGGTTTTTTTTTTGTTTTGTTTTGTTTTGTTTGTGTTTGTTTTTTAGTAAACATTTTATGGTTCTGTGGAACCTGTATTTCTCAGAATACACTTTTGGAAATGCTGATGGAATCCCATACCTTATAAACAAGGACACTGAGTCCCAGAAACAGGAAAGGATTTGGTCAAGGTCCCGAGGGCATCTTGGGGGCTTTGGAGGAAGACAGTGGTGGATGACTGCCTTCCCAGACCAATGCCCTGTGGATTAGATCTCAATGATGCCCTACCTGAGAGGTGAGAACACCGCATTGAGACATAGATTGGATGGTCTTCAAGTTCACGATCAGGATAAGTCAACGTGCCTGTCTGTGACATCTTTAAAAGACTGCTTTTTAAGAGAGAAGGAAGAATGCACTGGGGGAATTGGGGTGATGTGAACCTTGGAGACTGGGGTGTCACTTATCAGAGGAGGTGCCCACTGAGCATTCATGTAAATCACATCACATTTTCTTCTTCCACTCTGGCTGATGATAGCTTGGTGCAGTAGGAATGTTCCAGACAGAGAGCTAGGGGACTAGGCTGGTGCTTTTTAAGACTGATCCTTTCTACAAAATATGGAAGCTGAGGTGGCTGGGTGGGTTGGGATAAGAGGTAGCCTATTTTCACTCGGGAGGAGAAAATATAAGAGTTAATGAAAGCTTGGCCACTGACTAGCTCAGGACATGCCTTCTTATCTGAGGTCTTACATTCCCCATCTGAAAAACAAGGGAGGTAAACCCCAGTATCTTGAAGGTGCCTCCAAGCTTTAACATTCTTTACCCTACTCTCCTGGGAGCAACACTCAAAGGCACTTTCACACAAAGACTGTACCGTGAATAGCTGCTTTTAAAGTCAAAATCTTCTTCTCTGGGAAAGAATCGTCTTTGTTCCTTTAAAGAGCAAGGTCAGTTCAGACCAGCACCCCACAGACCAAATGCTTATGCAAAGTTTATGCAGTTTCTGGGAGGCACCTAGGGCTGTCCTGTAAGGATTGGCAGTTCCTTACTCGCCAGGGACTGTGAGAACTTCAGATAACAGCTTCTCTTGTAGTCTGGCTCCCACTCCCTATGAAAAAAGCAAGGAGTGCAGAACCCAACAAATATGTATATCATATATATACATTCACATATATTTATAGATATGTATATGTTCACACATGCACACACACACGGAAAAAAAAAACAATATATATAACGTTTTCTTTGGAAGAGAATTTCAGAAACTCAGATAAGTCAGGTCCCAAGTTTGGGTTCAGCTCAGGTCTTCTTCCTGATCAAAAGTCCCCATTCCTGAAATGCTATCTGAGAGAAAACAACTTCATTCAGGACATCAAGCCGTGAAGTCATCAACTTTTGAAAAATATCAACCTCCCAGACCACCATCTGTTATGCAAGAGCTACATGCAATGTACAAGGTTGCTAATTTTTTTGGCAAGAACTTCAAATTCCATGCTTTTAAAAATTAAGATGACAAACAACTTACTTTTACAAAGACCTTAAGCTAGCCAAAAACAGTCCGGCTCCCCCTCAGGTCCTAGCAAAACCACAGCTTTGACAAGAGGTCAGGTTGTCGAGTCAGGCCAGGTGCTTGCTGGGGTTGCGCCCAGCATCCTCGCGGAAAAGAGCCCTGGTGGTGGAGGTGGGCAGGGGGATTTAGTCCTAGAGGACACGTTATTGACTTTGCATTGTGAATAAATGGTAGGAATGGTCATCCTCATTCTTGGCTCTTATCTGGCTTGTGTATCTGATTATCTCTGGTAAGGAACATTCACAGGACAGTTTAATGATTCATCAAGAGGAGCTTGCACAATCTTTATGGTGCCTGCTCCAACATAAAAATTGGCCATTTCTCGGCACACACCACAGACAGAATGCAAAAATTGTGCAGCTAAATATCTATACAAAATGAGTTGTCTTGAAAGCCAGACAAGGACTGTCATTTGATTCCAGACAATAATCCAAACAGGAATGTTTTTGCCCTGGTTAGTTTCACAAACATCGAAAATGGACCAGTGCTGGTGTGCCAAATCAATGTTATGTGAATCGATTCAGTCCAAAACACACCAAGTCGAGCAGATAGACTTGAAAGAGTTTTAAGGGCTTCCTCAATTTTCATACCAGGCTACCCTTTATTGAGCACTTATTACTTTCCAGCCACTGTGAAAAGCGATGGCATATACCATCTTTAATCCTCACAGCAATCATGTACAGTCAATATTTGAAAACCCATTTCACAGCTGAGGAAACTGAGAGTCAGAAAACCTAAGAATTTATCCAAGATCATAGGACTTGCATATTGTGAAGCCAGGCTTTGAATCCAAGTTTGCAAAGCTAGGTTCTTTCCCCTGCATCATGCAGAAAATGTCAATTCTGGTTTTTTTCAGTATGGCTAAACAGTGGTCACCACTCTCTTTGCCCCTTTACCCTTAAAATCTAAGATTATGGAAGATTGTCTCATTACCCAAGATGGCAAATAATGTCTCATCTAGAGTGCTAATTGAGATGAGCTGGCCCTGGCTGCCTGGAGGTCTCTATTTACCAAGGTTCAGCGAAAAGACTGCTGGGAAGTATCGGTGATACCAGCCCTGGGAGAGGAGAGTAGTGGCATTTGTATTCCATTTCCTCACTTTTGACTAGAGGATACTATCAGGACCCAAATTTCCTCTCTCTCTCTCTCAAAAAAGCGACACCCAATGACTCCATGACACATGCCACCAAATTTTACTTCCTTGGAGACTTACCCTAGCAGTGAAATAGCCAAGAACAGAAAAAAAAGAAGATGGTGTAGATCTCCTTTCACGGAAAAATGAAGAGCCCTGAGTGTCCCCCAGATAGTTTCCTCTTTTGCCCCTTCTCATTGACAACAGATCTGGGCCACATATTTGACCCAAATTTTTGTTGACTTTAAGATGACCCACAGCTTGCCTAACAACAGATCAGCTATCTCTTGTCTGACACCAAAAAGAATGTTCAAAGACTTCTCCGAGTTTTCTAATGGATTCCACTGTGGCCAGCACTTATCTTCCTTTTGCATCCTAATTCCATTGAGAAAGGCATCTGGTCTTCTACACAATCACATGTACTGTGTTTCCCCGAAAATAAGACCTACCACATCAGCCAGACGGATGCATTTAGTACATTATGATGATGTTCCAGAAGAAGATGACATGACTGTATTTGAATAAATGTAGGTTGTTGCACATGAAAAAATAAGACATCCCCTGAAAATATGCCCCTAATATGTCTTTTGGAGCAAAAATTAATGTTCGACCCGGTCTTATTTTCGGGGAAATACAGTAGCCACTCTTGGCTTCTACCCCTTAGGGAAGGGAACGAACCCTCTACAGGGGTCCCTCCTGGGCTTTGGCCACTGGGGTGGTCTCCTAGGCACCATATCTGCTCAAAGCTTCTATATCCCCGGTATTCCTCTCAAGCTCTTCTCCTGGCCTGCCTTCCTGACTTCCTGTGCCTGCTGTGTTTAATCTGTCCTTCCATCTGTCCCTGAACTCCATCAGACCTCGGTTTCTGGGATGAATGGAGGAGCAAGGCTGAAAAAAACAACAAGGGCTGCTGAGGAGTTGTTTGGGAGGGAAACGACGGCAAAGGGCTGTCCACGCGTAAGCAGTCAAATATCTGAACTCAGAGGGAGAGCTGCAGGGAGACAGGGCTTAATCAGCCAGTAACATCGAGGGCCAGAGCTTAGACTAATAGGAAGAAATAAAAAAATGAGAATGTTTCGGCTGGACATCAAGAAAAACATCCTGATGAAAAGGGAAGGCTCCCACGTGGGGGATGTTCTCATAAAGATGAGTGAGTGGCCAGGTCACTGCTGTGCTCCCCCAACTCGGCTCCAGGGCTGTTATAAACAAGGCCTCCCTGCCTTGGACGGGTTGGAGGCTGGCTTCCTTCCAGGTTCCCTTCCCTTGGAGAAGACCACAGAGGTGGGGCATGTAGATGAGGCAGCATGTGGTCAGTTTGGGTTGTTTAAGAATCAAGGAGGCACTTAAGCTAACTCGGGGAAAATAGGAGTTTGGGGAAGGATTCTGCTGGCCCAGAGGATGTGGAGAAGTGTCAGGAACTGGGGCAGCACGAAACTCTTCTTTTCTACTTGTGTTGTCTCTGTGTGCCATTTGGTTCTCTCTGCTGACCCTCTTCTGGTTCCCTACGCTCTCTGCACTCCCATAACTCAGCTTGCAGGTCATAGTTGCCTTGGCCTCTCTTGCCTTGCAGCCTTATTATTTCTCACGTCTAGTCAACTCTCTCTCACCTCAATTCAGAGACCCAAGAACAAGAACCTGAATGGTGCATTTCATCAGTTCCTAGAAGGCCAGTTCACAGGTCACCATCTAGGCCATAAGGTTGGCCTTTATTGGGCCAGGTGCCCAATCTTTGTCCAGTCAGTGATGGCTGGGGCAGGACTGGGCAGTGGGGTCGACATGGCAGGAACTGTGGACAGGAAGTAGTTTCTTTAGAAAGTGCTGTGGGCCCCCTAGCTACAACCAGACCTGTCTGGGACTCTCCCTCTCCTCTCTTTCTAGCACATAACTTCCAGTCTTCCAAGCTCCATGTTTCAGCCTCCTCATTAGACTCAGAGCCCCTCTTGAGCTCCAAGTCCCTCCTGCTTAGGCTGGAGGTGCTCAGCAAATGGAAAAAAGACGCCCATCTCCCTCACACATCTGGCCCAGTGACTGGCTTCTGGGTTTATTGGGCCTCAACAACAACCTTTTATCAGTGAAGGATGTGCCATTTGTTCCCCTCCCCCTGCCCCAGTTCTACCACATTCACCCTTTACTTCTGGCTGTGAAGAGGCCAACTCTTCTCCACCTATGATGTCCGCTACCTCCCCACCCCCATGCCAATGGAGGGGGAGTGAGGGGCATCCTTCTCTGAATTGTCCCCTAGGGGGTTACTGTTTTCCTCTCACTTATCAGAGTCATTTAGGATAAACCTAAATTCCGACATGTTTGCCAAATGCTGGCTCCTTCCTTTATACTGCTTAGACTTGTTAAAGGAATCAGTCTTCTAAGACCCTTTCCAGGGCTGAGGAGTGGGGTCAGGGGCACAATACAACAATCACCATCATTCCACACAACAATGTACAAATCACCATAGTGTGCCAAACACTGCGATGGCTGTCCCCTCATGGTGTCCTCAAACAACCCTATGAGATGGGACTCATTCTTCTCTCCATTAAACAGATGAAGACTATGTCTCAGAAAGTTTAACTACGTTGCCCAAGGTCTGTGGTTAGTGCCAGACCTGAGATGTGACATCCATGTCAGTCTTTACTAAAGGTATATACTTTTGCAGTTGTCATTGTTCTATCCCTGTCATATCGTATAGAATAGCTGCTGCTTTTCTAATCTGCTGTATTGCACCTTCATTTGTATTATTGGTTATCCTTTCTGCGGCTATATGAGTGCTTTCACCAAAGGACCTCTCTTCTCTCATCTAACCAGTCACTGAATCCTGCCGCTTTCATCTTCAGGATGTCTCTGGGAAGCAGACTCTATTTCCATCCTCACTATCATAGCTGCCACATCTCTTTCCTAGACTCCCACATGCTTTCCTCACAGGGCTGCCTGCCTCGGGTCTTGGCCCCGCTCCCCATCCACACTCTAAACTCCAGATTAGGCGACTCTGCTGGGGGCTAGAAGGATGGAGCGGTGAGAAGCAGGAAGCCCTGAGGATAGGCCGTGAACACGGATGTCCTACTGAGTTTCTGCAGAGTTGGGAAAGCTCGGGCTTCTGCGCGTGGGATCAGGTGCACGGGTCACAGAATGCAACGGGCCTGAGCACCTGAGGAACAGTTCGTCCTTTCAGTGGGACTACCAAAGACAATCTTCTCCCGCTGGCAGTTTTCTTCCCCAAGCAGCACTCAGTGTCAGCAAACCTCTGCCCTCTAGGAGAGAGTTTCCGTGCTGTGTCACATGGAGCCAAACTGTACAAAGGACCTGGTGGCCTGGAGCCAGGCAGCATCACCACCTATGTGGGCAACGGAGGCTAGGAAAAGCTTCACATGGACGTGGGGGGTCCCCGACACCTGGCTCCACTGGTAATTAACATAATGAAAACAAGAATAATGAAGGCAGCAGCTACCCGGGAGCCAGGTGCTATGCAAGGCACTTTCCGGTGGTCTCCATTCCAGATACCCCAGCCTCCCAGCCTCACGGCTGTTCCTTCAGAGACGAGCCTTTCTCCCCTCAGGGCCTTTGTCTCCCTGTGCCCTCTGCCAGAAGCTCTGTTCCTTCACCTCTGTTGAGTGTCTGCTCTAAGTCCTTGATCATCTTATTAACCCTGCTCCTTACGCCCACCCTCACCCCTTCTTCTGGGGTGCATTTTTCTCCAAGTCACTTCCATCATCTTCTGACACACAACGTCATTTCCGTATTTATCACATTTATTGTCTGTCTCCTCCACTGGAATACAGACCCCACGACGATGGGGATTTTGTTAATTTACTTCACTGCTGTGTCTCCCGGGCCATGCACAGGCCGGGCACACAGAGGTTGCTCAGTAAGCATTTGTGAATGCATCTTCCTTCACTGTCACAACGACACTAGTTAAAGCCAGTTGTGTGGCGCTTCCCATTTCATAGATGAGGAAACAGAGGCTCAGTGAGGGTGGAGAACCAGCTAAGCGCAAACAACCAGCGAGTCGGGAGACAGCAAAACGTGTGTGTGCCCAGGTCTCTCTGATACCTGAGGGCAGTCTCCTCCCCATCCCCAATTCCGTCACTTCCAACTTATGTGGAAAATGAGAAGTTTGGGCTCCATGATTTCTGAGGCGCTCTCTCCCGAGGTCTGAAAGCCAGTTTAAGTCCATACTTGTTTCCTCATAGGAGGTAAACTAGCAGGTGGTTTGGGGCACGCTCTCTGAAATGAGAGTTCAAGTCTTATTTTTTTCTCCTCAGCAATGGGACCTCTCTCTGGAATGAGAGTTGGAGTCTTGTGTTTTCCACTCAGCAATGGGACTTTGGGACACTTCTCAACATCTCCGAGCCTCTGCTCCGTCTGCTGCAATATGGGGATGGGACTGGTGCTTCTCTGTAGGAGTCCACGCGATGGCTGGGGTGCATGGGAATGGCTCGCTCAGTGCCTGGCACGAAGCGAACGCTAACTGTATTATCATTGTCATTCTGCTGCCGCCCAGGACACTTGCCCCACCCACCCAGCCCTGCTTCTATCCAGGCCCCCCACCACTGAATCTCCTGGGCTGGGGAAGAACCCCTGGTTTGTGTTATCCTGTAGATCTGCCAGGTCTGGACGGTTCAGCCTCCACAAGGCGGGTAAGGCCCAGTGGGCTGTGTTTGCAGCCCGGCAAATGTTCCTGGAGCCTTGTTTTTTGTTCTGTTGCTGGGCCATTTGTTTTTATAGCTTATCGTTTCTGCAGGGGGGCTTTGAAAGGCTGCCATTGCTCCAATGGATGTTTCCGGTTCGCCTCCATCAAGCCACGTTTAATGAAAACCAGTTTAAGGTCTTCTTTCTCATAAAATGTCTCATTGTTGCCCTGGCAGCTCCTCTTTGGAAATAATAAAGATGAACGCTCTCTCCGTGGGGTAGCACACAAACCCCTTAGCCACAGGAGAGCCTTGCTCAGTCCCCAGGAAGTTTCAGAGGCAGGAGGAGAAAAACAAGCCACTGCCACCTCGACTAGGGAGGAGGCTCAAGAATCCTGAATGCTGCAGGCGCAGGGCATGGAGCTTGGGTCTTTGTCCCCTCTCAAGGAATTGTCAAACCAAAGAACTTCTGCTATGGAAGGGGGTGTTCTAAAGGCCCTTTCAACAAACATTTGCGGTCCAGAGACGTGAAAGACGTAGGATCACACTGGAATTAATTTAGTTGGAGCAGAACTGGGAACAGAGTCCAGCCCTCCTGGGTCCCCATCCAGAGCTTTCTGTTCTGGAGGTCTCTGTGAGACAAAGCCAGGGGACCTCCTTTAGGCTGTCAGGCCTAGGCCAGGCTCAGGGAAGCCTGACGAGATCTAATGGGTTTATAATACAGGCCAGGGAAGCAGCTCGTGGCCAATTTCACAGACAGCAGGAGGCCTCCGAATACAAACCCCAGGATTTTAGATGCATATGCTTGAATGCCCCAGCACTCCATGGTTACCAACTGATATGAACACCCATGGGTGAGATCTGGTCTTCTCCAAATACGCTACCTGGGGAAGGTCCTACACAGCAGAGTAACGCTCGTCTCCTGAAGATACAGCTATTTTTCTCCTTTCAGGCTACCTTTGTGGTCATACATCATTTGGGAACTACTCTACCAATTGACTGTTTCGTCAATTGTTGCTGCGGATAAAAGGGTTAAATATCGTTGACTGATTTGGGTTCTTTGCAACAGTGACGTGGACTTTTCTCCTCTACATGTGTCTACACGCTTACTCCTAATTTGCCCATCATTCCACCTGCTACATCTGAGCCCTTCTTTTCTGGGCAGGAAAAACAAGAACAAAAAAGAAATGGCCATGCAGGAGACTTTCTTGTGGACCCAAAGGATGTGCATCAGCAAGGACGTGATGTAGGATAGAGCTGGGAACAAAGGCATCTACATTCTCTCTCCATCCCAATCCTAGCATCCAAAAGCTGTGTGTCCTTTGGTAGGTCACTCGGCCACTCTGGAACCAGTTTTCCCATTTCTAAATGAGGAGGTTGGTTTAGAGTAGGGATCATAAATATGCAGTTTACTGGGGTACCATGTGGGCAACAGTCTCATCATGGGAGTGGAAAGGACAGTGGCAAATTGGGTGAATTCCTGCACCCACAAAAGAGGCAGCCACCTCTCAGTTCCAGCCAAGGTTGTGTTTCAGAAATGGAGATCTTCAGTGGCCATATGGTTCATTTTTCAAGAGAAACCCTAAACCTAGATTTTTATGTGAACCACCAAATTCTTAAATCTTGGCAACACAATCCGATGCTTAAGACACAATGCATGCAGGTAAAAACAAATGCTTTTGTTGATCTCTAAAGTAATTCCAGGTTTAAAACTCTATGATCCATACCTACTTGTTACCGAAAAGCAGAGCATATGTAAAACAGAAAGCTGAGTTTGGCTGCACAAGACAGGAGCTGAAGTCCTGGATTCACCACTTACTCAAAGAACCGATCGCCTGCAGTGTTTGATCCCTTTGTCTATGGAATGGGAATATGATGCCTGGCCCACCGTTCCACCAGTATGGTGTGAGGATTGAATGGGGTCTCTTTTGCAAAAGGACTTGATGAAGGGTAGAATGCCATGCCCTGGTTATTCTCATTATCGACAAATTCTTCTCATCACTGGGGACCCTGAGGCCTAAACCTAGAACTAAGCAGTCATCTCGGAGGCTGCTCTCCCAAAGCAGAATGCCTGAGACAATATGGAAACCAGATGCGGAGCAAACACCGCCTTACCTTTTTTTTTTTCCCCCAGTGCTTTTGTAACTTTTCAAAGTCATTCCACATTCATGAGCTCTGATATCACTAAACTCACAGCTGCCCTGCAAGGCTGCTAGGTCAGGTATTATTACATTCCAGATGGGGAAACTGAGGCTCAGAGATAAAAACGCCTGGCCAAGGTCCCGGACAAAGTAAGTGGCACGAGATGGAGGTCCCGTGGGCCGCTGCTTGCTGGCAATTCTTTCTGGGTGGCCATCTATTTACAGATCACACACCTTTCTAAATACAGGCATAGGGCTCTGCCCTCAACAAGCATTAAGACAGCTGAAGCATCTTGGTCAATATTATTTTTGTTGGCAGTAGTAACAATGATCAAAGCAGCAGCTGCTTCTAGCCACCATCACTCTTGCCTGGCCACTGGGGTCCCTGTGCAGTTTTACCAACCCACTGCGCCTTAGAGTCCAGGGTCATCTTTCCTAAAGGCAAGTTGGACGGTCTCTCTCTCTCTCTCTCTCTCTCTCTCTCTCTCTCTCTCTCTCTCTCTCTCTCTTTCTCTCTTTCTCTTTCTCTCTCAAATGCACACACACACACACACACACACACACACACACACACACACGATGTTAATAGAAAACTTTTGTCTTTTTACTTCCCAGTATGGTCTGGAACACACTCCTCTGATACTCTTCAACACGACTTCCAACCTGGTCCAGCCTGGTCCTCAAGGACCTCTGGCTTCTGCGATCTCACTGGCCTTATGCTCCCTCCCCAGCCCTTCTGGCAGTAATATTGCCTCCTTCCCTTTCTCTTCAGGGCCTTTGCATCACCTGTTCCTCAGCTCAAGCCTCACTGCCTCCAGGAAGCCCTCCCTGAAGCCCCCGTTTTTGGTCATGTTCCTTTGCTTCGATCTCTCATACAATCATGATCCTTTACTCCAAGTCCTTATGCTGGTTTGTGATTACATGTTTGGAGTGTGATGATCTCATTTAGTTCCATCTCATCCACTGAAATCTAAGCTGCTTCAGGGCAGAGGTCTCTTCTCTTTTTGTTCAAGGTCGTAACTCCAATGCCAGGGATGGTGTTGAATAAATATTTGTTGAACCAGTGTATAAATACAAATGGGAATTAGGTTATACCCACTATCTCATGTAATTCTCTCCAAACTTCAGATTCTAGTAGATACTATCAAATGGAGAGACTGAGAGTCTGAGAAGGTCCGTCACTCGCTCAGAGTCACATATCTAGTGAGATGAGAGTGGGTTTCGGCCATAGGTTTGCTTGATTTCCAAATGTTCAAACATATACTATTTAAGAAAATAATACAGTGAACCTCCATATAGTGAGGGTCCTCCAGAGAAACAGAACCAACAAGATGTATGTGTGTGTGTAGATGATAGATAGATAGATAGATAGATAGATAGTGATAGACGCATTTTAAGGAATTTTCTCACATGAAGGTGGAGGCTTGCAGAGTTTAAAAACTGATGGGAGAAGCCAACAGGCTGAAGACTCAGGAAACAGTTGCAATTCAAGTCCAAAGGCAGCTTGTTAGCAGAATCCTTCTTGCTCAGTGGAGGTCAGCCCTTGCTCTAGTAAGGCCTTCAACTGATTGGATGAGGTCCACCCACACTATGGAGGGTAATTTGCTTTATTCCTAATCCACTGATTTAAATGTTAATCTTATCCAAAAAAAACCAAACAAACCACCACCTCCTCCACCACCACCACCACCAACAACAACAAAAAAAAAACACCTGCACACAAACACCCAGAAAAATGTTTGAAAATGCCTGGGCACCACGGCCCAGTCAAGTGGACACATACAATTAAGCACGACAGCCTCCAAATGCCGATTACTGAGATACAGGAATTATCAAGGAGTTGCTACATTGCTTCAGGTAGCCTTCTTTTGTCATTTTTTCCTGTTGGTGAGGTGTTTTGAAACATACCCCTGGTCCTATATCTGTATACCCCAACTTACTTTTGAACCCACACCGACCCCAACTACAATCCATGCTCACAGTCCCCTGCACCTCCAAGAGTGGGCTCCTTTCCTGGAGAAACCTGGCCTCTCAAAATGAGGAAAGGAAGCTTCCTCGTGCCCAGACCCAATCTCCACTGCCTGGAAGGGGAGGTCTGATTTGTGGCACAATTTCCATAGTCCTAGTGAGCAGATAGTTCCCTCAACGCTCCAGCAAATCTGTACAGAAGTTGACCTTGGCCAGGGGTGGGGTGGGAGCAGGCAGCAAGGCTCGCCACGTCCACTCCAGAAAATCACACTCCAGTTTTCCACAGCCAGACATTGTTTTCATTTTCACATTTCGCCCGCCTGCTGCCCCTCCCTTTATTGCTTTCTCCCCCTCATTCTCCTTCTCTGGCTTTGAGGAGTCTGGACTTTTGCACACTAGAGAAAGGGACCCATTTAATCTACCATATTTACAAGCTTTGTAAACAAGGTACAGTGAGTGAATCATGGAAAAATGCATTTTATGTGAAAAAGTTCATTATATGACTTTTTTCTATTAAAACTGCTTGGTGTAACTAACCCTACTCCATGAATTTGGAGACAGAGAGGAAAGGGACCTCTGATAAGGTCCCATTGGCATATATGTCCCATAATTCCACATGAACATTTCATATTTCTGTTAGTTTAAAAACACTTGAATGGAGTTGCTCTCTAGGCAGGAGCTACGGGTCTCATTTTATGTTGCTTTCTAATAATCTCTCCCTTAAAAATATTTTTTAATTGTCCAAATGGATTTAGGAACTAGGGTTACAAACTGACGAACTGAATGAATTCTTGTATTGAGTGGTTGAATAATTGGCAATCATTCTTCTACTTTAGCGTCATTTTGTTTGGCTTTTATAACTTAATAATTTTGTGCTGTGATAGTGGGGCTTCCAGATTTTTCTATTTTTCTTATGACGATAGTAATGGCAAGTTATTATATTAAAATGCACCCAGCACTGTGCTGAATGCCCTATGCTAATAATTTTGTTTAATCCATCCAAGGAGGACACAGAGGCTTTGCAGGGTTAAGTGACTGGTCCTAGGTCACAGCTAAGAAACGACAGCATTAAAACTCTAACCTCACAGTCAAACTGTGATATTTAAAGTCTAATTTTCTAAGTTAAAAAATGAGCACAAGAGACCAAGACATACTAATAACAATGGAATTGTCTTTTTACGAGGTAGGAACATGAGTGACTTTCAGATTCTTCCTTAAACTTTATCAAAGTTTTTCAGATATTTCTGTAACGAAGCATGGACTAGTACTTGTATAACTGTTCTGGTGGAGAAGTAATGTAATCCAGACCAGGCTTATACAGGGAAGACTGAATGTCTTCCAAAAAGTGTCTCAATATATCTGAGAGAAAATAATACAAAATATGCCTGATTCTTTGTATATTGAAATACAATGCAGTGTTCCGGAACACAGAGGACCTGAATTGAGCCAGCTGTCCAGGTCCTCATCCGTGATTATGTGGGTGAGCTCCTCTCCTTCCCTGGGCCTCAGTTGTCTCATCTGTAAAATAGGTTTATAGATTGAAATGCTTTTAAGGGCCCTTCTGGCTGTAAACTTCTTCGACCTCTTTAATATCTTATGAAATAACCTAGACAGACTCCGTCACCCATATTTAAAAACACTGCCTTATGGGAGCTCATGATATCCTTAACAAGTAGAAAGGATTTTCAGGCATTTTCCATCATCTTTTTATGGCTTTCAAGACAAAGGGGCAGAGAAGACCCGAAGGGATTAGTAGCCAGGCCGTAACTGGCCACTTAGGGACAGTGACTGGAGATACAAGCCTGTTTTCAGGAGACACCAAATGGATGACATCCTCTCCTGGGGTAGGAGGCAACTCAGACTGCTATACTTCGCCCTTCCTTGTCCCGCTCCTGCAGAGACAGCCTTGGAATCTCCATTAGCACAAAATAAAGTCATTGCAAATGGCAATGTTGTGATTTTTCTCTGCTGCTTCCCAGGAGCCGGGTTTCCACACATGTACTCCATGCCGCGGGCTGCCCTTGTTTCAAACCAAGCCTTAGGGCTGAGCCCAGGGGCACGGTCAGGTTCATCCCAGACAGCCTGGTTTCTCAAGACCAGCAAACATTTCCCTCCCAGGCCCCAAGACAGGCTGCAGCTGCTCTTCCCGCTAAGCCTTCAGTTCACACCCGCCCGGGAAAGGCAGAAAGGGCGCCTGGGGCTGACTGAGAGTTGGGGCCTGCATCAGACCCAGAGTCCGGCTCCCAGACAGAAACTTCACCAGCGGCTCTGCGGACCCCACTCCCCACCACCACACCCAAGCACCTTGCGGAAGTTGGTACCAGGCGCCACGGAAAAAAAATCAAAATGCAGGCACAAATAATGGGAATAATCCTAATAACCTGAGACCCGCCGCCCTTGCTAACAGGACCATAAAAGGCATTTGTTTCTAATTAAACACCAAAACCCTAAACCTTTCAACTCTGCATCCACAACTACTGTAAATGTTTATGAAAAACGGGAAATTCTCCTTTAATTCAAACCATGCCAGATATGCGTTTTCATTGTCTCCACTGGTGGAGAAACCCTATCAGCTACAGCTTGAGCACATCTGAGTTTTAAAGTTAGAAAGGCAACAGGCCTGCAGGCAAAGCTAAGTCCTGGGCAAGACCTGTGTGAGGAGGCAGCATCTCTTCACCCTTGCCAGACTCTCCAATGAGTCTGAAGCAAAAGCCAGAGGGTCTTCCAGAAAGAGAAATGGGTACCAGAGGTGCTAACATCTTGAGGGGAGGGCCACAGACACCTCAGAAAGGGCCTTAGGCTGCTCAGAAACATGGTTATGAGTGGGAGTTCTAGAATCAGACAACCACTTGGGTGACCCTGGGCAAAGTCGTTCTTCAAGGATCACTGTGATAATTAAGTGAGAGGGAGCCCTTCGCATGGCAGAAAGCAAACCTAGCATGGTCCCTGCTCTCAGGCAGCTGATGGGCCAGGCAGAAAAGCAGCATTAATCAGATATTCATGCCCAGCTCTGGGGGATCTCCTGGCGGCCCTTCTGTACCCTAGTCAGTAAATACCCTTAGAGTTGTGCTGAAATGGTTCCCCACTCACTGAGGACGCCGGTCAGAGAGGAAAAGGTTTACCAGGTGAGAGCAGCTCATTCAATAATTCCAACATGACTGTACCCAGGAACTCGCGGAACCTCGAATGCCTCTCCCCCAAATCCTACTCCAGAGGTCACAGCACCCAGTAACCATCACGCTGATAGCCACACGGGGCTGCGGAAATTCCCAGAGCGGGAGGAATCTCAGCCTTCTTAATCAGAAGATGGAAGTCCTCCCCTGGAGACAAACATTTCTTTTTGGCAGAGAAAGAGAGCAGGGGAGAAGCCTTAGGGACTCACTTAATTGCATATTCTAACTCTTCATCCAGCCTTAAAAATTGGGGGATTTCCTTTGCAGATCTTTGGGGAGAAGGGTTAGGACCTAAAATTTGGGGCTGAATCATCCTTTCTCTCACTCTCTGGATATTTCCACTCTAGCAATGTCAGCAGATGCCTTTCAAAAACAGGGAGTCCACACTCACAGCACCCCACATGGGGTCACATGACTGCCCTCTAGGCACAGGAGAGGGGCAGGGGATTTTGCCCCATAGCATCCAGTTACCTTACCTCTAGGATCACAGCACCCCTAGGAAGATAGCCCAAATTTCCACCTCCTTGCTTCTGTCCACATGCTCTACTCCAGCTCCAGCCATAGAACATGTGACTCAGCTTGACCAGTCACAGTATCACACCCCCTGGCCCACAGTGACTCATTCAGATCCAGTGACGTGTAGTGAGAGTTTTGCTGGACAATTATTGGAAGAGAGGTGCCTTCTCTTTGCCAGTGGACCTGAACCTGAAAGCCTGATGGCTGGCAGCCATCTTGCTGCCAGGGGAGGCCGAGGAGGTAACCAGCACACAGGAAAATAAGGTGGAGGGGAGTCAGGTTCTGGCCACATCATCTGAGCCCCTGGGTCCCACCATGCTCAAGTTTTCAATTCTACAAGTCAGTGACTACATTCTTTCGTTTGCTTACGTGACTTGGAGCTGGTTTTTCTTTCATTAACTGTGGAGAGAGTTGAAAAGAGATGAATATATGAGATGGAGAAGAGGCGAAGCCTAGTGAACAAGCACGTCTTTACTGAAAGTCTGTGTGCCTGACTCTGTCCTACGTACATAACATCATTCCAGGGTGGAACAACACACACAGACCCAGAGTTCGCCGTCTTTCAGGGGAGATGAGACACAAGCTTGAGTACCAGAAATATAAGAAAAACATGTGACAAATGCTGCGAGAGGAGGATCAGAAGTTCTGCTCATCTTCCAGGGGTGAGGAACTTTTTCTGGGTACGGGCCTGAAGACAGATGTGTGGAGATGGCATTGCAGCACCACTTTGAAGAGAGCTGGAATTCGACATGCAGAATTTGGGGTGCGAAGTGACAGGTGGCACCCCCGGTGGAGGAGACTGTGTGAGCAAAGGTGAGGGAGACGTGTACTGGAATGGCAGACACCCACACTGACAGACAAGACCGAGGGAAAACAATGGGCAAATAATGGGAATTCTCTTGGGGCGTAGCCAGGGGCCCCCTCCCTCTCAGTGCACTTCTAATGTCTTTGTCTCCAACCTGCAGCAATTCTGGCAGAAGTCCTGCCATCTCAGGCTGCTGAGGGCAAAGGTTTCTATAACAGATCTCAGCCTGCAAAGTAATCTAGCGTTTGCTTATTCTGGCCACCTCTGGAGGGAATCCTTTATGCATTGAGTAGTGGCCACGTGAGTTCTGCTATCTCTGAAAGTTAAATAGCTCACTTGGCACTTTCCAAAGGCTGCCTTCAGCATAAAGCCATGCCACATGGGCAGGAAATCCATTTGGAAGAAGCCTGGGAGGAGCGTTCCAGTCAACGCCCTGTATAGTCTGGCTGCTGCCAACTGCTTTGCATTCTATTATCCCCTTTGCTTTCTGCATTGCCCATGGCCTCCAGCCACAGGGCCATTGTGTGTGCTGTACCCTCTTCCTGGAACACCTCTTTACCTAATCGACTCCAACTTATCCTTCAGATCATGACTCCATCAGTACTTCATCACGAAAGCCCTCTTGGACCTCCAGAACTCAATTCCTCCTAGTGTATGGGTTAAGGGCCAGGATTCCGGAGTCAGAATGCCAGTGATTACGTGTGTGACCTTTCCATGCCTCTGTTTTCTTATCTGTAATATCGGCATATTGATGGAGAGTCTCAATAACAGCAATAGTGTTAGTACACAAAACCACTAAATAAGTATGAGCCATCATCACATGACTTCAGAGCACCGCATCCTTCTGCCTCTCTGCCTCTTCCAGACATAGTTTAATGTATTCACACAATATTTTGATTCACATCTGTCTTTGCCAACTGACTGAAAATCCTATGAGGTGGGGGCAATGTCTGGTTGCCCACTATTATATCTCCAACCCTTAGTATACTGCCTGGCACATAGTAGGTGCTTAAAAATATTTCATGAATGTAGGTATGAATGAAAGAATCCACATGGAAAAGAAAAAGTGAGATCTCAAATAGTCTTATCATTTGCAGAAACCCTGACCTTAAGATGTCCCTCCAAGTAACTCAGGAGTGATGTCTTCAAGTTGCAAACATCTGTGGTTACGAAAGATGAAGAAAACAGGTTCCAGAAGATGGTCCAGCCACTGAATTCCCCTTTAGCAATTCATTTCCTCCTTAAAAATGGATACAAGGAGCGGAGCAAACGTGGCCGGCCAAACAGCTGCAACACTGAAGTTAGCAGAAGTCCGTCTGACGTACATCAAGTGAGTATAATTCCTCTGCTAGCATCCCTAACGGTTCCAGAGAAGTTTCTGGGTTTGCGACCTTTGGCCCAGATTTTAAATAATATTATGCTTCACTCTGCAATGCTATTGTCTGAGAGTTTACATGTTTGGGGTATGTTTTTAATATGCGCCTCATACCATCTAATGGGCCAAATTCTCCTCTGAGATCGACGCGGGATCTCTGAAGTATGGAATGTGTTATAGATAGAGGGGTAAACAGCGGTTTGCATGCCAAACTTTTGATCCATACTTGTTCTGTCGTCCTCCAAAAGGACGGCTCAGATACGAATGACCAAAAGTGGGCATGGTTTGCAGCAGGGATGTGAGCATTTCCCCCTGTAAAACTCCTCTGAGGAGCCCTACAGCATCTGGAGAGGCAGATGTGAAGTGAGCAAGGATAGAAATGGAGGCAGGAGAGCCAGATGCTGGAGCTCTGCTTTCAGACTGACCAAGCCTCGCTGTTGGGCACTGGCTTCCCTGGAACAGGGGTCTCTGACCCGCTTTCCCCTCCTCCCAAGTGCCTGAGCCGGCCCCGCAGAGCTCACTGCATGCCTCTCTCTGTAGGGTCTGAACCACAGAAGTGTTTTCCTTCTCAGATTGGTCAGCCTTCTGAAAGTTTTTCTACATCTTTCTTCTTTTCCTGAAAGCAATGGTTTTCCATCTCTGAGGTTCTGATTCCAGGCAGCATCCCTGAAGTGTAGCTCTGAGCCACAACCTCCCCTCACAACAGCTTCTTACAAAGAAGAAAGTGCTGGTCGTGGCACAAGAAGGGCGTGCACACCCCCAATGCCCACACACCCCTACCCGGCACTGAAGCCACAGCTCCACACGCCTGTAAACTCTGCCCCGCTCACCTTACCAACCTGAACTCCCACATCTCTGGGGGCCCTACCTCAGTACCTTGTTTTAGGTCTCAATATCTATCTGGTTAGCAACTAAGTTGTGGGAAATCTATGCTAGAAATTTAAATTAGCCACGTCAGCCAAGGTGTGTGTCCCCGAGAGACACGGCTGGTGAAATGAGACTGAATGCAGGTCCCTGATGGATGGGATCTGAACACTATGTGGGGCTAGGTTTTCAGGGTGCAACCTACATTCCTCCAAAACTCCACCTAGCAAGGCCTCAGAGGACAACACCCTCTATCCATCCGTCAACGTCCTCCTTGCCTTTGGCCTCTCTCCACTGGAGATGGCGAACAAAGAAAGAACAAGAGAGATTAATTTCTTTTTAATCCTTCCCTTCCAGCAAGGGCCTGACCCCGGGCTTTGGCCTGTTTCAGCTCCATCCTGGACAAGGCCATATTTCATGCTGAATCATCAGTTTCTAGGGGAACAAGTCACCACCCCATGGGGTATGAATGGCCATCCTGTCTCACAGGAGCCCACAGAGGCTGCTCAGACATGATCTCATCCATCCCCACCCTCCGGAGCAAGGTGGGGCTAAGAAGCGTTATCTCAGCTGTGCTGCTGAAGGAACTTTAGCCCAGAGGTGAGGCGCCCCTCTCGAGATATGCAGTACCAGGAGTGATGCCCACGCCACCCCTCCTTAGCTCCAGGACAACCCTAAGCAGCCAGCTCTTCTTGGGCAGGAGGTTAGCACGCTAGTGACAAACTCATTGTACCACTAAAGCAGCCACAGGTAAACGAATGGGTATGGCTGTGTTTCAATAAAACTTTATTTACAAAAACAGACAGTGTTTGGCACACAGAACATAGTTTGCTGATGTATGTGTAGCATAAGGTGTGACAAAGATAGCGTTCCCACTCAAGAAATTATCTTAGATTGTCAGATTGGATCAGGGTCTCTCAAGCTCAGCACTAGTGACATTTGAGGCCCCAAAATTGTTGTGGGGAGCTGTCCTGTGCAATTTTAGCAACTCCCTGGCCTCCAGTCATTAGATGTCAATAACACCTCCCTCCTAAGTCATGACAATCAAAAATGTCTCCAAACATTGCTAAATATCCCCTAGGGAGTAAAATTACCCAGAAATTGAGAACTAGTGGGTTGGAGGGCACTTACAGAGACCCTGACTTCTGAGTTCTCTCAACTGTTGTGCCTGCCCAGGGTTACCCAGCCTGTATACCTGCAGGCAGAAGAATACTTGGTACTGGACCAACTCACTTGGAACAACCACTCCACCTGGAATCAGATACTTAAAGGGGTACCATAGGTCCTATGTACTGGGCACAGCCTTTCAGCCATGCTCTGTGCTGCATGCTTTGCATGTATGATCACAACAACCTTTACTCCACATAATGCAAAGGTAGGTGGGTCTCAGCTGCAGGCCTCCAGGCCCGCACTTAGCTCTCTAACTCTGAGCCAGTGTCCCATCCTCCTACCCTCTCAGGCTCCTAGTCAGTGAGGTGGGAATGATAAGAGTACGGCACTTGAAAGGCTCCTGGAAGACCAACAAGATAACGTAGGTTAAAGGCTTTGCAAACCTGAAAGTTCTACAGAGACATCAAGATCATTACTGTCACTGGGCCGCTGATCTCTTTCTATAGGGTGGCCACGACTGGCTCTCTCCCTAGCTTCCTTCTAAGTTTGTCGTTTTCATTTTGGGTCCTGGGCCCCCTAAGCCCTTCTTGGAGGTTCTCTTGGGACACTATGGAGGGGCATTAGCCAGACCTGAGGTCCCCTGTACCACTCCCTTCACCCAGGGCAACTCTGCTTTTATCTTCGGCACATATTGTGTCTCAACTTGCGATTCCTTTTGTAAAATGGGCTCAGCTGCTTAGCAGAGCTGAAAAACCATTGCTCTAGGGCCTTGTTCTTTAAGTGTGGTCCTGGAGGTATCACATCCGCACCAAGGCTCACCTGAGAGACTGTCAGACATGCAGAATGTCAGGGCTTATCCAGACCTGCAGTCTCAGAAACTCCATTTTCACAGGATCCTTCAGAGAAGCATATGCCAGGAAGTCTGAGTAGCTCTGATACAGAAACTCACATCATTGCACTCTCCTGGGAGCTCCTTCACTGGAAAAGGGACACTGCTGCAATTACGTCATCCTAAGGCTGCAGCTGGGAAATCCTTTGGGAATGCAGAGATTTCTGTAAACTGCAACGGGGCACGGGACGTACAGGACATTACTGTGTGGATGAAAGGTGGCCGTGAGAAGTGGAATCCACTTCCCCCCCCTTGAGTTTGCTGTGGCTTGTGACTGCTTTGACCAATGGAGTATGGTGGAAGTGATTTGAGGGCCCAAGCTCCACAGGACTAGCAGCTTCAGCCTTGGCCTCCTGGTGCCCTAAGAGACCATGTAAGGAACTAGGCTTCCCAGGTGGAGATCCCAGAGGGAAGGCTCTGTGAGTCCATGGAGAAGAGGTGCCTAGTCAGCCCAGCCTGCGGCTGTCCCCACCAAGGCACCCAGCTTGTGCTCGAAGCCTTCCTGGACCTTCCAGGCCAGCCACCAGCTGAATACTGAGTGTGACCTCCGTCCAAACCACATTTTGCTGAAGTGCCCAGCTGAGCCCCTGGTAGAATTCCTGGCCCACAAAATTAGGAGATACGAGGAAATGATGGTTTAAGCTACTAAGTTTGGGGGTAGTTTGCTATACAACAAGAGATAACTGGAATAATTTCAGAGAAGAATGAGAAAAATCTATCATGTGGTCAAAAGTCATACCAAATTAGGTTAGAAATATGAGGAAAAGGGAACCAAATGGTCAGAAACCCACTGTTGTGGCAGAGTATTTAGGTCACAATTGTGGCAGACTGTTGGCCCATTAAGCTCCTAACATCCTTTTCTGAGTATGCTGAACCTTGTCTCCCATCAAGACACAGGGGACCAAGGGGTGGAGGGTGCTCTAGACCTCCTCCCATAGCTTACGATACAAATTTCAAAGACTGGCTCATCAGTGTATCAACGGCTAAAGTAAATATAGCTTCATCAGTTCAGGCAGAAGGTTTAGAGGATATAAACATATTCCCAGCAGAAAATACCCCAAGCCAAGCTATTGCTTCTTTTCTGAGGGGGAAGGGGAAGGGGTGGGGGAGGGGGTGGGGGAGGGGGAGGGAGAGGGAGAGGGAGAGGGAGAGGGAGAGGGAGAGGGAGAGGGAGAGGGAGAGGGAGAGGGAGAGGGAGAGGGAGAAGGAGAAGGAGAAGGAGAAGGAGAAGGAGAAGAAGAAGAAGAAGAAGAAGAAGAAGAAGAAGAAGAAGAAGAAAAAGAAGAAGAAGAAGAAGAAGAAGAAGAAGAAGAACAAGAACAACAACAACAACAACAACAATTTTGGGCTAGAAATCAGATATCCTGGGATTTGAACTGCCTCTGTCAACTTGGAAGGTGACCAGCTTTTGACCTTGGGCAATTCCTTTACATCCCTGATTTTTTGGTTTTCCTTATATCCAGTATAGTTTTGTATAAAGTCAGACATTTTCAGATATAGATTTTGGAAGTCCACAGAAGACCCTCAGAGATTGGATGTGTTTGTGTGGGTTAGAGAGGAGTATGAGGACAGACCCAGTAAATTGGGTCTGGGTATCTCAGCTTCACTTCAACCAAAGCAATGTACTGGTATTTGGCAGAATATTTAATTTGAAAATAAAAGCTAAAACCATTCCTGAATATCACCAGTCTTCATATATTTAAAGTTCTTCTCGAATCCTCATCCTGAAATTCTCTGCTCCTAATTTTGAGGGAGGTATGGGTAGAGCAGTGTATGTATCTATTTCCCCCACTTCACCTTTCAGAAAGGTAGGGATATTGCTTCATTCTTCTTTTGTGCCTGCACAGTATCCACCCCCTTCTTCTAATAATAACACTCCAATTTTCCTATCTTCCATTCTCAGTCTACAACTCATCTAAATGGGAGCCTGTGACCAGACACGGTCAATCAAAATGCAGCACCCTTTTGGCCACGCCATAGTTTTCAGGGATGGATAGGGACAGGTCCCTAACCACCCATTGAGCATCTTCCCTGGCCTTTCACTGGAACTGTTAGAAAAGGAGCCATCTCTTCACATGTTGTAGGATGCTAGCCTGGAGCTGACAACAACTATTGTGCCATCTCAATGTGAAAATCAGCCTAAGAATGAATCCAAACCCAGAGGAGAGCAGAGCAGATCTGAGAGACGGAGAGAAACAATATCTTGATGACATCATATGAGCTTCTGGACCCAGCTATCCCTGAAGTCGATAGGCCCATGGACCTTCTAGTTATTTAAGCTGAAAAATCCTCCCTTTTCCCCTGCTTTTTAAAAGAAGCCAATCTGAGTTGGGTATTTGTCTCTTGAAACCGAGAATCTGAACGAACAGAGTAAGTGCAGTCAGCCTAATTTAGTGTGGGGATGTCATAGGAGGAAACTCCAAGTGTTTTGCATATGCTGCCTGAAGAGAAAGCAACCTCCCCGGTTGGTGGCCTGAGAGTCTATGCATTACTGCAGAACACCAAGCTAGCCCAGCCCAGCTGCCATCCCACCCCTTTTTATTTTCTCCCAGTTGCACCTTCATCTATGGAGCTCATCTTTCTCTAGCCAAGACATCCAAAATGACATGCTATTGAAAGACATTTCTGTCCATGCTAATACCTGCATTTAAATGTTTTTGTAGTGTTTTTTTAAAAAAATGATTGTGATGTGATAGCAAATGAATGTTGGCAAATTACCAACTGACAGGCGTAAAATTTTATGAACATGCACATTCCAAAGGAATGTGGAAATAAGCCATCTACTGTAGTCCAGTTTGGCAGAAATATTACAAAAATATAAGTTTGGCATATATTGTAATTCATTTAAAGATGCTTAAAAACCCATCCATCAACCTTGCACGGAAGGTCAAAGAAACATATGAATCCCAAATAAACAGTAACTGATGTACAAGGAGAAGGCCTGAATACCAGTCTCGGATACCAGAGAGAATGCACACATGTGAAGAAGATGGTGGGGAGCTTGTTTGGAAGGCTGAGCTTCCAAAATCTTAAAAAGAAATAATAACCAGTTCTTAGCAATAAGTAGGGTGCACTGCTTCCCCCTAAATGGCCATCTGAATTCTGCTCCTCAGAGAGAATTTGCCTACTGAACTGATGAGTTGCACCCTCAAAGTCTTTATATTTTTTACTTCAAGGACCATATCTGTATAAAAAGAGCAAAAAGAATACAATAGATTGCTCTTGTATATCCAGCACCCAGACTCTCTCCACCCTGTCATGTACATGGAGGGGCTGACCCACTCCTTCCCAGCCCCAGGATGGACTCCTGACTGGGACCTGGCCAATTAGATTATTCAACCCCTGGTCATGGGGATTGGTTCAAGGATGGCAAGTGTCCCATCTGAATCCTCCAAAGATCTGATAAGTGAACACTGAGAGAGAGAGAGAGAGAGAGAGAGAGAGAGAGAGACAGAGAATCCTTTTCCTCCAGGATCCTGAGCAGAAAGGACCGTGAGATGTGGAGAAATTGTAACCTTCCCCTCAGCCTTTTGCAGGAGAAGGGAATGAGGCCAACATGCTAAGAGAAGCAGAGAAGAGAAATAAATGCAACAGGGGTGGGATATATATACGTATATGTACATATATACATATACATATATATATATGTATATGTATACATATACATGGAGAGACTGAGAGAGAGATCTGAGATCCAGCTGGGCCGGCAAACAATCACCCCTGCCAGGACTCCTCAGTAACGTTAGCCAATAAATATTCTTTTCAGCTTCAGCCAGTTTGAGCTGGGCTTCTGCCACTTGGATCTGAACGAATTTTGACTGATACAGTTACCCACAATATTTGCAGCATGATCAAGACCATAAAAAAGTTGGATACAGGAGAAGGATGACACGGTTCTTACTTCAAAGGAACTCGCAGTCTGATTGTGTTCAGTGCGGTAATGGTTTGCTGAGCATTTATTCTGTTCCAAGGCCTGTGTGAGGTGCTGGGTGATCCTAAGATGAATACGCCACAGGCCTCATCCTAAAGGACCTCTCTGTTGAGCCAAGAAGTGGCTTTCTTCTTGGTGTTTATCTCTCTTCTCTCAGAACTACATTTCTGAAGATGGAGAGATTTGTGGCTATTTGGAACCAGGAAGGCACCATTCTGCTCTGAGAGAAGGTGAGAAACGTGTAGGGGAAGACGGAAAGCTTGAGGGACATGGGCTTGGAGTCCAGACATCATGTTTCAGTACAGTGGAAAATTATTAAAGAAAAATGCTTCCTTGATGTCTTCTAGTCTCCCAGTTGTTAGTGGCCTATTTTTTTTCTCACATTTTAACCATTTGTGAAACAGGGATGTGTCTTTTAAATTGTTTCAGTGCTTGAGATTCAGCTTCCCCAAATGTAGCGTGGGAATAACATTCCCACATTGCAGGCCTCTTGGGACAGGAACACTGCTAGCTGTCCACCCTTTTTGTTCACCATTCTTCTTAGTCAGGGGATCTCTGACTTTTAGATAAACACACAGGTACTAAAATAATGACTGCATTTCCCAACCTCTCCTGCAGCTGTGTGTGACCACTTGTCTAAATTCTGATTGACGAAATATAAGCAAAAGGGTTATATGCAATGTCTAGAACATGTCCATAGAGGGAGAAGGAGGGTCTTTCCTTTACCCTTTTTCAGGCCCGTTGCCTAGAATACAGCCAGGAAGGTTGGGCTTGAGTGGACATTTTGAATCTGAAGGCAAAAACCATGTCCTGGGACAGGGATCAGCAAATGTTTTCCTTTCAGGGTCAGATAGTAAGCATTCTGGGCTTTGCGGACCATATGTTCTCTGTGGCTGCTACTCAGCTCTGTTGCAGTGAGAAAGCAGGCATAGACAATACGTAAATAAATGAGCATGGCTGTATTCCAGTAACACTTTATTTACAAAAACAGGCGGTGGGCTGCGGGCCAGTTTGCGAGGATGAAAGAGCAGCAAGTTAAAGAAACCAGGGTCCCTGATGACATCATGACACCCCTTACCTGGACACGGACTGCCTCTTACCAGACTGACTTTATATGGGAAAAAAATAAATTTCACAATTGAGAATTTCTGTCATTCTAAGCCAAACCTAATTCTAACTAAAATAGTTGTTTAAGAAATGAATAAAGGGTGCATGTAAAATATCCAAAGTAAACATTAAAAGACAAGTGGATATTGAATAAAATGGGTATTTCCTAATAATAACAAGATAACCGTATTCAAAAGAGCTTTAACCCACGTCCAAGTTGAGGACGTCGTGGCTAAGAGGTATGGAATCCGCTGGAAAGAGAGGTAAGGAGTGTGAGCCACAGGCAGAGTCTGGATAAACCCTTTCAGCCTTTTGCTGAGTGCCTCTGCTCTGCACGAGGTCGGGGAATCCACTCTCGTCTATTCTATAGGGCTGGTATTCCTTCCCAAGCAGCTGAGATGCTGCCACCAGGGCGACAGTAAACCACTCAGACAAGAAAAAGTGCTAAACTTGATTAAACAGAATAAAAAAGATGTGACTGCCTAGGCCCGTGTAAGCTCACTGGGTTAGAGCACCCAAGCGTGGCCGTAAGTCACCCTCTGGCAACTGAAACCACATGAAGCGCAGTGTTGAAAACTTGCTAAATCATTTGTCACTCAAAGGCTTTTAAAATAAAATACTTTCAGAAATAATCATTTGAGTTCAGACTCTGAACCGCGAGCAGCACTGAGCAGGATGTAAATACTCTGTCTTTACAGGCACATTCAATAGGAACTGAAATCAGGGCCAGTCAAAGACTTTTGCTGTCAAGTTTCAAATCCAAAACTACACCTCTTTCAAATTCCAAACTTCTTCTTTATGCCTCAAATGAAATTAGTACATCTAGTGGGGAGGCAGAGGTCTCTAAGCCTGGGGGAAAATGTCCTGGCTGCTGAGTTTTCTGGCTCTGGATTTAAATAGGCTCCATTTTTGTTCTATAACATCCGTTCAGTGAACTTCCTACTGTGTGTCAAGATCATCTGCTCTATTTTGGCTGTGTGGGTTCAAACCCTGGCTTCACCACTTACCAACTGTGAGACTTTGGGCAAACATGTACCCTCTCATCTGCAAAATGAATGACATGGAGTATTAAAGTCATTGCGAAAAAAAACATTTTTGAGCACCTACTATGTGCCAGGTATTGTCTGATGTGCCGGGAACAAAGTAGACAAATGCCATGCATGTGTTACTATCTGGTGTGAAGTAGTAATTATCCAATTAATGCTTGCTATCATTATGCTGATCATTCATTCCTATAAAAATGTATGTGTATGTGTATTAGACCACATTCTAGGTGCTGGAAATCAAGAGGGAAGCGAGAGAAGTCCTTCTTCTCCTAGTACTTGTATATGAGTGGGGAAGGCAGGCAATATATTAGTACAAAAACAAGGTCCTTTCCTATGGTTAGACAACGAGCCAGGGTTATATGAGAGAGAGTAATCAGTGATGGTGTGGACAGAGAGTGGAAGGTTAGGGGAAGACTGCTTAAACCATCTTGTGCAGATTTGGGAGAGAGCACTTCAGGCAGTGAGATGGGCCTGTGCAAGGGCCTTGGGGCCAGAAAGGACTTGATGTGTGTGAGGAACAGACAAAAGACCAATTAAACAAATGGAAACTTGGCTATAAGCGCAGTTGGAGAGGTGGGCAAATCCCCTACGCCATGGGAATGGAAGCCCTGATTAGTCTTCTGGATTTTATCCAAACGAAACAGGATCCCATTGGAGGGTGTTAAGGGACAGTTTTAATCTGATTTTCAATTTAAAACCTGGTACCATGTTTCCCCGAAAATAAGACCGGGTCTTATATTAATTTTTGCTCCAAAAAACACATTAGGGCTTCTGTTCGGGGATATCATCCTGAAAAATCATGCTAGGGCTTATTTTCTGGTTAGGTCTTATTTTGGGGGAAACACGGTACTTATGAATGTCTAGAAACTAGGATAGAAACAGGATGACCAGCTAGAAGGCTGCTGTGGTCCAGCTGGGAGAGAGATGATGGACAGGGTGGTAAGTGGTGAGATGACACGAAATGGACAGTGCCAGTATTTTGGGTGAAAGAGGTGAAAAAGAAAAAAGAAATCATGAGGATTCCGAGGTTTTTCAGGAGGACTAAATCTGGAACGAGGGTGAGAAGACACTGAGAGGGAAATTTCTCAGTGGGGATAGGAACAGAGGTCTGGAGGCCTGTTTTGGCCGGTAGAGTCATCACCCATGGATGGAAGATGAAGCCAGGGGGATGGATGAGGTCACTCTGGTGATTAGTGGATCAACAGACAGCAGCCTGGAAAATTTCCTTCCGGACTTTTCCCTCACAACTATTTTATCGCTATCTGGTGAGTTTCACTCCTGGTGATGGCTTCCCTCTTTGGGCCCTTCTAATCTGTTTCCTTTTAGAAGGTGGCTGTTTTCAGTGGTTTTTCATTTCTTTCTCCGGACTAATTTTATTGCTCATAGCCTTCTCTTCAGCTGCCTTGGCAGGGAGATACTGTATATTAAAATAGTTATTATTTTATTTTATAGCTCAGTCGAATCTATATTCAGCTCATTACAAGTCTATGGGCCCCACTAGCCAAGTACATTTCATAACGGTGAGCTCTTATTGAGAGAGAGAAATCTCATGTACTCTCGGTATCTACCAGAAGGCTGCCCCCTAAATTGTGATGAATCACATGTGGGCACAGGAGGTGCACGGTTTGGGTCAGTGCTAGTTAAGCCATTGTCCTGGTTCAACTTGGCAAAGCTTATGAAGCTGGACCCCATGTGGCCTAAGGTCAAAGTGGCAAGGAGATAGGAGAAGAATCACCCCGCAACCCATGGTTAGTAGGCGTCTCAAAATGAACATTTCCCAAATCTAGCTCCTGGTCATCATCAATTCATCTCCTCCTGCAATCTTGCCTATTCTAGATGGTGGCAACTCCACTTTTCCAGCTGCTCAGGCCAAAACTTTGGAGCCACCATTGACTTCTGTCTTTCCCACACTACATCCAATCTTTTAGCAAATACTGTCATTTCTCTCTTCAAAACACATCAAAAATCCAACCACTTCCCTCTACCTCCACTGTCACCACCTGGGTCCAAATCCTCAATGTCTCTTTTCCGGATTTTTTAAACAGCTCTCCTGCCCCTGGGCCCCTCTCATCTCTTCTCAAATCAGCCAGAGAATTCCCATCAAAACGAAGTCAGTTCATAACAAACATGTGCCCCAAACCTTCCAGTGACTTCCCTTTTCACTCAGAAAAAGCCAGAGTCCTTACTGTGGCCTACAAGGTCTTACATTATAGTTTCTACCACCAGGAATGCTCTTCCCCCAGATATAAGCAAGGCTCACTCCCTCACCTCCTTCTGATCTTCACTCAAATATGACATTCTCATTGAGGCCTTCCCAATTAGCCCTATGTAAAATTGCAACTGCCCTGCACTTTTCGTAGCTTCTTCTTTTGTGGCTCTTCTTACTAATATGAAACAGAAGCACTTATCGTCAACAAATATTTGACGTATGTATCTTTCTCAAATGGTCTGTATCCCCAAACTGGAATATAAGCTCGCTGAGGGTAAGGATTTTTGTTTTGTTCATTGCTGTACCCCCAGTGCTTCATCCTGGCACACAGTAGGTGCTCAAGAAACATTTATTGAATAAATGAATAAATTAAAAGACTCTCCATAAAAATATCAATTTTTTTATTTATTGGATTGTCTTTACCACTAGGAAGGGCATTGGTCACAGATAAGTTAGGATATATACTGAGTTGCGCTATAGTAACAACGAAGTTGAAATCTCATGGTTTTACACAACCAAGTTTGTTCTTTGTTCATGCATTGTGTCTACTGCGGGCCATGAAGTGGTCCTGCTTGTGGTGGTTACTTGGGCTCCATTTTGGCACATGTTCTTACAGTCAGAAAGACAGAGAGGAGAGAGCAAGATGAATTCCATGAGGCTCTAGAAGCTTCTGCCCAGAAGTGACCACATTACCTCTGTTCAGATTCCACTAGTCAGAACAAGACACAAGCTCAAGTCTGATTTCAGGAGAGGACATGAAATCCTGCCTTGTGTCTAGCATGAGATTGGTGGGGGGCCCAGATGACCACTGCAGTCCAGAGAGCACAGTAAAAGCCCTTTCATCAGTATCTACTTCCCTCATTCCCTGTACTCTTCCTAGTTCCTCCCACCTGATCTCCTGAAACTCCTCCAATATAACTCTCCTTTTTTCTCTAAAGAACAGCTCTCTCCAGCACTAACTCTTCCCCTGGACCCACGAGCATGTCATTCCCCAGATTTTGCATCACAGAAGCCAAGGGCTGGGTTCAGCAGGGCTGCCTCCACAGACGGTGAGGCTGGTGGGGGTAACTCAGCTGGCAAAGCCAGACCTTTTCAGGAGGCTGGCTGAAGGGCAAGCCTGGAAAAGCTCACAAATTATTAAGCTTTGTCCAGTAGCACAGGCACATGGCATCCTGCCCACTAGCCAGAGCACAGTGCTGGCTGATTTCCACACGGCTGACACCAAGATCTTAAAGTGATCAGAGGAACATCCAGCTTTCTGGCATTCCATGCCTTAAAAAAATAATAAATAAAAAAAATAATAATAATAATTTAAAAATCTATTTAGATTTATTTTTTTAAATGCATAGAACCTATGATGGTTAACCAGACTATTTGGCCAACAGAAGTACCCATTTCCCTGACTATTCCTTTCAATACAGATGTTACTATGTCAATAATTTCGTGAATACTTAAATCTCCATTTATCATTTTAACAAATTTCTATGCAGTATCTACTATGTGTCAGGTACATAGTGAACACGACAGAGATCCTTGCCCTCGAGGAGATTAAATTCTATCAGCGGCGACAGACAGTGAACAAGATAAAAGAGTAGTTATTCTGGTGTTGGAAGGGGCTCAGATATACAGGAAAAGCAGAGGTAAAGCAGAGGAAGGGGATTCTGGAATGCGGTGGGAGAGGCATCTGTTGCTTCAGGCCACGGCAAATACACTCACTGTGCAGGATGGTGATGTAGGAAGATTATGGTGAACTGTTGGGTCACCTGTGGCCCAGGCAAGTAGAACGGAAAGCTAGTGTCCCAGGGACGCAGTGGGTGGCTCTCATCACCCCTTCCCCAGCGACCACTTCTGCTTTTCATTCTCTTCTTTTTAGAGTGATGAAAATGGAATGGGCTCCCCATTCTTCTCACCTTTCATTCATCTCTCATTGGGACCTTTCCAGGAGTTTCTGGGCAATATGATTGAGGGAGAGGGGCTAAAAGTCGCCTCTGGACCCACTCCAGGAAATGCCACCGAAATCCCAGAATTCATCACATTTCAGGGAGCAGGTACCCTTGTCTCCAAGGAACAGAGCAGGCAGCAACTTTCCCACCTATCTGATTAAAAAAATCCACGAGAAGACTACATTTGGTGGTAACAAAGAATTAAAAATCCCTCCATGATGACTGGGCCAAATCTAAAGAAGGAATCTGCACTCATTCCGATAACATGTTAAAGTTCAGTGGCTGAAAAATCTGCAGAACAAGTTGGGTCCCAGTATAGAAGGGGCAGGGAAGGAGCATGCACTGTCTCTGCCATTGGGGAGGAAAAAAATTTTAACGAGGGCAAGATAAGAGCCAGACGTGTGGAAATATTTCTCTTTGAGGATATTCTTTGTACCAATTACTCTTCAAAGATATCACGTTAGCGTTTTTGGCACAACTTGACAATTAAATTAGACGAATGGTTTTCAATGTTTTTGCATGTGATGTGCCTGAAACTCTTCTTAACGCTAACATTTTCAGCCTGTCACACACATTTTTAAAACTTTGGCAAGTCGTATAAACACTGATTTCAATTAAGCAAAAAATTTAAAAAAAACATTTCACTATTCATCTTATTTTAAAAATGACATGGCAAGTCATTAATTGGGCTTGATTGTCATTTTGCGGTGCCCAAAGTTGAGGGATAAAAAGAAACACAGCCAATAAATTTCTCCATAATGCCTTCCAAAATGGCTTCATTTCTTGTGTTCATTCAGTCTCCTTTCTTCCCAAAGATTAATGGTGCCTTGAATCAACCCCCCTCCACCCCTTTGCAATTTCATGCTCCAAGATGGTTCTTATCCTGGTGCTTTTGGTCCCGGCTCCATCACAGGCAGAAGGACAATGCTGTGCTGGACGCTGGAAAGGAGCATCACAAGAGTGTGGTCAGAATATGAACCTCAGCCAGAGGAAAAGCAAATTCCAGGTCTTATCTCTAGGGTTATAGTTTCCCGCTTGCTGATGTGACAATGTAACTTGACAAGATAATGATTTCCAGGCTGGTTCCAAACGGTCTGGGATTGGAAGGTGAGTGTGGTTGGAGGGCCAGGTGGACTCGCAGCAGCCAAATGACGCATGAGTTGGAAGAGGTGGCTAATGCTGCAGGACATCTCTCCCAGGAGTTCAAAGAGTTCTGACGATATTCTCTAACTCGCTGCTGACAAACCCGGAGAAGAACAGATGGTCTACGGTCAGATAAGTCATCAAGGCTGGGATGTGATAAGGAAGTTCAAGGAAAACTCTGAAACCTTGGAGCTTCCCCTTTCTTCTCTGCCCTTCCCTCACTCCCGGCCTTTCCCCTTGCCCAAGTCACTTTCTTTTTCGCTTCTCACTTTTGACACGCTCCAATTCTTACTCAGTTTAGTCCATGTTGACCACCATCAGTAGAGAAGTGATGCTGTCCTCGCCACACCCATTCTCTCTGCCGAGGCCTCCTTCAGGCCACAGTGATCAGTACTTATGAAAAATCCCACAGAAGCCTGCTCTTGCCCTATGTCATCTCTTAATGTAGTTTCAAACGATCAGTCGTCTGATGTCTCCTTCCTTGCTGGATGGAAAACTGCATGAGGACAGGGACCCGATCTGTTTGGTGCACCATGTACCTCCCAGAGCTTAGCTGAATAAAATTGCCTAATTATTCGGACTAGCCAATCCTAAGCTAATCCATGTACGTGGCCTTGCCTTGCTTTTCCTGTGGAAATCACAATAAAGGTGGTTGCCCACTTCCCCTCCTCCATGCCCTCTGCTTCCCGACTGACCCTGATGCTTCCCTGTGTGGCCCTGAGTGGCACGGCATACCTCCTCTTGTTGGGAACTGTGACAGTTGTCTCCTGCTCTACTTGCCCTCACCACACCTGAATAACAATAAGACCTGGATTTTTAAATACTAGCCCAGTGCCTGACATATAGTATGTGCTCAATTAATACTTTCATGGGCCTGACTAAATGAATAAGTAGATGATTCTTCCAGTCCTTCCTCCAAACTTTAAAGTCCTCAGAAATTCCTATCTACTGTTTCTTTATATTTCCTCACCAGATAATGTCAACACGCAGGCCACCCACCTTGGCCAAAATTCAGGTGGTCCCTCCCAACCCAGGGAGTGCTGTGTTTCCCACCATCTGCAGGCTTTGTATGGCCCAAGAAGGCAAGCCTGACGGTGTTGCTGAAAAGAAATGGTGTTGGGACATTGAAGGGCCTTTTTTTTCTGGCTGCCTGTCATTATGAGACATTCCAGCTAGCAAGGAGAACAAAGGCAGCAGCCAGGGAGCCTCGCCTTTTACGGTTCCGTCCTGGCAGCACTTCAGGAACAGCCCAGAAAGTAGAATGGGGGCCAGGCAGGCTTTGTCACCCACTTATGTGCACCTCAGCCACCAGTCTTCCAGCTAGAGAAACACTCACCACTGCAAGAGGCACAGGGCTCTGAAAGTGAGAATGTGATTGCTGAGGGGACACCATTCCTGGCAATTAGCTTTCTTCACACCCATCCCCAGTCATCTCCCACAAACACCTAGGTGGCATTAGACAGAAAGAACTGAAGCAATTCCATGCTGAAATAACACTAGTGACCATCTTGTTGTGACCGCTGGGGGATATTTGGAATCTTCTACACAATAATAGGTAACATTTATCAAGCAGTTACTGCATGCCAGGCACTGAGCACTTTGTATGTGTGATAGCCAAACCTCACAATAACCCTGCAAAGGGGTATCACCATCCCCATTTTCAGATGGGAACATGAAGTTTAACTGGGGTAAAGGGACTTGCCCAAGGTCACAGGGAGGCACGAGGCCAGGTTTGAACTAGTGATACCTAGCTTTAAGGTCTTTCCACTACCCTGTAGGGCCTCCTTCAAGCAGCCAAATTCTATTAAGTGTTCAAAGGCCTAGGTGATGGCTTTTCAGGGCCTCAGCTTCCCGTTCTCTACTGTGAAGCAGTTGCTCCAGATAATCCCACTAAGGGGCTTTTCATTAAAACTATTATTTTGACTCAACAAGTGATATTTCCATGTACTGCAGATTTTCCTCTGGATGCTTGAACCCCATTTACAGTCTATGTGACCTTGAGCAAGTTGCTTAACTTCTCTGAGCCTCAGAAAAGGGAACCAAATAGTCCTCACGAAGGTTTGACCTCAAAGCCCCAATCTCTTTCCAAGTACTCTCCACCTGTACCACCTCCTTCCTCACCAGTATTCCTGTTTCAAAATAAATATTTCCGGAATGTTATGAGATTATAGGACATGTTTATAGAGGTGTAGGTAAAAAATGGGCTTTGATGTTGGAGAGACTGAATCTTATATCCACTTACTACAAAATAGTTAGCTTTCTCTGTGCCTCAGTTTTCTCATCTAGGAAATGGTTCCCTGGACTTATCCGAGAATTGCCTGAGATGATGCATTTTGCATGGAGCTGGGTAACAGCAAGCACTTAATAAATGTTAGCCATTAGTAGGATCTTTATGATCGGACTTCATGCTTTACTCTATTCGTCACATGCCTCCTTCATCTAGAATGATGATGTGAAGAACAATCGATGCGAAGTTAGTCAGGATAGTGGGGACCACAGCAGCCATCTGGCAGGAAGCTAGAAGGCAGTGCCAAGAGCCAATGTCATGGCCAGCTGGAGGCAGGCCATAAAAGGGAAGATGGGTAGCTGGACGACCCCTTGGGCTGCCCCTCGTGCACTCCCTCACAATTGGTATTACTTTTCTCCATTTGCATAGCCAAGGTCTGTCTGTCCCTCGGTCCTCTGCTTGGCAGAGTCAGCTGCCTGGTCCTTCCTGAGCCTACATGTCCCCGCCTCATCTTTACCCTGCACGCACACACTTCAGGCTCTGATGAAGCCTGCCATAGGCCATTAGCCTACGGAAGACCGATTCTGTCAGCACATTTTTTGGAGTGAGGAGGAGCCATGAATTTCCATAGTCCTAAAATACATTATTTTCCCTCCTTTAAGTTTTTATGAAATGAGAATACAGTTTACATTTCATGAATGCACATGATGTAGTGTTTCTCAAGTGGCTGTTACTAAATGGGAGGGGCATTTTAGAATTGAGGGAATGCATTCATCGTCATTGCATTTTGTGCATAGATTAAATACAGTTCTGCTAGGGTTGGTAGTAGTAATAATAATAATTATGATTACTATTCTTAGCAGTTACTTTCTGTTGAGTTCTTACAAAGGCCCAGGACTTTGCATGTGCTATTTTTAATCCCTATAAATAGAACTTTGAAGAATAAGTTCTGTTATTTCCATTTGACCAATGAGGAAACGGTGGTCCACAGAATTGAACTGACTTATCCAAGGCTTCATAGCTATTCAGCCAAAGTTCTGAGATGTGAACCGAGGCCAACTTGGCTCCCAGACTCCTCCTGTTTCTTCTATACCATTTGGTAGTTACTACTCTCTCAAATCCCTCATGAAATCTTTGCTAGGATGTTCCTTTGCCAAAGTCCCTTGAGGAAACGTTGCAATAAAACAAACATTTATCTCCCAAGTAATCTGGCCAGTGCATGAACCTAAATAAAAGGATGCAGAGAATAGATCATTCCATGAGTGATGAGCTGTCTTCCACTCGATGATGTTCGGAGAGGAGAAAGAGGCTTCATAATGGGGGGTGCCAAGGAGAATTCCTGTGGCCTTGGGTCTGTCACCCACCAGTTGTGTGACAAGGGGTGAATCACTGTGTCACTCTGAGCCTCCACTGGCTCTGTATTCTGCGTGTGTTCAAAGAGAACAAGAGTCTCATAAAGCCATTTGAAGATTCAAGATGTTTCCGGGGTTGCCCTCATAGGAGAGCCCAAATGATGACGGCTTTGTTACCATGACAGTAAAGACTTGAGTTGATCACTGAGGTTGTCCCTTCAAGCTTCAAAGTCCCATAACTTCTCTTCAGAGAGTCAGAGCCTGGATAAACCATCACAAGTTCCCACAAGACACAGGTCACAATGGGCCCTCTCTTACCTGGGGGCCAGTTCTAAGGCTTTAGCTGGTCCCCACTGCCACACAAGCACCCACTTGTCCATGATAGAGAAACCCCACATGAACAGAGTGGCGACTTTGGGGTCCCTCTTGTGAACTACTGACTCAGAGGAGGTCTATTTCCCTAGTCCTGTCTTGGTCTGGGCAACCCATGGTTCTTCTGACTGACAAAGTACAGTGGATAAATTGGAACCCTGTAGCCAGGCTGTCTGGGTTCAAATCTCCACTGCCTCCCTCTTACTAGCCTACATGACCTCTTAAAAATCATGCAACATCTCAGTTACCATATCTACAGAACTGGGATGAGGGAAACGAAACCACCCAGCAGGGCTGTCATAAGAATTCTTTGGAGAGGATGTACATGAACTAAGCAGCACACAGAAGTCAATTATTATTATTCTGATGCTCGCCAACCAGGATACCATGTCTGATTCTTGGCGCCAGAGGCCTTCCCACCAGCCAACCAGGAGCCCTCCAGGCTGTCTTGGCTCAAGAGCTTCTCTAACCCCAGTAGGAGCTCAGGGCGAGGCGAGGAGAAGGCGTATGGACACATTTAAACATTACCCGACTAAATTCTATGCTCCTGAGACCCTCTGGTTGAAACAGTCTAGCTTTAAAAGAAAATCAGAATAGCAAGAACAGCCAAGCTCTGCTGGAACTGTGTGCTCAGCCCTGGGCTCTGCGTAAGACATATCTTAATGCATTTAATCCTTACCATAAGCTCTCATGCAAGTACTTATGCTATGCCCATTTAACAGAGGAGCAAGCTGAGACTCAGAAAGGCTGCTGAGTAATGAGCATAAGGTTGCACGGGTTGTTAATAACAGCTAGAATTCAAGCCCAGGTCTATGGGAATCTAAAGGTGATACTTTTCACCTCTAAAGAATCCTACTCCAAAATAAAAACATTTATGGATTCCCTACGATGCACTTGAACTACTAGTGGTTTAAACATATTAGCCTATTTAATGCCCAAACTGAGTGCACTTGATGTAGCATTTCTCCTCATCACCAAAGAGATGTTAATAAATGGAAGGGGCATTTTAGAATTGAGGGAATATACTCATTTGACCCTCAAAAATTAGTATACTTAAAATCCTTTGAGGGAGATCACACACACTCACACACGCATATATATATGATTTTACAGATGAAGGAACTAAGGCTCTGAGAAGTGAAGGCACATCCGCAAGGGCAACGGTGCAGCAGGAACCAAACCCAGGTGAGCTGGGCTCCAAGCACTTGCCCTTAGGCATTTTGTGTGTCACTACTGTGGTGTTTCTCCCAATCTCCAGAGCAGAAACAGGATCTGGGCTTTCCCTCTCCAACTCTGAGCCAAGATGAGAGGTAAGAACCCACTTCAGAGTAAGCCTACCACCTTGCGGGCCTTCCCACTGGCGGAGAGTCCTCTCAGTCTCCTTATAACTTCAGCTCCTTATAACTTTGGCCGGGTTCTTGGCCCTCAGCTCCTGCCCCATCTCACCATGTCCGAAAGCTGTAATTCCCAGGTATCAACAAATGTTAGTCACACAGCATCACAAGAAGCTCAGGGGAGAAGCTCCTGGGAGGTGATGTCACACCCTCAGGGCCCAGGCCTTTCTTGAGCTCTATTCTTGAGCCCTATTCAGAGTCCTAGGAGACTCTGGCGTCTCTCTCCAGAGGAGGGACTTACCACACTTGGTCCTACATAGGACGGTGATAAAAGATCAAAAGGCAAGCTGAGGCTTCTGGCTTGCCAAAAGGCTGCTGCTGTCTGCCCTCCCCTCAGTGCCGCCTTCCAGGCCTCAGAGGCCCGAGAGCAGCCCCTCTCCACCCGGCCACCTTCTCTTTCACAACTGATTAAAAAAAAAAAAATCCCCTCCTGCTTTTAATTGCATGCTGTGTGTTCAGATTTCCTGAAGTTCATGAACTGCTGTGAAATTTAAGACAAGTCTGCATTCCCTCTGCTTTGCTACTTTTTAATTCTAAATTCCACCCACCCTCTCTAGGAAAAAAAAGAAAAAATAAGTCAAGCTGAGTCAAAGAAAATTTATGCCAGTTGAAAGGAGAAGGCCAGGCCCAAATAATTCTACTAATAAAAGGGCAGTGAGAGACAGGGTAAAAATAATAAGGTTATATCCCCATGAAGTTTCTTTATTTGTGATTCCCAAGGCACTTGGTGAAAGTTAGCTCATCAGGGAAGGGTTCCATCTGAAGCATCGCTCCCAGGGGTTCCTCCATCGCTCCAGGAGATTCCTAAACACTAGCTCCCCACAGTCTAGGGCTTTCGAGGTAGGTTGGTGGGAAGCGTAAACTAGAGGAATTTTATAGCCGCAGAAATAGGCACCCCAAATCCTAAAGACTTCCTTATCGTCACCTGATGAGTCAGGCTGAACAGCAAACAGAGCCCAGGCACACAATGCACTCCAGGCCTTGGAGAGGAACCCACTAGGCAGTGGCCACAGGCCATTAAGAGATGCTTTGTCACAACAAAGAGCGTGTCCTCCACCTTCATGGGGGCCTCCACAGGCCTGTGAAAGAGGAAGAGCGCCCTTCCTAAGCTGCCACTGGAGTGAAAGGAAAGAGAAGAGGTTGGATGGGACATCACAGCATGTGTTAGGGATCAGAAATTCTGAGAGCTTTCCTAAGGCAAGCATTTACTAAGGCCCTGTTATGTGTGGAGCCAGGGAGCCCGGGAAACAAAGGAGCCATGGTCCCACCTCGGGAAGCTCCCCATCACCCGGTGGGAACACAATGGGTACACAGCATGTTCTAACAAGGAAGCCTGCTCTGAGTGCTGCAGCAAGTACGCAGGGCGCCTGCCCCCTGAGGGCCACGCTGTCTCAGCCCTCTCACTCGGCAGCATCGCTCACCTGACTTCCGGGGTCATCTACCAGTTGGTTTCCTGCAGCCCCTCTTGTCACCACACAACAGCCAGCGAGTGAAAAAAACAGTGTCACTCCCTGTATCAAAGTCCTCCATTGCTTTTCCCAGCACAGGTACCAAAATCCAAACTTCTCACTGCAGCCTTACGGGCTCCGCAGTCTTCCCCCACCTCTCTCCCAGACCTTTTCTCCTATCATTCCCTTCCTAATTCATTATTCCCCAGATACTGTCCTGGGGCCTTCACTCATGCTTTTCTCTGCTCCAGGAAAACTCTTGCCTCACCTGTTCCCAGTCAGCGTTCTCTAATCATTCAGATCTTGGCTTACCTGTGTCCTCCTCAGAAAGGCTTTCACTTAGCTTCTTATATACAGTAGCCTGCGCAAGTCCTTCTCTATCACGTGACCCTGTTTTATTTCCTTCAAGACAGCTGTCCCTGTCTGAACTACTTACTCTCTCTTATATATTGTTCACTTCTATATTGTCAGTCTCCCTGTGTTAGTTAGCTATTGCTGAATGACAAAATACCCCAAAACGCCGTGTCGTAAAATAGCAATGAGTTATTATTTTTCATAAGTCTACAGCTCAACTGTATGATTTATCTGGTCTTGAGTGGGTTCCTATGTGTTTATAGGGGTTAGTCAGGTGGCCCTGCTGATGTTGGGAGGGCCCTCTTACATGGCTGGGTGTTAGCTGGCTGTGACCTGGTCTAGGATGGCCTTGGCTAGAACAGCTCAGCTCTCCTGTACATGGCCGCTTATTTACCAGCAGGCTAGTGTAGGCTTGTTTTCATGTGGCTACAGTTATGAGAGGGTGGAGGAGGGCAGGAGATCACCAGGCCTCCTAAGGTTTAGGCTCAGAACTGGTATACTGTCATTTCCACCACATTTTGATGGCCAAAGAAACTCTCAAGACTAGTCCAGATTTAAGAGGAGGTGAAGCAGAATTCTACCTCCTCATAGAAGCTGCAAAACCACATTGCAAAGGGGTAGTGGGTGTGGATATATGGATCCTGAAGAACTGGGGACATTTTTACAGTCAACCCACCATATCCTCCTTCTACAATGTAAGTTACATGAGAGGAAGGGCCTCAGTGAGTACTTGCCTTGCACATACCCAGCTCTAACCATTTCCTTACATAGAATGTGTGACTCACAACCTGTGTTTGGTGATGTTTTTTCTTTTTTTTTAAATGGAGCAAATCCCTTTATAACACTGGATTCTGGGACAAGGTTGTGTTCCGGGTTAGACAGTTACAACAGGCATCTGCTGTATGGACTTGTTCTGTGTTGGGAGACATATTTGCCCCATGGGATATCAAAATCCACGTAATAACAGGTCACGTTATAATGAGGTTTTGCTGCACATGCTTGCTCTCAATTTAGACAGTGGGCCCTGCCAGGTCTTCCTCCAGCTGCTGGCTTCAGACCTCTCTTTCCAGAAGGATAAGAACTACCTGTCAAAATGCAAAGCTCTAACAATGAAATATACAGCGCATGCTGTGGGAAAGCCCTTGGTTTACTTCCACAGGCTGCAGCTGGTGTGCACGGCTGAAATGATTCATTCGTCCACCCAGCAAAACAAGTCCGTTTACAGGGTCTCCCAAACAGAACACATCCTCAAACCTTCACATGCTCTACATTCGGCTCATGATTTAGCCTCCTCTGCATTGAAGAGCGGCAGACTCAGTGCTGGAAAAGGAGGTTCCTTTCCTGCACTGCTCTCTCTTCCAAGGCAATATAATGTTACATTTCTAGGAAATCAGAATGTCTTTTAAATCCTGCTTCAACTATCTACATTCCACACTAAGCTGCAATGCTTAATTTAATATCTCCACAGCAGTGCGAAGGGTTTTAAACCACAGAGCCCACAGCCTCAGGGACACAGGAAGAGAATCCGAAAGGAGATATAATAGTTTGGTGATGATTGCACGTTTGAGAGGAGGCAGAAAGACCGAAAAACAAGAAGATTGTTTTTTTGTTTGTTTGCCACAATTGTCAAAAGTGAATGTAAATGGCACTTCATAGTAACCTCAGGAGCATCTTTTCTCTCCAGGAAGCTTGAGGGGAAGCTTGAATCCACTTCACAGAGGGCAGCACTACTTGAGCCTAAAGAATAAAGGCTATTGCTTGGTAGAAAACCCAAGGGCAAGAAACTTATTTCAGCCACAAAAAATAGCAATGGCTTCTCAATGTCAGGGAAATAAGGAAACAAAAAACAGAGGAAGGAGACCAAGAGAGGCCAAATTAATTTCCTTTGGAAATCATTGCCTGAATCAGGGGTCCTCAGATAGTTACCTACTCCTACAAGAGCCTTGAAATCACCTTTCCAAATTAAAGGTGCTAATTGCTTTCATAAGGGCACTGACTAGAGCAGAAGCCAAGAGCATGGCAAGTGTGATGGTCTCATTTATCTGGACCTGAGCAGTGCTGGAGTTTTGGGAGGTGAGCCTCTAGATTGACTACATACCTGGTATGTAGACTACATCAGGTATTCTGATCCCTGAGAGGCTTGTTTTCCTCAAACCCACCCAGGAACATTACTGGTCCATTAATTCATTACACATAGATTGAATACCCCTAATATGTGCCATGTATTGTTCTAGGTGCACTGAACAAAACAGCCTACGTGTTAGCCTGCATGGGGCTTCTTAAACAAAATCAACAGTGAAAAATACAATACTATGTTAGATGATAATGTGTCAAACAAGCCAGGGAAGGGGGTGTTTATTTTTAAATAGAGTGGTCCCATGAAACATCACTGAGTAGGTGACATTTGAACAGAGCTTGAATGAGGCGAGTGAGTGAGCCATGTGGTTATCTGGGAGACGAGAATTATTGGCAGAGAGAACAGGCAGTGCAAAGACCCCATGCCGGTGAGTGTCTGGCTAGTTTGTGGAGCTTCTACAAGGCTAGTGATGGAGGAGAGTGATGGGAGTTGTATAGGGACCTGTCTGACACCCATTTTAAAGATGTGGTCCTCTAACTAGGAGGCCATGCTGGGTGATTCTCATAAGCCCTCAAAGGAATCATCTTTAGGATGAGCGGCTTAGAGGGGGAAACAAAGGTACTGTCACTCTTCCCCTTTCAAATACTCAAGCTCTAGTTCCCCTACTGCTACTTCCTGTAAAGAGGAATGTAAGTGGGAAAGAAAAGAGAATATCTAAAAATAGACACACAATAATACCATTTAGTCCTGCCGTTGGGGGAGAAGGTGAGATGTCAGGGGGTTACCCATCAAGGTAAGTGTATAGACTGTGCAACTCCGTTAAGACAATAATTACACTGATGGCTGATTAACCCAGGGAAGTTACCCAAAGGTGGGGACTTTAGATGTGTAAGGAGAAGTCTGCATGTGCAGGAAAGAGTGGCAGGGTTTGCACAGAGAAGGAATTCGATGCTTGTGGCCAGCACTCTTTCCAAGTGGGAGTCAAAGTGAGAGTGAAAACAATAGGGTTCCTGACCAGTGGTACAGCATCCTCACTTCATGGGTGGACATCAGAAGATGCCTGTGAACCTCCTGAAACCATATATAATGTCTCATATGGGTTGTGTGTTTATTCCTGGGAAAAGGGTCCAGAGCTTCTCAGAAATATACATGACCTCCTCCAAAATGAAGACCCATTGACTTAGCATAGAGTAACTTCTGCTCTCTTTACTTCCAGGATGGTGGGTCGACAGATGACCCCCTGGAGACCTCTGCTGTCAGGGAGAACATAACCAATATCTTGGAATTTCAAGAGTCTTCATTTAGAGTCACAAGATGGATCATTTTTAATGCAATACATAGGAATTCTGAAATACATGCTGTCCCCTCCCCGCTGCCAAATCCAATTGTCCTGAGCATCGTCCAGTCCTCCAATTGTACACAGTTCCTAGCCTCTACCCATGCTCTTCCATCTGTTTGGAGCACTCTTCCATGCTTTTCACATAGCTATCTCTCACACTTGACTCAGGTCTCAGCTAACGTGACATGTCCTGTGAAAGGCAATTACTGGTGGCTGGACTAGGTTATGAACTCCTGTACCATGTTTCCCCGAAAATAAGACCTAACTGGAAAATAAGCCCTAGCGTGATTTTTCAGGATGACATCCCCTGAACATAAGCCCTAATGTGTTGTTTGGAGCAAAAACTAATATAAGACCCGGTCTTATTGTCGGGGAAACACGATAGTATCCTACATGTCCTCCATCACATCCCATCAAAGTTTATTGTGAGTCTCTTTTCACAGACGCTCCCCCTGCTATAACGTAAGTTCTGTGAGGGCAGGAAGTGGGGTTGTCTTCCTTGGCATAGCTCCCCAGATTTAGTGGGTACCTAATAGGTACTTCTAAATGGATGGATGGATGGGTATGTTGATCAGTTACTTTTCTGAGAGGTGAGTTCTTTTGGACACCAGCCTGCTCACCTCCCTATGAGTGGCCAAGCTCTGTGATGTTATCTGCTATAACCTACCACTGCCTGTTTTCATAGACCTGTGTAGTCACACCCAGAAGTTGGCTATCAATCTTTTGCAGTGGAATGTTCTTTTTTAAAAAAAAATTATTGATCTACCTCAAGGACTGAATTTTGTTCAGTTGATCAATTCCCATTTCAGGTGAGTTCTTAAGCAAGCTCAAATCACTGACTGTCCTTGTACCACGTCAGCCTCCACAGCGCTACACAATAGTCCTTTTTCTGCAGGGCTCCAAGCAGAGCCTTCTGTTGCCCGAAGGAGTAAATGCTGAGCTTGACCTTGAGCGTGTTTGTTAAAACAAACAGGATAACATAGGTAGCCTGATTCAAATGTGGACTTTATTATAAGCCAGCTGAGGGGCTTTGCCAAGCCATCCAGCATCTCTGAGCCTGTTTCCCTGCACTTGATCACTCAATGTACCGCATGGTGGTTAAGAGTATGAAGCTTTGGAGGCAAAGCTCTGAGTTTGTATGATGACTAACCCTTGCCAGCTGAGTGGCCTTACATAGATGACTTAATTTTTGTGGGCTTTTTCTCATTTGACAAAACGGGACTAGTAAAGGCTTACTGTAGAACTATTAGCCGCTTAGCACAGAAATGAACATAGTAAGCACCAACTAGTTATTATACTAGCATCATTACTGTACTAGCCTCATGGTTGTTATGCTATGTAGACCAGAACATAATGAAACACATATTCCCACAGCTAAGTCAATAGAGAAGATTTTTACTCAGAGTTACCCAAGGTCTTTAGAGTCACAGCAAAATGTCACATTCTTACCCATGAAAAGCTGGCCATTAGTCCCTTTGCATTAGTGAATATGAATCGAGAGAAATCATCTGTGAAGGTAAGTATCTGTTAGCTATTGGCTAGTTTCTGATGCAGAAGCATTCATTCATTCATTCATTCACTCATTCTGGAAAGAAGGCAAGGATGCTCTGGGCAATAACAGCTTCCCTAACAATTTAGTGAGTACAATTCTGTGAGTTCCTACTAGACTGGTTTCAGACAATATGGGCTGGGGGATCTGCTCAGCACAGGTGATAGAACCAGCCAAGTTATGATGGGAAAGTCCTGGCTCTTCTGCATATGCCAGGGCTCAGTGTGTTACTTCTCCCATGTGACACTTAAAGGGCCACAGAGGGCCTATAGCAGTCCTTGACAGCAAGCTCCCCCCACCCCCGCATCCCAACACAGGCACAGGGTTAAGAGTCCAATCTCCTGAGACATCATGGGCTAGAATCTTGGCTCTTCCACATACCAGTTAAGCAACTCTGAGTAAGTCACTCTACCTCTCCAACCTTATTTTCTCTGTGTGTAAAATGAGCACTGGATCATGCTTGGAGAGTGACTGCAAGGATTAAAGAAGATAATGCAGGGAAAGTGTTTAATAGTGCCTGGCCCAGGGAAAGCACTCAGCAGACAGCCATCAGTATTAGTATTGGCCATAATGATAGCCTCAGAAACCCCGCAGTATAGCCTACTGGTGAAGAGCTCATGCTGGAGCCAGATGACCTGGGCATGAAACCTGGGCTGGACGCTTCCTAGTTGTGTGCCGCCTGGGGCAAGGTATTTAACCTCGTGCAGACTCAGCTTCCCTGTCTGCAAAATGGGATCAACAACAGCACCCACTTCCTGGAGCTTTGATGAGGACTCAGTGAGTTAAGAGGCATGGAGCCCTCAGAGCCATGCCTGCTTTACGTCAATGTGCACTAAAGACCGCTGCTATTACTACTAGCTATTCGTGCCGGGTGTCCTGGGCCCAGTTCCTGGCTCTACCCCTGTCTTGCTGAGACTCAGAGGAAAGGCAATTCCCCTCATTTAGAGGAGGTTTTAAACCACACCTCTTGTACCTTCCCACTCACTCCATTTAATTCAGGGACCCTGAGGCACAGGGTGGACTTGGTAGAGGCCAGAGACTCTCTACTCTCTCACGGGCAGGTCACTTCGATGGGCTATTTCCGAGCTTGCTCTTTACTGCTGAGAAGCAGCCACGGTGTCACATCTCCCGGCTAGGGCTCCCTTTTGCAGGAGCCCCCCTGAAAGTGGGGTTGGGTTAGAAGGACGAGCACGGGAAGGACAACATGAGCCAGAGAGCAGCAATTCCTCACTGAACTGGGAAGACTGACAGGGGAACTCCACCAGCAAACTGGAATCACCCATGTAGCACTCGGGATTCTGGTCCAAAGAAGGAGGGAGGTGTCCCAATGAAGGGCTTGTCTCAAGCTGAACAGACCCCTGATTTTATCGTGGCCAACGGACTACGAGAACCAGACTTGCCTGCAAATGACCAAGGAGTTACAAGTCCAAATACGGTCTTCTGTGCTGCTTTGGGAGCTTGGTGGATGTCAATCCATTTGGTGGGAAGGAGCACAGGCAGAGAGTGGGCTCTTTTGAACTGGCTGCTGCCACTGCTGCTGTGGTCCCTGGGAATTGGTTATTTGAGTCCCCCATTTACTGTAAAATTCAAGTGGTGCCATCTATTCAGTCCAGATTCTCCAGCTTGTTCTAAGATAAATGGTACCCAGTATGGTCTCCACAGCTGTTTGTGCTGTCAACTGGGCAGCACTTAGCAGGATGGGGTAACAGCCTTAGGATTAAATTTCTAAAAGGGGCCTCCATCCAGTTTCCCATTTCTCCTGTGTCAGGGCTCAGGGATTTTGCTGTCCTGGGGTGCTAAGTGGCCCACCCAATGGCTAGGCTTCCGCCACTGACCCAGGGCTCTGTTCAGCCAAGGGTTCCTCCAACAAACAACTCGACAATCCTGACCTCGGGTGGCTGCCGGGCACGTTAATAATCCAACTCAGGGTTCAGTTATTAAGATACAAAGAAGAAAATTCCCAACATGCCCCCTCCCCCTCTGCAACCGCTAGACAATATCTCAGTCATAGGGTGTTGCTGAAAAATAATAAGGCAGATTCTACCTGAATTCCCTTGTTAGAGAGAGCTCTTTGGGGGACTTTGCCCTGGAAAATAACGAAACCCCAAACCATGTCTGTATGTTTAATTTTTATTCCCAATCATCTGGGCCAAGGGCAGGGCTACTGAGGGGCCTCTGCGGGTTTGAGGGTTTTTTGACCCGAGTCCTTCCTTTGTGGCCATGTGAACCACCTCTTGATTATTAAGAACACAGAGTGACCTACAAAAATCCACAGGTTTCATGGAAATGAAAGATCCACAAACAAACACAGCTGGTTTCAGCTTTGATGCTGATAAACAAAGTGAGGCAAAGCAGAACCGCAGAACGAAAATCAAAAAATCAGACTGAAAACAAGACAAGAAAATCCTTTCCCCTAGGCCTGTAGTTGTGGGAGGGGAGATTCGAGGAAGCTTGGGAAGGGCAGTGTTTGAGAGCAGGGCTTCCAGGAGGAGAGTCAGCGGGAGTCGGGGAGGCCCCGGGGCTGTGATCCAGGTCACTCACAGCCCCCTATGCAGGCCTGATGTCCAGGGTACGAGTGTACCTCGGGTGACCCTGAGCCCGAGAAGAAACACTGGTTATGGGGGTAGAGGAAGGAGCAAGATGAAACCAAGTGGGGGGTTGGTATTTTCCCAAAGAGAGAAGATTGGGTGGATGGGACTATATTCCAAAAGGGGAGAATAGCATGCTTATAGGAGGGGAAAGCAGACATCCACAAGCTCTCCTTAGATATAAGAGGAGGACCCTGGCGTGTAAACACCCCAAGGAAATCCTGGGAAGACGTGTGGAGTGGCTCGTGGACTTTGGGTCTTTCCTGCATTTTCAAGGCTAATTCCAAAACATCCTAGGCCAGCACGAAGGAGGAATCTGGCCAGGAAGCTTGGAGAAATGCTACTTATACGAGGTCTGACAACTAGGTTCACGAACCTAATTGGGAACCTCATAGATCCCAAGTTTCTCTGGTAAAAGATTTTATAACCAATGTGTAACTTTATATCACTGCTTTTTAAATGCGACTATTACTAAAAGCAATTTACTGATCTGTTTCCCTGTTCTGCATTCACACAGTTGGAGTTGGTGACTCAGTCAGTAACCTATTCAGCTATTATTATGTATTTTTTAATCAAATGGTTTTTTAACTATTTTTTTTTAAATCTCCTAATGCATCAGACTTCTGTGACATAAAATGAAGTTCCTTAGCCCCCCTCTCGTTTTACTGTGGGAAAAACAGAGACAAACTCCCTGAAAGGAGTGTTTTTATCCCTTTATCATGTCTTCTCTTGCATAACACAACTTAATTTTGTTTATTAAAAATTTCACCGTGGAATATTTTAACATGCAGAATCAAGTTGAAAATAGAACTTATAACACTCGCTCTCCAGTGGAATAAATAAATCTTAACACTTCACCATATTCCCTTTAAATCTTTTCTCTAGGAACAAAAAAATACAGAAATAATTTAAGCCCTCACATCCTTGATTTCCTTCTCCTCCCTCCCCTAATCCCAAAAGTAAACACTAAACTGAAGTTGACGAGTACTATTCCTAGGCATGTTTGTTAAACATTTAATACCGGTGTTCTCTATGTATTCATTCATTACTACATGTAGTATAAATCTACAGGTTTTGACATTTTAAATAAATGTTATCATACTGCATTTATCACAACTGAACTTGCTTCATTCATTCAATGTTATGTTCTTGAACTTCATCCATGCAGTTAATGCAGTTGGTTCAAGTACATTGTACTGCTGTGAGGTATCCTATTGCATAAATGCACCAGAACTTCTATTGATGAATATTTGGATTATATCCAGTTTCAGCCATTGCAAAGCTCAGTGACATGAATTACGTATGTCCTCTTATGCACGGATTCAAGCATTTCCCTGGGATATATACCTATAGGTAGAACTGCTGTATCAAAATGAACGTCTCGTTTCAGCTTGACGAGAATTTGCCCAGCTGCACTCCCAAATAGCTGTAAAAGCCACAGTAGCAGTCAAAGCGGTCTCCGTGCCTTGTGGTACCCAGTATCACTTGCCTTGTGTGCTGAGCTGGCGATTATACTCTTCAGCGGTTTCCATATGCCAGGCCTTAGGCTAAGCTCTTCACACATATTATCCCACGTAATCCTAGCAATGACCTCATAAAATAGGTCTTATCAACCCCATTTCACAGACAGGAATCAGAGGCCTAGAGAAGGGAAGCCACTTACACAGGGTCAACATGACAGGAAGTGGTGGGTTGGTAATAGCAGCCACCTGTGTCTGGCTCCAGAGCTCTTAAAAAGTAAATAATATTGCCTTCAAAACTGCGAACACATCCTTTTTCATTGACCAGGCACACAATTTGAAGCCACAGAGACAATAAAATTACGCATCACTATGCTGAACCCAGAGCTCCTGACTCCTAACTTGAGGCTGGTGCAAACATCAAGGTTGTTTCCTCAATGGTTTCCTTTGAGGAACCAGTAGAAAGCTCCAAGTTGAATGGCATTAAGAGCTTCCGGAGCCCGGCTGTAATGGTGTTCACAAACCCCAGCCCCTTCTTCCAGGAACAGTCCTCCAGCTAGGGCCTCTCCTGCATTAATCAGGGTGTCGTGGACGCATCAGTCACACGAACCATTTGGAGCATTTTTCCAAGAGCGGGAACAACATCATAAAGCCTCGGCAATTGAATCAGAACAAATGGATCCTAAAGACGACTTTCAACTTAGGCCCCAGTAAGCCGACGGAATGTTAAAAAGACACATGAACCTCAGAAGTGAAAGCAGAGAGCGAGAGGGAAATCCCCTTGGCCTGATGAATCAATTCCAGAAAAACCTTTTCACCCGGTCCCCATCCATCAGCACCACAGTCAGAATATGGGAAATGCTGGCTCTCACTCTTAGCACCTCTGAGTTACGGTTACCCACACTGAGTGTGGTCAAAGATAACAGATCCTGGAACAGAGACCAGGAAACCCTGACTCGGGAAGTGTGCACATCAGAAAAGTGGGGCTCCTACTTCCCATATGAGATCCAGAGATGCTGATCTCCTCATGAGAATGCTGTGGGGCTGTTGGGTTATGAGGGTCCCTTGGGTAGTTTCAAGTTCATCCTGGCTGCAGTAGTACTGCCCACTGGCCACACAGCCCTTTAGAGTGTTGTAGGAAGAGTGGTGAACGGAACCCAGTGCTTGTACTGGGGTACAACCATGGCTTGGGGTATTGCAAAGGACTCTTTGGAGGACAGGATTGTAATAGGATCACAATACAGATACAGGATTGTAACAGGATCACAATACAGATGAAAAGTGGGGCAAGAGTTGAGCACAGACTCTGGGGTCAGCTGGACCTGAGTTTGAATTCATTTATTAGCTGCGTGTCTTGAGAAAGCAGCTTAACCTCTCTGAGACTCAGTTTCCTCAGCTTTAGAGAGGGAGGTAATATTGGAATGATTTAAGAAATAATGTGATTAGAGTACAAAGTCTGGCACACGGTTAACTCTGCTGCTCGCTGTGTGGTGATTCTGTATGAAGTTTTTTAAAAGGGCACCCTTCTTTAAGACACTTGACTGCCATCTGGCAGAAATAATTCTGCAAATCTACAGTGACTACGCAGTGAATGGCGCCCCCTGAAGTTGTGTAATGGACAACTTGCACAACCATAAACATTGGCTTTGCACTTGGTAAGTGCTCAATAAACAGTAACTAATCTTTATTAGTAAAAATAAAAACTACCATCACCCAAGGGCTCTATGAGCCATCTTTCAGAGGGCACCAAATTCCTAAAGGAGGTTGTAAAGGAGTTCCCAGGACTCCAAGAAGTGTGCAGAGCTCCCGGATGGGGGATTTGGGAGGGGTGGTGTGGGGAGGGCAATGAAAGGTTGTCAGGCAACAGTCCCAGCAGGAGACAGGCAAGCAGACGATTCAGAATTCTCAGGTCAAGCCCAAGAGGCAAGCCTCATCAGTCAGCGGCAAGTTGAAGGTCTGACAGCTAGGAGGTCATCTGGAGCTCAGCCTACCTCCCAAGACTGCACTGAGGAGCATATGGGGGCAATAATACACGTGAAAGAAAATGCCCGTGAACTGCACGGCACACTGAAGGAGTTATTACTACCTTTCACTCACCCATCTCCACTCTATGAAACCCTGGTCCTCCCAATAGCCTTGGGAGGTCTTGCCTTCTCAAAGCACCGATTTAAAAAAAAAAAAAAAAAATCAATGTATTTATTTTTTTTCATTTTTTTTTCCTAATTATAAAAACAAGACAATATGTTTTTCAAAAAAAGATAATTTCTCTCAAAAATGGGTCGAGGATACAAATGGGCCATTCTTAGGACAAAAAATGGCCAATGAACAAATGAAAATAAGCTAAATCTAAGTAAGAAAAATAAAATGAAAACCGAGTGATACAACTTTCCATTCATCAGACTGGGAACAATTTAAGACTGATGATATCCATAGCTGGTAATGTTATGGGGAAATGGGTGCTCTTCCAGCCTGTTGGTGGCTTCCTAAGGTGCTTTCAAACATTGTAGAAACCAATTTGGAAGTCTTTATTAAAATTTAAAGAGACTATACCCTCTGACTCAGAAGTAACACTTCTAGGAGCTGATTCCACAGATTTGTAAAAGCACCAGAATATATGGCAAAACATAAATGTACATTTACTGCAGCTTTCTTGGTACCAACAACACCAAAAATCTGGAAATAACCTATTGCCCATCAAAAGAGTGTAACTGAATAAATATGGTTTTTCCATAATATGAAACAGTGTGCTGCATTAAACATAGGAGGAAGATCTAGATGAGGTGTGATAAAAAAACACGGTGAATATTTAAATGTTTAAAAATGCATTACAGTAAAACAGTAAAAGACACATTGCTATTAATCCCCTCAAAACACCCCCCCTCGCTTCAAATACTCCCATCTCTCTGGCCACTTTCTGAAGCAGTTCTGGAAGTCCTCTTTTGTGAGTATCTTTCGTTGCGCTGTCATAGCTGCCTCGATGTCCTAACAATTCAAAACTTTTTTCCTTTCATGCTCATTTTGACTTTGGGGAAAAGCCAGAAGTCACACGGTGCCAGATCCAGTGAATAAGGTGGATGAGGACACACCACAATGTTTTTATTTGACAGAAATTGCAATAGCAGGAATGATGTGTGACATGGAATGTTGTCATAATGGAGGATGAAGTAAAGACACTCACAAAAGAGGACGTCCAGAACTGCTTCAGAAAGTGGCAAGAATGATGGGAGAAGTGTGTTCGAAGAGAGGGGAGTATTTTGAGGGGGATTAATGGCAATGTGTCTTTTACTGTCATGAATTTTTTTATTTAAACATTCACCGGATTTCCTATCACACCTCATATGACTGACCTGAACGGATGAGCTTGATATAATAGCAAGCGAAGTGTAAGGACCCAAAAATGTAAATTGCAGGTCACGATCCTCTAAAAATTATGTATATATGTATGTATTCATGTAAATAGGGACATGTGTTTTGAACTCAGGGGGTGAAAATGGGAAGGACATACACCACACTCTCAAGAGAGGTAGCATCCGGGGGTATACCCAAACTGCCGAAGGTTGGGGGTGGTACAGAAAACTGCCTTCCTATTTTATATCTCTATATAACTTTAAGGCGTAGAATTGTGGTTGATTTTCACTCGTGGGTTTAGCATTGCTTTTCAAGCAAATTTTTAAAAGCACGTGCTCTTCATAAAGCAGATGGGAAATACTGAGAAGTATTTTCCTTTTCTGTTTGTGTTTTCTCTCTTCTCTTAGGACTGCATTATATCACATGACCTCAGGTGTCCGCTTTTGTCGGGCCCAGCGCTGTGATCAGGTAGGGACGTCTCGGAGGCAGAAAGTCTCGTGGGGAGTTCTCAGTCATCAGAGCTGGAATGGAACCCCAAAGCTGGTTCAAATGAATCAAAATCAAATTCATACCCTTTGTTTTTCAGATACAGATACTGAGACCCAAGGCGCAGGCAGAGCCTGGAGGATGTTGTTACTTGTGCAAGCTCGGAGCTATTTACAAAGAGAATCACCACTTAAAACATAAGCATGTGTGTGGTTCTGAGCGAAGAAGCAGCTGACTGAGGCCTAGACCAAACATCTACAACAAGGATAAACAAGCACAAGTCCTCACTGGGGCCTGGGGGGTCTCTCCAGCCAGGTTCACTGCGAATCACTGACCTCCTCTTTGCCAGACCCTCTGTCAACCACCTCATCTCCCTTATCCTCATCCTTACCACATCCTACGACACACGTTTGATTTATCCCATTTTACCAACTAGGAAACTGAGGCTCAGAAAGGGTAATCTAGTTGCATAAGGTCACACAGCATATAAGTGGCTGAGGCAGATTTTAAATCCAGTTATGTCTGTCTAATGCTCTGACACATAGGTTCTAAAGAAAAAAATGATTTTCCTGCCTTAAAGCCTTTTGTGTAAGAAATATTTGTTGAAAAGAGCAGTGCCCGAAAAGACGCCAGCCAGAACAGGCTTTTTGAGGGACATCTCTTTAATCATGCCAGGCCGTCTGCCAATGAATGGCTGGTGAGGCTTCCTTGGGCTGTTCCAATGTGTGGGCAGGGCAGGAAGTTGGGATTCTAAGTGACCCAGCAAAATCGAAAGGCCACCGGGCCAGAGGCAACCATCCTGGAGCCGATGTGTAGCTCACTGATGAGTCCTGCTTACTCAAAGGCTGCTGCCAGGGCAATGAGAACAAAAGCCACTCTTGCTGACTCAGTAGCTTGGGCCACTATGGGCATGTCCCCAAGCCCAGGCACCAGCTTTGCTCATTACATTTTTTTTCATCTATTGAAAAGTACCTGATCTGTAAGCTTTTGTTTATAAAATAAACACCCTCTTGGATTCCACACTCTCTAGGCCAATCCCTTTAGCCTTTATTGATGCTTCCATCTCTCCCCTCTGCCCTCTCCTTCTGAAGAGATATTTTTCTTTTATCCTTTTGGGATTTGGCTGACAATCGATTTCTCCATGTTGGTGGAGTCAAGGGGAAAGGTAGAGAAAGATCTTATCTAGGAAGGAGAGTAGGTGAATGTAGAAAGTGTGGGTGAGAAGGAAGTTTTGCTTCTTTATTTAGAACCTATTTCATCTCTCTTTTACTTGCCAGGACCTTAGCTTCTTGTCTATAATGACAAAGTACTATATACTTTTTTTTAACATCAAGAATAAGAAATGACTAAATCACCTTGGATCAGATTACTGAAGAGACAGGAGCTAATTTATCTGTAAGCCAAACCAATAGATGTAGACATCCAGGTGGTTAAATCTAAGCAATTCTGGAAAGTGCTCATGCAGCTCTGCTAAAAATATCTCCTTTCACGTGCCCACCAGTGGTAGCTAACATTCTACTGTTAGAGGGTCATTTCTTGGAACAATATTGTGCCTGTGAGAATCACATCAGAATAATAGTCCTTCAGATTTGCATAGGTTGATGGGATGTTTGAAGATCTTTCATCATCTCTCTCCATTAACCCATTCAAATAAATTCTATGAGCATCTACTGTATACCGGGTACTAGGCAATAGGCCAATGATGTGATGGCAAGCAAGAAAGGCATGACACAATGGGGCACAATAACAGGTTAACTAACAACAGCAGGTTAACTAGCTAGATCTGGAACTACACTCCACGCCCTTGACTCCTGATCCTGTGTTCCTTACACTCAACTACCTGTCACACTAAAGCCTGGGTGGGATGAGACATTAAGTCCTTGCAATCTTCCTCACCTTGGTGCAAGTTCACTGGTTCATTTCTATATGATGACCACCTGAGAAGTAGGTTGGGTAAGGGGAGAAAGAAGAGGAGGGACCCATGGAGAGAGTGAGGGCACTAAAGGGCCACCTGTGGAATTCCAGGGTGCTTATGGTGTACAGAAGACCCTAGGGATACAACCAGGGCGAGAATAGTATGGGAAGGTCCAGAAACATGCACCTCCTCCCCTTCACAGGGGTCCTGGGCAAGTCTTCTAATCATCACTGCTTGACTTCTCCCATTTCACACAGTGGTTCTTGTTAGACTCTCTCCCAAGCTCCTTATGCCTCCAAACATCTCTGCTCTCATCAGAAACCTCACCTTCTTTAAATAGGTCAAGGTCATTCAACATGAGCCTCACAGAGTCCACTTTTCTTCACCTAGAGGTGTCCCCCGTATGCTCACTGAGGATGTGGCAGGTGCTTTTATGGGCCAATGAACTCCTCCTCCTCCCTCTCCTGTTTCTCCCAGGACCAAATATCTGCTTACTTTTGTATCCTCATACTCAATTTCCTCTGGTTCCTTCCTCTTAGTCTATAAATAGGCCTTATTCTCTCCTACCTAAAAAAAGCCTTTTCACTCTGCAACCTCTTCTCTCTCATCGATGCCTGTGGCCTCCACGCCCTCATCTCCTAGGTACTCTTTCATTCTTTTTTTACCATCCCAGTGACTTTCTGTCAGATGCCAACACTGAACTTCCATTGCCAAAAGTAATGGTCTTGCCCAACCTACCTCATCCTCACCATTTCTCTTATAGTCAAAAATACAGACCTTCCTCCGTGCCTGGAACTGCTGCCCTTTTTGGTGACACTACACTCAGATTCTGTCCAACCTCCCTGTTGGCCCTCTTTTTTCCCTCGCACTGCCTTCTCTGAGTTCCGCACTCATGTATCCAAATGACAACAGAAACAGAAGTTGGTAAAGAAATGACAGAGAAATGTTGAAAGAGACAGAAGAACTCCAAGATATCCAGTGTCACAGAAGCCAAGGAGTGAGCAACCTTTACGAAGAACAACAGGATGTCAACAGGATCAAACGACTCAAAGTGACACGTCTTAGCTTTTCCAAGGACAAAGTCAGGCCTGAAAACACAGTCGCATGAATAAACTAGGCTTGTGTGGTTCGCTGTCTACGTGGACTTTTATTAAGAAAGGACCTCTTAATGACAGAAAGTGCCCAAGTAGGTCAGGTAATATTAGATAATTCTATTTTTTTCTCAAGTTATCTGTTAGCTTCTCTCAGCCTTTTTCAAAGGGCTCCTCACATCCAGTTACCCCTACTACCATCACCATAAGCTTCATTACCACCACCACCACCATCATCATCTTTACTACCATTGTCTCTCCCACCACCGCTTTCATCGTCTTCATCATCACCGTTATCATCCTTATGAAATGTCATTGAATGGTCCACTAGTATGTACCAGGTTCTGTGATGAGAACTTCATATATATTATCTTATTTAATGTCCATATCAACTCTGAAAAGTTGGTTTATTATTTTCATTTTAAGGATGAAATAAACCAGAGCTCAGAAACGTTCATTAACTCATCCATGATTACAGTTAGTATGTGCTAGAAGCCGAACTCAAACGCTCATCTGCCTGACTCAGAGACTGCCTCCCCATGCTAGGCTGCCTCTCTTGAAACGCAAAAGTAGCTAAACCTGCCACTGCCATAGTTAGCAAGCTAATACAGAAGAGGAAGTTATTTTTAAAAATAAGCAAGAAATCTTGCCATAAATTGCAAACTTGTTGATTCCAAGGAAAGTTCACATCCCCAGTCCTGTTGTATTAAGAGTCTGTCTTCCAGCACACACATTTTCCAGCTTGTTAAACTGAGGTGACTCTACATTTGTTCATGAAGAGTTTGGCAACTTCTGAAAAAATGTTGAAAATAGTGCAATGATCAGAAGATAAAAGTCCTCTCTCTTCTTATTTGCTTAGAAGGACCTCAGAGTTCTAAATATTTTCTCTATTAATAAACACAAGCGAGTTGATTCCAAAATCGAGATATCTGTTTAAATGTAGACCAAAGGATTGAGGTAAAAAAGACACAGATATAACTTGCTTATCTTTAACAGGATACATTGAAACTAAATAGTGGTTTAATAGCATCTTTCCAAAATTTTGTCTCCTAATGGACTTTGCAGGATTATTTTACATTGAAATTTTTCCTGTCCAATAGCAAAGTTCCTCAAAGATTCTATTCTCATCCCTTACCCTTTTGGGAGATGGCAGGGGGAAAATAGGGGGCAGTGAAAAAATCCCGCTTGCAAATCCTTTTCCAAAAATCTTTGGCTGAACAAAGACTTTCCCATTTAAGAGCAGGTGACAGTAAGATCTCTCCCATAGGCAACACATTAAGACTCTCCGCAGAAGTAAACAAATCCGTTATGATGAAAGCCGGACATTCCTCAGGGCTGGGATCTAATGAAAATGTCAGTGTTTTATGCAGTTTAAAAACTGACAATTCAACAGTTTTACAGGAGCTATTTAACATTTATCATCACTTACAAGAGCTCAAATGCAGACAAGGAGAACGGCAACAGAAGAAACCCAGTGACTCCTTGCTTAGAAACCACTATGTTATCCATAATCTCTGAGGGTTTTACAGTTTGTCAATTACCGGCACCCTCAGGCCACAGGGCAGAGGTCTGGGTAAAGACAAGTGGGAAATCCATACTCCAAGATCTCATCATCACAGTGACCAGGTTCTGTACTTTCATTTACACCCCTGCCCATTAAAGACCCAACAGTGGGGAGTCAGGACACTAGAGAAAGCCATTAAACCAACTGAAGGTGATGGATTAAGAGCCTCTGAATGTTTTCCAATCTGCTTTAGATAGTATCCAAATCAAGAAGAGAAGAGAAATAGAATATGTAACTCCTAAACCAGTAGAAGGGAAAATAAAAAGAAATAAAGACAGCATACTCAATTCAAACAGAGCAGTAAAGGAGAGAAAATGAAGGAAAAAAGAAACAAACCATGATAATAGAACATGCAAAATAATAGAACATGCAAAATAATAGAACATGCAAAATAAAAAGTTAAGTCCAGATAGATTAGTTACAATAAATATAAACAGCTTAAATTCACCCATCAAAAGACAGAGACGTCAGGTTTTAAAAAAATAACCAGCTTTATATTACTTATAAAATGGACCAGTGACACACAAAGGATGAAAATAAAAGATGGAAAAAGCATACACTCACACACATTAACCGAAAGGATGCTGCTACAGCAATATTATCAGATAAAATAAAACTTATACATAAAAACATTAATAGGGATAAAGGGGGATATTAATTAATGACAACAAGAACAACCTACTGGGAAGCTATAACATTAAAGAAATGTAATACAGTTAATATAGTAACCTAGAAATAGAGAAAATAAAAATTTAATTACTAAATGACCAAACCCCTAATCATGATGAGTATTTGAATGCTTATCTCTCAGAAACTGAACAGCTAAACAGCTAAAATATAGCTAAAATTAGCTTAAACAGCTAAAAATTATTCTATAATATGAAAATATTATAGAAGATTTCAGTTATATAATTTATAAGCTTTGTCTAAAAAACACACAAAGACTATGCACTCAAGGAGAGAATACGCATTCTCTTCAAGTACGCATGTAATGTTCACAAAAAAATCGAACATGTGTTTGGCCATTATAAAATCTCAACAAATCTCAAGCGATATCAGATGCTTGACATCTGAATTTCTCTGTTGAAAGAATAATGAAATTTTAGAACCTTCCACATTAAGGCTATTCCACCAGTTCCTTGCCTAGAAAATCAACCTCATTCCAAGCCTATTTTTGGCGTCACCTCAGAGAAGCCTTCTCTGATCACCTTAGGTAGAGTGGCTCGTTCCATGGCCAGTCCCTCTCTACTATATTGCTCTATTGTATTTTCTTTATGAAATTAACTGGTCTCTGAAATCCTCATTTGTTTTTTCTGCTGATTTATCGTCTCCCCCCTTCCCCCCCAAAGGAATACCTTTGCAATCTCTCACTCCTGGAATGGAGCCTGACACATAGTAGGCACTCAATAAATATTTGCTGGTGTCAGCCTGACTTGGCAGCCTGCAGTGCTCAGAGGCCCTCACAGAGGTACAGATCTCTCCTCTCGAACAGATCACATTACATTAGGATTATTTGTGTGACCGTCTCAGGAAGAGAGAGTGGGCTTGTCATCACATCTGCATACGTAACAGAGGCCAAAGTAATGGTTGTTGAATAAACTCTGACCTCCCCCATGTGCCAGACGGAGTCTGAAACCTGGAAAAGCCATGTGACCTGCCTACAGTCACATCGTGTTAATGAAAGTACCTAACTGTGAGCATCACTCTGATCCCCTCCAAGTGACCTCTGAACACATCCTGGCATGTGTGGAGATTGCAAAGAAGGACACAGAAGACAGTTTGGAAATACCTTTTTGGTTTTATCACACGTAGTGTTTCTGTTACTATTATGTACACTAGCCTCTGCCAAATCTATTAAAATTGACTCAAATAATCATTTCTCATAATAAATGCGTGTCTGTACAAGGACTGCATTTTCCAGTGATAGAAACAAGACTAGAGCTTAAAATAATAGCTTGTTGACTCAAAATCTGCACTGTGGACGTATTATCAGCCCAGTGGTTAAAGAAAGAGGAATCACTATGTGGCTTTGGACAGTTGCCTAGTGGCCCTCAACCTCAGTTTCTATACCTATGAAATGGTCATAAGATCAATACTTACTTCATAGGTTGCTCTGAAGGCTAATTAAATTAATCCAACAAAGCACTGAATATAGTACATGTCCCAATGAGCTTGATAAATGCTGCTAAGATTTCGGACCCTTGCGTAGCCAACTCAATTACTTTGCCTTAGTTGTATGCAAGTTTTGCTCAAGACACTGGTTTTTCATAGTCATCTGCCTTCCGGAGCTCTTCCAGAGCTGTAACACGATTACAGAATGAGTCCTAAGGTTCCTTTGAATCTGATTAAATCCATTCCTTGTTGTGAGAGCTGAGCTAGAAAAATCCTGGCCAATGCCAGATGTACTTGTTGAATGCCCTTTTTACTGAAGATTTCAGGAAGATGAGGCTGTTGGAGGGGCAGCCAAGATGACAGCACTGATTAACAAAAGGGGCATATTGTCTGGCACATTCTTCTCTGACCTAACCCTCCTCCTGCCGCAGAAGGAACTATTCTAGAATGGAAAGTTTCCACCATAAACATCTGCTTGCCAGATCTGCCCCGGCACTGAAGCCACTGGTGAGACCCATGAGGCACTGAGGCTTTGCTTTGGATGGGGAGGTACTTGCTGAAGGCCCAGCCAAACTGCAAATGTATCATAAAAGACAGGAGCAGCACAATTTTACTGAGGACTCCTTTAAAAGATCAAACATTTTTGCATACCCCTCCACCTCAGTAATATTATTTCTCTTATTTTTTTGATTCAGAAAAACACCTGATGAAAAAAAGCTACTAGGAATTCAGTAATGTTTTCAAATGAATTATTATTTTCAAAGTCACAATACTATCTATGCACATATCAGAAATTGTCACACATATATTTACAAGGCTGTGTGTGTGTGTGTGTGTGTGTGTGTGTGTGTTTCAGGCCTCCCAAGGGGCGTTCGTCCACAGTGAAATGTAGTTCACTGCCTTAAAATGTAGAATTTGTTCCCTTTAAACCAGTGTTTTTAAACATCGGCACTATTGATATTTTAAGCTGGATAAATCTGTGTATGTGTGTAGCGGGGTGCAGCAGGGGTGGGGGGGTTGTCCTGCGCATTGTGGGATATTTAGCACAGTCCTTGGCCTCTACCCGTTAGATACCAGTAGCACCCTCCTCACCCACAACTTGAGTTGTGATTATAAAAAATGTCTCTGGACATTGCCAAATGTCTCCTGGGGGACAAAATCGCCCCCAAATGAAAAATCACTGCTTTAAACATTCTCTACATTTAAACTCTCTCTAATGAGAGCTGTTTATTGAGGCAAGCTATAGAAGAGGACATGAATAAGGGCTAAGCAACAACAGTTGGAATACTCACACTTAACAGGTTCTGATTAGCTTGATGGTAATAATGATTTTATCTATTTATTTTGTACCTCAGCATTGATCTTGCAAGTAGAATCTTGGGGATAAAAAGGGCCCTGGATAAGGAGGAGACCAGAATTCTATTCCCACCTCCACCAGGAGCCAACTATGTGACCATGGCAAATCGCACTCTTCTCTGGACCTCAGTTTCCCTATCAGTGTAAAAGCGCGTATGGGGCATTAAAGAAGAGGAGTATAGCTAAGATGGAAAATGGAAGGGGATTTCTACCATCCATCACGCACTGAAAATGCAATAATGGACTCACAAATGGTTTTAGAAGCAGCTAAGAGCTCAGTCTCACCATTACAGAAAATACCATGTGAAATAAAGCGTAAACTTGCAAGGTTATCCCAGAATATAGAGATACAATGTATGAGGGACAAGATGACGGATATGGGCATGCGATAGTGAAGAACCTGAGGATAACAGATGCACCAGAAGAAAAGCCTAAGACTATGAAAAGAAGCAACGCATTTATATAGAGGGAAAGCATATGCAGCAGGTTAAAAGAGCTTAGGGAACACCAGGAAAATTTAAAGGAGGCAAATACTAGCTATAGTCTGGCAAAAGTATCGACTTGTCTGCATAAAGAAAAACCAACCCGTAAGCATCTAGTAAGAAAATAACAGGCTTCCTGTAAGAAGCACAGGTCTGGCCCGCCTCAGGAACCAAACGGCAGAACAGGACTCCACTCGCATGCACAAGACAAGGCAAGCATTTGTGTCCACCCTCTTCCCCATCCAAGTCCCATGGTTTTTCTTGAGATAGTTGGGATTTCAATCCAAAACAATTTCGCTTTTTACATTATATCCCTTTGCTTTTAAGAGCCTCTTTTGACGCATTTATGACAGGGGTTTGTGATGTTCAAGCCTAATTCAGGAAGAGGACTGGGACCTAGAAGAGTGCTGCGCGAGCAGCATACTTGTCCAGGGAGCAGGTCAGCTGTGCACAGACCACACTGCAGCCTTTCCGAAGCTGTGCATGGGGACCTGGCCTTAGAGCCCCACCCAGAGTCAGAACCCTGACGTGGGGCCTAGGTGAGTGTCCGCTTGGTTCTAACGAGAAGCCCCAGGTGGGTGTTGATCCACTGACTCTATAAGGCCTGACACATGGCATCTGGACAGGTGGCTGCGGAGGCAAACCTGGATATCATTCTCGCTGCCCCTGACCAGAGCAAGCCCAGCACAAGGCCCTCATCTGCACGTCTCAGTGAGGGCTGGACAGTATGCTGACAGGAGTCAGGGAGGTAATGTAAATGGGACAGGAGCCTGGTGTAGGAAAGGCAGACGTTAGTGGCCCATAAACTGAAGTGGGCAGGCTGGGACACAGGGGATTGCTGTGGCAACCTCTGGGAACGTGGCCTTGTGTGGCTGGATCATCTGATTGTTCCCAAAGTCCAGGAAGCTGGATTTAATGTGATATCTGCAGGTTTGGGGGACGCTGCAGGGGCCAGAAGAATTGGGAAGAATTGACGTGTAGGCTGTTTTGGATCATAGGCTCAGACTTCTCAGGTCTGCAGAAATGTTCCCTTTGCTTTAATCAAAGAGATCTTATGTCTCTTCAGAAACAGCAAGTAGAAGCCTCGATGCTCCAAATGACTATCTTCATTAATTTGTTAATTGTTTTAAAAGCCAGTCAGAAGGCCCTGAAACTCACCCGCTCCCTGTCGTGTTGTGTTCAGCTGGGCTTGGTGCAGACAGTCAGTGAGCTGTCCTCAGGCACTAAAACGTCAGTGCTTATGCCACGAGTTCCCTCCCGAGGGGGAGTGCTGCCTTTCTGAAGAGAAGCAGACACACGCAAGCCTAGTACCCTGGACTGTCACTCCAAAATGACAGGAGAGGGATGGGCAGATAGGGCTTCTGCAGAACTTGGTGGGACAAGAACACAAAGGGATTCAGCAGCCAGAGTTAGTTTGGCACTTCCTCTATAATAACCAGAATCGCCTGGGACCTTACCAAGCGCCGGGCACCATGTTTTGGCTGCACAGTTAAACAGGAAGTCCTCAAGAACTGCTTTTGCATAGGTGGATGGATAAATAAATGAATCGGGCATTGCTTTTCATTTCACATTCCCGAAATTAAACCTCAGCACTATGAGGGCATGTGGATTTGCAGAATCTCTTCTTTCATGTCAACTATTTCTGAGTGCCAAATCTGTGCCAAGGCAATGTGCAAGGCACCAAGAGAGAAACAGACAGAGACCCCGCCCTCAAACTGTGTTCTGGCTCAGACAGATGAGACATGTACGGTGATGAGTTTGAGTCAAGAAGGCAATGGGTGAAGGCAGTTCTCCCCAGGAAGATTCTCCGAAGATGCTCAAATACCTCCCTAAAAGTCATGTAAAAATCCTCCAGGGAATAGTAAATGTCCCCCACAGGCAGCTTTGTTCTCAAGGAGGAGATCAGCAGAGGCTGCCCGCCCCCCCCCCCCCCAAAGGAGGGCTCTCAGAGACAGGCACCTGAAGAGCTGGAGGAACCAAGAAAAGGAAAAGAAATACACGCCAAGGTGCTGATGTAAGGCTCAGGCATGGTGCCTCTGCTGTTAAGGGATGCTGGGAAATCTCAGTCGCTGTGGGGAAGAGCCCTGCCCTTGGGGTTCACTCTGCAGGGAGACTGGGTGTTTTCACCCCACACTTTCTGCTGTGGCAGCCTCTATGGGCAGAGCCCCAGATAGTACGGGATGTGGTTCAGCTCCCCCGAGACACTTCCCCTTATCCACCCCCCCTCCCCCAGTATGCCACCAACCTAGCCACATATCCGAACACCTAATCATCCTTTACTTCTGAGCCTCACTTCATGTCCACAGAGAAGCCTTTCCTGTCAGCCCCAGAGGGAGCCTACTTCCCTGTTCTCTGCTCTCCCAGCTCCCTCATCCCTCACAGGGCCTTTCCAATGCACCTTTATCCCTGTCGTTATTTGCTGAAATCTGCAGCCTCTGGGCTGCAAGCTGCAGGAGGGCAGGGACAGGGCATGTCTGCCTTGTTCACTTGTGTATTCTCAGTCACAAGGCACAGACTAGCTTCTCCTTCCAACAGGAAGGGCTTCCTGGCAAGTCAGGGAGCTTACAAGGTGGAGACTTCCCTCTGCTTCCTGGAAGAACTTTATAAGACAAGGTGAAGCTGAAAGGCCAGCAGGAGCCAGAACTTTCCCACCGCCCACTGCCCTTAATGGTTCCTCCAAACCAACTTTCCCTCCTCTGCTGATGATCTCAAATGAGCGGCTTCCTAAAAAGCAAACAGTACCCCAAACCAGAGATGCTACACTTATAATGTTGTCTGTCACTGTGCACAGTCAAAACAAAATCAAGACTAAAAAAAAAAACCAAAACCACTGCCCCTGTTCTTGGCTCTAGTAGTCCTACATCTTGAAGAATCCCTTTACCTAAAATTCAAATTTTTGTTTTTTAACAAATTATATTTAACATATATGTTTCCTCTTTCTTATTATGAGGAGAACCCTAAGAGACCATTTTTTCACATTCGATAAAAAAATCCAACCAGTTGCTTTGTTCCCAAATCCCATTGCACATTTAATATCCCAAAGATGAAAACTGGTATTCACAGATAGTTTTTTATACAGATAAAACCTAATGAATGTGACCGCCATCTTTCCCAAAAGTCAGTGACGACAGTAAGAATCACGCCTCGGCTCCATCCATGCTCTGGTACCTCACAGGTGATTTCAGCAGCATCTCATATCTGCGCCCACATTCATTCCATTACGGTATGTGGCTGAGTACTATGCCTGCCGGGCCAACTCTCAGACTGAGAAACCCATACAAATACACAACACTACGACTAAACTACACTTATTATAATATTTCCTTAAGGATTCAGCAAGTCCTTTCACTGTACACTAAGATGAGGTCATTAGTATTGATTATCATATTAATATACAATCATATCAATATATATGAGTATCAATATATTAACAAACAGGGAAATTGGTTTAGAAATATTTCACCATATGAAAAAATACTTCAGTGACCAAGCCTATTATTTAACCCTTGCAATTCTCTCTTCCGTCCCCTTCCTCTACAACCCTGCTGACACCACACTCCGCAGGCATGTTTGAGGATGAGAAGGAAGGCCAGTGTGGTGTGGCAGAGCCCTGGGAGAAGGAGGAATAGCACCGGATGAGAGCGGGCAGGTAAGCAAGGGATGGAGCATGTCAGGCCCTGTAAGTCTTAGCCAAGCATTTATAGTTATTCCAGTACAAAGGGAACTGCCTGGAGGGACTTAGGATGTGAGCATAATTCACGTTTTATACAGATCACTCTGCCTAACTGTCTGATGAATTTATGCCTTGTGCCCGTGATTGGATCACAGGCTCCTGGATGACAGGGCTATAGGTACATTCCTATGCATGCCCTCACCTCATGCACGCACAAAAGTTTTAAACAGTAGTTCTCATACTTCTGTGTGCAGCAGAATCATAAGGAAGTTCATTGAAACCTGGCTTGCTGGACCCCACCTGCAGAATTTCTGATTCAGTAGGTCTGGGTAGAACCTAAGACTGCATTTCTAACAAGGTTCCAGGTGATGCTGAGAAGCAGGTTAGCTGGTCCAGACAGGGCACTTAGAGAGCCGGTGTTTAAATCTGTTTGTTGAGTAAATCAGTCAATGAAGGGACACAAGAATGGTTTTTTTTTTCAAATGAAACAATAGAAACAATCCGTGGTTTGAGTCTGACATAAAATGGCAATCATTTATTCTAATTTTTCTTTTCTTTTTCTTTCCTTAAATTATTCCCTCCCTATATTCTTCAATGATAACAAGAGGGCTAACCCTAGCATGCAGATGTGCTCTGAAAGGAAATATATTATTGTGATTTCACAGATGAGACACTTTAGACCCTGCATCGCCAAGTTTAATTATAAATCAAATGTCATTCACAGGTTTTTGTTTCGTTTTGTTTTGTTTTTTGTCTTTTAGGCGAAAGTATGTGATTTGTGTAGACAGTAATTACCTGCTTCAATCCAGAAAGGATACGAGGTGGTGAGGTATCCACTGGTGCTATTCCAAAACCGAAAGTTAAACTAAACTTTTCCTTGGAATTGGGGAGTAAAGTCCACCATGGCCCATCCCTGTTTGGTTCAAAGCATACAGGTCTCGGTGAACACACCTACTCTAAGAGGTTGTTCAGACTCTTTCTTGAAGGAATCCCCAAAGACTCCAATTTAGGTGCTTACTATGCCAAAGCAGAAGTGCAACTGAAGAATGCAAAGAGAGACTCAGAACAAATAGAAGGAGAATATGCTTCTGACCCAGGAGAGCTGGTGCAGGCCACAATGTAAGACATACCCAGGGACTCTGAGGGTTTACTCTGTCCCACCACGTGAAGCTGTGGTTTCCATACGCAAACGTCCATCCACCCAGAAATTGTTATTGTGGTCCAAGCAATAACGGGCAGTCCAAACTCAGGGACAGCTAGGGGTTTGGGGGTTCAGGAGAAAGACCCTTTCCCTGAGGCCTACAAAGTCACAGGTGCATGTTCTGCTTAGGGAAAAGGCTGGTTAGACATACCCCCAGAATTGTGTAGGGCTGTAATTAAACACTGAGGGTCACTGAGGGGTGACCCTAAATAAACGCTCATCTCTTCAATAGTTATTCAGGATCTCATGGTCAACATATCAACATATCAAAAGCCAGAGAATCAAAACAAGAAAGGTCAGTGGAAATCACGTTTGCCTTGAAAAGCAAATAACAGATATAACCGTCATGAAATAAGAACCAATGAATGAACCGCACTCTCTGTCTACCTAGCAAGACACAACCGACACACACGGTCAGTGCGACAATTTACCTTGTGGATAATGAACTTGAGTTCCCGTTCTACGCTGGTGGGAATCATGGCGCCGTCTGATTACGATTAAATACAAAAATAGCAACCCCTGCACTCTAACAAAAAATCAAGCCCAGGTGAGCCCCAGATGCAACGCCATGGAGCAGCAGCAATCTGAAACCCAGCTCCCCGTGGCATCTGCCGTTACCCACCTCCAAAAGGGTAAAAGGAAACATTGGACCTGCTCTGGGGTGAGACTGCCACCGGATCCTCCCGCTGTCTCCCTCCTCCGCTTCTTCTTTACAGACAGGTAAAGTTGGATCTCTTGAAGGAACTGGGGGCTCCCACTCTAGGCAAAGGTTGGACAGGTGATCAGTGTACAGCATGAGATTGGACTGTGCCTCCGGGCCTCCAACAGAGCTGGGTCATCTGAGGCAATGAAAATTATAAGCAACAAGAAAGGGGTATTAGCAGCAAGGGTAGGGAAGCCCAGGCAGCACACACCATGATCCCTGGGACACCCAGCAGCCACGCCTTTCTTCATTCAGTCTTTCCAAACACACTCATCAAACACTGTGCCAGGCTCTGGGGATACAGTAGGGACAAATATAAACCCAAACCTTGCTCTCATGGAGCTTATGGGCCATTCAGAACGAGACAAGCAATTACAGGACAAAGGGTAAAGGAACCTAGAGGATGCCATGGAGCACAAAGCAAAGGGCAGTCAACCCAGACTGGTGATCGGTAGTCAGGGAAGGCTTCCTGGAAGAAGTGACATTTAACACTGAACCCGGAGGACCTATGGAGTTAGCCAGACCAGATTGGGATGTGGACAAGATTCTGAGATGAAAAAGCATGGCTGGTCTGAGGCACTGAAAACCCTTTGTTCTCAGCCATTCTCCAGCCTGCAGCCTTCGCCCAACCAGAGCACCAGATCTGGAGTCTGCAGCAATCATCACAAGGTGCTCCTCCAATCCCCACAATCCAGTCATGTTTCGACTGCTTCAGGTGGGATCTCAGGAAAGGACTTAGAAAACAGTTTGTTCTATAAGAAGACAGAAAAAACAACAACAATAATGTGGAGTCGAACCTATACAATAAAACCAGTTGCAGCCATCTGTTTTCTGCATACCAGCTTCATAGATCAGTGACATGCCATGCTCATCAGGACAGTTGAAACAAGACGCCGGACCACAACTGGGCATCACCAAAGAGGGGGGCTCCAAGGCTCTTCCTTTTGGCTCTCACTTTGCCCTTTCCTTTCCTCCAAGTCCCTGGAAAATTACAGAGGGAGCACTTTGCTATTCTCACCCTGGATGTTTTTGGTGTCTAGAAGGCTACCATGGACATAATACCTCTCACTTGCCTAATACAACTTTGGAAAACCAGATAGCTTACGAAGCCAGTCTTGTCAGAGGCCTCCAAGCAGGAAACAAAACCAAACCAAAACAAACCAACCCGTGAAAGTCCCTGTAGCTTGAGTGCTGCCCAGGGTTCTAGCCACTTTTGCACTATGAAAGAGATCATCGTGGGGGATGGTTTAAGAGGCGGCAATAACACTTGGTCATTTTACCAAAATGCATGGCCCAAAGTCGCGCTCCTTTACGTCTTATTATCATATAATTCAAGTCCTGCAAACAACATCCCTGGCTGAACACAGAGAGAAACAAAACACTCATTTCTAAAAAGCAGAGCAGGCTGCCCTTCTAGAGACAAAGAAAGGATGTCTTTTTAACCTATGACAACACAAATTTGTTTAGGTTTTCCCTCCACTAAGTAAGTAAGCAATTAGGTTTTTTCCAATAAAAATATTCCTGTGCATGTGCAAACACCAGAGGCAATCATATAATTACCCTGCCCAATCAGATTCAATTGCTGACAGTTGAGTTCCCACTGCTCATTAACTTCAGATCACAATGAGGTCTTTACGGAAGCCCTTTCCAGTTTCTTTACAAAGGTTCCTATGATGCTGTGAGCAGTCCCAGCACTACCTCATCCAGGATAATCATCCGAAAATGGCCAGGGCCAAGGCCAGCCTACTCCAACTTCCCTCTGAACAAATAAAGAGAGAAATTCGAAGAAAGACTGGCTTAAACACACTTGCTTCATTTGGGGAATCTCACTTCTAAATATAATAGTAACCTTTCACCCCCACACTTTAAGTGCCGTAATTATGTAATTAAAACCAATTATGTCATTTAACATAGAGACTTTTTCAAGATCCACGACAAGCCAATTACTTCAACCATTGACCTCAGAAGATTTCCCACACTGACCTGCAACAATGAGGATTGGGATAAATTTAGACATTGGCTTCCGAAGGCTGGCGTGGACGAGCTGGGTGGGTTGTAGCTGGTCTAGATTCATCTAGACTCTAGAAGCTGAACTGAATTCATTGGTATCTAAACAACTACTTGTGTGCACAGTGCTTCCAATACCCCAAGACACTTGCTTGATTTTCATAACTACCCCAATAGTATTATTACTTCCATGCCGCAGATCAGAAAAAGGAGGCAGGGAGAGAGTTACGGAGTTATCTCAAATCATGCAACCAGTTACCTCACAGCCAGGGCATTAAAGACAAAACCAGGACAAGGATCTGAGTTTTCCACCACGGAATCCAAAGTCTCTTAACAGCAGTGTGTGTGTATGTGTGTGTGTGTGTATTCTCCTGGGCATCCATTCCTCCTATTTTAATTATCTTATCCCAATTTTCCTTTAAGGCAATCCATCTTCCCTGCTTTCAGCACTCATGTACCACAAGAGGTTTCACTCCAGCTCAGGGCTATGCTGGAACCTAGGCCTCTAGGCCTCGTCCAATCAGCTCCTAGCATTCCCCAATCACAGCATTGGTTCAAGGAAGAGCAACTGACCCAAGTGTCATGCGGGGTCTCAGATCCCGCCCCCTCCCCCCACATAAGAACGCAGGATATGGTGAGGCCAAAAAGGAACACCCACGGAGCCATAGATAGGGGAGTCATACCACTATAGTCTCGCTGGAGGCTGGGTTGGAGACACAGAAAGCAGGAGCCACACGATCCACAACTTGCTGTCTGCTTCTCTGTCGACCAACCAACCCCACCTGCTAACTGCAATCCGCGCTTCCTAGCTCAGCCACCATCTTCTTGCTAGCCCCCAGTTGCTGCTAGTGTAGCCACCGCCGTTGTATTAGTGGCCAATGGCTCACTGATTACAGCTGACGGCGAAGTAGCCACAGCTGACGGCCTTCCAATCACAGTTGATGGCCATTTACTACCTGAGCCAGCACCTTTCCACATGAGGCCGAGAGCCTGGAAACTGCACTCCTGGCTCTGTCCCCACACTCCACCCCTACAGGGTCTTGCCTCACAACCTACCCGACAAGCATCTTCCGCGAGGGCTCCTGTGCGAGGAGCCTGGAGGTGAATGCAATATCCTAGACACAGCCAGGCTCTCTGGACACAGCCAGGGTTTCTCAGGGCACCACCAGTCCTTCTGGACACAGCTAGACTTCCTGGGCTCAGCCAGGGTGCTCAGGGCACTGCCACTCTCTCTGGGCACAGCCCGACTTCCGACTTCCTGGACTCAGCCAGGGTTCTCACATATTCTCCATGGTGGCTGGTCAAGACACAGAAGCAAACATCCGCCAGTTCCACTGTATGGTGGTACACTCCCAGACAAACAGTCAAGCGGTCCATTAAATTAGGAATGGAGCCCATTCCCCATAGCCCATAGTCATTCGCCAGGGCTGTGCGTTAGCCTCACACTGTGTGCCCTCTCCACAGGGCGAGGGCTTCAAGTCCTCCCGAAGCTGGGGATGAAGGATGACGTTGACCTCACCCTCATTTTCCACCGAGGACTCAGCAAGTGTTTCCTCCTGGGACTACAAGTCCTGCATCCGGGGTGCTTCAGCAAGCACTTCCCAGCCCACAGGGCCGCAAAGACCTTCGCTTTCTCCGGCCTATGCTGGTCAGAGAACCGTCTACATCTTCCCACTCCTCCATAGGGGTCCAGCTCTCCGGCAGCTGCTCCTCCTGGTCTTCCTGAGACTGAGTGTTCATACGCACAAACTGCTCCACCGCCCTTCGGAGAGCTTTGGCCAGCACCGTACCCTGCTCGCTGCACCATTTGTCATGTAGGGTGTCATACGGGGTCTCTGGTCCTGCTCCCCACATAAGAACGCAGGACATGGTGAGGCCAAAAAGGAACACCCACGGAGCCATAGATAAGGGAGTCATACCACTATATTCTCGCTGGCAGCTGGGTTGGAGACACAGGAAGCAGGAGCCACACGATCCGCAACCTGCCGTCCACATCTCTCTGCCAACCAACCTCACTTGCTAGCTGAAATCCACCATGCTAACTGCAATCCGCACTTGCTAGCTCAGCCACCAGCTTCTTGCTAGCCCCCATTCTTTGTTAGCATAGCCACAGCAGTTATATCAGTGGCTAATGGCTAACTGGTTACAGCTGATGGCCATCTACTACCCGAACCAGCACCTTTCCATGTGAGGTCGAGAGCCTGGAAACAGCTCTCTGGGACTCCATCCCTCCATCAAGCAAAGGCCGTGAGACATGATGAGGAGAATCTTAGGAAAGTCTTATGTTTCCTAACTGGGCTTGTGTGTGAGAGGACGTAAGATCTGGTGGTTGAGCAGCCAGCCATCTTGTTACCACAGAAGAGGGAGGGATAATGGAGCCAAGAGATGGAGAGAGAGAGAAACTGGTTCCGGGAAACTACTTGAATCCCTTCATGTTGACAGTAGTGACATTTAGAACACGGGGTAGTTGAATAGCACACAGGAGAAAATACGAAGCACACCACCACCTGCAGCTTGATTACACCTACCCAGCTGCAGGAGAAGGATGAAATTGATTGACCATGGCTGTGAGCAGCAGTCCTGCCTCTTGCTTACAACATAGTTAGATGCCTCCTATTTTTGAGTTATTTAAAGAATATACCATTTGATGGGTAGGAGGAAGCACTTTAATCTGCAAACTGATTTTTATCACAAGCTAAACATCCTTGTAACTTTTTGGTCCTCTGCTTTGGTCAAAGTTGTCTCTCTTTGGAGCTGAAACAGCTGGTGGAGCTGAAAAGGCCTGCCTTGCCCTTGCCCTTTGCCCTACTCAGTGGTACCCTAGTGCTCTCCAATTCCTGGACCTGTATGGGATGTAAGAAATCAGGACACATGCAATCATCAAAATGAAGCGTTTTCTTTCTTTTTCCTTAGGCCGTGAGGAAAAAGAAAAAAGAACGAGAATTCCTCTAATGTGGGATTTTGAACCTTGGCACTATTGCAGCTTGGGAGTAGATAATTTGTTGTTGTTGGGTCTGCCTTATGCGTTATAGGATGGGTAATAGAGTCCTCTGACCTCTACCCACTAGATGCCAGTAACATCCCTCTCCCCATGTTGGGACAAGCAGAAATGTCTCTCAACATTGTCAAATGTCTAGGTGTAAATTTAAAAGGGGCCATATACTAAACCTGACAAGTTCAGGGGAGGCCTGCATGGCGGGCCCTACAAACTCAGAGATGGAAAGTAACCACATAGGATGGTCTGAACAGAAAAATTCCTATTTAAAAGGGGTCATGATAGGTAATCACATCCTAGGCCTGTAGCTTCCTTGACAAAAGTCAAGGTTTACCGTAAGTGAGCCTGTCTATTGCCTTTTTGCATAGAAAATAACACACCTTTGAAATGTCCAAGTAATCTTTCTGAGACCCCTCAGGGCACAACCTCCACCAGAGCACTAGACTGTAGAATCCCTCATTGTTATCTTGTTGCCCACATACCATCTGTATGTGTTGTATTCATTATTAACTATCCTGTACCAACAAATGTAAAAGAAGTATGTGTCTTTCCGTTTTACTCTTTATCCAATCCCAGAGAGTTCTCTGCTTTGCTTTCTCCTGCCCCCTTAATCTACTACCAGTGGATTTCATTTTACCCTCCTTACGTCTCCTCCTTTGATTCTAATGTATAAAATAAGCTTCAAAACTGCCATTCTCTGCAGCATTGTCTTAATCCTTTGAGATCTTGCTTCCTGGCAATTGTCATTAGTTTGGCTCAAATAAATTCAGTAAACTTCTCTACAAGTTTGGACATTTCTTAGGGGTGAGGCCAAGATCACCACTGGTTGAGGATCACTGCTTTAATAGAACATATGAGGTATTGGATTTGCCTCACAGCATCTTTGAAAATATAATTCCTTGTAGTATTGTCGCGTCTTCTACTTTAGGTATGAAGAGTGAAGGAACCACAAACCCATTAGAACTTTACAAGAGCTATGTCAAATATCTACTACAGAGAGCTTACTAAACAAGAACATACAATATAGCAATACAGCATTCTATTGGCTTCTTGAAGACATTTAAGACTTGACGACTCATTAAGGACCAGGGCAGGGGAAAAACGTATTAAATAGAATTTAACATAAAGACCAGAAAGAGGAAAAGGATGCAGAGAAGAAAATTAGAATGAAAAACGGGCATCTATAGGGAGAGTTCCAAAGCAGGTATTTGACTTCTCATTTCCACAGGCAAGATAACAAAACCTTAAGATTGTTGCTGGATTTTCTCCATTCAGGTTCAACCAAAAAGGTAGAAGTTGATGGGTTCAAACAGAAATGATCCCTCCAGCAAAACCCTAAAACTCACTCTGCAGAGAAAACGCCCCAAAATGTTAAACCTCCCTTATTTGTAAATATGTGGGCAAAGACATTTAAAAATAAGCAAAATTGAAGGATTTATAGAATATTTTTCAAGAAAAAGCATTTACTTTCTTTCAAATGACAGCAGTAACTAAGAGCTGGCAGAGGTCCTTCCTTTAAGGATTGATTTGAATGAGAAGATAAAATAGAATTCACTTAATTAGCATATGCATTGTTAAACTGGGAAAAGGGTCCTCAAATTGGTTTGTCATCTCAAGGAGCTAATTAGTTATATCTCCACCCAAGCAGAGATAGCTGAGACCAGGCTAGGAATTCCACAGTGGGGTTCCAAGGAGGCTTTGCTTCAAGGCACAGACTTCTGCAAACCTCAAAGTACTAATTTCTGATCAAGTCTGTCAGAATCATCGTGTTGGTTTGCGTGTGAAGACCGGCTTTTGTTGAAGCTTCATTGGAAAATGTTTAGATTCTAGCAATTTCCCTCACTAGAAATTCTAATGCCTTGGGGGTGGGGGAAGTTTATTAGGGGAGTTCAGATTATCAAAGCTGGGACACTACTGCCTCCTCATTTCCCACGCAGCCCCCAACTCATGCTATCACCCTGTTCCAGCTGTCCCATTCTTCTGGTCCCTCCTTCTCCAACTACCCTCACTTCTCTCCTGCAACCAGTGAAATCTGACTGCTAGGGTGTGACGATGTCTCAAATGGAGAAAGATCAAGAATAGAGGAGTCTCTGAGGAGACTTGGCCCTCTGCCCACTGTTCTTTCAGGCTTATTGGTTTTTGTTTCGGTGAAGAGGTAATGTTTAAGACAAACAATGATAGAAAACTATAAGTACCTGTCTGGAGGTTCTAGTAGAGTTCACAGGGCCTTTTATAAGCTGTAGAAGAAATGTCCCTTGTAGAATTTAGTAATTAAATCTGGAGGAGCTAGTCCTCAACTCTCGATACATGAAGAATGAGTTTCTCAGGGCACACTCTTCCTGGGATAAGCACCCCCACCCTACCCCTCTCTACTGCTTATTCATCCTGAGATAAAAGAGAAGAGTAGCCCACTTCCCAATTGCAGCTGGCACTAAAACCACAGGATGAGTTTGGCACGTTTTGATGGAGGTGCCTCCTGACTGAGTCTGACCACTGGCATGTGAACATTTTGTTTGTACCAAAGACATTAGTCACGGTGGGAACATGGGTCTGCTTGAGCAGGCATGGGCCATTGTTTCCTAAAACAACCAAGAAACTAAACAAAATTAAGGCTCTACATACACCTTAAGACACGTATTGCCTTCTTACCATAAAGTATGGAAGAGGCAGTCTTACTGGGGGGCAGGTGTCAGCACAGGTCACCCTGATAGTCAGTGACTGAATAAGATTTCCTACAGCAGTGACTCCTTGCTTTAGCCAGGGTTAAGCCTTACTCCCAAGGTTTAGAAAAGGATTTTAACTGTGTGCAGAATTCAGGTTAAGGCAGGAGTTGGTATCTAGAGATGAGCTTCTAAAAATTAGATCTGAAAAAAGTAGATCTGAAAATTAGATCTGAAAAAAGTAGATCTGAAAATTAGATCTGAAAAAAGTAGATCTGAAAAAAGTAGATCTGAAAATTGTATGCAAAATTTGGTGTAGGCACTTTCATTCTTTATTCTGAGGAGTGGATTTATGGTTTTCATCGTATTCTCAAATTAGTATGAAACTCAATAAAAAAATAAGCAATAGTTGTTATAAAGCTATCCCTTAATTTTTAAAAACAGATCCCTATAATTTACATACCATCAAGTTCATTCATTTACAGTGTTAAGTTAAACAATTTTCAGTAAATTTACAGAGTTGTGCCACCATCACCACAGACCAGTTTTAGAATATTTCTATTACCTCAAAAAGATCCTGTGCTTGTTTATAGTAAATTCCCCTTAATTTGTGCAACAAAAGTTCTAGGGTTGAAAGAAGCTTCTTCGTGTATCTGCAGATCTGATCCATTTTCTCAAAAGCTCTACTAAAAAAAAAAAAACACTATTTGTTGTTTATCTGAAATTCAAATGGAACTAGTGTGCTATATTTTTCTTTGTGAAATCTGGCAACCCTAATCCAAGACCAAAGCAAAATTAAACAAGTGAATCAATGTTCACATCTAGAAATAAATGCACTGTTTCTGGAACACTGTAAATATACATGAATTATTTTATCAACTTTGAGACACCTAAGTTCAAAGATAGTTAGAAAGAACCTAGTGTCAGTGAGAATTCAGGTTGAGAACCGAAGCTGCAGAAACAACATGAAGAATTTAGGACCCAGACCCAATTGTTTTATAAGCAAGGCTGTAAACTCAGTCACTCATGTGGTCATATGCTACATTTGCCTTGAAAGGTTAAGAAAGTGGATGTAACTCTTAACCTTGCAACTCACAATCAGAACTAGAATTGTACCTTCAGGGGCACAAATTATAAGAAAATTATTCTTAACCTTTTTGAGGGTCATAAACCCCTTTGAGAAAATCTGATAGAAGTTATAGACTTTCTCCATAGAAAAATGCATATTTACACATTCACATTTTGCTAATATTATTCTGGGGGCTGGGTTCAAAGATTCTGTGACAAGGAACCTTTCAAGAGTCTAAGAATGCCAGAAGAACCTGGGCAAGTTGACTAAAGCCATCATGAAGTCTGATGCCTGGCTTTTCTTTTCCTCCCATTTGTGTATGAAGGGAAGAAGTCAGGGTGATAGCAAAGCAACTGAGTAAGGCAAGATCACTGTCAGACATCAGTGGTCAGAATTGTGACAACTTGCCTGAACTCCAAGGGCTAGAGGTTCACCCTTTGTAAAATTAACAAATGGGCCCCGGCTCTGTTGTCACAGGACCCACGAATCCAGCTGAAAGATATCTGAGAAGGGCCCTGTTAGATCCTGGAGCACTGTATGATGTGGTTTTACATTCAAAAAGTTTCAAATCTACCGGACTATATGGTCACCAAAGTCATTAAGATTCTAAGGCACTTGATTATCTGATTCTAAATTCTACAGAATAGAGGTTAGGAAATAGTTGGGAAAGAGCTGGGAATTCGTTTTCTTCCTTCCTTCCTTCCTTCCTTCCTTCCTTCCTTCCTTCCTTCCTTCCTTCCTTCCTTCCTTCCTTTCTTCCTTCCTTCCTTCCTTCTTCTTTCCCTCCTTCCCTCCCTCCTTTTCCTCTTTCCTTCCTTCCATCCAAGGGAAAAAGGCATTTGGCAGGGACAAGAGAGAACAACATCAGGGCCCTTAACGCTCTTCAGTTCATGTCTTTCCTCCCTTGTGCTGCTCTCTTCCTTCATATGGAAAACTCCCAAGTTTTCCTTTGGCAAAAGAGAAAGTAGTTTTCTCAATTCCATGAGCTTAACTTAACGAGATATCCTTTGCTACAGATACTCAATGATCTATTATATCATTATATGGTGTCATATCAACTTTCACAGTAGCCCAAATGGAAAAAGGACATGTGTGTCCAGCTCTATTTAGAAATAGTATCTTTTCTGTGCCTTAAAAGCACCTACAGAGCAGGTCTATTATCACCTCCATTTTTCAGAAGAGAAAACTGAGGGAAAAATGGCAAGTGACTTACACATTTCACCCAGCTAGTCAATGACAAAAAGAGATTTCAAGTCCTAATGCCCACGCACGTAGGCACTATACTGTGTTTTAGAGATTAATTATATAACATATGATTTAAAAAACAAACAAGTGTTACTCATTTATTTTCTCTCAAAAAACAAATAATCCCCACTTTAAGGAAGCTTGTGTCCAATGGTCTGAACCATAAAACTATTCTGAATGTTTATTTCATGCTTATTGACATCTACTACGCAAATCTACCATGCGCATATTAATCACCTCAAAAGAAAATTTAGTTTGGGCATTTTATCTTACGCATCCTTTGTTTTTGAAACAGCACAAGAAATGCATACACTCCATTTTTTATTTGTTGTCTTAAGATACTAGTGGCATGCTGGGAAAAGCATGCTGGGAAATAATGTTCCGCGCTTTGTGTTAAGGCGTTTCATTTTTAAACAGAGCTTGTATAAATCACAGACAAAATTGACAAACTTCACGGCTTCGTCATGGCTAACATATCAGATTTCATGGTTTGACAGAGATTAATAAGAAAATCATATTAGAGTTACAACTATTAGAATATTCTTAGCTATTTGGTAAAGAAACTCCAGCTTTCCATACTCCATTGGCCACTGCACACCAGTCATTTTTCCTCCCACGGATGCAGAGCTTCTGTGAATCCAGGGAGAGCAAATGGGATCTTCCAGCATTTCAGAGTCACCTCCTGACTGTCACAGGGGTGAGCTAGTGCCTGATGGACTCCAGGGAACAGTCTAGCACCGTGGAATAAAGCAAGGGTTAGCATTTATGACCCAATTCCTAAGAGAGTAGGGAGAAAAAAAAGAACACCCTGTTTACACATAACACAGGCATTTGACCCTAATAGTGCACACACTATGGAGAGGAATGAACTATCACAGTTGTTAAAACTAAGATATTTTAGCTAAAAATGAAGTTTTCACATCTTTATGAGGAGTTGTTCAAAGCAGTGGCCTGCAAGCAGAGACTTCAAAAAGCCCGCTGACTGCCCAGCCATTTGGCCTGAGGGCTCTGCATATCCTCTTTCTCTTAGGAGCCCCACTTGCTTGTCAACTTTGCATAAAAGACAGCCAATTTGTCAGCCATTTGCTATAATTCTCTTTCTGAATCTTCCTAACGATAAACTCCTAAACTCCCAATACCTTCTGGTCTTTAATATCATATATCTGACTGGAGGATGGAAATTCACTCGTGTCTTAGGCTAGTTTCCTTCCCAGGCGATCCTCCTGGGTCTTATAGGATGTCCTTAATCAGAAACATATTACTCGGCTAGAGGAAGTCCTTGGACAGACCCTGGCAAGACACTATGGCAAATTAGTTTCAGAACATGGAAGGTCAGGTTGGGAAGGAATGCTGCAGTTATCTATTGTGTTTTCTTTCATTGAGAAAATTAAGGCCGAACTCTTGAGAAAAACAAAGATTTGGATAAGTAGGAGCCACTTGGGAAGGAGTTCCATCGGCCGCTGAGCAAAATTGTCAGTTTTAGAAACTGAAAGTCTTCACATTCCAGGTATTCTGGACATGAGCAAGGATTTTCTCATTTTATCTAGAGAGGTTTTTATATTTCGGCAGCACCGTAGATTGGTAAAATAAAAATAGGTAAGGTACGACAAGTTTTGTCAAAAAATGTAATTGTCAACTACGTGTGTGTGCATAAATACACATCTATACATACATTGCACATACAAATGTCTGTGTTAGATAAATAAAGCATATTTTAATAATAATAACAGCCAGCATTTATTGTGTTCTGATGTGACAGGCACTGTGCTAAATACTTTCCATACATACTTCATTTACTCTCTCAACAAACTAACATGGTAGGGACTATCTTTGTCCCTATTTTACAGATGGGAAAAAAAGCAAAAACGCTTAGATTGGAGGATATTTGAACCACAAATTTAGTCATAGAGTCATAAAGTGAACCCAGGGGTTCCTGACTCCCGAGCCAGTGTTTTTAACCACTATATTATACTGAGCCCTGGAAATTCTCATCAGTTCCATTGAGATGAGTGCCCAAACTGTCTCTGAAAAAATAAAAACCCACAAAAAACATAAATTTCCTGGGGGTGGAGGAGCCATATTACTACATGAACGCATGAGTGTGAAGAGTTCTGTCTGCAAGTCTTCCAGAGGAGTGTGAGAAAAGGGAGACGTTGTTGCAGAAATCCAAGATCTTCCTCCTTCAGTTTTGTTCAGGACTAGCCTGCCTGGGGAGACTCAGAGAACCAGAAGGACCAGGGGGCTTAGAGGAAATCTGTCCCCCATTCAATTTCAAACTGATGGTCTTCCCTTCTCATGAATGGAACTGCCCTAGAGATTTGAGGCAAGAAACATTTCCAGTGTGCCTCTACCTTAACTAACACCGTGGGGGCAGCTAACAATTACAAAAGGAATGGACTTTTTCATCAAGCGCCCTTCCATAAAACCATTTCCCAGGAAATGTAACACAGCATGGAGCTAGCCGACTGCAATTTTCCACCAACAATGAGCATCATGGGGCACAGGTACTATATTTAAACGATTTCCCTCCAGCTTTTTGGCAAGACTCCCTCTCAAGGAGACTTAGCTGGGCTGAGGTCTCATTCCCCTCCAGCCAGCAGGACTGGAATGTTTAATACAGCCCTGTGTCTTCAACACCCATGTGTAAAACGCCAATAAACAAGCCGGCAAGGACCTGCAGGCCTAATTGCCTTTTAACTCCACCAAGATGATAAACTCCCAGAGCAAGGAAGGAAAGACTCCCAGGGATTTAACAAGTTTATCTGCCTGCCACTTGAACATTTTCTGTCTGCTTACACTTCAGTGAATTCACCAATAAAAGGATAAAAGGGCCCCGAACCTTAGACCCCTCAATGGCCAAGAAGCCCCAGATTCAAAACGTATGCCCGGCAAAAATCCACCCATTAACTGAATTTTGTTTCATGTGTTTGTGAGGTCTAGAGTGAGGAAAGTGGGGCCACTTGCCCATTTCTAGCACCGGTCATTTCGCTTATATTGACCAAGGCCTACAAATCTTCACCTAGGATAAAGAAAACTATTCTTACAAGGAAATTGGGAAAGGCAACTCATCCAGAAACCTCTAACATTCAAATCATGCGACTGTATCGACCAGAGAGAGGACGTATGGGTCCCGGTGGTGGTGGGGAAATGGAGTGTGATTATGGATGGTGATGAACAAATCGTTCACTTCTGAAGGACATTTTCTACCTCTCCCTCCTTGGACTGACTTTGGAGTTTAGAATCTTAGTTGCTTTTGTTTGTTTGCACCCTACCACCCAGAAGGCAAATTCCAAGAACTCTGTACCAATTGGACTTAAACTGGAAAAGCAAAGTAAAACAAACCCAAAAGACTTGGGGGGCAGTGCAGCAAGGTGGTGTCTTTCAAGACCTAAATATGGGGTGAATGGGCACAACTTCTCTGAGACGCCATTTCACAATACTCGTCAATATAAACGTGCAACTTGCCTTGTGGGAATTTATTCTAAAGAAATTATTGGACAAGGGCATCAAGGTGAAGCACAAGGAGCTAGAGCATTCCAACAGGAAACATTAAAAAACTAAATGCTCATCATTAAGGACTGGTTAAGGAAGGCAAAATTGTATGTTCTGCAGCTATAAAAATGATGCTGTAGGTATATATCAATTAGTGTAAAAAGGTATCTAACATACAATATTAAGTTCCAAAAGCAGTTATAAAAACATTTCTAATATGGTTTCTTTCCTTTTTTTTTTTTTTTTTTGGAAGCTAGATCTAGGATAAAGATTAGGAAGACACATATGCTTACCAACATGTTAGCATCTCTGGATGGTGGAATTCTTTCACAAAGACTTTTGAATTATTTGAAATTTTTAATAATGAAAATGTATTACCTTACAAATCAGTGAAAGCACTAAACCTGAAAAAAATAAAACATCCTACCACCATCACCACCACCACCGCCACTACCACTCTCCTGATCAGCAGGAAGAGAATCACATCTGAAATAACTTATGGAAAGAACTAGCTTTCCTTTGTCAAGGAGACATGAGTAAAGAACATTAAAGGACTTGGTCTTCATTTATCAGCACATACAAGTGTTGTTCAAGGGTACTCTCCAATGAGATGAGAATGAATGCTAAAACTATCAGTGGGCTTAAAATCCCAAAGGGTGTTTTTCCCAGGTGGCCCATGCTTCCCTCTTCCTTTAAATCGGGGTACAAATGCTGAGAGCTCCTCTATTAAACTGAACTGTTCCACTTAATAAAACAAGAGCAGCTCTAGAGTAGGTACTTGCCAAATGAAAAATCTGAAGCACTATTTTTCTATTAAAATCTCGTCCATGTTTTTCCTATTGGAACCTGGAAACTGGACAAATTCTGAAGGAATCCAAAGAAATTTCTTTAGAAAAGAATTCTGTTAACACCAAAAGCTCCCCAAGCACTACACAAAGCAAATGCTCGACTTCATTATGACGAAATGTAAAAGCAGGGCTTCAAACCCAAAACGACCTGAGAAGGCAGACTGTGTCCTTCGCACCAGGCTTCGTGTGTATCGGGGCTGATGCATTCGTACACTTATCCCTGTGCATTTCTGCATCTCCCTGCTTCATAATTTCATAATCAGTTCCAGATTTCCTATTTCTTCCACATTGTAATGCACGGAATTCTGGATTTGGGAGATGCAAGGTTTAAGTGTATAGGAGTTCAGTGGAAACTATGAGAAAAATAAAACCAAAATTAAAGTTGTGTTTTATACCCACTGAGAAATCATAAATCAAGTGCACACCTCGGAACCCATGAGAAATTGTTAGAACATGGACACATGTTAGAACATGGGCACATGTGTAAGGATTTCATGTGGAAAACAGACCCTTTGTTGAGACTCCTTACCAATGAAGGGAGTTATGGGAAGCTGAAAGGGTTCTTACCTGTGGTAATACATCACTGATAGGGACGTCTGCCAAAGCACTATGATGCTACTCTCAAAATTCAGAGTTCTGTCCCTAGTAAACAGAGTAAACTGAAAGGTCAGATTAACCGAGGCTAAACTTCATCTCTAAAGTTCAAAGACGACTGGCCTCTCTGTGGGTTTCAATTGGAGGTCTCTTTAAAGGATCGTCCTCAAATTCATTACAGAAATTTCACTGACTTCACAGACTTTGGCATTAAATAGATAACCTGAGCTCTTCCCTGACCTGCAAAATGACTGTTCACCTTTGAAGCTCTGCAAATTGGGATTAAGTTGGCTGTTTGCCTTTTACCCCAAAGAGACTCCACTCCATTGATCAGTGAGTCCCGGGGCAATCACCTGGTTGATCAATGATACCAAATTTATCTCTATAATGTATCTCTTTTAAAACACCATTGCACACATTGTTTCATGGGTTGGCCTTGTCAGGCTTTTTGCTTTAGGTGTAGTATTAATATTGATATTAATACTGCTTGATATCAATGCCCTCCCTCAATAAACAACTTTAGGAACTGCATCATGTTTTAAAAATTCAAGTTTAAGTTTCAACTAATTTGAAAGCTATGTGGAGTTTCTAGATGCATAAATTCAATTCTGCCTTAAATTCTGCCTTGAATTTCACCTATTCAAATGCTATAAAGGCTTAGGCATCTCTTCAAACACTGGTTTGCTCTTTGTAGCAGCATTTTCTTGCTTTACATAATGACGCTGCACATTCCAAAGAGGGCTCGGCATAAACACATACACCAGCCTGCAGTTTTCACCCTCTAACCCCACCATCTGCTTCCTGCGCACCCCATAATCTAAAACATCTCCTCTTCGCAGGTATATGGTCTTGGATTTGTCATGGTGAACACGAGACTTTACAAGACCAATAAAATGACAGCTGCACAGAGGGGACGGGGTAGCTTTTACCGACCCTGAAACACCTCTGTCTTTAACTCCCAGGGATCAGGAACTTGAAAGCACTCGGATTCACTTAGTTCTATGTTTGTCATAAAGTTAAGGCTAATCAGATTTTCCCCAACTTGCAGTCCTATCTTAAATCCCCAAGCTTCTCCTATGCAAACTTAACTGATGGAAGATGTGATTATGCCTTCTCAGGTCATAAATTCTGGATATTTATAACATAACTGTTGTCATTTAGGTCAATTAAGGTGCTTTTACTGGCTCAGAACAACTACCTATGGGTCTTGTCCGATATCCTCACAGTGGTTTATGACCCTTAAGGTGATTTTATCTTATAGGGATATGAAAGATGGCTGCATGCAAAATGGTCATGGGGCATCTGAAGCATTTTCTCCATATTATGATCAACCATACCTATATCCACTCTATACCTAAAAGCTCAGACCCCTTCCTTAGCCATAAAAAATACTGTTTGACTCTAACACTTCCCTTAGAGTTGGTTCCTTTGATCACCTTTTATCCTCCCAAAGACCTGAGAGGGGAGATAACACCTTCTGAGACACTAAGATAAAATTCCCAAGTGGTGGGCTGGCCAAACACCCCACTGGGAAATGCCAGAACTTCTCCACATGCATAACATGTCCCTCAAGACAACTGGGTTTTATTTTTCACACGGGGCAAACTGCTCCCTCATGAAAGGCAGAACAGGGTGACAATGTGGGATATGTTTGGGGATTTCATATAGACAGGTTGCAGCTTCTTTTCCCTTGAGGAATATCATTTATTTACCACGGTCTCCCTCCTGTCATTTCTTCTTTTAACAAGGCCCTTAGGACATCCATTGTATTCCAGACACTGTGTTAGGTAGGTATAGGAAGCCCAAGGAATTCCCAGGCTGGCTGGAGACACAGAGGCACATTAGTAATTATAACACAAAGTGTTAACAGACATCGAGAGAGTCATGCACAGCAAATTCTGGAAGCATTGAGAAGTGGCATTTCCATTTTTGGAGGGGAAAAGGGTGATCAGGGAAGGTTTCTTGGGAAAAAGAATTCCTAGTCTGAGGCTTAGAAAATGCAAGGAGACAGCTAGGTCATCTGGGGGAGAAGAGCACTGCTGTCAGGGAGTGTAAGAGCAAAGACCTGGGTTTGCGGAGGGCATAGGTGTGGGAATGCCAAGCTGATCAGGGTTCCAGAGCGTCACATACCTGATGGGCAGCGGTGAGAGTTGAGGCTGAAAAAGAAAAGCCAGGATCCACTAGGGCTTTGTATTCATGTTACATAAGCTATTACCTTTCTTGTTCAAAGGAGACCTGGTATAATGGCATCCTTTTCACAAAATCCACTGAATGGAGTTGAGTAAGAACTTTTTTTTTTTCTTCCCCCAAATCTCTGTGCTCCATGCCTCCATGAATAGCTGGCATTGTAAAATCCCCCAGTCTAACTTGACAAACATAACTCTTTGAAACTCCAGTCACACCTCCCTTGGTAGACAACACTTTGCTTCTGATTACCAAACCAACACTATTGATAGAAGCCAGGTGAAACATCCAAAACTCTACCTAGTGAACACAGACTTTAAGTGCCAACTCCACACAAGGCACTGTCCTGGGAAGGAGTCAGAAATGTGGGGCAGGAGGCATGACCTTAGTATGCAGTGTGATTTTTGAGGTACACAGTGACACACCCTGGATTTTAGCATTTAAAGGTCTTTGGTCATTTGATTTTTTTCTGATGATGATAATTGGGTTGGATTTGGCAAAACAATAACAACCCAAACTAAAAACCTTAAAAAGAATAATATCTACTAGGGAAAAGAAAGGTGTGGAAAATATGCTGCAGCAACAACATTTGAAAGTGTGCAGTATGGGAAAATGCAAGCTACCAGCAATTTCCCCAAATTAGCTGCTTAAATGTATTACAGAGATCCAGGGTCAGAAAGTGACAGTGTTGATCCAAGTGGGCACAAGTTTCTCAAAATGATCAAATTGTGGCGCATTTTCAAGAGTGGAAGTTGTTGCTCCTGTTAAAAAATATAAATACTTGACTTTGCTTGTTTGTGTATATTCTACCTTGTTCCAAAAGGCATGAAAGCATCTACTACCAAACAGAAGCGACTCTTATTCCTGGAGAAGGGAGGAATGAAGGCTTGAGTAGCACCCACCGAGCAAGGTCAAGTTGGATCCAAGTGCGACTTGGACAGCGCTGATGAAACTCGGAAAGCTTTTCTAAAATAGAATATTCTAATTTAACACATCATTCTCCAGCTGTTGGATGACAGGGGAGGAGCTGAGAACCCATTTGTAGAACAAGTCTGGGAGCCAGGAGTTTTATCAGTTGCATAAAAGTCTCAGATAAAGAATTTGCACTTTCTCATTTGTTTTCTATGCCCAGATGTATATTTACATGTATTTGACGCATAAGACAGTGTAAGGTGGCACAGTGCTGGCTTTACTGTCTGCTCTGCCTTTCAGTTTCAGCACTTAGGCAAGTCACTTAATTTCTGAGTGCCTCAGTGTCTTCATCTGAACATGGAACTAACAGTGGTCTTCCCGAGAGGACTATTGTGAAGATTACAGAACTAATACATGTAAACAGTGCCTGGCACATATTGAGTGCTCAGTAAATGTTAGCTATAATTATTATTTTTTAGTCCTCTGTTAGGTACAGAGAGAACAACAGAAGTCAAGACTATTGCTTTGTCCAAAGGAACTGATAGCCTAGCTCAGGACAAAATCGCCATAGAGGAAACCATTGTGATCAAGAAAAGGAAATTCTGGGGAAAATTGAGTTAGGACTCTAAGAGCCTCTGGAGGTCAGGAGAGACAGAGATAATGACATTTTCAAAATGTTAGAGGAGGCTGGGTCCAATATGTCACACATTTGGACAGAAAAGAGGGCATTTCAGATAATGGCAAATGATAGGCTCAAAGTCATGGAAAGGAGAATAAATAGTATATATTTTTAGAAGAGAAAAAAAATCTCATTATCCGGGAATGGTGGAAAATTCATAAAACCTGCCTAGGGGACCCATTTGGGAGGAATATAAGGACAGGGCAGAGGTAGTGGAACCTCTGTGGTTGGAAATAGGAAGAACTGGCACTCTGTCATCAGGGAAAGGACTCAGAGAAAGTAGTGTTTCAGGAAGGTAAACTTGGCTGAGGCATACAGGTTGGATGAGCTGGGAAAGTTCCAAGTTAAGGGAAACCACCAAGAGGCCACCACAAGGGTGAGATAATGTGGCCCACAACAGACTGATGCTGAGAGACAGATGGAAAGTGGAGGATGATGGAAGTGATCTGTGGGAAGAACTGGCTGGCCCTGGTCAGTCATCAGACACCTAGACATGAGGTGTAAATGCACAGGATCTGGGATTTGAGGCCCAGCTCGGCCACTCAGCAGCCCTGAACTCGGGACACCCACTCAGTGTACGTTCAGCTTCTTCATTTGCCAAATGGAAGCAAGAGTGCTTACTTCACATGAATGAAAAGCACTTAGCACTACTCCTGGCTCATTTCAAAGTGGTCAAAAAGTGGTAACCAGTTCTTTGGTGTTGATATAAAGAAGAAAGAAAAAAATGAGAGGCAAGAAAAACAGAGGTGCCATACCTGGTTTCTCAGCCACTAACCGAGACACAGGCCTGGCCTCTTCCTGGCTGCCTCTTCAGGAGACCTCGTTAACATTCCAGATGAGCCATTTAATGCCTCAGAGACAGACAGAGGTGTCAGTGTGAATGGAGACTCATTTATTTTATCCCCTTTAGTACATATCAAACTCATACGTCCATCTCAAAATGGAAACCAAGTCTTTCCAAAAATATCAGACCAAAGGAAAATGGTGATAACTTTGCTTCATTTAAAGGAAATAGCTTAAGATTTAAAAAAAAAAAAAAAAAAAAAAAAAAAAAAGGTAAGTACTTTGCACTTTATTTCATAAGAAGGGGGAAGAAAAAAGATGACACATTGTACTAGTGATTACCTGCCCATTTTAAGCCCTGTCAGCAACACAAAGACTTAAACCAAAGCTAAATCCAGGGCACATTATCCCTTTAAGCCCTGTGTTAACTCAAGGGGACTGAAAGGCATGTCTACATTTCTACAGGAGGTTCGTGGTGGGTTCAGAAAACTTTTAAAGAAGTGCTCTATTATCTCAGGTAGGTGTGTTCTGAAGAATCTAAACTGAATGTACTTTTGTTTTAGTTCCTGAAAAATGTTTCTCATCTACCTAAGTTTCCCAAAGACCATCTTGCACAATACAAATTGCAGAGGTGGGTTGTGCTTGAGCTATTAAGCCTGGAATGAAAAGCTAAGGAAGTGGGTAACACAGGGAAATTCTTCATCAGCATGCCCTTTTGACTCTTGCAGAACTGTCCCTGATGACCCTGAGCGTGCCAGCCTTCACTTCCCAGTTAAGCTGTGAGGTATTTGGAAACAAACTTTTGAGAAAAGCCACAAAAGCAAAGAAGAACAGGCAAAATGACCAGGTGCTGATTGTACTGATAATCAGCTCTGGCGGTCACCAATGTAAGGACTTCTGGCCCTTCAATGAAACAGCAGGAGAGAAATGATAGAGTAACTTTCTCAAGTCTGCTAAAGCATATTCATTCAGGAGTGGCCCCTCAAATCCATAGACTCTCCTAAACTGTGGTATGCCTGAGCAATTATTTTTTCCATTCTCTACACATGCAACTGACTAATATGATGACATAAATGAGCTTTTATGAGCCAGCCCTGCTTCCTTAATGAATACAGCCCAAGCCAGTGATTGCTTTGATTACAGAAGGAAATAAATGGCTTCTCAAGGTCCTTTGGATAAGGGCGCTTTGGAAAAGTAACTTCTCATAGATGTATGGTACAGAAGAATTGCTACTGCTTACCAAAGACATAAAACCCAAAGAAGAATACCTTTAGCTGCCACAGATGCTCCACCAGTACTCACAATGTGTCATTTGTGCATAAGAGCTGTTTGCAGGGTCTCTTGGACTTGAGGTTCTGTTCAACACATAGGACCAATGTGACCCTTGGGAAAATAACAACATCTCTGAGTTCCAGTTCCTAGCTTTTAAAATGGAGCCACTATCTACCTACCTCACAGGACATTACATAGGTCAAATGGACTAATGCATGTAAAGAATTTAAATTGTCTGGCATGTGAGAATCATTCTAGAATATTAGCTGTTGTTATTAATGTAACATCAAGAAAAGCACAACCTCTACCCTACTGGACAGTGTTGTGATTCAGGTCTAGCAATAAATTCTTTTCAATGGAGAAACGCTCCCTGAATGAGACAGTAACAAATCAAAATTTGGCTTCAGCTCCGTAATAATGTTGGGTCAACTGTTCCTCTAGAAATTTCTCTTTTCTCTGGGTATTTTTAACACCCATGTCAGACTGGCTATATGGGTGATCCAGTATTGTCATTTTAATACTTGGAAACTGTAAATGTGTAGACAAGAGTGGATGAGGACAACTGACTTAAGTCTTTGAACCATGGGACCAAGGAGCTGCCTAGACTCTTGAAATCTTTTTAGTTAAACAGCTTCATAGTATAGACACCAAAAGGGAAAGTATTTTGCTTTGGGACACAGGTCATAGAAGGGACAAAGAAGAACTAAAATCCTCAATCCAGGAGTTTCTAGCCACTGTCACTTTTAATTCAAGACATCAGCTATTCCTTGGAGGTTTAATAGAACTAAAATCCTCTTCACTTGGTACCATTTTTTGTGGGTAGGAAGATGGTAGGGTCATATTTTACCTGTTTATTCAGTTCTTTCAATGATTCCTAATATATTCAAGCTTGCTTTCTATTTTATTTTGAGTCAATTTTGGAAATATTTATGTTTTCAGAAAATTGCTCATTGTATCTGCTTTTTAAAATATATTGGCACAAGGAGACCCAAGATGGAAGAATAGATAAACACTGTTCCTGCATCCTTCTGTGCACACATTAAAATTACAACTAAATTATAGAACAATCAACATGCAGAACCATCTGAAGTCTAGCCTAACAGGAGTCCTATAACTAAAAATTAAAGAAGCCACGTTGAGACTGGTAGGAGGGGTAGAGACACAGAACGGGCACCAAACTTTTGTATGGTAGTTGAGAATTAGAAAAGGTATCTCAGCTGTGCAGGTTCCCCACGGAGGAGCAAGGAACCCCAGCCCCCACACCAGAATCCTCAGCCTGGAGTACTGGAAAGGCAGCCCCCACAACATCTGGCGGTGAAAAACAGTGGGGATTCTGATCATCTGGGTGGGATGTAAGGCTGTGGGAAACCCAAGGGTCCTCTTAAACGGCCAGTGCAAAGACCCACTTGCTCACAGGCACTCACCTTGGGCTTCAGCGGAGGGAAGTTGACTCAGGGATCGTTGGAGGCATACAGGGAGCAGACTGAAGTGTGTGGCTTCAGAATGAGGGTGGGAGGACAATCGCCAATTTCCCTGTGTGAAGGCTTCCTCCTGCGCAGCTGGCAGGCAGCTGCCATCTTTAATGCATTGAGCCCTTCACCCATGCTTACAGCCAAATCTGAATCTGATTGGATAGTGAGCTCCACAGTTCCGCCCTCCTGACTCACTGAGACCCAGCCCCAGGCAACTTCCCCAATGCTGGAGGCCCAATCTCTGAGCAGCCAGCCCTGCCCACATTACTCTCTTTCTTGGAAAACTATTGGAGTCTGCGGGCCCCAGGTGGACAGCAACTGGCCTTGGTGTGCTCTGAGACTTTTACTGAGTAGCTCCAGGCTCAGCACTGGCACAAAACAAGAGTCTACATTAACCTGGTGACCACAACTCTCCCCATTCTAGTGACACCCTGAGATACTACCTCACCCAATATGCATACCAAATGAAGTTTTATTAGTGGTGAACCTTAAGGGATAGGGCAGGTGGCAGCAGGCCTTGGGGTGTTCTGGCTTTTTGCAGAGATATCCCAGGCCCAGAACTGATGGCAGCCACAGCATGGCCACGTCCACATGCCTCCAGGTTTACCATAGGCAGCAAAAAAACACAGATCACGTTGTAGCTCTTACTAGGTAGTCCCTGGCTGGTCAAAGGCAGTGGAAGACCTGGGCCTGCACTGGAGCCCTGCCCAAGAGGCCCGAGAATCAACATAGTTGGAGGTTGGCTTCAAACCACAGCAGAGCACCACTGAATTAGTCCCACAAGTGGCACAGCCAAAGGGTGGTCTCAACAGGCACCAGAGCCTACTGGGGTAAATCCCACTCACCGGGGTAAGCCCCCTGCCCAGTAACCCATAAGCTGCGGATGTGGCCAAACCCCACAGCCAATCTGCCTGAGGGTCAAGCCTATCCACCGACATGCCAATAGCAATCAAGGCTCCACTATAATAGGAAGGCACACAACCCACACAAGGGACACTCCTGGAGCACTGAGAGCAGGTGACCAGAAAGACTGTGCCAGTGCCCCACAGGGTACCTCCTACATAAGGCTACTTGGATTTGGAAGACAAGGTAGCAGAAAACACCCAATCAGAACAGAAAAAAAAAAAAATAGAATCCAAAAAAATAAGTATATTTTAAGAGACCTCTGGGACAACATCAAGTGTAACAACATTTCCATCATAGGGGTACCAGAAGGAGAAGAGAAAAAGCAAGGGATTGAGAACACATTTGAACAAATAACTGAAAACTTTCCTAACCTGGTGAAGGAAAACGACATATACGTCCAGGAAGTGCAGAGAGTCCCAAACAAGATGAACACCAAAACACATTATAATTTAAATAGCAAAAGTTAAAAACAAAGACAGAATCCTAAAAGCAGCAAGAGAAAGGCAACTAGTAACTTATAAGGGAGTTCCCATAAGACTGTCAACTTACTTCTCAACAAAAACTTTGCAGGTCAGAAGGGACTGTCACAAAATATTCAATGTGATGAAAAACAAGGACCTACAACCAAAGATACTCTACACAGCAAGGCTATCATCTAAAATCAAAGGACAGATAAAGAGCATCCCAGACAAGAAAAAACAAAAGGAGTTATCACCACCAAACCAGTATTACAAGGAATATTAAAGGGACTTCTTTAAGATGGAAAAAAAAGCAAAATTATGAATAATAAAAAGGAAATAGCTACATAGCTATTAAAATGACTTTCAATGTAAATGGATTAAATACTCCAATCAAAAAACGTAGGAGGGCTGAATAGATAAGAAAACAAAACACTTATATATGCTGCCTACAAGTGACTCTCTTCAGATTGAGAGACACACACACAGACGGTAAGTAAAGGGATAGAAAAAGATACTTCATGAAAATGGAAACAAAATAATTTAAAAACCATCTGGAGTAGCCATACTTATACCAGACAAAATAGACTTTAAAACAAAGGCTATAACAAGAGACAAAGGGCCCAGTAATCCCACTTCTGGGTATTTATCTTGCCCAAATAAATAAGAGGTCCAAAACGCTACTTCCAGGTGGCATACGCATCCCTATGTTCTTTGCAGTATTGTTTACAATGGCCAAGGTGTACAGGCAGCCTGGGTGTCCATTGATGGAGAATAGTTGAAGAGTAGTTGGTGTGTATATATATATATATAAAATTGGATATTGGTCAGCCAAGGAAGGGAATGGGTTCTTACCATCTGTGGTGGCATGACTGGACCTAGAGGTTATTGGGCTGAGTGGAGTATGTCAGATAGAGAAAGACAGATGCAATGATATTTCACTTATATGTGGAATCTAAAGAACAAAATAAACAAAACAGAAACAAACTCATAGATACAGAGAACATTTTGATTGTTGCCAGATGGGAGGGGGTTGGGAGTGGGTACATGAAAAAACAGGAAGGGATTCAGAAGTACAAATTTGTTGTTACAAAGTAGTCATGGAAATGTAGCGTATAGCATAAGGAATATAGCCAATAATATTGTAATAACTATGTATGGTGTCGGATGGGTACTAGATTTGTTGGAGCTGATAGATGGGAGGAGGTTGGAGGGCAGGGTGAAAAAGGTGAAGGGATTAAGAAGTACATATTGGTAGCTACAAAATAGTCATGGGGGTGTAAAGTAAAGCACAGGGAATATAGTCAAAGATATGGTAAAAACTACTGTATTTCCCCAAAAATAAGACCTAGCTGGACCATCAGCTCTAATACGTCTTTTGGAGCAAAAATTAATATAAGACCCGGTCTTATTTTACTATAAGACCGGGTCTATAATGTAATATAGTATAGTATAATATAATAAATATAATAAATATAATATAATATAATACAATACCATACTGGGCCTTATATTAATCTTTTCTCCAAAAGACTCATTAGGGCTGATGGTCCGGCTGGGTCTTGTTTTCGGCAAAACACGGTATGTATAGTATCAAGTGGGTACTAGTCAGGGGGATCACTTCTTAAATTATATAAATGTCTAACCACTATGCTGTACACCTGAAATTAATATAAAATAATATTGAATGTCAACTGTAATTGAAAAATTTAAAAAGAGGGGAAAAGGTGAAAGGGAATAAGAGGTCCAAATTTCCAGGTATAAAACAATTAAGTCATAGGTATGTAACGTACAGCATAGGGAATACAGTCAATAATATTGTGATAGCCTGGTACGGTGTCAGATGGTTGCTGGGCTTATCATGGTGATCACTACTTGAGGTCTATAAATGTTGAATAACCATGTTGTACCCCTGAAACTCATGTAATATTGTATATTGGCCATTTTTAATAAAATCTTAAAAAATACAAAACATAGTGGCACAAAGTCATTCATAATAACTTTTATAATAAAAAGTCCATATTGTACCTGTAGTTATGTTCCTAATCGTCTTCCTATTGAAGCATTTTGCGTCTTCTCTACTTTCCCTGCTTTGTTTAACTGAGGCAAAGTTTAGACTATAGATGTCCAACAGAACTTTCTGCCACAATGGAAATCTTCAATTATCTGCTTTGTACCATAGGGATAGAACTGCACTGTCCAATACTGAAGCAATAGCCATCAGCTCAGCGTGGCTACTGGGCCCTTGAAATATGACTAAGGTGAACGAGGAACTGAATTTACTCTTAATATTAATTCATTTAAATGTAAATAGTCACATGTGGCTAGTGGCTACCATATTGGATCTTTTCAAAGATTCAGTCTCTTTTGCAGCTTTCTGATGGATCATTTCTTGTTATTATTATTTCTAAATGGTTTCTATTTTATTTAATTATGCCTTTGACTTTCACAAAAAAATTCCCTTCCTTTTACGTTGTTTACTCTGTGTTTATGAAGACCAGTCATTGGTTAAGAATCAGCCTCGTGCATAGTTCTACCATGGCCTGAATTTCTTCTTCCTTGGATTCAAGTCTCAAAGGCTTAGTAGGAAAGGTCCATGAAAAGTGACTGAAGAGAGAGGATGGAAATCTAAAGGCCTCCCAGATGAAAGCCAAGCCAGAAACCTGGCTGTTAAGAATATTTTCTCTCCTCCAAAGAAAAAGAATTAGTTGAATCCAATGTGACACTGAAAGGAAAATCAAAATGCTTGAAGAGCAGGTTGTGGACTTGAACTCCCATGTAACTGGATTCTTCCTTGGGGTTTAAGCCTCTGACACACGATACTTTGTAGAGAGTGTCCTGCCAGCCCTGCTGAAATGTGGACACCATAGGCCTTTTTTATATGGGGAATTTTTAATATAAATGGAGTTGAGAACCAGGAACTTAGCTATCCAGGGATTTCTGCCATTTGGGACTAAGAAGTGGGGAGGGAAGCAACAGAAAAAAGAAGCAGATGAACTACTGTAAAGGAACAAAAAAGAAATCTCCTTCTGCCTGGAGGGAGTCAGACTTCAGGCTTGAAGATGAGAACCACCCTCCATTAAAGCAAGAATTCATTACACTTTCCGTCCCCCAGGCCTTGCTGTACTTTGAGCCAACATGCAATATATAATGTGAAGCTCGGTATCAGAAGGGTTGCCAGGGCAGTGGGGTGATGGGGAGGCCACGGCTCCCAGAGATGATCAGAAGCCACTGAAGGGACGAAGCAATGAACTCTGGAAGGATCAGTCTGTTTCTGCTTTGATGCCTGGGGTTGGGAGGAAGGGGAGAGGCTTACTCCAAAAGGGACTCTAAAATGTCAGAAATAAAGGGAATGAACCTGAAACATATTGAAACTTATGGTGACTTGGAGAGCACTTCAAGTACAGTTAGCCTGTGATTTTGAGTTTTCCTGGTGATTTTACTAGAGTAATTCAAGGCTTCTTAGAATACTCCTTGCTTCTTGCTATTTTTGGATTGTACTCTAAATGGCCAAAGATCCTAAACACTTACATTATGTAATTATACCCAGAAAGCTACAGACTCAGGTATTAGCTATTCCATGATGATTTATCTCACTAAACAACCAATCACAGAGCCAGGTGCCATGGCAGAGGCTGGACTCACAATGGTAAACCATATAGATAAAGGTACTTCTCATGAATAGATATTTTACTGAAGACAAGCAGACATGTTCACAAATAAATAATTCATATGGTGACAAGTGCTATCAAAAGTACAAAACACAGGAATGTGCTGGGGAAGAGTCTGGAGGGTCGGGAAAGAACTTCAGATGGTGTAGTCAGGGAAAGACACTTCTGGCAATAACAGCTAAGCTGAGACCTACATGATTGGAAGGCGCTAGTCTTGCAAAAATGGAGGGGAATGGGTTCCAGGCACAGGAGACAGCAGGCTCAGGGGTCCTGAGGTGGGAACAAGCTTGGTATGATGGAGGACAGAAAGCAAGCCAGGGTTCCGGGAATGCGTGAACCAGGGCACAGTGATAGGAGAGGAGATAGGAGAGGGATACAGGGGCCAAACCAGAGGGGCACTAGAGAGTCAGAGTAAGGCCTTTGGATTAATTAAGCACTCATGAAATATTTGAGGCCACTTTCCTAAAGTATATTGTCAGCTAAGACAGTTTTCACACTTCCTTAGGGCCTCTCAAAGGATAGTAGACCTCGATTTGGGCAAGTTTTCCTCAAAGAAAGGGCAGATTACATTAGTGCTTTTCACTCAATGAGCTGGGCAAGAAACCAAGTTCTTCCAAGAACTCCCCATGTGTGTCCGACCATCAAAGACACTACTATAGGGGCTTCACAGAGCTCAGGGGCCTCCATGGTGGGCACACAGTCAACTCGAGTAGGCCCAAACCCTTTGGCAACCATCCCTGCTTCCGCTTCTGGGTTTGACACAAAGATTTTTTTTTCCCCTCTGCCACTGGGAAAAGCACATAAAAATAGGTGTGCCACATGAGAGTTAAACAGAGAGTAAATACCCAGGGCAGCTGGGCTGTGATCTAGATAACACTGGAGAATCTAAGAGTGGGAAGTCACGTAACATAAAAATAAGAAAGAAAGAAACAATCATGGCAGTAATGATCAGTTTGGAAAAAAAAAAAAAGAGAGAGAGAAAGAGATGGAAAGAATTTGGAAGGTAACAACTTCCAGATGGTCTTGGTGGTGAAGATAGCTATATATAGAGAAAGAGGGGCTAATTAGTTCCTGGGCCGAGGCCCCAGTTTCTGTTAAGTGAGTGATTGTCTCGTGGTGGTTTAGTTCAATACTAGGGGACACACACCACATCGCAAGTAAATTAAGTATTTGGTTTTTTTTTTTTTCCCAAGCAATGGGAATTGCCCAACCTTAATACAATTAATTAAGACTCAATGAATGTTTAATTTAGCTCTGGTGCTTGTACCAGGGACACAATGGGCTCTTTGTTTTGGTCAAGGCTCCTAAACATTGGAAAAAGGAAGACAGACTGAAAGAGAGCAAGGGTTGTCAACAGCTTTTCCCCAAATTCTCCGATGCACAAGTTGGTTTCCAAACGTAACAGCCAATTCAATGAAACCCACGAGAATGCCCTAGAAAGAGGCTGTGTACCTTCCAGGAGAAAAAGGAAAAATATTGCCTCATGCCTTTGGGTTGGCACCGAAAGTTACAAGCTAGTCTTTTAAACACTCTCTCCAAAACTCTAGCTCTGCCAACCAAACGGACCACCTTTACAGTGCATGCTCAACTAAATTCTCATTTGGTTTCTTCCTATTTTCGAGTCGGGAGCACTCGGCAGTGAAAAGAAGGTTTGAGAAAATGTAGGAGGTAGGAAGAGTGGTTGGAATGGTTTTTCCAAAACACTGTGGCCAAATGGACCGTTTGGGGCTGGCTACCAACCATCAGCTAACAGGCGGCTGGACAAGCTTGTGGGGTTTTCATCAGTACTGAATCCATACTATTGGCTCCTGAGAGAATTCCACAAAGAACAACAATAAAACCATTAAAAAGCCCCTCTGTTTACTGTGTATCTGCTGTGTGTCAGCCCTGTGTGTGGTGTTCCATGTAGATTGTCTCATTCAACTTTGGCAACACTGCTCCGCGGTCAGCATCATCCCCTACGGAACACAAATGGAAGCTGCAGTTTTGAGATATGAAGTCCTTTGACCAAGGTCTCCTAGTAAATGGAGGAACTGGGATTGCAACCAAGGAAGCTTGACCCTGGAGCCTGCACTGACTCTTGCTCATGCCTGATACTACGCTAAGTTCCTCTCAGTGAACTCCCATTGGGTGCATGAGAGAGAGGGATTGCTAAACAGCTGGCTATCTCTGTGAACACGAGCAGAGGAAGGCTGAACACTAAGCCAGAGAGTAAATGTGTGCTGTGTGCTCGTTTACATACCAATTGCAGAGCTGGCCAGTGCTAAGAGGTACCAATGGGTTCACCCCAGTCACACTGGACCGGAGAACTAACTGGTAGGAGAAGAGAAGCATGTGAGGCGCAAGTTGTTTTTTTTGTACTGGAATCTAGTCCTGTTCACTCTTAATCTATTGCTGGAAGGCTGTCCGGCTCTGGGAAGCAGAGTGAGATGGTGGTAAAGAGGCAAGGATTATTGTCCCAAATTCCCTCCCATATCTCCATTCTCTTGTTTGGTTTCAGTGAAAGCCCAAGGGGTGGCCCAAAGACATCTGGCTTGGCCATGTATGAATTATCCCCCACCTTCACCCTAGGCAACAGGACCTTTAGCAGCCTGAGGTGATTGCAATCTTAACCTAGAACTCTGACTACTCAGAAGATGTAACTCATCTAAACTACCATTACGTTATACAATTTAGAGCTGCTAAGATTCTTGGGGATAATTTAGGCCAATATCATTTTCTTCCTAACTACCACCAACCTACAGCTAAGATCGTCAATACCATTCTGTGGAAGAAAGGAAGGAATAGAAGAAAGGAAATGAGTTAGCTAGCTAAGTTTCTAAGAGGTTAAATCACTTATGAACGTTCACCAGGTTAGTGGCAAAACCAGGCCAAGAACGTAAGTATCTAAATTCCTAGTATGTGGTCTTCCCCATTATATCACCCTGTTACTATTTTTTTCCTGAATATCCACAAGTTTTCCATCTGTGCATTTATCCATCCAGTCAAGGAATCCTTATTGCCTACTATCTGCTAGGCACTGGAAAGTGCAAAGACAAGTAACTGCCCACTTTTGTGGGTTCTAAGTAAAGTAACCAATTCTTGTACTGTGCCTGACCTAGAGAAGCACTCAATAAATGTTTGCTGCAGAGAAGGCACTCTGTAACATTTGTTGAATAAATGAATAAGTGTATGAACAAACAGAAGTGAGTCCAGCATAATCTGCACTGCTGGGCTTTAAAAACACTAGGCAATAGGGCCGGTGGAGGAATTACTCCCTCACATGACCTTTTCTAGGGTGTCTTGTGTTAGTTCAGGAGCTAAGATCTCAGGACTTTGGAATCAGAAAGACTTTTATTAGAATCTTGCTCTACCACCTACTCATCATATGCCCTTGGACAAGTCAGTATTTTGTCCTCTCTGACTCTTGTTCTCAAAGAGGGCAAAATAATAGAACCTCCCTTGTTAGGCTGATGGGAAGATTAAAACTTGGTAAAGTAAAATGCTCAAGAAATATAAGCAATTCCTACTGGGAGATCCTGTCTGTCTTAACTAAAAGCTTATCTATTTCATCCATCCAGCCATCCATCTATCCATCCATCCATCCATCCATCTGCACTTCCTATTTATTAGGCATTATCTTAACACTCTAGAAATAATAACACACTCAATCCTCATAACAACCTTATGAATCAGGTAATATTATCTCTCATTTTATAGACAAGGAAAAAAGGAGCAAAGAAGGTTGGCAAAGTTACACAGACAGAAAGTGGCCAAGCTGGGATTTCCAGGGGAGCAGCCTGGCCCCAGAGTCCATGCACTTGGTCAGCATGATATGCTGCTTGCCAACACTGGAAGGAGGTTTACTTCCTGTCCCCTGGAAACATGAAGGCTTTTCACCACTATTCCTGTATGATTCAAAACTCAGGAACAGTAACTTTCGTGAGATTAATACCTTATACTTACAAGACAAACAACTGAAAGGACAAAAACTCATAGACATAGACAATAGTTTAGGGGGGGAAAAACAAACAATACAATAACCTATACTTAAAAGAAAAATGTGTACATCAAAATGGTCATGTCAGACTGGTAAGTCATAACTCAGAATTCAGTTGGCAGGAGTGACGTGGTTCAAAGAAGTAAACACCACTGGGACACCATGATTAGACGCTCACCACCTGCAACTTCTGCAGCACCATCCGGTTATGACAGTGTGGTTTCCCTGAACGTGATACAGCTGGCTGGGTGGGTCTGGAAACTTGATTTGATGCCAGGGAAAGCACGAAATGTCTAGATAATTCTGGCAGCATTTCTCACCTTGGAAGATGCAGTCACTGCCTCATGTGTCATCTTGGGAATTCTGTCTTATCCACTCTAATTCTTCATCATCATCACCACATTTATAGTAATAATAACAATAATAGTCTTTAATTTTTAGCTCTACAAACCAGACATTTCACCTATGTCACCTCATTTAACCTTATGACAACCTCATGAGTTAGGTGTTGCTGTCCACATTTTAAAATGGTATACAGAGTTTCCTTTATTTCTCTATCCATCCATGTGCCCAGCCCTATGACATGCCAGGCCAATGCCAGACACGGGGGCTATGAAGACAAGCAAAACCAACGAAATTCCACAAATAGTGGTACCATGACAGCAGGTGTGAGGAGTAGGAAGGAGAGGCCAGGGGCTGTGAGAGCCCTTCTGCCTGCCCTTTGTATAGCACACAGCTCCAGGAGCTTCTCAAGACAATAATTTTATAAATCACACACCGACAAAAAGGGATCAGGAATATATTAACCTTTTCAAATTATTTTATATTTTATCAGCCGCACCATATCGACATATATTTGAAAAACAGTCAACTATACTATATTGTTTATTTGTCAGCCCAGTGGACAGACTGGCACCTTTGGGGGTTTTATAAAACAATTCCACATCTCTTGCCCATAGGTCCTGAGAATGCAGGAACCATTGGCTGGCATACGTGTCTCCCTCTGCTGGGCTGTGAGCTCCTTCGGGGCTGCTCCTTGCTTCAGTGTCTAGCATATAATAGGTGTTTAATTTAACATATGGCGACCGAGCAGATACATTCATGGATACTCAGTGGCCTTTCATTCATTCAACAAATATTTGCGTACCTACTATGTGCCATGCACTGGTCAAGTACCTGGGACTGCAGCAGTGAAAAAATGGGTGAAGGATCTGCCCTAATGGAGCTCACATTCCACCGAGTCCGGGAAGAATTAATGCATTTATGTTTTGACCCTTCATGCAAAAGCAAAACTAAGCCTTAAAGGATGTTGTCCTTGATTATTTTCAATTAATATAAAGATGATTCAGATATATATCTTTCCAGTCACCTTCCCTTTCCGGCCACAGGCTTCACCACGAAATATACCATGCCTGGGAGTCAGGGGGTCTCAGATGGGAAGGGCTACACTCTCTGCCCTCCTCCCTCATGGCTCGTTAGAGGCTCCCTTTGTATTCCACAGCCTGGGACCAGCCTCTCCAAAGGAGCCTCTTCAGATGTGGTCAGTTTGTCAGTACTTATCTCTGCATTTGCACAAAAGGTTCTGTCCCCTCCTCTTCCCAGGTATATGGTTTTTACAGGGGATCTGAACGGGTGGTTAGGAATTCAGGTCAAGGAATGCTCCAGACATGATGACGGTTTGTAAGAATCTGCTTCTGCTATAAGTAACAGATACAAGTTGAGGTCATTTATTTTCTTTAAATATTACATTTTCTGTATCCATGCATTCTCCCAGGATACGCAATCCACAGACTGCCTTGAAGCTACTTGGGATGTATGTACACCATACATCCGTGTTCCTACTATTTATTGGGACCAGCTTGCTTCATTTCTACGATCCTGCCTGAATTCTACCTATTAAATATTGTCAGTCCTGGCTGTAACATAATCCTGGCTGAGATTCACATGCAAGATGTAATCTTGACAAGCCATTTGGAATCTCTTCTGAAAAAAATGTAAAAGCCAGCATTCTTCCAGAGGAATGAATCAGTCTGATAAAAATGTCTACAGGGGAAGCCTAATCAGTTCACATGAGAACTTGTCAGTAGAACCTCTACTTGGACTGTAAGATTAAACCATCTTCATAAATTGTCATTAGCGGGAAGCGTGGTCCATTCAGCTAAAATGCTCTTCTCCGATTTCCAGTTAGAAACTCTGGTTTGCATTTCTCGGACGGAGATGCTAGCAAAAGCCACATCTAGAATGAGCATCAAAACCAAAATCTCACTTTTGCTTACGAATAATGGCTCATTTTTAACCCGATAAAGCAGAATGGCAGCTCCTCTCTCTCCTTCAGCAGTTTGGGCAGTTCTGACAGGGAAAACCTACCTCACTTTAGTCTTTCGTTCTTTCTTTTTTTTTTTTAAACATCCTTGTTTGACCTCTTATCCAGATAATCACCCACTGATTATTGTAAAGATATGCTAATATTTAGACAAATCCTCCAAGATCTCGCTCAGGTTAGAACAGGAAATGCTTTATGTCATTTTAATGTTTATCAACATTTGTGGTGAAATCATGTCATTACGAGGGAAAACATTTTCAGATGATTTTTTGATATCGTCTAAAGCAATTCGCGTGTGAGTCCAGGACAACGCACAATGAAGAACCATCTCAACAGAGGCTTTGCCAAGTAAGGAGCAATTTCACTCACCCATCACATTAAATAGCAAGAGTGTCTGTCAAAGATTTTTAAAATAAATTTTTGGCAACATTTTTATCTTTCTTCCCTTCTCACTGTAATCCATATAATGAGGACAACAACAAATGTGATTCTAGTGCTGGTTCTGCCACTGGCTGACTGAATGACCTTGGGAAAGTCACTCAGCTTCGCTCAGCCTTCATCTCACCATGTGCAAAATGGGATAACATCATCGATTTACACAGGTGTCACAAGGATTGAGCACAGCACCTAGGACACTTTGTGGGCCAAGCACAACGTACGGAGCACCTTACGTAATGGATAATCACCTGTCCAATGAATAGATCGATGAATGAATATATCCCTCCCCACACTATAATGCTGTAAATCAGGGGTGGCCAAACTTTTCCTACAAAGGGCCAGAGAATACATATTCTAGGGTTTGTGGGCCATATGGTTTCTGTCACAACTACCTAACTGTGTTGTAGCATGAATTGAGTCACAGACAATAAACGAACGAGTGTGACTGTGTGGCAATAAAACTTTATTTGCAAAGACAGGAAGGGGACTGGATGTGGCCTGCAAGCCAGAGTCTGCAGACCCATGTTCTAAAGGCCTGGCCTGCTAATGACAAACCAGACTAACTCCCAAAGTAAGTCATCAGTCATGACTTACAAGCCCCGTGTTAGAGCAAATATTTCAAAGGGAAACTAGGAGGCAGTGGGAAATCAGTCCCTCCCAGCTTCACTCCCACATTTGCTGTGTCCTGTCACACTCTCCCCCACATTGCCAGGAGCCCTCGTGGTCTCACAGATATACTGGAGCCCTTCCAGCCCACAGACCAACCTCTTGCACCCAATTCCTCCTTGGGAGCAGGCCTATCATGAGGCCCTAGAAGGACGAAGGCTTTCCTGGAATGCATCCCTTCTTTTCCTGCTCAAAACAAGGACAACCCTCTTTAGTTCAAAATCCTTTGAGATCGAGATGGGAACCCAGGCAAAGAAATGGAAATGCTATTCCTTCTCACAAGCCTTTTAACTCAGGAATATAGAACCCTGCTGTGGCTGATGGAAAGGCAAGGGCCAGAGATGAAAAATGGACGGGTTGGGGCTTTTTTGAGGTAACCATTCTACATGCTGCAGGCCTACTATATTCCAGTCACTGCCAAAAGCATAGAAGAATTGCCCAAAGACACAGCCTGGGAACAGGAACTGGCACCCAAGCTGCTCTGACCCAGTGCTGACCAACTTAAAAGCCCAAGTGATGAGAAACCACTATGCTCCTGGGTACAAATGGCAGCTCTAATCCGTTGCATACTCACTGGAGCCAGGCTTTCAAAGTCAGTGCAATTTGCACGGATTTTACTTACTGATGTGTTCACTTGTGTTTTGCCGTCTTCCCCACTGGTCTATAAATTCAAACCAAACTGATCTGTATACCTAGCAGAGTCCCTAGTACATTACAGGCGCTTACCACATATTCGTAGAATTAGTTAAGAAAGAACAGTAATGAGGATATTAGAATAGTTGTAACTGCCTGGGGGTCAGGCCTTGGGCGAAGAATTTGACCTGCATTATCTCAACAACCCCTCCAACTCCGCACGTTAGTTACTGTTATTTTCCCCATTTTATGGATGATAAAACCAAGGTTCTGAAAGGGTAAGCCTTTTAGTCCAACGTCGGAAAGCTAACACATGGTAGAAGCAATAATGGAACCCAGTTCTGTGAGGCTTTTAACCCAGATTCCTCGTCCTCCATCCAGTGCTCCCCACACAATGATTGCCCTTGTCCCAGCCCAGACAGTAAGCCTGCTGGCCCAGGGCCCCGCTTCTTCCACAACCACAAGTCATCTTTTTTCCTTTCTCCCGGACCATGTTTGTTTCTAGTGTCTGGAAATTGCCCTCACCTATAAAATCAGGATAATTTTCCATTGTCAACACACATCCCGACCTCCTCCATGGGGCTTTTGTGAGAATGAACTCCATTTGCAGCCATTAATTAAGCTGTTAAAAGTACAAGTAGCTTTTTCTCCATTTTTACATGGCTTCCCAAATGGTTAATGCCGATGTCTTTTCTTGGTGCGAACACAAGGAGCTCATAACTTTTCAATGGATTATGAAAGTTATTCCCCAGGGCTCAGCACGGCAGTCGTCACTGGGCATAGCTTTGACATGACGTCAGTGAATTCAGTCCTTCCAGTGCTAATGGTGGTTCTTAATAATATTATTGGAATTATTACTACCTTCAATTAAAAGGCTGGCTATGAATGATTTACTACTTCAGAGAGATTCCCCAAAGAATCACGTTAGCATTTGCTGTCTTTTCGCCAAAGGGCAACATAAGAACAGGAACCAGAGTCCTTGCCTATCCCCCAAATAAATACATTAATTAATAAATACACAGCATTCAAATATTTTATGATTTTGGCTAGTTACCAGGTTTTAAATTGACTTCCTTAAAGGCGGATAGGGCTGGCTAATCACTACCACTTTGTTTTGAAAACTAAAAGGAAATCAGGAAAACTTTAAATTTTTTCTTCAGTTTTACTCACCAAGCAACATTATATGTAGTATTAAGACCACAGCTGCGGCCTTCACAAAATGGCCCACCTTTCATCTTGCTGGAGACAGGGAAGCACAGGGGTTGGTTTCGAAGACAATATGATGAATGGTCCCTGGTGAAAGCACTGCCTATGACATCTCCCTTGACACTACCTGAGGGTTGAAAACAGCCTGCAGAAAGACCTCCGAAGCCAGGTAAGTGGTTCATTGGATTCAGGGTCAGTGAGCTTGTCTGACTCTGTAAATGAACTTAGAGTGGGAGGCAGTTCTCAATGAAAAACCTGGATCCAAAGAGGGCTTTGGCTGTATCCAGAATCTGATGCTCAGACAGCGTGGGAATACGTCACCCACCTCTGGGGAGATGAGGTCCACGTGCTAGGACACCATCTTCATCTTCAGAAGTAAACTTAGCATCGTATCCCCAGACCAAATGGACAGAGAAGAGAACTATCTCAAGAGTATGGGGACTTAGGTGCAGAATTTCACAGGAGGGATCTCTGAGGCCAGGAAAGATGGTGAATTCATACCCAGGAGAGCAGGAAAGCCAGGATATCCCAGAAGGGAGAGAAAGCATAAGCTGAGGCCAAGAGAAAGAAGATGAGGGGACGCAATATCTGCTCCATAAGAAACACTTAAACATTTGTTGGACTAATGAACAAATGAATGAATGATTGGGAGAGACCAAACATCCTGCTTGGCCTGAAGGCTCAGTCGACTTAAATCAGTCAACATCAGCCAAAAAGATTATCTGTGTGCAGCATGTTGGCTAATTTTGACATATACTCAAAACTATGCTTCCTTGCTTTGAACCCGACCAAACTCAAGCCAATCAAGTTGCATAAATGTACAGTACTTTTGTTCCTGTGGAGTGTGTGTAATCTTTGTTTCTAATAAAATTACTTAACTCTCTGGGATGGTCATGAGTTTATCAAGGGCAGGAAGAGATGTTTTTACACTTGGATCCAGGCTGAGAGAGAAGAGGTAGGACATCCCTCTGATGATGAGGCAGACCCACAGAGGGCTGGAGTCCCAAGGAGAGCCATGTCCAACTGGGAGGAAGCAGCGTTAGGAGGGCCACCTGGGAAATCCTGTGTTGCCTGATATTAGAAGATGCCATGATTCACGGGCCCCTGGCTGCGTTTTACCTCCCTGGGAGGAGTGGCCTGTGGTGTGTTGGAGCAGCCAAGCCTCAGCCTCTATTCTTTGTTTGCCTCCTTCCTAACTTAGCCTTCCTGCTTCTTTGACAGCCCAGTACTTATCCAGCTGTCTTTGTTAAGGAAAGAGATTTCGGGTTTTTCAACAAGGCTCCCATTCCAGAAACGGCCTTGCGGCCTGATTCTACCCAAGTTTCTGTCTGTTCTTGACACACAGTATTGCTTTCCCTGTCATATGTTTCTAGAGAGCTTACCTTACCACAGCCTTGGAAGGAGAAACCTCACAAACAGCTTGATCTGCCCTAACTTGCTAGAGTTGACTGCACCAACTAAGGTCTCCTGCTTCAGGCAAATAGAGGTCTGGCCAGTGACCTGTAGCTGTAGTTCTGAGACTGACCAATGAGCTTCTTCCTCTAGGGATTGAGAAAGAGAGATTCCCAGAGACTGAGTCAGTCCATGAAACGGTGTGGGGGCACGTGCACTGTGGCAAGAGTAAAATGAAGGTAGAGGAAACTGGATGAGAGGGGAGAGAAGAACACATGAGGAATGGAAGACAAACATGCTGATTTTCCACTCTCTAGATCCAGTCCTGTGCAGCTCAGATATTCTTCCAGTCTTCGACTCTGTGACAGTCCTCCGCAGGTTTTCAACAAATCCCCTGCAGCACATGCTATTTTTGCTAGCTCATCTTTCAGTACAGTTTCTTTTTGTAGCAGTAACTTGATTTTTTTCCTTCAGAGAATCACACTTTGCCTATTGTCAGACTCTGGGGAGGGAACATGACACAGACCTAACCCATCAAAACATCCTGTTTCTTAGCCACACAGTAATTGGTTCATGGAAGAGAACATGGTAAAATTGGTGTGATGAGTTTCCTCTAGGGACTTTTGCTGGAACTATTGAGCGAGTGAGTCTTCATGCTTCTGAGGTATCTATATTATTATATAAATATCTGGGGATGTCAACAGCTGTTTTTCTATCTTATGGCAAATCTTTTGGTAGAATTCTGTTAATGAATGAATTGTCTTTAGGGGAAAGCAAAGCCAAGAGAAGGTGAGAGACAGAGTCCTAATGATAGTTTTTTTTATCCCCTGGATCCAGCCATGCCTGATATCATTATACCCGACTTTTCGCATATAAGAGCCACTCTATCTTCTTCTTCCCTTTAAAAAGTAGTATGAGTTGGTTCAAGAGTCCCAAATACTACATATTTTGGATTCAGATAGCCTGGGTAGGTCACTATTCTTTGCAACACAGAAACCTTCTCTCTCAATCCTGTCCCTTTTCCCTTCTACTACTTACCTTGTCAGGAAAAGGGGGTAAAAGATGAGTAGACCTTTCTATCTTCAACTATCTTGGTGCTTTTGGAAGCTTCATGTTCTCCAACTAGCTATCTTTTCCACCCACCTTGCTATTTCATTAAGTTTCTCATTTGAATTCAAGTAGTCTTAAATTGTCTTCTGAGAGCACAAGAGGATCGTGAGGGATAGTTTATGGTGAAAATAAAGTGTTGCCCATAAAATTCCACCCAAATTCCTTTAGCCAGAACCCAGTTGCATATTGGGGAAATTTAGCCTTCCCTTATACTCATGAAGAGAAACAGCACTGGTGAGTAGACACTTTCTGCTGCCCTAAAACACCATGGGCCCATAGTAGGGACTTGGTATGTGTTGCATGAGTCAACAATAAGGAACATGTAGAGTTGTGGTTTGTGGATAATTCAGAGGTTCCTTCTTATACTATCATGTAAAGAGGAAAACACACGGAACCTGAAAAACCATATTCCATCATCATTCGTGGGTGGGCACTTCCCCTGTCCTAAAAGGAGCCTGCTAAGATGCATCTCTCTACACACTCACCCCAAATGTCCTCTCTGGCTCTCATGCCTTCTGCAGAGTAGAAGTTTAGTTGATTAATTTTGTTTTCTACCCTGATATGTTCTCTTCACATAATTATACTGGACCATTCCTACATCACTCCAAACTGTGTCAAATATCGCATTAGGTGGGATGAAGAAAGGAGAGAAGAGGAGGAGTTTGCTTGTGAAATTCACATTGCATATGGATTTAGAAGTGTTTTACTCTCAGGACTCAGCAGTTCAGAAATAGATGAGGATCAATATCTTCCTTGCCTGGGAAAAACATGATTATTTTTACACTGAAAGCCACATACATACAGGTGTCTATATGCCTCTATTTGCCTTCAGAGCAAATAATGACGAAGTCTTGTTACTGCTTTATTTACATGGGCTTACATTTTCATGAGCATTTATAGCATAGAAATTTACTCTTAGATATTTGAGAGGGAGTGCCTGCTCTGCTGCAAGAAATTTTTCTGCAGTGCTGATCTCCTGTGCTCATGGGTGGGGCTCTGTAAGCATGTCCCTCTGACACTATTTTGGTTGCAAGTACACACATTAAGCAAGAGGTTGTTTTTGTCACAGGTACAAGGCAGGTGTAAGTTTCTTGGCTATTCCGTCCCATCTATGGGTGTGTTTCAGTCATAGATGAAGCCTTTAAGCCTTTTATTTTTATTTAATAAAAATGTATTTTCTTCCAAAGTGAACCTTGTTTTTAAAGAAAGTCTTCCTGTAAAGTTAAATTTTTAATTTCTCCTCAAATTTTTGTTAAGTCAACACAGAGATCAAAATTAGGTGTGTATATTTATACAATAACTATTTTAAAATAGGATCAAGCTGTCTTGTTTAAAGGAGTATTACAGGGAAGATATCAGAGAGAGTATTATCAAGGTAAAAAATGAGATGAGCAATCTCAGACTTGGAATGCAACTTCTAAAAAATAAAAACAAAAAGCTGGGCTAACATTTCCTTGAATACTTCCTTGACATTGATATTTTCTTGAAGATTGAGAAGATTTTTCAAAATCTTATTTTGAAGTCATTATGAGAATCAATTATCATCAGGTGGACATAAAGTTCTAAAAAAATACAATGTTAGAAAAAAAGGGAATCTCTAATGCTTCCTCAAGGGTATGATTCTGTGTTTGATGTACCTGCAAATATATCACCACGTTGAATTTCACCAGACGTGGAGGAATTTGCATGCATACTCCTTGTTAGTGCTACCATCTTAGGCAAGTGACTCAACCTCTCTGTGTTTCTTCATCTGTAAAATGAGGATAACAATAATTCCTACCTCACAGGCTTGTTGTGAAAATTACACAAGTCCATACACATCAGAAATACACATTAAGAAATAGAGTATCTGGCACAGAGTCCAGTTAATTGCTCTGATTATGTTCTCATTACTTTTCAACATATTACTGGACAAACGTCTCTTTGTAGAAATTTGTGGCTCCCATTGTAGTAAAATCCGACTTCAGGCAGCATCTCATGTTGAAGATAAAATATTTAGAAAAAAATAAGTATTCAATTTTAAATAAAATGGAGGCTGCATTATTAATGCAAAGCAGTTTTCACTCTAAATACGAGGCCTCCTGGTTTTAAGGTACGTGGAAAAAATAATGAGAGCCAAACTCACTAATGCCCTCCAGATTTGGGGATGCGAGGGTGCTCTAAAAAGTGACTGTGGACATATAATGAAAAAGGAGCCTTTGTGGACAGGATGAAGGAGGTCAGAGAGATGCCAAAAGTAGGGTGGGGTGGGAGAAGGCAGCCTGGCCCCGCATGCAGGCTCACGGTCCAGGCAACCTGAGTTAGAGCATCAGTGAGCTGCCAACGGGTTGGTTGATCTTGGCAAGTCCTTTAAGTCCCAGTACCTCCATTTTACCATCTATAAAATGAGAATAATAATTCCTCCTCTTTCTTCAGTCTAACATGAATAAAAGAGAATGTAGAGCACTTCAAAAGTTAATAGTTGAAATGAATAATTGTTCTACAATAAACATGCATTTCTTGTGTAATAAGGAAAGACTTTGTAAAAGCTACTTATTAAGAAAAAAAAGTTAGTGTAGTATGTGAAGACATGGAGTTGGCCTGATGTTTTAGGAAAAGTGAGGGCTTACGCTTTAGAAAACCCCAGTGTTTGAAATGCAAGACCAGGCACTTATTAGACCTCGAGTGAGTTACCTAATTTTTCTCAAGTTTGTTTTTCCATATGTTAAAATTAGGACAATGTCACATACCTCATAGTATCACCGTCTGCAACAAAAAACGATACAAATTTATAAAGTGCTCTGGCACTTAGTAGGTGCTTAAGTGTATGTGTGCATGGGAGTGAGAGAAAGAAAGAGAAATAATATGAGAATAATAGAGAATAATAATAAGAGAAATCATATGATTGGGAGACAGGTGCAGATAAAAGGTTATTTGTATCTATGATCTGGTATCTATGATCCATGGATAGACATCAAGAGGGCAGATGAACCCCTTGAAATTTATTTTGTGCATGTACATTTTCTAGAGGGAAACTCCTTCCTCTGTTCTCTTTTCCATCCAACGGGTCCATGACCTTGAAAAGACTAAACATTACTAGTGCAGACAGGGAGGTAGTTAGACCAATGGATACTTTGTTCCCGTTTTACCAGCTACCTCTAATCCAGAGTACATAGACAGTGATCATCTAGAGCAAGAACCTCCTCAGTGCAAATATACCAGTTTGTTCTTACTGGAGGAAAACTGGGACCTGGAAAAGTGCACTCCTTTGCCAGGGACCAACATTTCATAGTAAATACTGGAAACGAGATTTGGGACTTCATCTTTTAAAATGAGACTCAAATTCTTGGAGATATATATAATATGTATATATATACACACATACATGTATATATGTGTGTGTATATATATATAATTTTTAATAATATTTAGATTACAATTTCAAAAACTCACTAGTTCTTATAAAGAACAAAGAATAAAATAAGTGTTGATTTGGCCCATTTTTTTCTTAACCAGGTTGCCTAAGTGCATGATGTGACATCCTTCCCTTTCAGCAGGGCAGTCATTTACAAAAATATTTAAGTTTTTTGCCATTTTCCCTAGGATCTGTTCAATAAGCTTAGCAGATCCAGCATGCACTTTGAAGCTATTATCATGCTCATTGACTTTTCTTTTTAATTGAGAACCAGTTATCTTCATTTGTTAATGAATTTGCATGTGATACAAAGTCGATTTTTAATATTGAGTTGATAAAACCTTGCATCTTTTTGAAACCTTTGTGACTTCATTTTGTAAGTGATGCATGATATATAGTCACCATATTTCTGGATGTTGGATAATCCAGAAAAGACAGGTGCACAAAGAGTTGTTAATAGTGGGAGGCCCAGCATTAAATTGGGAAGACGTCTCAGTGAGATGAACTGCATAGGTGGTCAATGAACTAGTGAATGTTTTAAAGTTATGACAACTTTGGCGTTCCTGCAACTTTGAACGACCATCCTGTGAGAGTGAATTTTTGGATAAGGGGACCCCCTATAAAATAGTACAAACTGGTACCAGGTTGGTGCAGGGACATGAGGCCCTCAATGCATTTTGGCATAGTTGCGTAGTGGCTGGTGAGGGGGGAAGGATACACTTCAGGCAAATGTATTTGTTAAATACACTCGAGGCTCAGTCTAGTGGAAAATGAGGCCCATATTCCAAACCCATTTTACAACCCTCCTCTTTTATTTTAAGAACAACTCGTTTTTACATGGGGATTCTGCGATTCTGTAACAGTGCATTTTTGCTTACTGTGTTTTCAGGTAATAAGGTGTGCCTGTGTTTCTTTCTTGCATATCAGTTTGCAGAAAGTAATTGCCCTGAAATTCTTAATCCAACCCCTTCATGCATTCCTTTCTGCATTGTTCCAGTTTGTCATGTCTGAGCTGTCACCTGAGAGCTGCTCTTCCTTTGCTATAAAGTCCATTCAAGAAACATCGTGATCCTTCAAGATGTCTGGTGCAAAGATGGGCTGTTGTGACGGAGCTAACAAAACATATACAGACCATTTTTTTTGAAAGTACTCTTGTGTTAACTTCCCAAAGAAAACTCAGTTTTTAATAAAATGGTGGCTTTTAGACTGATGACTTGTTTTTTTCGGGGAAAGGGGGATTGTTATTTTATAAATATAACCTAAAGAATAATAATATTAATATGTGCGCTTTTCAACCAAAATCATATTCTGTGTCAGGCAGTGTGCTAGGCATTTTATATGCACAATTCATTTTAATCTGTACAGTAACTCTCCCTGGAAGTTTTGTTTTCCCCCGGTAGAATGGAAATTCCTTAAGGACAAGTATTTCTGTCTTTTTGTTTATTGCTGCATCCCTAACGCCTAGAACGGTGCCTGGAATAGAATATTCTATTCTATTCCAACCGATATTTGTTGAATAATAATAAATGCATTTCCATTTTCAGAGAGGGAAACTGCGGCACCGCAAGGCCAATGACAAGCACATGCCTTAAGGTCACAGAGGTAATAAGAGACAAAATGATACTTCAAACAAAATCTAATACTAAAACCTAGCGTCCTGAAAGATATGCTCCCTCGCCCATCCCAGACACACACAGACACCTACATATCCACACACACGGACATCCACACAGACACAACACACACACAAAGAGGCCTCCCCAGCTTCTCTGCTCCCTCAGCTCAGCCTTGGTCAATTGCTGAAGGAAACTCCCCTCCACCCTCAGCGTGTCCTCCTCCAACATAAGTCCGCCGTGGGTTCCTCTGTTGGCAGTTTTCCTTCGTATTTGGTGATCTCCCTGCCCAGTTCTCGTTCCCTGAATACAACCCCTGCCCGCCGACGACTTGTTAATTACAACCACCACACAGTGTACACCCATCCGGGAGAGAGGCTGTTTGGCAGCAGCTGTGAAAGCTGAACTAAGTTATTTGGGGATTAATCCGCTGCTGAATGCAGTCTTACAAGTATGGCTTTGGGAGGAAAAAAAAGATAAAAGGAGCTAATGCTGTTCGTATAAATGTGAACTTATATACAACACAGACACAGGCACACCCACAAGTACGTTGACTAAAAGTTAAAATATGATTATCAAAGGATAAGAAGGACTTACGACTGTAATGTAAAACATTAAGAAATACGTCCCGGCTTTCTGTGTTCTGCAGGGATACAAGTGTGCTCTGAGCCAAGGAGAGGGGAAAAAAAGAGAGAGAGCAAATTGAAATATCTTTAGGTAGATTTAAATATAGCTTCAGAGATTATAATTCAGATCAAGGCTAGAGCTCCATTTCAACATTCCTTTACTGCTAGTAACATAACAAAGGCCTGCAAATTGGGAGGTATGTCTGCTTGGGAAGGGGTGCTTATCTGATCTCAGCCCATCTTTCTTCATGTTTCAATCCCAGAACAGCTGCCCTCCGCTTGGTGAGAAACGCAGCAATGGCAGCATAAAAGTCAACAGGCTGACGGCCCAGCTGACTGAGATCCAGCTGAAGCTGCCTCACCCTGCCGGCCGGCCATGCGTGGAGTAGACGTAGGCTGCTGGTGGGTCGTCCCAGGCAGCTGCCTGCAAGTAGCTGCCATGCTCCACAGTACGGTATTGCCCACTTGCCCCTCAGTGGAAGGGGCAGCAGGATAGTGAGAAACAATGAGGCCCTAAGAAGCTGGGGGCTCAAAAGGGGCATGGCTGCTTTCCCCCAGGGCCGGGCAAGTTTCCAGAAGCTGTGGGTGAGATTGGGGTTATCTTGTCCTCACATGTTCATTGGTTCGTTCATTCATTCATTCATTCATTCATTCATTCACTCAACTTCCATTCATTCAAATAGCAATCGATCAGTGCAATACAAAAACCAAATGCACACACTTGGGGAACAGACTTGAGTGGGACTTCCAGCTGTGAGAGTTTTGGGGAGTTACTAAACTTAACCCGGCTTCAGTGTCTTCACTTGAACAGTGGAATAATAATGCCTCCACCTCTCATAGGGCTGCAGTAAGAGGACTATAAATTAGTAAATCTCTTTATACTCTGCCTGGCTCATGAGAAATGCTCAATACATAGCAGTCATTAGAATGATGATGACAGATGTATGGAAGGCATCAGAGATGTATCATGCAGGCTCTTGCCTCATAGCGCACCTTTCATGACGGTTGATGAGCAGAAAAGGCTTATACGTGAGCAGTAAGATAAAATGGAAAGCGTGAAAAAGTCCCTAGGGAAAGTTCCTAGGGCGAAAGAGCAACCATTGGACCTAGAGTTTGCTGACCAAAGGAGGGTATCACTACCCCACTGCCCAGGTGTCAGAGACGTGGCTGCTGGGGTCTGGGTCTTGGCCTTTTAAGGGGCTAGAGCACACAAAGCACTCCCACCGGGCCGGAGGGGGAGAAGCTGTTTCTGTCCTCATGCTCCTTCAGAAGGTAGCCTTTGTGGGTCACTGGAGGGGGACCGCAGAGAGGGATTAAAGTGGGGCAGGGGAGGGGACACACACCACCAAGACACTGAACAACCTGTCACTCTGTGCCATTCTGATGAATAAGGCTAAGCAAGGACATGAAGACCCTTTGATCTCCAAAGTCTCAGGACCTCGGGCTTATCTCACAGACCAGTTCCCTGAGAGTGTCCTCAGTACAAGCTCTGCGAGCTGTCTTCCCCCAAAGCATTCCTGGATCACACACCTAAATACATCTGTGACATGCATCAGATCATATTTCCCTCTTGGAGTCTGGTAGCACATTAAAGGTTCTGAGAAGTCCTGCAACGAGCAATCGTTTGACTTAGTTTGGTTCAAAATTATTCAAAATAAAATGTTAATGATGCCTATGTCCCAATGCTGTCATTTCATACATAGAACAGTACAGGTCCAGAGTGAAGAAGAGACTTGCTCAAGGTCACACTGTCATTCAGGGCACAGCTGAACCTGAACTTCAGCTCTGGTGAACAGCTCTTTGCTTTGCTAATTTCCTCACAGAGCCAGGGCACCCGTGGCATGCGCTGTAGCTCCTTGGCGTAGGTGGAGACAATACTGACACTTCTGTCAAGCAGAAGTCATTCAAGGTGACTGTCTTGTAACACACCACTGAAAACAAACCATACAAGCCCTCTCTGAAATGTCTGATGGGGAACAGATTTTAAATCCATGTCTTTGGAAGATATGCATGTGGGTAAAGAGGCAGAGAAGGTAGACAGGAGAGAAACACAGGATTTGGCATCCCAGGTTCTGGGTCTGGGTCCAGCCCTTCCACTGCCGAAGCTGGCCACACATATTGACGCTCTGAGCCTGTTCCCTCATTGGGAAACAAAAGAATTGCATTGTCTCTTAGTTCTGCCTGTTCATGTTCCTAAAGAAAGGCTTGGTAGAATTCAGGTTGATTGCCCAGCATTCTGGGGTGCCCCAAATCCACCACTGACTCTCATCCCCAGCTTGGTAATTTTTAGGTTTCTCTGCCTCCTCACTCATATAGCAAGGCACTCCCCTGCTCCATATCCTTCCAAGGTTCCCAGTCCTCCTAGAAGGATATCCAATCAACTTACCCTAGACAACCGGCCCTGTGCAAACTGACTACTGCCCATCTCTCCAACTTCATCTCCCACAGATCTTTCCCCATCTCACTGATGACCACCACCCTGGTCTTCTTTGTGTTGGCTCCCAGGGGTCACAGCCCCATATCAGCCTTTCAGACCATCTTATCTGAGGCAGCACCCTCACCGTTGTGGTTGGGCTTTCCCACCACATCACCTCACTGGCTTCTTCGTACCTATCACTATCTAAAAATCATCGTATCTAGTCATTCATTTACCTGCTGACTTTCTGATTCATCCCAAGAGAATGTAAAATTCCTGAGGGCAGAGTATGTTTACTGCTCTATATTTACTGCTTGTCTACCTGCTACAAAGACTGGCAAAAAGTATGTGCTCAGTAAATTTCAATTCAATGAATGAATGAATGAATGAATGATTGCTCTGCCAAGAAAAAGCCTGCTTACCCCTTCAAGACCCAAGTCAAATAAAGTTGTCCTTGAATTATCTAGGCAGAACTGAAAAGCCACCCTCTTTGTATTTCCATAGCCCTTTGTGCCTGCCTCTCAAAGGACATCAAATATGACTCTGTCCTCATTGCTTTCAGGGCAGAGACCTGTGTCTCTGTGTGCAGCATTCGGTGAGTCCCAGGCCTTCCCTGGAGGCTGGCTCTCTGCAGGTCCAGTGCTTAGAGAATTAACGATTTGCTCTTCTAGAGCCAAAGTGTCTCTATATTCACACAATCAGGGATTTGCTGCCTCTTCAGAAAAGGTGAGCCATGAAGGGTTTAAAGTTGCCATTTAAACTGTTTATGTCTTCGTGTCCAGTGCGTCCCCCAAGAGAAAGATCATCTGGACGCCACGTGGTCCCATGGAAGGAGCATTTAGTGGAAGGCTTGAATCCTGGGTTCTGGTTTCAGGCCTTGCTGAGGGACCTTGAGCTAGCCCTTTAAGCAACCCGAACCTTTGTTATCTCTTTATCACATGGAATGGATGAAAAAATATGGACTCTGAATATCCTCCTAGGCCTTACTTGTTTCGGCTTTGTGGCTCTGTCCCCCATATTCTCCCTCCAACAGCTCATACATATGGTTTGATTAGGGGTATGCCTGATAAGTGCAGCCCAACAAGTATGTGGCCAAGAGCATCTTATACGAAGATAAGCAGGAGTACATCCATTGTTCTCTAATTGGTGTCTTAATTCAGACTCAATCGGCCATGCATAAGCTCATAAGTGATTTTCATATCTGTTCAAGATTCAGGACTTTTCACAGATGGCAAAAAAGTCGAAATCACTGCAGCTCCAAATGCTACTGCATTCATTTTACCCAGCCTTGCAGATTAGCTCCAAAGCCTGCTGAGTCAGCAACCATTTCTGCTGGCCTGGACAAGCTCTCTGGTTCTTCCCACTCAAGGCCTACGGGATGGTCACACCACAGCTACGAGAAGCGGGATACGCCAGCTTCCACTCCTGTGAACGTTGCAGGGCTTGAAGCCTGCCTTCTTTCACATTCCGTGGGCTTTTGCTAATTTGTATGACAGCTTCGATGTAAATAGGACACATCTGTATGGGTTAAAAAAATAGCCACTCGTTGTAAAGGGTAGTGTACTATGTTTATTTATCATCTCCAACTGGAAATCAGGTTCTGTTTCTGGTCTAGAGCAGATGATAGTTTGCGACAACCTCCGAGGCATTTTGGAATAGTTTGCGTTGACTCTTGAACTTAAAAAATTATTTTACACTTACTTTCCACGATGCTTTCTCAGCTACCTAGCAGGGAGAACACAATGAGCACGTATAATGGGGGAGATGTATAGTGTATCTCATGGATCTCATGAGGCATACACACCTGACAGACGTCAGCTGTTGGCTGGTGATCACACCCCTCCCCCTCTTCCTATGACAAACAACCCCTAGTTGTTGGGCAAGTCCTTAGTGCCACGAAAGGGCTTCGTAGGCCTTCTCTCCTTTAGTCTTCTCAATGTCCCTAGGAAGTATGTTTCACCATTTGCTTTGAGAATGAGGAAACTGAGAGCCACAGAGACAGTTAAGCACACTAAGACTGTATACCAGAAAGCTCCAAAATCAGTATCTGAGCCCATAGTCTATATTTTTAATTGTCTTAGGTACCCCGCAGCAGTTTACACTTAGCTGCTGACAGGGCTGCCAGTCAAAGAATGCACACAAGCCTAAAATTCAATCTTGGTGGGTGCGTAAAGGAAATCATTCAAGAAAAGTAACTCAGGTATAGAAGTGACATCTTTAGTTTTACTCAGACAGCTAATTACCTCTCTTAAATTTTATTACACTTTAAACACACATATTTCATATGTGTGTATACATATCCCAAATCACTATTTCTGCAATCATGTGCTATGACTTCTTCCATTGTTCACTTTAATGCTATTGAATTCAAGAGGTAAGAGAATAAAAGACTACTCCAACCAGAAATAACAAATACAGCCATCAGCTGGTAACATTTTTGGTTGCTTACCATGGCTGGCAATTTGGGAAGCAATGGGAGAAGTCACCTTGAGAATGGTATCAATTTATTGTAATCTACCAAAAGAGCACCACAAAGCAATGGCCAAGATTATACTGATGTGGAAAGATGGCCAAACTTCATGAAGTACAAAAGAGGAAAAATTGAAATAGTACAAGCTCATTTCTTGTAAAAAAAATATCTCTAGAAGGACAAAAGGGGCAGATTTAGGGATACTGAAGAGGGAACTTATACTTTTCACTTCCTGCACCTCTAGTCTGTCTTTTTATGAGCATGTATTTTTACTTTAAAAATGACATTTAGCAGCACTCCCAGCCAGTTGGCACTGGCAGCCTGAGTCACCACTGGTGATCTCTCTCCATGTGTGATTCCTGCCAGTGAGGCCACATCTGCTTTCCTGGCTCATCTACCCACTCGCTCCCGTTCTATCTTGGAATGCCAACTCTGTCTCAGGGTCTGGAGGCTGGCTAAACCAGCTGAAACATACGAAGCATCTTCCTATGTGATTTTTCAGCCATCCACGTCTCCCTCCTTTTCCTGGCTACATATCCCCATGGCCTCATCCCAGCATACAGCAAGGGCAAAGCAGCAGGGAACTGTCTGCACCCAGACCAGGCTCCTGTACTCAGCCCTCTTGATGAGGAAAGCCCGCTACCACTGGCTGGTCAAGAAGAGATCAGAAGGAACACACGGGTCTCAGTTCCTTGGCTCAGCAATGCTCTGAGCTCGATTCTGGCTTTGCCCCCAGCCTGTCCAGCTGAACCACCCGTGCTAAGCTCATATACTGGTGTGAAAAATTTCCATGCTCGGTTTTTCAGAAGGCGGACTGCCTGGCCTATATGCAGGACACACATCGGGTGCTGGGTGGCAGCACCTGCCAATCAAAAGCCTTTTCCATGTGAGTCTCCTTCCCCCAAGCTTTGAGAATGTGGTTTTCAATCTGACTTTCATGTTTCAGGGCTGAAGTTTCAAGGACGCATCTGGACAAAATATGCTTTCCATATAGGCCAACAATTTATTTATTTATTGCTTATGACATTGTACTTGGCAGCTAAGGAGATATAAAACAATTTGAACCACTCTGCAGAAAACGGTTGCAGAGTTGCCACTGGAGACCCCGGCGGAAGATAATGGAGGAGAACGGAATCTTGCAGATCTTTCCATAATTGACAGGCAGATCCTCGAGAGGCAAGCGCGGTGAGGAGGCATTCCTGTCAGGAGCTCACATCTCTTTCCAGCCTTGACTCCTGCTTTGGCACAAGCAGGAGACGAGAGGCATGTGCTGGACGCCTCTTCTGATGGGACAAATGAAGCCAGTGTGAGGGCCCTCGCTATCCACTGCCATCGCTGGAAGAGATGGAAGGTTTGCAGGATGCCTTGGACACTTGCTTGCCGGTGCACTGGATGGTGCTGACTGCTTCCTTCTGCCCCTCTCACGCTGACACTGTCAGTGTCCCGCCTACTCCAACTGCTGGTGCTGGTCTGCCTTTGCCTGAGGGTCTCCTGCCCCCACAGTCTACCCTGCACAGGCTTGTGGCAGGTGAGGAGTGTGAAGGTACCGGAGGGGGGCAGCCCTCAGCCAACGACTGACAGGATGTGTGCATACCCAGTCCCTCACCCTCACGCAGGTGGAGGACATGTCTAACGCTGGCTCCAGGTGGTCCCCTGCAGGATTAAGCACCGCTCACCAGTCACCCACAGTGGTGAATTGAAAACACTCCCTTTATTGGCTCCCTTCCCATCCCTATCCCACTCCACCATAGCCCTATTGATGTTTTCTGGGATCCCATCCCAAATAAACTGCTTGTACTGCATCCTTGTTGTGGGATCTGCTCCTGGGGGATTCCAAACTCAGGCCCCCCACCCCATCCCCATCCAAATCCTGCCCAGCCTTTAAGGTAAAGATCATAAATGAAAGCCCCAAGATAGTTTCTGTTACATGGGCTAGCTGTTTGGCCTGCAGAGTCCTTAAAAGAATTCAAACAAGTTGCTCTCATGTTAAAACAAAACAAAACAAAAAAGGGAGATTTCACAAAGAAATCTATATTCTTAGCTTTTCTTGAAAAACGCACAGATATGACCATCTGGGGCCTGCATTCCCTTATGGCACGTGGGGCTGCAGCTGACTGGTGATGCCTCTTTAGCTAGGCCGGCCCATTTCCTTCTTTGGCAATTTCAGTCTGGACCCTGTGGACAGCTAGGTGACCAGCCTACCTGTCAGGCCAGGTGCTTTCTTTCTCCAAGTCTCCCTGCCTTCCTGAGCGCCTGCATCTCTGCAGTGGACACACAGGGTCATATGAAAAGTATGCATGCAGAGGGGAATGGAGTAATGTCAAGGAGAGAGGCGCTAACAGCTAACGAGTGCAACTTTGTCAGGTGCCTGCTAAACCCTTTCCATTTTCCATGCTTTCTTTTTCCATTTTAGTCCTCATAGCTACTCTGAGGTAGAGCCTCACATTTTTATTACCCTCACATTTTACATGAGTAAGCTGAGACTTAGAGAGTGGGGACACTCGTCTGCACAGCTAGTGATGGTAAAGCTGGGACTCAAGTTCAAGTCGATTGAACTCCAAAGTGCACGCTCTTCTTTCTGTCTGTTTAGCCCCCTCGTCCAGGGCACAGATGTGTGCATGGGAGAAGACGCTTTAAATGGTCACTATGCCACTGCTATTGTCCAAGCCTGGCCTTCAGTCTGGGAAACTCCAAAACCCTTGTCAGCGCAAAGAGGAAATCCATATCCAAAAGGGAAGCTTCCAGAGTTGCAAGCTCCAGGATGCCTTGAGATCATATATTCGGAGGCCTCTAACAGACAGATGGACCCAAAGACTTGCCAGCTATTGACCCACCCAGTCAGTCTCAGGTTGGCACTCACAGAGGAAGCCAGCTTAGGCTCTGAATGCCAGTTTGTGCAGTTACAATGCCATGAAGCCATCACTGGAAAACCTGGAACGTCTCTATGTGGCAAGCACAATCCTCTCCTTATAGACACACCCTTTATGGAAGTGGTGGCTTAAAAACAGTTTAAAAAGCGAATAGAGGGTTCATGGTGAAGAGGAGCATGTGGCCCCCAGAACTAGGGGTGTCGGCTTAAGCGGGCATTTACAGACATCAGGCTCAAAGGCCCAGCGTACTACCCCACAGTGGAGATGGCAGCTTTCACGGGAAAGTGACTGCTCGTTTCTGTGGCCACCACCTCCTCACACGACTCTCCATAGGGACGGTCTGGCCATCGGGCAATCCCCTGGGCATGACTCTCAGGCTGACAGTGCTAGGATGGGCATCCTCCAGATTCTCCTCTCCAACCCCCTTGCTTCCTTCCATGGTTGGCTGACGCCTCTTCTGACACACTCATTCCTTCTTTGCTGTCAGTACATTCAGGCAGCTACATCTAGCCTGGCTGGCTGGGAGCCATTTTGGATCTTTAGGCAAGTTGGCATGTCTCTGCTCTGATCCATTCCATGTGGCTTTCATGGGTGTGCAACTTATTTCTTTTATTTCCAAGTCCTTGAGGTGGGAGGGAGTAACCTCACCTGCTCTGCGGCACCCAATGTGTTTCCTTTCTGTCTATCTGAGGACAGCGTGAACACCCAAATTGGAGGAAGGCAAGAAAGCAGGGTGGTGAGAACACAGACTTTGGAGCCATAGTAGACCACAACTCATAGCCTACCTCTTCACTGACTAGCTATTTATTATCATTATTATTATTGTTATTATTATTATTATTATTATTATTATTATATTGGATATCTATCTTAACCTCACCGGGTCTAGACTTCCTCCCCTGTAAAGTGCAAGTAATTCAAAGATCTGCTCAAAGGATCAAATGAAATAATGTGTATAAAGTGCTGAGGAGTGTCTGATAATAGGGGAAATGTCCAATAAATGGAACTATGATTATAATAATTATGGCTGTGATTATATCATTCCTCGTGCGTTGCCTACTGCTCTGAGGTATACCTCCCATCATAGAGCTCAAGAAATACTTGCTAAATTGACTTGGACCAGGACTCAATAATGGACACAATTTCTATTCATCCGAACTCAAACTGAATTACCGAAAAAAGATATTTATTAGCTCTTGTAATTAAATCATACGGACCTAGGCTGGCTTTGGGTACAGATGGATGGATTCAGGGGCTCAAACAAAGACCCCAGGAACCTGTGTCTGCTTGTCTCTCTATTACTCAAATCTGTTTTCCTCTTCTTTTTTACTTCCTTTTCAGGCAGGCCTCTCTTCGTGCTCTGGGAACCCCAAATGTTATTATCCCGGCTTTCAATTCCATGGAACAAGGATGTCTTTTTCCAAAGAGTCCTAACCCAAAGTCTCAGAATTGAGACTCACTAGTCTAGCTGGGTCATGTGCCCGTCCCTGAACCAATCACTATAGCCCAAAGGATGGGGGTAGAGGATTCCAACTGGCTAGCTTGAGTCATGTGCCCATACCTGAACCAATCAACTGTGGCCCAAGGGATAGCTCTCTTTGAGTGGTCAAATCTGGGGGAAATAGAAGATTCTGATTGGCTGGCTTCAGTCATGTACCCATACCTGATACAGTGCTGGGGAAACAGTAAACTACCCCAGAACTGCAGAAACTGAGAGGAATGCCCCAAAGAAAATCTGGCTGCTGGTATCAGAAGAGAGGGAGACAGATTATGGGAAGAAGAAAGCAGTAGACAGTAGCTGTACACCATTGCCAGGCATTAAATGCTTTTCACACGTTTGCCTATAAAAAAGTCTCCCTTCCTTGCTACAGAGCAATAATAATGATGATGATAATAATAAAATAATAATAATACTGAAGGACCATCACTGTGTAAGCGGATCTGAGTAGTCCTGACCAGTCAGCCTGTGTCAGGGCTCAGCTAGGGGGGGTCACAGCAGCCACAGGTGTTTACCAAGCAAATGCTACTAAGCCCCAGGCTCTCCAGCTCCTCCCAGAGCCCAGCCCCGGCTGACTGGCAGCTCGGACATGACATGTCAAGGCCAAGAGTCAAAGCACCTGTTAAGATGTCACAGTGCCTCAGGGCACACGGGTGGGCAGATGATAGCTGCACTGACCCGTCTCCAGGCCCACAGCAAACTGCACCCACCACCTTCACTAGGAAAGGCATTCTTTGCAGAACACAAGGGCACAGGAAAGAAAGAACATTTGAAACTGTATATCATTTCCTGTTTTGTTAAGGGGTTGGGACTTTGTTTTCTTGAAAGCTTTTATTCTTCTGTCAGCATATTCAAAACAATCAGGAGGAGTCATCTGCTCTGAAAACCCCAAGACACCCATCTACAAAGGGGCTCTTGGCTACTCCATGCAGCAGAAGGAAGATGTGCTTTCTGGCTAATCCCCTACTTCTCAGGCCTTCCACAAATTACAAATTTTAATCCTATCTCACCTCTGCAGACCACAACTCAGGCCTGTCAGCCAGAATGATATTTGGATGACCGTTCAGCCAAGTCAGGCCTGGCTGTCATCCTAGACTCCCTTTTTTCCCTCCACCCCACAACCAAATCCCTTTGACTCTCTCAGATACCTATGGAATCCAGCTGCCTTTCTCCATCTCTAATCCCACCCTTCCTTTATAAATACCATACTTCTCTAGCCTCCCAATCGTCTCCCTACGTCCACTCGGTCTCTTCCAGAGATCTTTCTAAGGTACCCACATCTGATTGTGTTCCTGTGCACTCTTTCTTTTATTGCTTTCCAAGTTCACTTATAATAAAATTCAATTTCCTTAAATAGTAGGCCACTTTTCTGACTTCAGTCCCTACTGATAAGTGCAGCCTAAGCCTTTCCCATTCTGCCGCTTTGTCGTCTGCGCTCCAGATTATTTAGGAAGACATGTATGTTTCGGGATCAGACCTTCATTATGGCATTCCCTCAGTCTAGGGCAGTCTGCTCTACCCCCTATTTGTCTCCTCCTTTTCCTTTGGGAGTCTAGGGGTCACTATTTCTGGTTTCTGAATCTGGGTTTGGTGTCTCTCCCACGTTTTCATGGTATCCAGGACCTTCTCCATCACAGCATTTATCATACCAGCCTGAAATTGCTTGCTCTTTATCCGTTCTCCCTTCTCTAGCCTAGGAGACTCATGGATACGGAACTCATCTTACTCATTCCTGTGTCCTCAGCTTCCAGTGCAAGCTCTGGCTTTTGAGAAGCTCAGTTCACATTTGTTAAATGTTTGAATATGTGAGTGAATAAATGTAAGAAGGAGTTTGTCACATGCTCAGACTTCCCATTGGCTGATTCTGAGGTCACACTTTCTGTACAGACAACTCAGATCAAATCAGCACATTGCCCTTCCCAGATAAAATGTCAGTTACGCACCACATTTGTTCCACTCGATACTCCTTTTGGCTCCTTATGTTTATGTTCAAGGTATAAAAATGTCTCCATCACAACTTTCACCTCTGGAATTGAGTGCCTGGTGCAGGAAAGAGAGTGCAATCTTTGACACAATCTAGAGCAAGTGGGATCTCCAAGGATTTGAAGAGAAATATAAGAGTGTGCACTATGCGTTAGCTTGAAGAGCCTGGGGGCAGGCGAGAGGAGTCTCTTGTTTCCTTGACCATCCAACTTTGATTTTTTTCCCTCCTTGCTTAGCATCTGATGGTGTAGTATTCCAAGGTTACTGAAACAAGGTCAAGGGGCTTTATGTGACAAAAGGCATTCTTGGATGTGAATGTTTAGCAAGAGTTTAAATACCGGTGAGTTTGTATATGGAAACATATTAGCCTCGTATTTTATTAGGGGTGGAGGTGGTGCACTGTGAAATCTAGTGTTGATGTACACAGATTTGGGCATGATGTCCCATAGATACTGGGTTTGAGTTCCAGCCCTGCCATTTATAAGCCATGAAACCTCTGCCCATGTACCTAACCTCTCTGAGGCTTGTCTCTCATCTATAAAATGTAGATAATAATACAAGCACCAATCCTTATAGGGCTATTATAAAGAATAAGGTAGGGAATGCACCTAAAGCACGTAGCACAGATCCTATCACGTGGTAAGTATTTAGAAAACGTGAGCTACTCTTCTACATATTATAACATTGGACCCTACCCTGCTTCACATGCTAGGAAGTAAGAAACATACCAGCCTGCCTCAGGGGTCCCTTTCCACTATGTCTAACATATGGATGTTGGTTCAAGCCCTGATTAGTTTTCTATTGCTGTCATGACTAATTATCACACAGTTAGCAGCTTTAAAAATCCATTTCTGATCTATCTCCTTTGGATATCCCAAGACTAAAATCCATGCATTGGCAGGACTGCAGTCTTTTCTGGACCTCTGGGGATAAATCCTCTTCCAAACTCATTCAAGTCATTGGCAGTTTTCGGTTCCATGTAGTTGTAGGACTTCCTTTGTTCACTAGGAGTCATTCTCAGCTTCTAGAGGCCTCCTACATTCTCTGGCTTGTGGCCCCCTATCTCTATCTTCGAAACCTGAATTACACTGAGAATTCCTCTTCCCTCTCCTTCTACCCCATCTCTGTTCCCTCTTTCCTATCTACCACATGTCTCTGACTCTTCTGGTTTCCTTTTCCACTCTTAAGTGTTCGTGTCATTATACCGGGTCCACCTGCATGATCCAGAACACATTCTCTATTTCAAAATCAGCTAATTAGTAACCTTAATTCCATCTGCAAAGTCCCTTCACCCAGTACCTGGGTGCAAAGTCCCTTCACCCAGTGCCTTAGTTTTTGAATAACTGGGATGGGAGTCTTGGGGAGACATCTCTGAAACTCCACCCACCACACTCTGTTAGGTACACTTTACAATCAGCAGCTCAGTCAACGTCAACACAGCACACTCGTTAGGTGATCAGTGTTGACTATTTGGTGGAGTTGGCTTAGCTGGGGAAAAAAAAAACAAAACAAACATGAAAAAGTTATTTTCAAAAAGAATGGCCCACCTCCTTTCGTGACAGACTAACGTACTGTTCAATACAGAAGTGTTGATCCATTTATCAAGTAAACTCCCTTTATTCTTTTCTTTTCTCCTTTTTGCTCAGTAAAGTCCATGCCATTTTACTGTAACTCTAAGGTTTTTATCTATGAGGCTTGACTCCAGCTTTGCAAATGTGAGCCAGCAGTCTCCAAACATGGAAGACTCTCGGGCAATCCTGAATTATTCAAACAGGACAGCATGGGCTGAGAAACACAAGACTTAGGTTGGAATGCATTTGCCAACTGGCAACAAATCCTGTTCTTATCCATTTATCAGATCCATTTGATGCAGAAAATTAAAATTCTGGGTCTCTGTTCTCCAGAAATACTTGCACTTATGCCCAAAGACACAAACATGAAATTATTTACTGCAGTCTCATTTGTCATAGCAAAAAATGGCAAACGATCTAAATACCCACCAACTGTGAGTGGTTCAATAAACCCTGGCAGGGGAATTCCACCGACTGCTCCTCTAGCTGTTAGAAGAGGATGAGGTAGATTCCTATATACTAAAATAGAATGTTTACCAAGATATTGTAAGTGAAAAATGCAAACCACAGAAACACATGTATAATAAGATCCAATCTGTGTTACAAATGAAATTTGTAAATGTACATCTATTTATAAAAATGCATATGAAAGGCACATTTACAATGAATCAGCATATATTGCTTTTGGGGAGAAGTATGGAGCTAGGGAGCAGAGGGCAAAGGACATTCAGGTTTTAAGCTGTTTACTTCAGTCAAGCTTCAATCTTTTACAATGATAATTGAATCATGAATTAACTGTAGACTAAAAAAAAGAGGGTAACATATACCAAGTTGGACATACTGCTGAGGGGTAGGGGTGTGGCACGTAGGACTTCTAAAAATGGGACTCGAGAAAGGATCTTATTTGAAAGTGTTTCAGAAATTGAAGCCTGCCAACGTACTACAGTGAATAACCTCTGAATGTTTCAGCTGAAAATTCCACGCTTATTCATTGCTGTAGTAGAAATAGGCATAAAACAGGCTGGACGAGAGAGGGAGATTTGTCCTCTAGTGTCTGAATGACTGTAGTTTTCCGTAGACCTGGCACATAGTAGGCACTCAATAAAGACTTGAAGAATAAAACAATTGGCACTATTTAGCTTGGGAAAATACGATGCCTGCCTCTGATTCATTAAATCAATCATACTAAAATCATGGTAGGCATGTTTACAAAATTCAACCCAATCTCAAGAATGGATGGATAAAAGGGAAGTGATTTCTACTGCAAGGGAGATTTGGAATATAGGCAATCAGGCTCTCAAGAATTGGATGCTATCCATCCAATTTCAAGAATGGATGGGTAGAAGGGAAGTGATTTCTATAGGCAAGGGAGATTTGGAATATAGGCAATCCTGCTCTACCTTAAAACAGAACAAAACAAACAAAAAAGCCCTTAAAAAACCAGACCCTAAAAACCTGATTCTAACCCTCGGGCAGGCCCCGGGGATAAAACTCTTGCAAGGTGCCCACCAGAATAGTCAGCGAGAGGGACAAGAGCTCAGGGGAAGAGGAAGTTCTCCACAGCTCTCCCCGTCCATCTGCAGAATTCAGGGGCTGGAATAAAGGACTGCTAAGCTGCCTTCCAGCGCCAACCTTCTGGCAATCTGTAAGTGACTGCTCAGGTAGCTCAGTGGCCTCAAAGGAGTTGGAATCAGTTCTCTTGGCTTCAAAGAAACAGAGCCTTGGGTTTGCATGTCAAATGTCAGAGTAAACCAAGCACTGAGCCCCAGCAACTCTGCAGACCCCCTGTCAGGGGCCGAACTGCAAGAGGAGTCATGGTGGCCCCTTCCTTTGGAAAAGCAAGGTGGGAAGGGAGGCAGGATGTAGCGAAAATCAATCAAGGCCCCCAGCATAAAACGTTGCATTGTTTTCAGCTCTTTAAGGCCTTTTGAAAACTCTTACAGCCGTAACTTTACATTGCACTTACCGATATTAAATAAGTGACGAAGCAAATAAATACATAAAGCAAACACAAGGACTCTTCAGCCTGGGAATGCGGGGAAGCCCTTTTCATAGAGAAGTCGGTACACTCTTTGCTGCTATTGGTTTGTTTCTGCCAATAACCGAGAAACATTTGTAGTGTGACTATCCTGTGAATCACGAGCTTATTTTTAAGTTGTACCAGATGTGTATCCACTCACTCGGCCTCATGTTTTCATCATATTTTTGTTTTGATGATGTACACCCTTTGCCACTTGAAGTGTGGTCCTCACACCAGCAGCATGAACGTCGCCTGGGAGTAGGGTTGCCAGATAAAACAGAGGAAATTTGAATTTAGCTGTTCATCCAGCTTTTTCTTTTTCTCTCAATCTGGCAACCCTACCTGGGAGCCTGTCAGAAACGCAGCGTCTCATGCTCCACCCAGACCTGAGGAATCAGAATCTGCATTTAATAAGACTCTGGGTGGTTGTAAAATCCAAGAGGCGCTAGTCTACTTGGCTCCTGCGATTTTAACCTTTTACTTGGAGGTCCTGCTGGCAAATTCTGATCTCACATCTCCACCAAAATGCAGATGAAAAGAGTAATCCGTCAACAACAAGGTTGGTTTGTGTGTCTCCCTCATCGGAGTTTTGTGATGGATTCTGTTTGCAAATGAGCACATTTTTCATCCGGGGCACTCAGGGCCTCCCACTTTCACCCACTGAGCAGCCAGAGCTGGTCCTGTGGGCTGAACCCCCTCACTCTGGAGGAGACGCCAGGCTGTGTTAATTGCTTGCTGGGTGGTGGGGAGGAGAGGCGGGGTTACCATCTCGCCTTTGATCAGAAGGGAGAAGTAATGGTTTTAGTTACATCCTGCTTTGTCTCTGCACAGGCCCAGAGCCCAAGGATCCATTTCAGGCTCTCTCTTTCTTCCTAGTATTCGGTTACTGCCTACATACTGCAACCCAGGGCTTGGGGGTGGGGGGGTTGGGGGTGGGGAACGAAACGCTCTTTGTGGTACACCCACATGACAGGCTTCAAAATGGAAACAATATTTAAGTTAAACCTGGAAGATCAAGTTTGCTCAGATCTTGCAACACAGCGAGTTTTGAGAACTTCCGCAGCAGGTCTGTGTTTGATGGGGAGAGGCGAGCAGGGATGCTGAAGGGAGGCCCAGTTAACAGACGCTGAATCCCCACGTGGGAACCAACATTTCCCTGAATTCCTTCTAAATAATGAGGATAATAATAATGCAGCTAGACAGAACCTCAAGAGTTCCAACGTGTCTTTACGGCCACACTTTTTCTCAGTCCGCAGGTCTAGAAAATTATTATCATTAGCCCCACATAACAGAGAAGACAACCAAGGAGACACATTTTAAAAGCCAGAAAAATTCAAGACACTCCCTCCAAGTGGTACATGTCCTGACTCCTAAAACAGTGCTCTTTCCTTTGTTCACAGAAGTTCATTGATTTGGTCGCCCCAACTACTCGGAATTCAATAAATTCAATAATCCCTCACGCAACTTTAGAGTTGAGAGAAATCTTTATAAGAGATTCATAGACTCCTGCTATGGGTTCAATTATGTCCCTTCAAATTTCATATGTTGAAGTCCTAACCCGCACGACCTCAGAATGTGACTTTATTTGAAAAAAGGGTCATTGCAGATGTAATTAGTTAAGATGAAGTCATACTGGAACCCTAACCCAACATGACTGGCATCCGTATAAAAAGGAGTAATCTGGACACACACACACCCACGCAGGGAGAATGCCATGTGAAGATGAAGGCAGAGATGGGGTAATGCATCCACAAGCCACAGAATGCTACAGATTTCCAGCAAACCAACGAAAGCTGGGGGAGAGATATGAAACAGAGTTTCTGTCATAGCCCTGAGAAGGGACCAGCCCTGCAGACACCTTGACTTCTAGTCAACAGAACTGTGGGACAATCACTTTCTGTAGTTTAAGCCACCCAGTTGGTGGTACTTTGCTATGGCAGCCCTAACGAACTAACACAAATCTGTAGGTGGGAGGTGCCACGTTGGCACTAACGCTGATGCCGGGCACTGTGCAAAGGGCTTCCTGTGTCTCTTCTCATAGTTTCCTCACATTAAATCCGGGAGGCAGGGACTAGAAATGAGGAAGCTGAGTCTCAAAGAGGCTGAGATGGGATGTGTCAATTGGGATGACACAGCTAGCAGGGGGCAAGCTGGAGTGTTACCTGGGCAGGTAACACCAGGTCCTATTTTCTGGACTAAGAAACATCACAACCTCAGGTCGACTGGCCAGAACAACTGAACAGCATCTCTTGAGCCATTTCTATAAGTAAGCCAGGCACTGTTAGGAACTCAAAACACCACCCTGAGGTGGAAACAAACATTGTCTACATTTTGTCAAGGAGGAAGCTGAGGCAATGAGGGTCAATGACGGTCCCGGTCCAAGCAGCCTGCCAGCGTGGAATCGAGGTTTGAACAAAGTTTGTGAATGCTAGCGGGAGCCCAGAGAGCTCCGACTTTCTGGGTTCTCCGTGGCAGGGGTGTGCCCCTTTCCGCATCAGCATGCCCTCTCTCAGGTCACCATGCAGACATCATCTTTCTGTATCATCGTCCACCATGCACATCCCTCTTTCCACATCCCAATGCACACACGAACATTTTTAGAGTTCATTTCCATTCTTTCCCTGTACAGGAAAACTCTGCTTCCCCCAAGTAGTGCAGATGGCTTCATGGCTGTAAAATCTGGGAAACCACTGCAGTCTGTGGGTAAAACTCTGATCGTGTTCTAAGTCAATCCAGCAATTCTCCTGGGCCCCACGCTTAGAGCACCTCTGGACGTAGAACTGCGGTTGTCAGCCAAGGGCAATTTTGTCCACAGGGGGATATTTGCAATCTCCGGAGTCCTTTTTGGTCATCACAACTGGGGTGCAGGGATGCTCCTGGCATCTAGAAGGCAGAGGCCAGGGATACTGCTGAACAGCCTGCAATGCCCAGCTGCACCATGAAGAAGCATCCAGCCCTAAACGCCACGCCTGTGGAGGCCGAGAAATCCTGACCCAGAGTGTGTCTGCCAGAGGCAAACTGCCCACATACGCATTCCAGCTCCATCGCTCACTGGTTCCGCAACCTGGGGCAGTGTTCTGAAACGCTTTAGGGGACAGTGTCCTTATCTTCAAAAGGAGACTGCTAATAGTTCCCAACTCCTGGGTTTGTTTGGGGGGTGCAATGAGTCAGCACGTGGCCAGGCACTAAATGAAGTAGGAGGCACAGTGGAACTACTCAGGGTAGTCGCCCTTGTTCCCAACGTGGGAAGTTAGATGCCCGAGCGCTGGCTTCAGGAGCTGTTGCGCAGGTGTACTGTTCTGCAGTTTTCGCTGAGGTAGGTATTCTCAGACTTATGAATGGCCGACTTAGGGACCTATCATATGCACACGTGCCAAGGTGCAGGGGTCAAGGAAAGTCTTCTGTTTCCAAGTTAAATCAGGCAAAATAAACAATTTAGGCTATCCCTCTCTAAACCTTTAAAAATACTCAGAAATTCCTTTTGGGAACTGGTCAAAAGTCTCAATTTATCTATGCAACTAACATTTACATAGCTTATAACACATAACCTGCCAGACACTGCAGAGTTAAATGGATTTGATCTTCAAAACCACCTCATGAGATGGGCACCGCCTTCCTTTGTTCCTTTTAAACAAAACCACTTAGGATGTATCAGGACCCAAGATCAATCAATGCCTTATTAAGTTTTCATTCAATATCATTGTTTTTCCTATGACATTATGGCGATTACCTTCTAGTAGGCTCCCCAACCCTCTCCACAAGCATGGGAAATTCAGCAACATGACACAGGATTTGTGGGTCAGATGGACCCCTAATACACAGTTTAACGTAGACAATATATAGAATATATAAAACACATAGCAAATTCTATCTATCTGCCCATTCATCCATCCATCCATCCATCCATCCTCCTATTTGAATTCTCCAACCCTGAGTCAGCTGACTTTCAATTCCTGGAACATAAACCACTTGGGGAGAGACTCTGGTATGTGGTTTGAAGAGCTGGGTCTAAAGAACCCCTTGCTATATGGTGGCTGAGGGTGACCACACAATATTGAAGAAAGAGCATGGGGTGTGGTGGTGAATGACAGAACAGGTTTCCAGCTTGGGCTTTCCACCTCCTAGCGAGTGTCCTCAAGCGAGTGATTTAGCCTCTTCTCTATAAAACGGGACACCTAAGACCTACATGTTGGGGTAGAAGAAGACTAAGTGGACTTACATGAAAAAGGAGACATTCAATAATGGCTGTTCTCCACCTCTGAGCAAATTCCACTCATTATCATGACTTGGATTCCACGGCTACCAGGCTTATGAGACTCCACTGGGGTCTGTCAACTGTCATTTAAATACCATTGTGTCACTTTCCTATCTTCTTTAGTTCCTTTGTGTGATACCCCTCTTTGCTTCTGACTCCGTTGTTCAGGCCATGTCGCACAGCCCTCTGTCAGCCAACTAAATCGCCCATGCTCATCTCTTTCTATACAGAATCCATGGCAATATCCATCACGCGATGTGCAGTCGCCCTGTGCTAACCTGCAGAGTTCTTGAATTCTTCTTATAACCTTACATGGACAGATAACTAAGAATAGAATTTACCTGAGTCAAACGACTCAAGAAGAGCAGGAGCCTTTTCTGTCTAGTTTCTGTGGAATTGTACATAGTAGGTACTCGATACATATTTGTTGAACTAATTGCCAAACAGGTGAGTATTAGTTAAGAGCACATCACGAGGTATGTGGCATTTTTTTTCCTCCCAGTGTCTTCTTTCATTTCTTTTCAAATAATCTGAATAATTTGTAGGCAGGAGCACGAGAGCTTAGCTTTAAATCTCATCAACAAAGAACCTTCAAAAGAGGAGACATTCCTTTGGCCTTGGTTGTTGGCATTTCAGATGCAATTACATTTTTTACCCTAAAATTTCCCAACAGATTAAGAGTCACAGTTTCCTTATCCCTCTACCCAGAAGTTTGCACAAGGAACTCTGCCCACTTTTCATGGGATTTCTCAAAGATGCCAGCTGCTAGCAACCATGAAACATGAAACACAAAGAAGTCGTAATCTCCTGGAACCTACCCTGCTTGCACAGTTCTTTGCAAGCCTCTCTAAGAATACATCCAAGCCTGCAAGTGTACACATGCTTTTCTGCAGAAAAAGATGCAGCATTGCCTTTTTTAACAAGCTGTTTCTAATATTTCCTTCATCTTTTCTAGATCAGACAAGATAAGAGTGTACAAATATCTAGGAAACGCAGTTTTAGCATTTTCTTTGGAATTTCCCTTGTTTTATGACCTCTGTTGGACTTTCTCCTGACTTCACATTATGGTAATATTTCTGGTAATGGTTGAAAAGTTTTAAGCTTCTTTGGGTACCTAATTCCAATGGGCTAGTAACTGTGCTAGTTCACTGGGGCTATGGATTGAGGGCTTTTGAATTTGTGGGCATATATGTTTTGTTGCCTTGACCATTTGCTTGACCCTAGGAAAGTTATGTCCAGCCGCTTCCAGGCAGGGGGCTTTTGGTCCAAAGCAGGAAGATGCCTAGAGAGACTGCTTCCATTTGTTTCTTTGATGATGCGAGTCCATGCAAAGCAGTTACAGTGGTTAGAGTGAGCTCAGTGCCCAACCCGATTCAGGAGACAGCCATCGAATAAACATTTAGATCTTTGTAACACATGCTAGATAAGTGATAAATAATTACAGAAATACTGACACGGCAAGACTGTAAGGGGTGATTGGTGAAGAAGGTACCGAAGGAGACGACAGTGGGAAGAAAATCAGACAACAAGGGCCAGTATTTATGGAGTGCTTACTATAAACCAGCCCTGGGCTAGCATTTTACATCGGTATCTCATTTGATCTTCACAAAAACTCCATGAGGGAGGAAAATAAATCATTATGCCCCCCATTTTCCAGAGGAGGATATGGAGGCTCAGAGAGATGAAATAATGTGCCCATAGTCACACAGCCACTGAGGGGCCGAGAGGGGATGCAGAGCTCCCACCTCCATTCCATGAACTCCCACATGTGGGATGGACATTTTGTTCATGAAAAAGGGAAGAACAAGAGGAGGATGACAAGGTAAACGGAGGTATGAGGAGAAGGAAGAGAAGAAGTGGTCGATGTGGCAAAACACTGAGATGGCGGGGAGGGAGAAGACGGGGCCCTAGTCGGCTGTCTTCATGATTCTTGGAAAAACAGCCCCATCTTCTCTTTCCCATTAGAGGGGAATGCGTGGGGCGACTTAAGACGGAAGCAGATCGGAGAGGGTCATGTTGGAGAATGCAATGTGAGTCAATACAGACAATTAAGAGTCCTGGTGAGTGGCTTTGGCGTCAGACACACCTGAGTTCAAATCCCAGCTCTGACATTCCCGAGCTGTGTGACTTTGGACAAGGAACTTCCCGTCTCTGTGCCTAAATTTCCTCATCTGGAAAACCGGACAGTTGTAGCAACTACCACAGAAGGAGACTGAACAGGAAAGGCATTTAATGTGAAAACACTTAAGATGAGGGTGGCAAATGATGGCCCACTGGGTCTCATCCAGCCGCCACTGGATTTTGTGCAGCCTGCAAGCTAAAAATAGTTTTTACCGTTTTTAAACAGGTTTTTTAAACAGGAAAAAAAAAATCAAAAGAAGACTATTTTGTGACATCTGATGAAAATTCAAATTTCTTTGTCCATAAATATAATTTATATCAGAACACAGCCATGTCACTCATTACTTTGCTGTCTTTTGCTACTTTTGCGTTGCAATGGCAATAAGTATCTGTGACCAAGGTGGCTTGTGGCATCACATGGTTTTGCATGGCTACTCAGCACACTACAGATGGCAGCGGGACAGTTAGGACTTGCCAGCCTTTGGATGGCCACGTGTCTCCCTTTCTGCGTGGACAGACATTTTCAAAGGTGAAATACACACACTACTCCAGATCTGTATTCACAGATGAACATTTGCAATAGATGTTGATGACAGAGACTAACTTTGAACCCCAATTAAGTGGAACGATATCCCCCCCAAAAAAGAATCCCATTCTTCTCGTTAGTAGACATGTATTACCCACCCCCCCAAAAAATGCACTCATTATATTTTGAATTTCACCAAAAAAAAGTTTTCTTTCTTGCTACATAAATACTTATAGACTAGTCTTGATTTTTGCCTTTCAGCCCACAAAACCTAAAATGCTTACTCTCTGGCCATCACAGGAAAAGTTGGCCAAGGCTTGACTTAGGACAATGGCCGGCATGTGGCAAACAGCACAGGAAAGGAAATGGTAGCGCTCTCCTTTACAGACGTCGTAGCTCCTGCACCATTTCCCTCATGAAGGCAACGTGGCGAAAGCCCTAATTCCTCTTTGTATGTCTTATTAGATACTGGATATATATGCCCATCAAGTTCCTGGTAAAGCATAGCTGCTCAGCATAGGAAGGTAGAGCTGGGCTACAAGCCTCTCCTTTTCAGGCCCATCCATCCTTTCTGACAGAGGCTCTTTTGCGCTCCTAGTTAACTACCCCAAACAATGCAGATAGCTCCACTTGCTGGAGCAAATAGGCCATCCTGAAGACCCAAGAGAAGGCAGGCTGCAGCAAAGTTCTCCCCAAATATATTCTCTGTGCAGTAATTCTACATGGGGGTCTGGAAAGAAAGGGGCCCGTGGGCAGTAAGTGCAGCAAACCCAGCCAACCCGCTCTTTCTCTCAGAGTGTAGTAACTATCCTGAGGACACTGGCCTATCAAAGGCTCTGAGAAGGCCTGCAATGAAGAACCCTGTTTAATTCTGTTTGATCCAGTTTTGCTCAAACTGATTTGAACACAGAATGCTTTTATTATAATTTGTTTAAAATAGAGCCACTTAATACCCAACATTATTTGTGCTCTGAGGAACATATTTAGGGAATTACTGCTACAGGGGAAGGAGTAGTTGACCAAGAATCAGACGTTTCAAGTTCATATCCTCCTCCTCCCATGTCCCCTTTACAGCCCACGGTGATACCTGCCTGCCACCCTCACAGAGCTGAAAGGGGAGTAGATGAAAATCTGGGATGGACATGGGGTATTTTCTCTAAACTGGAGAGGGACCTGTGTGAAAGTGAAGGTAGGAGAAGTGGCAATGTCAGCCCTCAGATCTTGGAAGACATTTCCGGTGATGAGTAGACTAGGCATGGAGCTACTGGGCTGAAGCCTTCCCCTCAGCTGCCTCTGCCCTCACTCACTCAGTGTTTGTTGGAAGAGCAGTGACCATCCCAGGGGCAGATGGACAGAGCCCCTACCTCCTGTGCGCGGTCCCTGCCCAAAGTGAGAGGCACACCAAGGAGAGACACCCATGTACACAAAGCTCCCAGAAAGCCTCCAAGGGCGGGAGTCCCGAGCCTCAAAGCAGGTGCTCGCACTCATCCACGAAGTGTGGAGACGGCTTAGCCGTGTGGCCTCTGCAAACATGTTCGTGCATTCATAATTTTAAAAATAATAACATGGAGAAAATTCATCTGGCGGGTCTCAGCTTGCACCCTCACACACAGTCGCTGCCTTATCTGACATATCAGATTTCTCCGAGTCCCAAGCCTGTTGTGTCAGGCGGGACACGAGTGCTCGCTGGCTCTGAACACTTCCTCATTCTCCCGTTCTGGGCTCCACATTCCGTGAGAGGGAAGGACAACGCTTTGCAGCCACCAAATTGTACTGAACGGCCCGTGAGGCTCAGCTGTATGTCAAACCTGCTGGTGGAGATGCTGTTAACGGGGCAGGCCGTTCCTCTTGCAGAAGAAAACAGAAGTGCTTTCATTTCCTAGTGTGTCACCTGCCTTCAGACAAAGAGGAGCGCAAAGGATTTCCTCAAATGTGATTTCATCACACTCCCAAGCTAGTGCCCTGGCGCCAGGGAATACAAGTACAAAAAAAAAAAAATAAACAAAACTGTAAATGCAACCAACAACAGAAGCAAAAAGCTCTACGGGCAGAACCTAGTCAGGACCCAAGGCCTCGTGGTGGGGGTGGGGGTGCTTTTGTTTTCGCAGAGAGATTTGTGCAGAAACTCGTCTCAAATAATGCAGTTACATCAGAGATCAAGGTGTGTTGAAAGAAGAATGGATGCTGGGGGATCAGCAGGGCTGCTAATTCCACCACATGCTGACTCAGAGCAGCCACAGGCATCTGGGCTTCCTTGCTGACACCTGAGTGTGGAACAAAGAAGCCTCATACCGCTGCCAAGAACAAACACACGGGGCAGCGTTCATTTGTTACTCCCACCCCTTCCCAGAGGGCTGCAGTGTGCCCCCCGCCCCCAGCCTGACGAGGCTCTCGGACTGCAGAAATCAAAATTATACACAGATGTTAATTTGTCAACATGGAAAGGCAATCACGTGACACTGAGTAAATAGCAACAATAATAGCAACAATAAGTTGCCTTTAAAGGCTTAAGCCGGCAGGTAAGAGTGGGGCAACCAGTGTCTGAACTGCGTCTGTGTGACTCCAGAGCCTGGTGCTTACCATTCACTCAGCACCAAAGACTATGCAAAGTTGGGTTCTGGGGGCCGGCCCCGTTGCTCAGGCGGTTAGAGCTCCATGCTCCTAATGCCAAAGGCTGCCGGTTCGATTCCCACATGGGCCAGGGGGCTCTCAACCACAAGGTTGCCGGTTCAGTTCCTTGACTCCCTCAAGGGATGGTGGGCTGTGCCCCCTGCAACTAGAAAATGACAACTGGACCTGGAGCTGAGCTGCGCCCTCCACAACTAAGATTGAAAGGACAACAACTTGACTTGGAAAAAATGCCTGGAAGTACACACTGTTCCCCAATAAAGTCCTGTTCCCTTTCCCCAATAAAATCTAAAACAACAACAACAACAACAACAACAACAACAAAACTGGATTCTGTCCGCATCAAGTACGTATTTACATGACCATCTCTGTACAGGGCAATGTGCTTAAAAATGGTACTTTCTCTGCATGAGGATTGTAAGAAATGTTTTCTTCTGCTTCCTCCTTCAACATTCTACGTTTTCGACAGTGAGCAGAAAAGAAATAACTGGGGAAAATGAAGCAGTGGCTGTGAGGACGTCAGGTCTCCTAGTGAAAGTCATCTTCACGATTTTTATCTCAGAGACTCATCCTATGATTTCCTCTGAAGGACGAAGATACAATGTATACAGAGGGGTCTTTAGCCATGTATGGGCGTCTGCCTTTTGGTTTGGGTCTAACAGGTTTCACTGAGAAATGGCCTTCTCTCAGAGGCTTTAACAAGCTTTCTTCTATATGCTTCCAAAAAGGTTGTTTCCACCGCTCTGAAAGTACACAGTGATGGAGGCACCAAGGAAATGCTTCTGGATGGGCAAAATTCCCGGCTGCCCAAGCCCTGCGACCACTGACACAGACATGATAGGAGGAGCCTTACCTATTATGCCACACAGTGGGGGCATGGAGGAGCCAGGTGGACCTCTGGCTGTGGAAAGCTCACAAAGGCTAAAAGAAACAACAGGCAGGGCTCCTCCTTATGCAGATGAAGCATCCTGGAGATTCTGTCACCAAGGGAATAGCCCTGTGAGCTAGTGTGACCCAGTGTTTACAAGAGCAGGATCTGCGTGGGAGAGATGGGGACAGCTTAGACAAGGGCTATTATTCTTAACATTTTGTGTGTGTGTGTGTGTTTTCTGGAAAACATAGCTGGAGGGAATGTATATTCCTACCCCAATGTCCCTGACAGACATGTTCATGGGAGAGGTTCCCTGTGGTCACCCAGGCAAAATGGGAACTGTAGTACCTATTTCATGAGATCACCTGGTAGCCAAGGCGACCAGCGCTCTTCCTGCAGGGGTCACGTTACTCCAGGGAAGGCATCAATGGAGAAGGCCTGAGGAGAGTTATGGTACGTCTGGGCATAATCAGTGGCTTCCAGCCCACTGATGCCTCAGTGGCAGAAAGGAATATAGCCATGCTGGTTCGTGGCGGCCATAAACAAGCACTCTTATGTTGGATGTTGTTTGCATTTTCCATTTTGTTGGGGCTGTGGAGATGGTGGGAAAGAGATGGGGCTGAAGTTCCCCTCCCTGAACCATCCAGAAAATTCTGGCCCAGCCTGTTAACACTGCCCCCAAAAGGATGGCTCCCCAAAGCAGGCCTCTGAGCAGTGTCTACTCTTGGTCTACAATTCTAGAAAGGAGACCTATGTATGAGCCTTCTTGGGCCCCCGTTTACACATCCCTCTCACATTCTCCCTGAAAACACCGTTCTGGCCATATGTTTAAGGGCTAACTCTTGTTGAAAGTTGTGGATTGATATCTGACAACATCAAATGGTGTCCCAATGTCATTTAGTGGTTGTGTTCCTTAAAAAGCCTTTCCATCTGCCTGGTAAGTTAGGTGACCTTCTGGAAGAAAGTGTGTTAACACTGTAACGTCCCAAGCACACAACACAGTTTATGAGCAGGATTGGCACACGGTGCTGCCTGCCTCTGGCACCAGCTAACACCTAAACAGTGCTGACTGCCACTAGCCCCTCGCCCTGCTCTCACCCGTGGCTGGGTTTCCCGATGTCCACTCCGCGTATATTTTTCTTTTAGCATTCAGTTTTTCATACCCCTCCCACCCATTGATATCTGTGTCTCAGATTAATTTTCACCAGATGTGAATGACTGCACTTCTCCAAGATTTGTTACTTTCCCTCCATGTGCCTAACCTTCTTCGGGTCTTTGTGTGATTTTTCTGACCTCTGTAGTGTTTCCAACACCTCCCAAATTAGTGTCATCTGCGACTTCCTTCACATGCTCTTTTCTCCCCTTAACAGGTCATTAATAAAAAGGTTAAGCAAGACCAGACCAGCTCCACACTCTAGAGCACATGACAAAGGGGTGGGAGAGGCCGCAGCGCTTCCTGCGCGCCAGGCCTGGCACAGGGAGGACGTAAAGTAAAGCAACAACAGTCCGCTGCACAGCTCCCGCCTCTGGGCCACGTTCATCTATCACCACTCTTTGTTTATGATTTCTCAGCCAGATCTCAGGTCCTGAGAGTGTAGCCGTCGCCAAGCCAACACGCATTGCTTTGCCAGGTAACCCTTCCAAGCTCCAGAAAAATCCACGAGAATTTATTTACTGCTTTTGATTGTGCTTAAAACCTTCTACCCAGCACCCAAGTCCATCATCCTTGAGAGCAGAAAGAGGTAGACTGAGACATTATTTATTGTTATCCTTTTCTCTCCTCCAGTCCATCAGCTCAAAATTGTTTGTTAAATATTCACTGGCTTTTCACATTACTCACTAGATTTTTCTTTCAGCTGAAAGCAATTCCCTGCTAGAAACACAGACTAATCTATAGTCTCCAGCAAGCAAACCTTCCTTTGCTATTCCCGGGTATCATTAAAATCAAAGGTAACTGAAGAGGGTGTGTTTTTAGGGTAAACATGCTTTAAGACCAGCAAGAAAATGTGTAGCTGGCTTGTGCAGCAATGGTTGTCAGAATAGCTTCCCCCTTTCAATTTTCTTCTGTCTTTTCTTTTACACCATAAACTGACCCAGACCACAGTTACCAACTATTTTCTTCAGGTGGCATATAAAGCCTGCTCCTCCAACCCAAGTAATAACAATAATAATGATATTCTAAAGAGAACTGAGCCTTCACCATGCAACAGGCATGGCTAGGCCTCTTACTCACCTCATCTCATCTCATCCCTACCACAGCCCTGGGAGGTGTGCACAACCTTCTCCCAGTGAGACAATGAGGGGGCAGGAAGGGAACGACACTCACCCAAGGCTACCCAAACAGTGCTGGAGCTAGAATCCAAACCCAGGCCCATCTGAATTCAGATACCACACAATGGCCACCCTACCACGCTGTCATCAGTCTCTCATAGATGAATGGTTCTCCACATTTTTTGAGTCACTGGCCCCCTATGAATATCTGCTGAGGTTCATAGATATTTTCTGTCTTCTTGGGGAATGCACACATACCCACATCAAAGTCTGTTAAACATGGCAAGGGATTTGCAGACCCTTGGGGATATGTGGACACCAGCTGAAGAATCGGTGTACTATGAGTGTTTGTACTACTCTAAGTTCCTCCAGGGTGGAACTGTACTTTGTTCATTGCCTCAACTCCAGTACTAAGAGGAAGAAATATTTTTGAATGAATTATTGATTGCAAGGACTTTGGGTAGTACATTCAAGTTATAGCTCAGAACAACAGCTTTATGAGCTTGACTAGAAGACAGAAATATACAGTTATCTTCCAGAGGAGCAGAAATGTCAAAAAAAAAGAAGCCAGCAAAAACATTTCACTTTGCCTGGGAATTATTTCTGCAACTGGAAGTAGGCTGCGCCTTTGTCGTGGTGGTTCTGAAACATCTCATGGATACTTCTGGTTATTTCTCATCTTAATTCCTTACAGCAGATTACTGAAAGCTTTTTCTGAAGGAAACAATAGTTGACCTTTGAACAGCACAGGTTTGAACAGCATGGGTTCACTTATCTGATCCACAGGTGGGAATCCGTGGATGCGGAGGGTTGACGGAATGCAATGTTTTATGCCATTTTATGTAAGGGACTTGAGCATCTTTGGATTTTGGTATCCATGGAGGTCCTGGTACCAGTCCCCACAGATACCAAGAGATGACTGCATAGTAGTTACATTTTTGGATAGTCCAAAGTTATATGCAGATTTTTTACTGTATGTGGGGTCAGCTCCCCAACCCCTGCATTGTTCAAGGGTCCACTGTACACTCAGAATGTCAAGGTGGGTGGTCATTCATTCCAAGCCGCTGAAATCCCAGGAGGTGCCCCTTAACGGACAGAATTCCTGATGCCTAGGGAGTTCAGGGGAACTGCAAGAGGCAATGGTATCTTCCTTCTCTCTCTAGGTCCTCTTCAACCTTTTATAACTTCGGGAACTCGATTTTTCTGTATCACTATGCCCCACACGCCTCCCTATTCTAGGAGTGCTGATTTTGCTTTGCAATCGTTGATACTCAGGTTCTCTCCTTTTCTTGGAGAGACAGAGGAACCACACACTCTTGAAGTTCGAGTTCAGCTGTGCTGTAAACTTGACAGCCTGCATGTCACTGTGGCCAGAAGCCACAGAGGCCCCTGTTGATATACATGCAAATAGACAAGAGGGCAAGTCAAAAGCCTGCCTCTCCCTTGCCCAGTTCAACTGGACACCTAGGGAAAACAGAGCTCTGGATCATACTCAGCCCCCCTCCCTCCAGTAATATGCCCCAGCTTTGATCCCCGTGGTAGAAATCTGGGAGCATTCTCAGTTTAGTCCCTTCTTTTACCTTCACATCCAAATCCTACTGGCCTCACGTCCCAGTCTCATCTCCAATTTACCCACCTGTCTGCATCTCCCCCACTGACACCCTGGGTCAGCACCATCGATTTTCTCACAAGTGATGAAGCCGCCCCTGCTTCTGCTCTTCCTGCCGTGACGATTCATCTACACAGCAGCCAGGGTTGTTCTACATCAGAAAGCGAATGCTGTCACGTCCCTGCTTAAAATCCAATGAATTTCTTTTCATTTTTCTTAGGCTAAAACCCAAATGTTCCACCTTGGCCCCAAAAGCCCCACGTGATCTGGCTCCTTCCTACTCCTTTATCCTCATCTACTATCTTATTCTTTACCCAGAGTTGTAGTCTTTAAGGTCCTTCCGCCCATAAAACTCTTCCCCACCTCCAGCCCTTTGCACACCTGCCTGGGACCACATCCCACGCACACACATCCAGGCACGGACACCTCCTGACTCTCGTCCTCTCAAGGCTTGGCACAGAACTCCCTTGGAGAGATGCTCACTGAACATCCTTTCGGAAGTAGGTTCCTCTGGTTAATCTCAATGTCTTTCTGTTTTCCATCAAATTAATGATCAACATGTATAAGGTCCCCATTCGTATTTTTAATCCCATATGGTCTGTTTCCTTCGACTAGCCGGTAAGAGTCACAGAGTAGCAGCCACATCTATGTTACTCATTGTTTCTCAGCGGCTAACCAAGAATTTAACCATTTGATGAAAGGATGGATGAGTAAGGGGAAAATGCTCAAATGAATGGATAAATGAATAAAAATCTTAGTAGCCAATGGCACAAGGAGGAAGACACCAGCTTCTCAGTTGTAGGATATATATACTGAATAAAAAAACCCTGCTTCGTGTTCTGATAGGAGAGGTATAAAAGAAAAGCTCCACTTTGCAGAGAAACCAGGACTTCGGTTGAGAAGACTAAGATCCAGGGTTCCTTCCTTGACTTCTTGCTCAGTTACTGGATTTCTCTTGCCCCAGGATGAGTATAGGCCTGCTGCCCAGACTCTGCCTGCTAAAGGAAGGCAAGCAGAGCATGAATTCTCTGGCCACAGAAAAACATCTCCTTCCTCATTCTTCCTGAGGGGTGGCATGCCGGGGAGTTGCAGAGGCCTTCCAGCGCTGCTTCTCTGTGTGAAAACCCCCTCCTGGGCTGAGTGCTCTGTGAGTCATACTTGCACTCTCTGCAACACTGTGCACATGACGCTTGCACAGAGCTCCAGTTTTTCATTTTGAACAGGATATATCTCCTGGCATCACAGCCCCCTGCCAAAACTTGTTAATGCCCACATCTGTGTTTTTATGAATCAGGTCCGAGAAATTTGCATGTTTTCAATCTAAAAAGACTTATTCCTTTCTAGTGGTTTCGGAAATAAAAATGATCTTGTTCTCTGTGTCTGCCCAGTTATGAGAGTTCCCAGTAAAAGCTGGAACATTCAAACATCAAGGCAGCTGTGGCACTAGGATCTCACAAGGTGACTTGATTGGGTCCCTCGCTGCCCCACCTCATTAAATGTTCACAAACCACAGTGCCGCTTGGGGGTCCAAGGAAAGCACCTCCATTAAATGAAGATGAAGAGTTATTTGCTGACACAAATGATTGCCACATCAAGTGGATTTTCCAGAAAGAAAATAATGGAGAATTAAGTAGCCTGCTTTTCCTGTATTTTGCAAAGCAAGATTGAAAAAAAAAAATGCAGTAAGGGCTCCAGGCGCACATTTTCATAATCAAGAGTGGAGGGTGGGATGGGTTGAGAGGACAGTGTTTGCAGGGATGCCCAGGAGGGCCACAGAATGCTGCAAAGGGATCCCAGGGGCTCTCTGCAAGAAAACCATGACAATAGGGCAGGCCAAAGGTAAGCTCTAGGCTTAAGAAAAGAGGAGTGGGGATGAACTTTTAGGGCTGGAGGATAGAGAGAAGCTGGAAGCAGAGAACAGGGACACATGGTGGATCTAAGCAGCACTGATTATGGAATATGTAGGACCCAGTGCAAAATGAAATTGTGAGCCCCCTTGTTCAAAAATTACTAAGAATTTCATGACCCTGACAGCAGACATGAAATCAAGAGCAGAGCCCTTCTGATCTTGGGGTTCTGTGGGTTACACAGGCTACATGCTGCTAACGCTGGGTGGGGTGTGAGGTTTGGCGGAGCAGGAGGCTAGCTCTAGGGCCTGTCACAACTCTTTAGAAAAGCAAACTTTCCCCAGTCCCCTTTGCTCTCAGAAAACACCACCTTTGCAAGATCACAGTGAAACAAATAAATTATGCCTGGGCTAATATCTAGAAATGGCAAAAAAAAAAAAAAAAGGGAGGAGCTATCAGGGTTGTTATATTATTTCCAAATTGTTGTCATTTTTGGAGCAACTTTTCCTAAGTTATGATTCATTTCAGCACCAAAACACTAGGTTCAAGTCACAGCCCTCTGATGCCATTATAAGCACATTACTGATGCTTAGTAAAAGAACTTCTTGTAATATTTCTTTTTATAGGGGCCATAAATCAAAATATTCAAACCAGTTATTTTTTAATGCGCCACCATTATCCATCCTTAGGTATAAATTTAACGTCTCCTTGGGCTCCACAGATTGTAACGTGACTCAAAACACGCGACGGCTGCTCAAAACTAGAAGGTTCCCCAGTACCTCATTACTTAAGTCCCTAAGATACAGTTTTAAAAGCCTGAAGATATCTGAGCAAACCTGTTTAAAGGAGTCATAAAGAAAGATAAGTAGTTTTCCCCAGAAGCCTATAAAATGTATTACAACATATTAAAGCAGAATTACATATTGACTAATTTTCAGAAGACCTTTGTTTTCTCGGGGTACATGGTGTTTGGGGAAATTCATGAAGGAATAAAAGGGGTAGGGGGTCAACACCATTGTCTCTGTTGGCCTTGAGCAAAGCAAGGGTTTCCATGGGCCTGGGCATGACAAGGTTCCCGTGTCAGGAGATGGCAGGAGATGTCGTGAATCTTGTTAAAGAGCAATAAAAATCTTTCCTATTCAGGAGGAGACACAAATGCAGTCCAGCACCCTAACATGTATGATGGCAGAAGCAGCAGCTTTATAGAAAAGCCCCAAGTAAGACCCATACTTCTCAAGGCAACTGCTAAACTACCAGAACCTTCCTTTGCCTCCCTACTCCATGCATGCGGTGGGCAGGGTTCACACATTTGCTGTTTAACATTACAACCTTTTCTTCTCATTTAATATCGGTTTTAGGTCAATTTATACTTTTATTAGCTTTTCTATGTGAGTATTACGTGATATTTGTCTTCAAGTTTTCCCTAGAGACGAAGAGAGCCTCTCAGAGGGAACCTTAAGACTTTCTCTGGTTTCCCCACCTCCTCATACTGACAAGCTTCCCTTTGGAGCTACTTTGCATCTGAAAGAGTTAATTCCAATGCTGTTTTGCCCTTTACTCAGGAAATAGAGAAGAAAGGAGATACTCTGATGTGACCAGGAAGCAGGTTCTATTGGCAGCCAATGGATCTAGGTGTTACATCTTTACTACACGGAAAGATACTGTATCTGAAAATCAACCCCCTGTGTATTCCCTGTTGGATCGGAGATTGCAATCTGACTCATTGGTGGGATTTACAACAGGTTCAACCAAGCAATGAAATACACCAATGGCACCGTCACCCATAGGCAAAACACACCAGTTATTGTTTTAAAATTCACCTGGAGCATGACTGCCATGACATATGAAGGCAAGACTTGAGGAAGGACACACCTGTTAAGTTATCCCACAGACTTGCCTCTCTAATCACAGACTTGGTGATTCTCCGGCACTGTGACATTTCATGTTTGACCCAGAAGAAGAACGACACACTGAGTATTTTTTTTTTTGACCATCAGAAATCACCATGGTACACAATCTACCACATTCCTTGTCCTGAACAAAATGGCATATGCAATGTCATCAAGTTCAACAGAATATTCAATGTAACCACAGGCATATTCAACTCCAGGGAGGTGGGGCCTGTGTTAAACAGCCTGCAGTATCCTGGAGAGAGGTGATTCCCAGCAGCAAAAGTCGCTAGAGTTCAATGTTCCATTTATAATTGTGGCAATTACATGCACCGCCATTCCATTATAATGCAGACAGGACAGAAATAAAAGGTGGGTTCTTAGTAGCTAAAAGTCAACTTTTAAAAGAGCACAACCCTCTGAAAAATGCAATGCATGACATTTATAATGCAAAGCTCCGCAGAAGCACAACTGTAAAAAAAAAAAAAAGAAAAGAAAACAACAGATATAATGCCACTGAGACCTGCCAATATTAATATTTCTAATCTAATTCATTCAAAGAGGTATAGTTACTCATTCACCATTACTATGCCTTGATCCTCTGTTATCTTCAGAACTGCCATAGAAGGGACAGTATAGTCCATTAAACGGGCTTCTTAGAGATGATAGTTTCAGCTCCATGAAGACATATGCTTTTATTTTCCTTATTCCTCGCCAAACATTTGACACCACCAGACGGATGTGAGAGTCACACCACACTGGCACATCTGGCAAAAGCAAGCAGTGGGCTGAAAACCACGACTGGAGAACTGTGACAATTCAAGTCCACAATCATGCCCTTAAAAGTGTGTATACACCCTGGGAGGGCATAGATTACATCTTAAATAACAAAGAAACATTTTGAATTGTGCTCAACCCAGCCCCAACAAGGCAGAGCAATACCGTGGTTTCAGGGGGGCAAGGGTGGGGGGCAGGGGAGGCGGGAGGGGCTCTCGGGGACAGTCACAGAACACAGAAGCAAGCACAGGGTACAGTCACAGACATCAGCGAACACAATTGATCACGCACACAATACAACACTAGAATGCAATTTTTTAAAGAAAAATGATATAAAAGATGGTTTCTCACCCCTCAAAACAAAACTGGAACTTTGGTTTACAGGCCCGGCTATGCCCATATGCCCTCCTCGTCATCCTGAGGCCGGCCCGGGGTAGGGAGGTGCACGGAGAGGAGGGGAGCACCGGAATGAAAGAAGAGAAGGTTAGTTACACCGTGAGGCACTGGAAAGGCACACCAATCTTAACTTTGTTTTTCAATCTTAAAGTGCAAGAAAAAAAAAATCCATATTAACTTAAGTTCCACCTCACCGACTTGTCAAAGACATTATTGAGTTTTGCATCTAGGGCAACCCCCACACAAAAACATTCCACCTAGCCAGCGCTGACTCTGTGTCAAGATTGGATTAGAAGATTAAAATTAGTCTACATTACCAGATGATTATTTTTTTGGAAAGCATGCAATATGAATTGCAAATGCCTGAGGAGGAGATTAAACCTTTTAAGTAAGCAGAGAAGTAATTACAGTAATCAAATACCCTTAATTTCTCATAAGCTTAAAATATCAATAAAGGCTGAAGAAGCATTTTAAAAAAAAAGATCGACTTGGGTGGAACAAACTTTTGTAGCATGCGATTAAGTCACATTGGTTATTTCTCAAAGGCTCAAACGTGCTGTGATCTCCCTTTGTCAGGTTCTATTTTGCTCTCAGCATAAAAGAGGATGTGCCTGACATGGAATGAGTATACATTTGCAATCAAATAAGTTTCAAAGAAAGGAGAGTAAACTTTCAATTCAGTAGAATGCTAGTAGAAAGAAAATTTTGTTTAACTTAAAACTGTGTTCAACTGTGGATAACCTGAAACTTATTTGGTCTGAATTCTTGCGCTGTTGAAAAGGTTTCCTGAATGGCTCGGGCCACTTTCCCCACATAGTGAAGTGGCAGATAGGCAGGGAGACAGAAGAACATACACCAGGTCCTGTTTTGAACAATTCTCACTGTTTACTGCAAGGATGGAAACAACGTGTAGAAGACTGGGTGGGTTCATATTCTGGTCTCACATACAATTTGGGAGCTGTCTTAATTCCTTGACGAAACCAGGTTTTGCCATAATTTGCTTCTTTGTTTTAAAAATCAGGACTAGGAAAAAAAAATAACTTGGAATATTGTTTTTTCCACGATTTGGATCCTCATTGCTTAAGTTGTTAGCACTATTGAGTGGAGTAATATGAAAATGCTAATTTATGACCATTTTTGATCTCGAAAAACAACCATGTCATACAGTCCAATCCAATCCTGCCAAAAGGCAAAGGTAATTTTCATCTACTCCAGGATTTAGATCTGTGGTCTTGAACTGAATTTTCATATAATTTGTTTCCTTTGTGTTTCTTTGTATTTTATTTTATGCATTGAAAAGATTATCCTGAGAAGAGGTGCAGAGAGTTCACCAGACAGCCAAAAGTGGTCTATGTGCCACAGAGGGCTAAGCATGCCCAACTGAAGTCAGTCAGGAGATTTGCACACTGTCTGAATTGGACAGCGTGGTATGAATTTGCTCTTGATAGTTTAGACAGGATATTCTGGAAAAAACAAAACAGCTACAATTGATCATTTCCGCTGGGTCTCCTCATGTAAAATTTACCTGTGTTGATTTATCTCTTCACAGTCTAGTAATTGTTCTTGGCAATAAACTACTCTTTTCCCTACATAACTTGAGAAACACATATTTTTTGCATTCATTAAACTTCCTTTCAGTTCCTGGAGAAAAGCAAAGTTGATGTCCCTTTTTTATGATAATAAAGAAGGAAAATCTACAGGATGGGACCCTCAGCCATCCATAAATGGGTTTCCAGGGGTTCAGTAACCTGTTGAAATTCAGTGCAGAACATTGTGGGTATGTGTGCAAGTATATTTCTCTGGATGGAGGCCTGAGCTTTCATTATCAAGTTTTTGACTCCAGACTCACTGCTATAGGGAAACTCTAGGCACAGAGAGATGCTGTGATTTGCCACAGTTACAAAACAAAATAAAAGGCTTTCCCCAAAACACAGCCTATAACCTCTGCTGAAGACTTCTAAATGGCTGTAAAAATCACTTTCCTTGCAGAGCAGTTTATTTCATTTTGCATTTAAAACCCAATAGCATGTATACATTCAGTTTGTTTGAAATCCATTCACACAGGGTTTTAAATTTTTTAAAAAAAGAAGAAAGAAGAAAGAAAGAAAAAAGCCACTGCCACCAAAATCTACCACTATTTTCTTAACAGTGAAATGTGGTCTAATGCAAATCACTTTTAGCAAATTAAATATATTAAAAAGTGGTAATTAATTATGATTGAAACAGACAGGAGTTATAGCTTGAAAATATACACGGCCAATATCACTACTGTGCCTCGTCCACCATAGGAATAAAAAGGAGCTCCCAGATGTCGAGGGTTATTAAAAACCAGATGTTGAGATCGATGTCTTGTATGCTAGTGAATAAAGTAAAGAAATATGACAGTCCAATATAAACTCTGCTAACATTTAACATGGCAGAAATGTGGGTAAATTCCTTTAGTGAACCCAGAATATTATATACTTTTTTCAAGTTTTTAGTTTCTGAAGTTTAAAGTTTTAAGAAGAAAATAGAAAGGGAAGTGGTGACCATTTCTGGTCTCTAATCTTCAAAGCTTAAACATGAATTGACCCTAATCACCAAGTGATCTGGGTCAGAGTGAGTGTCTGCTTGGGGAATAAAAAACAAAACTGCAGGAGCTAATCAGAGAGGGAGCTCCAAGTATTTCCATACGTTCACAGCTGTTTGACTCCTGCAATTGCCTGCATCTCTGGATGCAAATATTAATTCATTCAGCAATCTTACCGCACAGAAATGTAAATTGGGGGACCAAAAAATAAGAAACAGATATCACTTGATCCCAAACTTCATGCCAAGTTACTTAGAAATATTTAGAATTTAAAAGGTATCTCTAGGCCTGGGAGAGTCTGTGTCCTCTCCTTGTTTTCCTGTTTCCAGATCAACTTTTCAGTGTCTTCTCTGGATGCTGCCTGTTGTTTGCTCCCTTGTGTGTTTTTCTTGAGTGATGGCTATACCAGGAGTTGCCAAAATATCCGGATGGGAAGAGAGCCTCTCGCCCATCACTCATCCAAGTGCTTTTGTCCACAGCATCTGGGGATGGGAACATCCAAGGCGGGCTGAAGGCCAGAGCGCAGTGACCACAAAACACAGCAAATTTCAAAGTGAAGAGAGGCTTAACTGTCAAATAACCTTAGGATGTGTCTATGGCTCCAGAGATGAGATGAGGCCTTGATGGCAATCCCGCAGTCCCAGGCCCTGATGCGATTCTCTAAATACTGTGATAAAACAAAATTCCTCACTATATGGGCCGCTCACGGGGCCACGTTGATGACAAGATCTAAGGGCAAAGGCTGAGTCATCGCTGACCAGACAGGAGACTCCGCTGTTGTGGGTCCATTTATAAGCCCCAGCCGAGAAGCTCTGGGAAGGAACTCTATAATCTGACATGATAAATGGCCCGGTGTAAACCTTTAATTGGTCTCTATTGTGAAGTATTAGGTACAGCCAACAGGCAAGCCCTGGCCCATCACTGGATTTAAACAACAAAACACACACACACACACACACACACACACACACACACACACACACACACACACACACCTGCAATTCTCTTTGAGTTGATAGCCAGCTTTTTTCTTGAAAAAAGTTCCCAAAGGGGACATCACTGTCACACCTGTCCTAGCTGGAAATGAGAGTGAAATTATGAAAGTGTTAACCTTCAAATCAGCCCATTGCCTCTGTGAGAAGTCAGAGGCTGTCTCTGCTGGCAAGTTCATCCTGGCTTCCTTGTGGGAAGAGATGCAAGGAGACTGTCCTGGTTCTAACGGGGTCTGGTGGGGACAGTCACCACACCCACCCCCACCTCTATTTCAGTTCATGGCTTCTCTGACACTTTTTGAAAATTTTAAGCCCTAGGACTCGGCAAACTTTGGCTACACGAGTCACCAAAGCAGGCTCACAGGGTGGGATTTATGATTTGCCCTGCACCTAGGTTCAGCCAAAGTAATCCCTCATGGAATATCCAACGGAAGGCTTGGCCAGAGCTGGGAAAGACGGACACATGTGTAAAGGAAAATGATGGGTGTGAGCCTGGAAAACAGGGACCCCAAGCCTTGTGGGGGAGGTGAGGCACTAGTAAGTTTTCTCTCAGGGTCAAGACCAAACCTTCCTATGAAGACCTCCCATTTCTTTCTTTCATTTCTCCTGCCTCCTGGAACATGCTTAGCCCTCGGATAGATGTCTTTGTTCCGGTGATGAGGTCCGGATCAGGAATGGCTACAAATTCTTACACGAGTTGTATTTGGTACAGCCTGTGTGGCCCATTTGCAGATAAGTTTCCCCAAAGAACAGGAACGTCCTATCCAGATTCAGATACCTGGTTGGTGCTGTTTAAATATAAATGTTAGCTTATTTCTGATCTGGCTAGAACTGAGCCAGCAGGTATGAGCACCTGCTCCACATTAGAGAGAGTGTGACATCTTCCTGTGTTTCTTCTCTGAGTCTCACTACAGCCCCATGACACAGGTGTTGTCGGCGGGCTGTCTGTGCAGATGTGAAAGGAGGGCTCGAAGAGAAAGTTCAGGTGGCTCACCGAAGGCCACTGGCCAGGAGTTTGGAGCCAGGGTCAAATTCCAGTCTGTCTGAGCACAAAGGTAGAGCCTTCCAACAGATGAGCTGGGAAGCCACAGAAAGAAGAGTGCATTTTGACCTCAGAAGGCACTTGTTGGTTCCAAGCTTAGCTCAGCTCGGAAGTACTTTGGATTTTGCACCGTTGCTTTGCAAGCCATTCAAGATCCTGGTTGGATGGAGCTAGATGGTACAACTTAGGTAGGGTCCCTCTGGCTCTTAGAAGAAAGAACAGCTCAAGTGCAACCACATGTGTCCCTTAGATGCACATGTCATCAGCACCCAAACAAATGTCAAGGTCCCTGAGGAAAAAGGCAGCACTTTCTGTCCCCTCACTCTGCCTCCCAGTGTCTTGTCTGGCCTGGCAACTTAAATATTTCCAAATGAGTAAGGAAGGAGGGCTGGGGTCTTGCTTTCCGAATGACTCGACTCCTCTGAGAGGGAATGTTGCCTGGATTCCAGAGTTCCTTAGGGTTGCCAAGATTGTGTTTATTTGTTTCTCCACAGAATGCCTCCATCCCCCTCGTCACTGCACTAGCCACATCTCTGGTTTATTCTTCTGATCTCAGTTGGTGAAAGCTGAACATCCCTGGCTGAGGGTGGAACATGACAGGAGACATCCATATTTTATAAGACATACTGGGTGTTTCTCCAGGTGGAGGCAGAGACTGTCAGCCTGTGCAGACTGGGTTGACTCTTCTCACCAAGCTCACCTCACAGGATACCTGGAGGAAGGGCAGCCATTGGAGTCCTTTCTGGCGAGCCACTGAAAACATTATAGCGGCTGTCTCCTTCACTTCTAATGCAGCATCTTTAGGAATTATCTCAACTTTTGGACCATCATTGTGGGGTGACTTGTAGAAACTAGTTTTCTCTTTCCTTCAAGCAAAAGCAATTCTGGCAAACCAGAATTTGGTGCATGGCGCCAGCTCTCAGCTGAAAGATATAAGATACCCAGCTGAAGATGGAAATGCTGGAAGGCTCGAAGTTGGCCAACAATATTGTTTCAGAGCCCAAAGTCAACATCTGTTTAAAGCTGAGCCATTGCCAGATAGCCATAAAAAAGGGGCGGAGGTGGAGACTGGCTTCATTTTTCCTCCCTCATCCATCAGGCATTAACGCTTGGTTTTGTTAAACAGAGTGAAAATTGTGCTTTTAACATGAATCTGGTTCTGCCATTTCCTGGCTAATGGGCAACCAAATTCTGTAACTTCTTGACACGGCATGCCCTCAGTTGCCTCAGAAATACAATGGGATCATATATTGACCCTGACACTTCATAAGGTTGCCAAGTGAATTAAATTGGAGAATAAATCAAACTACTTTGTAGATCTAGCATATACAAATATAACTAGACATATCACCCCCGTTGGTAGCATTTGATAGTTTGTTACTATTACAACGAATTATTTGATTTTGCACTAAAGCCAAAGGCAAAAAGGGTGTGTGTGAAAAAGATCCGATAGTGTGTAAAACCATCTTTACACATTTGGGCCTCTGGGAGCGATTCAAAGCTAGAGGTTATTCAGATCATTAATATTTAGATGCTGAAACAATTTTTAGAATGCTATTGTTCTGTAAGTAAGGTAGTTTTCAGAATATCTGGGTGTGCAGTGTACGTGTAAAGGATGTTTCCAATTCTCTTTCCTCTGCTATCCCGTTATCTTCAGAGTACACCGAGAACCTGGAGTGTGTGAGTCAAACATGATCCTTATTCCATCAGTTCAAGAAAAAAAGAGAGGCAATGGTGTTTAGCAACAGCAAATGGATTTCCCTGCTTCAAGACATTTCAAGGTTGGACACCTCCTTTCAGTGGGGGAGCTGAAGTGCTGCCTCAGAGACAAAGGTGACTGAATTAAAGCAGCAAGTTGAAAAAGAATCAACCTTCCCATGTTGCCCAGATGAGTTACACCTAATCTACAAACTGGGGAGTGCAGGCTATGTCTGAAAACCTCTGTTGACTCAAAAGGTACAGCAACAAATCTCTTAATGAAACCCTAATACTGCAAACAAGGTTTCAAACTAAGAGTAATCAGTAAAGGGGGGTGGGATAACTTTACCCAAAATAGCGTAAGGCTGGAATAGTCAATAGGCTCAAATCTCTTTTAAGGAAAAATCCTTTTCTATCAGAAGGATCCAGACGCATTAAGCAGCTCTGCCTTTTTTCCCTTCCAGTGAAGACCCTACCTGGCAGGGTTTATCAAATCGTGCCCTGCTGTGCTTACATGTGAGGAATTAACATCACGCCCAGATTAAAGAGCTTTCGCCATAACCTGCTCATCTGCAAAGCCAGCTTCCCAAAGGCTGTGTGTTGCCCCCCCGCCTCCCTTCCTCCTCTGTGTCTTGTAATGGTTGGGTGAGCACGTAACTGCTGGGAGAGGAAGGAGCAGTTGAATACCTCCCACAACAACACTTCAGACATTTGTCCTCATTTCCTTCTTTACCTGTGGCCTCACAGAGAGCCATGACAGGGTCATTCTAGAGTTCCCGCTCTTAAACATAAGCAAACAAATAAACTGCCACCTTTATTTCCTAGTGGTCAGAAATCCCATACACCTTGTGGCTTGTGTTTTAGTAGCTTTGGGTATTTTGAGTCTTTGACGGGTAAGGAAAAAAGTGACATTTGAGTTATCTATTTCAAGGACTTTAAAAAAATATCTGTTGAGTTTTAAACACAGCATCTTTCGATCTACTTAAGATAAAAAAAGTATCAGAAAAGAGGCAAGAATCACAAGAAAAAAAAAACCCAACCTATAACAACGTGTGGTGATAGATGTTAACTAAACTTATTTGGCAATCATTCCACACCATATACATGTATCAAACATGGTGTAGTCCTAAAACCAATACAATGTTAAATGCCAATTATATTTCAATTTTTAAAAAATAATTAATTATTGTAGATGGAAAGAAAAGAGGCAAGTGGCTCACAGGATTTATTTCAAAATGCATCCCAGAATATCTTTGGCTCTGATTCTGACAGGACTGGCCCAAGACTGGGAACAGTTGAAATCTCTGAACCCTTCTCCCATCCAATAAACATCAGCCCAACAAGAGGTTTCTTCATGGGTTTTTTAATTTGACAGCTTTATCCTTACATGAAGCTGAAATTGGATTTGCAACACAAAAAACTCTGTTGTCTCTTATTCGGGCAAGCTTCAGACATACTCACTTGGATGGGAATCTGATATTAAAAACCTAACACAGGTAATTTTTCTTATTAGGTTACCGTCATGGGGAACTGAACACTCATTTTTTTCGGTTGTGCTGTAACTATACGTTTGTACTAAGCTCTGATGAGTGGTTAAGTTTTATGTAGGAAACATGAAAATGTATTTACACACATACATATTATATGTATATATAATGTATATTCAAACATGTACTCTGGGGAAGTTAGGGAGAGAAATTTCTAGTTGAACATGATCTTGAGAAATTCTTCCATATGTGGAAAAGTACTCAGTTCATCTGACATATAGCGATACGTACATATATACACTCAGGACACTATGTATACATTTATCCCACATTCATTTAACCTCAAAACATAAAATAAATTCTTTTTTTTTTCCACCCTAAGCAAAAGCTAGGAATAACAACTCTATATTCAGAATCCATCTTCTGGGGGCAATGGAGCAAGTTAAACCCCTCATGTGTTTGTTACAATTCAAAGGGCTGCACTTTGGCTAATCTGTTGGTGAAAGTGCAAGGAAAGCAGGGCATCAATCACAAACCCCTGCCCAGCATTTCACAGAGAGGGGCTGAGGGTAAGGAATCCAAAAGGCCTTAAGTTGGCTTTCTGAGAAGTAACAGGGCGCAGGGAGGGGCTGCTGTGATTCCTTCATTTTCCTGTTGGACAATGAGATGCCACCAACTCCTTCTTGACCAAATAGAAAATGCAGGCCCTAGGGAGGAGGAGGAGAAAAGCCAGGAGGTGGCTTTTACCATGTAGGTCTGGGGCCAAAATACACAGGGCGGTGGGGTGGGGGAAGGGCTTGCCAATATTGTTACCTGCCTCCAGCTACCACCTCAAACAGGACCTGATTTCAGGGATGGCTAGAAGTCCCCCCACTGCGGTGACGCTCTGCAGACCAATTCCATCTGACAGCAGGTCCCCAAGGCTCAGTGTGTGCAGTGTGGACAAGGTGGGAGGGTGAGAGGGCAGGAACCCTGGGTTTATTTTCCAAGCTAACGCTACCTTATGGGGAGAGTGGACATGTTTTGGGACCAGAAATCAAGGCTGCAGCCCCTTGAAGCACAGCACAGGTGCAGCCAGCAGGGGTGAGGTCACTGGGGTAATTTTGTTATGTCTTAACGTAGTCTCTACATCTGTCCTATGTCACTGGCTTGAAAAGGAGGCCAAACCTAGGTCTGAGTTCTTTCGTAACCAAGTTACTTGTGGTTTATAGCAAAATGACCTGTGTCACAAGCAGAATTCTATGGGAATTTTCCAAAGACAATGGAAGTAGACTGTCAGTGCCCTGAAAGATGTCCAGTGGTACAAACGCCTGTCTCAGGTGAAAGCCAACATGTGCCAGGGCCACATAGTAACCCGGAGCAGCAGGGAAAGGACCAAAGGCCATTATTTACATCTACGGACAGATTTTGGAAATTGCCAAGAGGAATGGGTAATATTTATGACTAGGGCAATCAATTTTCTAGAACTACATTAGCAGCGTGGATATTAAAGTTAAGGTTGCAAAATGGAAAACCCAGCTTCTGCCATAGGAAGATCATTACCTGAAAGCACCCCCAGAGCCCTGGCTGATCTGATGATAGCCCCCGGCCAAGTGAAGCATGCTTTACTGTGCTCTGGGGGCCTGGCTTGTACCAGGCCCTTGGGTGTACAGAGACTCATGGGTGAGTGAACAAAGGAATATGGGTCCTGGCCATCCAAGGCCAAAGTCCTTCTGTAACCCAGAGAGATGTCCCTGCCTCTGTGTGCCATGCTCTCCATTCCTTGAGCATCTCACTTTGGTGATTACATGGCAGTGGGAGAGTTGCAGAAAGCCACATGTTGTTTGGCACAAGGACAGCAGGAACAGAGAAGAATAAAGGGGAACAGGTGAAATGGAAAAACGAATGGAATAAAGCCACAAAACAGAAGAACAATGAAAGCTGAGGCAAATGGAGAGAGAACTGATGAAATAACATTTCAATTCAACTTTGAAAAAACAATCAAAATAGGATAACATTTACTACAATTCAATGGGAAAGAGAAAAGCACATTTGCATTAGAGGCAAATTTGATATTAGAGCCATTCAACCATATTTAATTATGTGGTTGCAGAAATACTTCCATACTGACACCCATATTGGTTTGCCACCAATATACAGCACCCAGAGGCTCAGGTCTGCGTCTTGGGCCTGGGGATTTTTGGAGGTGTGACTCTGGATAATTAGCTCCACTTTCTTTAGCTGGAGATCTTTCATCTTTACCATTGAGATACACCCATCTGCCCTTCCTAGTTCCCAAAGATGCTATGGAAACACCTCATTCAACAAACATTTATTGAGTACCTATTATAGGCCAGACAGGTAGGGATGTGCTTTGCAATATGAAACAAAGAGTATGAATAACATATAAAATGCAACCAAATTTTTTTTTCATTATCAATTTAATCAATATTACGCCTCCATGCTCCTGGGCTCTGTAGCTCTTCTTTAGAAGTAAGATTTCTATAAACAAAATGGGAAATTTAATTTTAAATGGAATACAAAAGTCAAGATAGTGAAAATCTTTCGAGCTTCTCAACTCCTGCGAGGGAGCATTTTCATTCAAAGGAGGGAGAGTGAGGAGAGGTGAGTTCTGGGCTTGGAAAGTGGCTACATATTCTGGGGTTTCCAGCCAAAAAGTGTTTAGGTGCTTTGCTATTCAAGCCTTTACAAATCATAATCAGAGTGGCTGACGCTTTAAGAAAAACAAGTGCATTTTCCACAAAAAATGCAATGAGATCCAGGCCCTGAAAGGCTCGACACCTAACCCAAAACCCAGGCACAGAAATGTAAGTCCTGGGTACGACACGACAGCTTAAACAAGGCCTGGCATTTTCAGTTGGCTAGAGTGTGGTGCTCACTCCGATGCTGTGTTTTCCTTATCCATGGGGTTAGTTCCATACCTGGGAGCCACCGGAAGGAGACTAATAAAGTATGACTTTTCCTGGAACAATAAAAATCATATGATGCCTGGAAAAAGGAAAGTAAAAAGACCTGACATCATTCATAAGGCAAGAAAAGATGCTACTTCAATAAAAGAGCAGACGCTACTGATCACGACAGGTATAGAGGGCATTTAGGAGAAGCTGAGTTTCCACATAACTGTTCTAAGATCAGTCTCGGTAACTTCACTGTCAACAAAATCACTAATGTGTCTCCAGCATGTTCCATTTATTCTTTGGCCTTTATTATTTCTCAAAGCCCACCAGCAGCTTGTGTCATGTGGAATATTTGTTGTCTGCCCTTGTGCCATTTTCTTGGCTTGAAGCATTTCCTAAAGGCATTACTGGGATTTGTTTGAATGTTCTACTCGGACACACTCAAGGGCTACGACCATCTTGGGGGGTCAGAGGCCACCAACTATTAACTGTTGGACTGCCACACCCTCCTGATTTTTCTTACGTGTTCTTCAAATCCTCCCTTCTCCTCATCACACTCATTTTCAATCCCTAAGGGGCTGGTATTTATGATTATCCTTGCTTTCCTGGGTCCTCATCTTTATAATGGCTCCCTTAGTTCAGATATATTGGGATTTTGGTGGGATAACTCGTTCTTAGATGTTGCACCCTTTAAAAAGGTATTGATATCATAAGAAATAAATGAAAGGGGCACTCTCATTTTCTGCTATGCAAAGCATAGGGGAAATTGCTTCAAAATTCCACCTTCTGATGAAAAACACTGCTGGAAACTAGATCAGCCATGTTTTAAACTGGGTAGTCGCTTTCTTCACCTGATACTCTGAGAACAGTATTTCTCAGAGCACAGATGTTACTAGAAAAGAAAAGAAAAATCTATGATCAAATAAGTCTGGGAAATGCTGGATTAAATAAAACTGGAGAGCTTTCTTTCTTATATGACTTTTTTAGATCCTTTGATCTGCTAATTGCACCAAGACTCTCCAAGATTGAGTTATAATAAGCAGCACTTTCCCCAAATTCTTTGCCCACTGAATCTTTGTTTCAAGACTTTCCTCATGGGACTCATGTTCCAAGAGTTACTTTGGGAAATGCTAGTCTAGACTTATAACCCTTGGATTCAGTTTCTCCTGAGGAGAAAGCAAAATCATCGTAAAGGAGAGAGGGACCAGGAAGAAATGGAAAAAGAATCTAATTCTGCAAACCTGGCAATACTTAAATTGAATTTCCTAAGGAAAAATGAGTTTCTCTGGAAAAGTAGCAAAGTGACGGATTTTTTTTATATTTCTTTGTTTTCATGTTCTGCCCCCTTGATAGATCTTAGGAGACAATGTCAATATTTGTAGCCCCTCTTCCAGAAGGCATTGTTGGTCACCCTTCAGGGCCACAGGGAAGTCGGGGCCGGAATCCCTGGAAGGGACTTCTCACTCCCCTCTTTTTAAGTCAATTCAGCTAACATGAGTACACTACAGACATTTAGTTCAATTCTTGTCCAAATCGATCCATTATTTAGACTCTTATGTTGTCACATACTGACATAAGGCTGTCACTTTTTCCTAAGAAGTAACTCCACTCCATAGACAGTAGTATCTATGCTTGTGCAATTATGTGTAGAGTTTGTAACCAATTGGGGAAGACTCCCCAGCCTTTCAAGACTCTTACATTCTGGGACTTGTATTTATAACAATGCGTATATTCATATATGAGTTGCTAATGATTACGGATTACAAATCTCCAGTACAGGGGAGAGCATCGTGGTCCTAGCCCTGGGACACCTCTCCAAAAATGGCAGCTGGCCCAGGGGTTCTGGACATTTCTATCGCCGAAGTCAGCCTACTCACACCAGGACCCTTGATTCACTCTCCTCTGATTGAGAGAGTGCAAAAAGGGAGCCTTACAGCTTTGCTGACTCTGACTGAAAACCAGACATTTATCCTTCTGGGCAAGGGTATTTTATTTTCATGGCGAACCCACCATAGAGTAAGTTCCTAGTCATGGGCCCCTAATTAAGTTCTAACTACCTTTTATCTGTCACATTCTGATTGGCGTGGTCCAGAGAAGAACTAAATGAGACATCAGATGACCTGAATTTTTGTCCTAGGGCGAGACAGCAAACTCCTTGAAGGCAGGGGTTCTGATTCGTCCACCATGGTCTTCCCCAAGCCCAGCATAGTGGCTGGCATGGAGTATGCGCTCCGAGTATTAGATGAAGGAGCAAAGAGCCAGCAGGACTCGAGTCAAGTTTACCGTCCTCCCACCTCCTCCCAGGGCCTGGATTTCTCATCTGTAGACAAGGATGAGGCTGTCTGCCTCTATGTCCGTGGTTGCTTACAGTGGTCACTGAGATGAAGGATGTGAAAGTGGGAGGCCATCACCATCTTCCTAACAGTAGCAATGAGAAAGGTGTATCAGAGGTCCTGATGACATATATTAGCCAGACACTCCTCAAGGAATGCTAACTCTTCTGGAAAGGGCACCACCCCTGAGCCATGATTTCTACCCTGTGACAACCTCTAGTGTCGGTGGACAAACATAAGAGGGTCAACCAAGCAGCCAAGTCCTTTAGTGTATGATTAAAGACCTCTGGAAAAGTAGCTGGGGCCAGACAAGCTTTTGTAAGAAATGTCATTCACAACGCAGATAGATATGATCTGGTGCCCTGTTTCTAGCAGGCCATATTAGCATATGTGTCTCTGTGATAAAACAAGCCTGTTTGGTATCTCAGCAGGTCCCCGTGTGACCCATTTCCCCAGTGTGGCTCCAAATCCCTCTTTCTGCCCCTAGAGTGCTTTCTGTTCCCATCTCAAGCCCAGGGTGGACTTCTAGCACCAATAAAACCTCACACTCACCCTTCAGGGGAAAAGTCAAGGAGCAAAGGGTAGGGAGTGAGAATGCGAATGAAGAGACCTGGTTAGCAGGAAGCCAAGTATACTGGGGCAGGTAAATGTGTGTGTGGTGTGTGTGTGTGTGGTGTGTGTGTATGTATGTGTGTGTGGTGGGGGTGGGGGACAGGGAAGCAGAGGGATGAGAATCGAATAAATAAAACCAAATCACACTAAAACCACAGACAGACAAGATAATGACTTAAAATTAATAGCTCTCCCCACTTTGCTGATCTCCAAACAGAACCATTTTTGAGAGTGTCACACGAACTGGTTCCTTTCTGCACTTGGCTGCAGAAATTGAGATGTCCTGTGTGCACGTCTTCTGCAGCATCGAGATTGCTTGCGGGCACATAGGTTCAAGTACAAGGGTAAGGCCCAGCTAGGGGTGGGCGTGGGGTCCTGGTCGAGCTACCTCACTGCACGGCTCCAGAGAACCCTTCTCATATATATATACATATATAAATATATATATATATATCATGTATATATATCATGTATATATACTATATACATGGTGCCCCCTGGAGTTGGACTCCTGAACACCTGGAATCTGAACTTCTCTGGAATGCTAGCGACATGAAGTGAAAAGGAAACAGAGCCATCTGAAAAAAAGCTTTAGGAGCATAATAAGTATCCCTTCCTCCAACAAACAATTAAACCCCTCTTTCACATAGGTAATTCCAATAAGCCCTCCCCCCACATATTCAGAAATATGTAACAAAGGCACACTTATCCAGAGGATTCTATTCCATTACGTATGCCCCATCCTTCTTGAAATGTATTGTGTAAGTTACACTAGGATCATAAAAAAAAAAAAGGTCCTAGTATAATAAAGGAGGAGACAATGCCACTGTTGACTATTCCATCCTGCTAGTTTGCATGTGATTATATAATTTCCATGAAATTCCCCTTCAAGCGTTTTAACACTAAATGCTGTAAATAGTTTTTGCATTTGGTGGATGAATGCAAATATCGCTGAAAAATCACAAGAGATTTTTGTTTCTGTCAATCCATCTTTTCACTTGCCTTAGTCAAGGGAGAAGATAGGGTCCAAGTCAAATAAACCAGACCCCTTGACTTCACTGTCCCAAATGCAAGCAAAACTGATTTCTCTTCTTGTTGTTTTACCCCACTGTTCATTTGCATCACTAAGGAGTTTTCTAGTAAAGTGCTCAGCCAACTCCAGGCTTCTCTGGTTGCCAAGCTCATGGAAACAAAGTGCTTTCTCTTAAAACTCTGAAAGAGACATTCCAAAGTAACCCACCATTAGATACAGAGCCAGCAATAGCCTACATATCTATGAAAGAAGAAAGGAGGGGAGGAAAGAAAATGCATAACATAAACAAGAATAGACAAAACCTTAAAGAGGAAGGAGAAAGGAAAACATTTAGATTGCTTGAGTGACGGAAATAAATACCAAAGCTATTAGTTTCAGTTCAAAGAACGTATCACTTTATGCTGTTTATTATTTCTTGAGGATTATTTATTTTATCTTAAAATATCCAAAGGGTAAAAGGGGTCCTGGAGGTAAGCGGCAAGGAGACTGACCTGGTCGGGAGAGGGCCTGTGATTGGAATGCTGAGACCTCCCAGGAGATCGGTGGTGGTGGTGGTGGTGGTGGTGGTGGTAATGGTGGTGGTCCTCATCGTAGTTGTCCGCTATCAGCTTCATTCTGTTCTGGGTCTGTGCAGAACAAAAACCAGGGAAGATGCCATCAGGAGCTAGAAGACCAGCCAGAGAGACTCATGGCATAATTATAGCACCTCTCGGGCTCCCTTTGTTCCTAATCCAGAAGTTTTCATTTTCAGTTAAATCAAAGCTTAATAAGGAATGCACCATGCCATATGCTTTGGTGAAAGAGGCTTTGTCACATCCTTGTCACTTTGTTCTTGGGTCTACATTTGTCCATGTAAGTGCACTTCCCCTATTTTATTTAAAAGGAGAAAAGAATGGACATGCCCTGAGGTGCTTTGTTTTACATTACCAAGCAACCGCGGAGATCCAGAGTAAGCCTGAAATCCCAAACTGCCCACAGTCACATCCTACACTCTAGAGCAAGCAAGAGAAGGCAGCTGTGGATGAAACGATGGGAAAGGACTGGGTGGAGACACGGAACTACAGACAAACAATGGTCTTGCAAGACAAGACAGAGAAATCCACTCAAAAGCTGCCAAGTGCAAAAATACTCTTGGAGATGGTTTGTTGCTATGATGACTTCTAGTGAAAGAGGACTTTATGGATGTTTTAACAGCTATAGTTCTTTGAGGAAACTGAGCAAAAGGGACAGAGCCGATGGAGAAGAGCTGACCACTCTAATTTACTCCCCACTGCGTTGGGCACATGAGGTGACTAGGTGTTATCGTTAAACTCTCAAGGCCATAGAAGTCTTTTATTGTACTGTTTTATTATACAGGGCAAAAAAACTGGCCAAACAGGATCACAGAATCTAGGAAAATGCCTAAAGACCATGAAAAAAGGCAGATAAAAATATCCAGTCCAGGAAGCCGGGAAATGTAGAGACTGCAAATGTGGGTTTAGAGATAAGACTGTCTGGATTCAAGTCCTACTCCACTTCTTTGCTGGTTATGTGGTCTTTTGAAAGTTAACTATTTCTAAGCCTCAATTTCCTCAACTCTAAAATGGGAGTAAGAGTGCCTGCCCCGCTTGGGTCCCTGTGGGCAAGGGCTATGATGAACTGCAGGTGTCCCTTCAGGACCCAGCACAGGAGAAGCTCACCTTGAAAGTCAAATACTGTTATTACCAGTGCTATTGATTACTGTGTGACACTCTTCCTTCTTGATACATGTTGCTTTCTTTGCCTGTGACGCTTCCCCCAGTCACCTGCCCTCAGCCCTAACTTCTGTGTCTGGCTAACGCACAGCCTTTCCCTGATCCTGCCCGTGAGGCTGGATAATGTGCAGCTCCTTCTTACCAGCACTCTATAACCATGGATTTGTCTGTTCATCTCTTGGTAGACTTGAGGCTGTTTCTGTCAACTGCTTCTCCCCAGACGTCAGTACAGGACCTAGCCAATGTACATACGCTATGCATGTTGCTGCAATGAGAGACTGAAAGAAAGAAGGGGCGATGGTTTTGAGGGATGCTGGCATTCTAGAGGCGAGCTGCACGTCTGTTTGCAGCCAGGGAAGGTCACTGAGAGTTGAAGACATCTCACGAATTGCCATAACAATCTCACTGGTAGCTCGAGACGACAATGAGCCTTCAGCACTTTGAGACAGCTGGAAGTCAAGCTGGCAGAGCCGCCAACCAGTCGGAATTTTATTGTGTAATATAAATAATACTCTGATGATAACTCTAGACCTACCAGAGTGTATTCTTGTAGTATTTTTCACATACAATCTAACTTTTCCTCAAAACTTTCCTTGGAGGAATTACTATTTTAATTTGCAGTGAGAAAATCAAGGCTTAGATTTCAGCCCCCAGAGCCTCTTTCTTGACATTAAAAAAAAAAAAAAGTAGAGATTTTCTGGGTCTTACAATACTTAATCTCTAGGCTTTTGTCTTTGCCATGCTGCTAGCAAAAAATGGCAAACAGCTGAACAGGTAGAAATAGCTTTCCCATAAATTCTTCAGTTCTGTTAAGTTTTGGAAACACCTCACATTCCAATTCTACCTGCCAAAAGCTATCTCATGGTTTACTCATTCCATTTAAAAAAACAAATGTGTGCAATATTTGAAAGGCCCCAGAGTGGATGTAAAACAAAATGCATTATATCGATGAAAACAATAAAATTAGAGGGAAAGATGTATCTAACAATTAAAACTCCCAAGCAACCTTTGGCAGCAGATAGCATTTCTATTCTTCACTTGTCTACTTAAAGTATCAGAAGACCCAGCTACGTCTTGGACAAGCTACATCTTGGGAGAAAGAGAAGGTCAGTGGAGCTGTTGCGTTGGCTGAGGGTCCCCTACCACTGTACAGGAGATTCTGAAATTTAGCGTTCACACCTAAAATTCCAGTATTGTCAGGAGCCTCTCCTTTTGAACTTATGAACTAGTAAATCTGGAATCGTGTCTTCGCATAGAATTCTCAGGGCCTGAAGGGAGCTGTAGGATCCACTATGGTGCACAAGGAAGGGACTTGCCCAGGAATGAACGATGGAACCTAAATGAACAAATAATAACTGCTATTGTAAACATCATAAGGTCCTTATCCTTTGGGGAAGCTCCTGCGATTTTATGAGATTATTTTCTTACCAGTAACAAGCCTAAAGTTCCCTACCTTTGAACTGTATCCCATAAAAGAATGTACAAGCTAAACAAGATGCTGTATGCAGTCCTAAATGTGTCTGCTGAAATGAGGTGTCGGAGAGTAGGCATGTCACGGGATAAAGACTGTAAATGAATGATGTCATCTTTCCAATTTGGTGCTGAAATATAAATAAACCCCGTTGTTCATGTGAATACCAGATCTGGGGGAAATGTACACAGAACAATTGTGAGCGGAAGAGGTTTCTTTTGATTAGTCTGGGCTGGGAGAGAAGAGTGTGAAACGGAGATGAAAAATGAGAGCGTGGCCTGATACTCTAGACTACTTTTATTTATCTTGCCTGTAACATATCCCCTAAACTGTGATGGATTTCTTACAGGCTGGTTGCTAGTTTTCCCTTCTACAAAAAAGTTTGACCAATCCCGCTTGCTTAATTGGAAAATTGAAAAGGAATCTCTTAAAATATATATTTTTTTAACATCTACACTACCAACCCTCATCTCCACCCAATTATATTGGTTTTCTAACACACCAAGAATGGTCTGGAAGGATGGGAAGCCATGAATAAGACTCCCTAAAAGTTGATGGAAAAAAAAAAAGATGAAAATTGTAACAAGCATTGGAACAAGGATACTATTTGTTCAAATAACTTCAGGCATGTTTACCAGGTGATACCATGCATATCCCTGTAGCCATCAGAACCACAAGGTGCCTACCACAAAGCTTTAAACAGTAAATCTGGGCAGTCATAACTGAATTCCCAGGAAAACTAATATAGAGTTGGAGAGGGATAGCTTTCCACAGCACTGCACTTGGGAACTCGTGGGCTCATTTAGCAATTCACTGAAGCCCATTTTTATTTCCTTTTCATGTCTACCAAATGGTTGACCTGACACTTTCGCCTTTGGCTAACTGTGTTATATTCGTTTTACTATATTATGTCATGACTGCTGAGACAAATCTAATCAGATTTCATTTTCTACTTCCTTTTTCTTCCAGGCACCACCTTATTTCTCTAGGGCCATAGGCTCCTAACAGCTCGCCTGCTGCACTCTTGCTCCCAGTGAACAGAATCTGTAGTCAGAGTGACATCAGACCCAGTTACTCCCTGGCTTCAAGTTCCTCGGAGGATCTCCACTGCCCTTAGGAAAAGAGCCCTGGCTCCTCCACAGCTTACGAGGCTCTTGGGAGGTAACTGCTGTTCACCTCCCGGCCTCACTTCTCATCCCTCGTCTCCCCAGCCCTGGGCCATGCTGTCTCTGTTCCCATCATGCTCTTCATCCTCTACTTTTACCTGTGATACCCAGTAGTTCTTCTGGTCTCAGCTTCCACACCATTACCTCCAGAACTGCCTTCCCTAAACCTGCCTCAGAAAGGATTAAGTGCTGTTCCACCGCCTTCCCCACAATCCTGTACCCACTCTCAATCCGCCTCCCCTCACAGCACTTACCTCAATGAATGGTAAATAATTATGCGCTTTCTTGGCTTTTTCTACCGCTAGGTTGAAAATCTCCTGAGGGAAGCAATATGTCTGAATTACCCTTGTACTCACCATCGTGTACAGTCTGATGTACAAGAAATAAGTAAATATGTGTTGAAGAAGTGTATGAATAAATGAATGGAAAGGGTACAGGCTACTTTAGAACAGAAGAAAGGGAAAATACACAATTAGCTTCTATGATGAGCCAGTTGAGTAGGTAACTCTCTATGTGATAGGTTAACTTTTCCTGTTATATATTTGCTTTGGTTGTTATTGTCCTTGGGAGTGGGGAGAGCAGGATAAATGTATAGTTTTGGAGCTGTTGGAAAAAAGTCAAATTTTTCTTCTTCAAGAAATGTTCCATTCTTTAGTAACATGGATCCAGTGAGATTCTCTACCATGTCCCCGGTTACTTGCTTCATTAAAAATAAAGGGTATTGGAATGTTATGGGGTTCATTACTTTACTATCCCCTAGCTTTTGGAAGAGCAGAGGCCTTTGGAATACTTTTGTTAACACCGCAAGTCTACCCTGGAAAACTAAACTTTCTCCATTAACTAAAATCCCTGATGAACACCATCTGTGAAAAGGTGCCATATATTCCATCTCTCTTGACATTTCTGAAAGGTTTGTCCAAGGAGCTCTTGAAACAAAATGAAAATCCTTCATTGACTAGTAATAGACTCAATAGCTTAATGGCAATATGTAGCTATAAACGTGTAATATTAAAACTGGCTTTAAAAATATTTTAGCAAGGTGGCAATAAGGAACTATGCTTTCATCAGTCATCTGGATCCAATTAACAATAAAACCTTTATGAATATGGTTTAAATAAGGAAAAAAAACAATAAGATTTGTTGCTATTGGATATGGAGATAATACCATACAATAGCAATTACACTTTATTCTATCAGGTTTTCTTTACTCCCTCTTTCCTGTCAGGAAAATCCAAAATAGTCCAGAATTATTCTATTTCTGCCAAATTAGAGCAAGGTCGAAAGTTTTTGTTTCTCAGTAAAAGATGGAGAAACCAGACAATAAGTGGGCAGTGAACAGGGGAGAGATTTCTTGAACATCCCCCAGGCCCACAGGAAATGACTCAGAATCAAGTGGGGTTTGGGTTCCAATGCTTGGGCCACTCTTGGAAGACAAAATGAAGCAGGAGGATAAAGAAGCTATTGGGAGATACGCCACCTTGGAACTTTTTGGGAGTAAATAAGCATCAATGATGGAAAGGTTTCTACTGAGGATACTACACAGAAATTCATTCAACACTCACTAAACTTCTGCACCCACAAAGACAAGTGCAATTATGGACAAGTCTAAGTGTTTGGCCAGTGTGCTTTCACTGAATCCACATTTTTGGGATGGTTCTCCTTATGAGCCCTCTTACAGATGAGGCAACCAAGCCCATGGTCACTCAGCTAGTGAGCCGAGGAACAGGACTTCAACCCAGGTTTCTAACTTCAGAGTCTTTCAGTAAGTGATAGGTCTCAGGCCAGATGCAGGGGACAAACCAAAGATTAAATCAGACACGAGGAATTAGAGGACTGACTATAACATAAGATGGGAAGGAAAATGGAAGAGATTGGTTTACACGAATGTCCAGAGGATGGAGACTTCCCCTCTAGCTGAGGGCAGAGGCATCAAATACGGCTCCAAAGATGAGCTGCCCCTTGAGCTAAGGTTTGTAAGTTGGTGTGGATATGGGTATAAGAAAAAGTGGGCTGGGGAGATTCCATGGTAAATTCACCCTCTAATATCCTTGAGAGGAAAAACAGGTCTATATGGGGCACTGGCAGCCAAGACATGAGGGGTGTGTGTGTGTGTGTGTGTGTGTGTGTGTGTGTGTGTGTGTGTTGCTTTGGAAGGAATTTAGGACAGCCATAGCCATAGGCTCACACATGTAAAACTATGACATATCTGGGAAAATGGGCCAGTCTCTTGACATCTGTGTTTTTACAAATATCTACACAATCCACTGCTATTTCATCAGTCCTGCCTTGAAAACTGGTCTGATCTCCCCCAACTCATTCAGCTGATGAGTCCTACGACCAAACAGAACATTAATGAAACTCTCCCTCCCAAACTTTGTTAAAGGCACCTCCCTCAGTCCTTATTTAAAGAACGAAAATTAGTAGGTCACCATGGAGGGTTTGGCTGCTATTTTCGTACCTACTCATTAAGTACCCTTATTTTATTGTAATTGTTATAGAGAATGTCAGTGCCCCTGCACATTCTCTTGTTCTACCCTGGAGATCACCTGCAGCTTAAATCAACAATCGTAGATATGCTGTTGTCATCCCACCTCAAGCCCCTGAATCTCTCTCTCTCTGCCCGAGATCCTCCTCTGGCCACAGGTGCAGGCTTGGCCAGGAAACAGGGCAGCCCAGAAGTGTTGGGGAGCTCATGTTCTCAGAACAACTCTCAGTCTATGAGAGAGGGAGGTGATGAATAAATAACCAGCATCCTGGCCCTTTGTGTGACAGCATGTCATGTCACACGACATGACATGGTATGTTCCAGAATCTCTCAATACATCCTCAGTGGGGTGCTGCCCATGCTGAGTCTAGCAGAAAACTGCCCATAATGTACCTTTTTTCATCGTTCCCTTCCCTGTTGCATTTCTCCATTTTCTCACCATGCTTCTTGGGACCACCTCCTTAAAAAGCCATCTGTACCAAATTATTGTCTCAGAGTGTGTTTTTGTGGGAATCCAGCTAAAACCTTTGTTGACTGACTAACAAGCGTGTGCCTAACTTTTGCATAGGACTAACATTTCTTTGACTACCAGGCCTTTCCATGCTCAGCTCTTCAGATTTCTCATCACCTAGGGAGAAAGATCTCTCACCTTCCTTAGGGAAGTAACATAGGCCTGGCACTAATTCTTTTTCTGCCAAATATTCAATCTGAGACTCAGAATGAATCACTTTTCCACGAGTCTCTGTTCCTGTATCTATAAATGCAAGAGGCAGGGAAAAGAATGCCTTTGGCATGAACCAAACTACACATGCATAGGTGCTAGTCTACTGTTCTTCCTTATTTCACATTTTGTGCAGTTCTTCTTCCTTCTTTTCTTTGTTCTTTTTTTTCTTATAAAATAAGGGGAGGAAAATTATTCTGGCCCACAATTTCCTGCTGCCACTTTAGGTACCTGAGGGATTCCTCAGAGTGTTATGGACAATGACTGAAGCCAGGAGCATTTATCATCTCTGCCCTGCTACCAGCCACTGCAACCCATGGGAGGAGAATCATTTATGGAGAAAGAGTTCTATGTACTCTGCAGATAATGTGAAGATTAGGATCCTTAACAGCGGCGGAAAGAAGGCTGGCAACCTGTAAACATCAACGATAACACCAGTGCTTACCTAGCCCTTGCTGTGTGCCAAACATAGCACTTTGCTCCCGTCGTGCTCATTTAGTCAGTCACACCAGCCCTGTGATGGAGGCTGGAGGGGGCCCCTATTCAAAATCTTTAATAGCTGCTATGACAGAGGCAGAAACTCATGAGAACTAAGAATGACTCAAGTATACACGAAAGGTTGGACGATTACATTTGCAAACTTTTTACTGCGTAAGCGCACGGTGGCAAGTTCGCGAACTTAATTATCCGATCTTGTTATGACCTAAATATCAGCCCTGGCAGAGGCTGTTGTTATGCCCACTTTACAGATGAAGAAATGGAGGCTTAGAAAGACTAAGAAACTTACCAAACAGCACACAACTATCAAATTTGGGACTATCGTTCCAAACCTTCCTATGTCACCACTGAACCCATTTCTCAGATCCATAAGAACTGACCTCTTCATTATAACAAAACAAAACAAAACAAAGAAACAAAACAGAAGAAACACCTAAGACTGATCTGGAAATGGGCCCTGTCTCTCTGGACATTGGCCCCAATCAGAGCTGAGAGGAGAAGGAGTTCAGTTTGATTTCAGAGTTCTCTGAAAAGAATGGAACTCAGACACATTATAAAATCTTGGCTGGAGCCACAGTGGAGTCGATGTTGGTGACCTGCCCTACTATCAGTTCCAAAGTCATTATCCAACCACCCACACAAATTTTTAATGTTTCAACCAACAAGACAGTTTCAAACCTAGGCTAACACATTAGCAACTGCAGACAACCGAGGAATTTCTAACATCCTGAGCACCTCCTCTGGAGGTGGTGGGGTCTGGGGGAAGGGAAAGGCCCTAGAAGTTTCCACCACAAAGTTACTTAGTTAAGCGCAGGTCTGTTTAATTAAGTAGTGGGCAGCACATGCTATACTTAGCTTTTAAACACTTGTAAAGTCCTCTTCATTCATTTATCTTACTTGTCACTGACAAGCTCTTCAAGAGCTGTAACAGTATGCAGAGCATGAAGAGCCTGGGTAAACAACGCATATTTTATGTGGAGTCTAAACTGTTTCGACTCAGAGAGTCAATAGAGAGTCCCTGAAAAAAATCCCAGACTTTCCTAATAACTGAGGACTCATTCTGTGCATGGTCTGTTATGAGTTTCTTTAGAAAGTGAGCTTCTAAATAAAATCCCAATTTTTCAACTAAAAAGAAAAGAAAGGAGAGAAAGGGGGAAAAAGGAGGCAGAGAAGAAAGGAAGGAAAGGAGGGAAGAAAGGAAGGGAAGGAGAGAAGGAGGAATGGAGGGAGGGGAGGAAGAAAAAGAAGGAAAAAAGAAAGAGAAGAGGCGAGAAAAAAAAGAGAAGGCTATTTGTAGGCACCGGAATTCAGATTGTAAAAGTGTGCTGACAAGCCAGGTAAAGTTCTTCATTCACTCAATTCCTACATACAACCAATGTTTATTATCATTGGCCTAGGCAGAACTGGCACCACCAAATCATCTCAACTGATGAATTAAAAAAGCAAACAAACAAACAAAAAAACCACCTCAGGGTATGGCCTAACAGAACTGGCCAATAGACTGGAAACTGACAGTGTGAATGGCTATTCTAAGAAGACGTTAAAGAGACTGAGTAACCCAGTAACACCTTGGGAAGGGGCAAAGGGAGTCTTACACAGTCAGGGCCAAGGAGAGAAATGTCCACATCCCTGATAAGCAAGATGACGTACAGGGAGTAGTCAGACTTTTAATTATGTCATAGGGCATGAAAAACATCACCGTGTAGGTGGTTCTCAAAATGACTGAAGCTTGAGACTCCCTCATCAGAAGGAAAGAGCTAAGCAATGGAGAGTGGATTGCGTGGCAGAAGACAGAGACCAGAAATTCAGAGCCCCCCAGAAAGAAGGAATGAGTCCCCAAAAACTGTCAGAGGACAGAAGGACGTTCTCCTGCGGGGTCTTTTGACCTCAGCACAGAAATGGGAACAAATGACATCTGGGCCTGCTCCCTGTCCTGAAGCTGAGTGCAAGGGTATAAACCCAAGGCTTCCTCTGCACCTCACCTCCTTTGAAACAAAACAAATGACAACAAAAGGGGAGAGAAGGGAGGGTGTGAGCAATGCAAAACATGTGGTGGGGCTGCTGGCCAGTGCTGAGCAGAGAGAACCCCAGGGAGCAGGGTGGTGAGACAATGAGGGGAGGTTTGGCAGGGTGGAGGGGGCCTGGCAGCTGGGAGAGTGAGAGGAAGACAGGAGGAGGGACAGCTAGGGCCTTGGACAGAGAACAAACCCCTCTCCCCAGCTGGTTTCACACTTGGGTAAAACAACTGGAGAAAATGTAAACACGCTCATTAGTAGTTTTCCAATCAGTTGAAAAACAAATGGGACGGGAGAAATGGCAGTGGAGTGTCCCAAATACCAAATCTATGAAACATTTCTCTCTGGCATTTATCTTCTCATTGGGTTACTTGTTATGCAGTCTTCCCTCTGTTTAGATATTAGCACCCTTATTAGTTTTCTATGGGGTACTCTGAATTTACCCTGACTAGGACCAATTTAGTTCTACATGGAAAGGGAGTCTGAGTCACATAGTCCATTCTGGCTAGAAGATCTCCATGGACCCTCCCAGAGACAAACAAACAAGACAGACATATCATTTGCAGGCCCCCTCACATGCTCCTCCAAGCTGATATTCCCCCAGCACACAAAAATGAAAACTCATTTATAACCATCACCTCTTCTCCTGTGAAAACTTACCCCCAAAGAAGAGACAAAGTGGAACTTCTGGGTTTGTGGATCTGACAGAAATCCAATTTTCAAAAGGATAAAATTATGTTCTAATTTCACCTGAAAATGCCCAGTGTGTTGAATCACACTATTATTTTTCCTTCCCAACATATCAGATTAAACTAATCAAACGGAGACATATTGAGAATCAATTTCTCTTGGTCACGTGTTAATAAGCCTGACTTTCCATGTCCCTGCAGTTGGAATCCTTTAAGTACAAAATACCCAAATGTATTTCAACTTGAATCTACACAAAAACAGATATTAAAGTATATAATGTGTTTCTTCACAGCACTAGGAGAAGGTGGGTAACTGGAAAGTTGAGGTGATTTTCTCAAAGACGGTAGAGAATTTCAGGAGCCATCTCAAATCTCTCTGCTACAAACGGAGACCTGCCAGAGTCATGCAGATTCATGCCATGTTACTGCTAGGCCACACCTAGCAGTAATGACTCCAAGTTCACTATTTTACAGGAGAGATGGAGTCTCCAAGAGGTTGACAGTTAGTCACAAACCTAGGAGAAAGCCCCAGAATACTTGACTGCTGGTCTCAGACCCTTCCCCAGCCCTGGCTGTCTTCCCGTTTGATTTGCATGTGTAGACATGTCCACCACGCCCATGACCACTAACACCACAGGCCCACCTCATGTCTTTCGCTTTGCATTCCAAAGCACTATGGTATTAATTTCCATTCTTGCAGTCTGAACAGCATCAAGCCCCTAATCATTTGGGTCTCAATGCCTACAGATAGGTTAAGGAATTTTCCATTTTCTTTGAGATATGAGCCCTAGTTTTCTAGCAGAGCTACTGATTTAGCTTTATGATGCCTTCTTTCTTTATAATATCTATAAGTTTTTTATTACATAAAACATACATGCTAGCTATGAAAAATTAAATAGTACAAAAGACTTTATAAAAAGAAAAGTAATATTCCCTCTCCCCCTACCCCAATATCAACTCCACTGTTAAGGTTTTTTGCCAGCTTTTCCAGAAAAATTTTATGCATATTGTAAGCACAGACACATGCACAAACCCTTTAAAAATAAAATCTCCAATATGTCTTGGCTATCCTTCCATGTCAAGGACATTTACAGTTATCTAATTTTTGATGAATACATATTATTCCTCTCTATATATTATGTACTCTCTTTATTTACCAGTCCTCTATTGATGTATTAAAATAGTAGGCAGGAATCTTTGTTTATTTTGTTCAAAGATGTATCCTAAGCACCTAAAACATTGCCCAGCACACAATAAATTTTGTTGAATGAATGAATAAATGAATGAATGAATACATAAATGATGGACATTTGGGTCATTTCCAGTCTTTCATTATTCCAACAATGCTTCAAAGAATACTTTTCCCAAAGGAACAGCTTTCCGTGTCCTCATGTGCTTGTTCCCAACAAGGATGGAGGCTTAAACATATGATAGCTCTTTCTATAATGTGCTAAGAAAAGAGAAATTTGGTAGAGAGCCCTAGAATAGAGTATACATATTTTAAACTTTGAAAGATATCACCTAATTTCCCTTCAAAAATGTAGGTCAGCTTCTAGTCTCTGTCTATTTCCTTCCGTTGTTCCAACGTGGAGTCTATTCAGACTCTTTTATTCTTCAAAAATCTGATACAAGTATAACTGCAGGCCATTCATATTTCCCCAATTATAATTTGAAGCTGAGCATCTTTTCATTCATTTATTGGTCATTTCTATTTCACTATATGTGAGCCTCCTTTTATGTCCTTTTGTCCACTTTTGGGGAGGACTCTTTTCTTACTGGTTGTGAAAACAATTGTGCATATATATATATATATATATATATATATACATATATATATACATATATATATATATATGTATATATATATATATATATATATAAAATAAGTGGGAGCTGCTTTCAGGAAGAGAAGAACTTAAGAAAAAGTGGGAAGAAAGCAAGTAAAAGCAGGTTATATGGGGAAAGGAAAACGTGCAGACAGGATACATTTGAGGATATGGGAACCCCATCACTGGAACATATTAACATTTGCAATGTTCACTTGAGCGGGAGAGAAAAGGGGGAAATATGAGCAAGGTATGTGTCGGATGCAAACAGAGCCAACCCTCTCCCCTGTGTGCCACAGCCCTAGCAGGTGGGGATTACAGGTCAACCATTAGCAGGACTCCTACTGCTAGCAGTTAACATGATGCTTTATTCTCTGCCAAAGATTTCCGTCTCTTTTTTTTTCAAAGTCTGGACCATCCATGGGAGTGTACTGGGCATGTAAATGCCACTCATCATGCATGTGTTGGTGGAAAGACTCTAGTATAACTGCCCACACAGGAATCCCCCGTGTAGCCATCCTGGTCGATGCGTTATTACTAGAGACATCACTTGGGAAACAAAGTATTTAAATGGCTTAAATGGGCGGTGTCCTCCGCTGCCTGACATATTTTGAACTTTGGGCTGAAGATTCAGTCCACTTGTCCTGACTGCTTTTTGGAGGGTGCCCCGGTTTTTAGACATTTAAATACCGTTATGCCCATGTCTTTAGCTTACACAGTCTAATCATTCTTTGTCCTCTTGACTGGTCGGTCATTCTCTACCTCCTCGTCCCCTCTCTGTACCCTATTACATATGTGGTCATTACAATGTGTCAGGGCTTCTCTTAGAAAATAATTGCCTGAACAGGGTCAGAATGCAAGTCTTGATGTGTGTCCTTACCTGTGCTAAACACGATTTAAAAATAAATCGTGAATTCATCTCTCAGCATCTACTGTACAATGATGACTCATATTCATATTTGTAATTGATTAAACTCATATCCTGGTAGCCAGCTTCCCTTCCATTCACACACACACACACACAAACATACACACCAGAATTTTAATTCTAAGTATAAACTTCATTCTTTTCCTTACTGAATATTTGCTTTAGATTTATCTTAACTAAATTTGAGCCTATGGTTCCATCCTGCTGAGATATTTCTCAATCCTAATTATGTCTTCCATTGTTTTAGCTAACATTCCCAATTTAAGGAATCAAACTTTCAAAAAGTGTGCTTTCAAAGGCTGTATATAGAGTTGACCCTTGAACAACATGGGTTTGACGTGCATGGGTCCACTTATATGCAGACTTTTTCCACTAAATATACATGCATTCCTCCGTATCTTCAGGCTTTCCATGTGCGGATTCAACCAACAGCGGGTTGAAAACAGTATTTTCCATTCATGGCTGGGAATCCCAGGCTGCAGAGGGCTGACTTGTGACTGTTCCACACCATTTTATACCAGGGACTTGAGTGTCTTGGTATTATGGAGAGTCCTGGAACCAATTCCCCATGGATACTGAGGGACAACTGCAGTAAGGTTTTTGGGGAGTCAAATACTGTACAAATTATCGACTGCCCTGGAGTCTGAGCCCTTAACCGCTGCATTGTTCAAGGGTCACAAGTAATTAGGTCTATGTACATTTTGGAAGGACAGAGCCCAGCGCCTCTGGCAACCTCTCTGTAGAAGAGACAGGATTCCCCAATCAACCTGTCTCGTATGGAATTGTTCAATCAAATATAAATCCATCCAGCTGAACCACTATTCAGTCCTTATTTCTCCGTCTGATAAAAATATAAATGAATAAAATATAAATGAATTATAAATGTATAAATATAAATATAGAGAGTTTGTTATGTCAAACGCCTGGCTGAAATCCTGATACCCTACGTCCAACCCATTCCCTCAATCTGCCTTTATATTAACCTTATCAAACAATAAAGTGAGTTTAGTATGGCTTAATCCTAAGGAACAAATAAAGAATCTTGGTAATTGCTGATTTTATTGCAATTTCATAAACACATTTGTGTTTAAGGGATTTAAAGTTCTGGAGGCAGGTAAAATTCAGAAAAGCTAAGAAAATGGAAAGTTAATTTCCCTCTTCTTTAGGTGCTTTCATCCATTGTTGGCAGGATTGTAAATTGGAATGACCTTTTTCAAGGGCAATCTGGCACTATGTACTAAAATTCAAAATATGCATGCCCTGGGGTCCAACAGTCTCCTCCTGAAAAGAAAGCTAGACAGGTACACAGGTATGAAAAAGAGAAAAGGATATTCATTGGGATGTTGATCATAGTGGCAGTCAATGAGAAGTAAATAAAATGCCCATAAGTATGGATTTTATTTAACAAATTACTGAATATCAATTATTTAAATAGAATCCTCAAAAGCCACTCAAGTGATGTATATTTATATTCAGTAGAAGAAAAGAGTATCACAACATAGAGGTGAGTGGAAGAAGAAGCAGATGGTAAAACATGCTCATATAGAGTAATACATAAATATCTACACATAAATGTGCATCTGTATGTGTGTATGAATGTGTGTATGAATCGCTATGTGTGTATGTGTGTATGGAAACATACGTACATGAATATGTAAGAAAGGTCCAGAAAGATGAACACAAAATACTGATGGTTGTTGCTGGGTGCTTGGATTTCGTGGAGTTTACTTTCTCCTTCATTCCTTTCTACATTACTTGAATATTCAATAAATAACAAGAGATAATAAATGAAACAATAAAAATGATTTCTTGGCTCCCTATACAAAAATGCCGAGAGACAGATTATTTCTCGAATTAGAAGGAAATGGTGTTGAAATCAGTTTAGTCCAGGGGAAGAGACTCCTGAGACTGACCTCGAGTTACTTAGGCTCCCGCTATCTTGGTGAACTCCAACACTCCAGGTTTAAATGGACTCCTGCCTTACTGGTCCCAGCTCTCCTCCTTTCAGCTTGCTCCTTTAAAATTCTGATTACTCTTAACAACCAGCATTCCCAATCTCTCTCTAAGTCAAGCAAGCTAACACAGTAACTTCCTCCAGGAGAGGCAGTTAACAAACGTGGCCCCTTTCAAATACTGAAGGAAGAATGCAAGTACTTCACAACTGGAATGAGAGCTGTGGCTGTGTATGTAACACAGCTGGATGAAAAAGGCGAGGTTCCCAGGTCCCTGTCAAGCTCTGAACCAATACACGAGTGCCAAATTCAAGTCCTCCTCCAGGAGCCCCAGGGCCATCAGCTGGATGAAGTCACTGTCCATCTGAGTTTCGCATCGTGGGCCAAAGATTGGGAGGATCTTTTCGCTGGGTCTTTCCAAATGGAGAGAGTTAATAGTACAGCTTCAAGTTCAGGAAATATCTTGTAATAATACGGCATTCACTAATGTATAGGCCAAAGTCATGCAAAAAATATTTGTCTCATTCCCACACACTGAACTTGGTAATTACACAGGCCCTCGGACATTAAGGTTCCAGACATGAAGAAGTGGGTTAAAAAGCATAATTATGGCTCAGAAACAGTGTGTGCCTGGGGACATTTCAGGCCGGGTCCTACTCTACAAAATAAGGAAATAGCTAGCACCCAAAATCCAATGGCAGCCTGCTTTTCTCCCTCTCCTCCCTCCCCCCCCCCCACCACTTTGGGGAATAACCCATTAAAAGAATAATGCACCATAATGACTATTTAGGAACAGACATGCGTTGGAAACTGGTAACAAAATAAGCCCTTTAGTTCTGGAATTTTAAGGTTAATGGCCCAAGGACCTCTTAGGTCTTGAAGCTTTATAGGACACTATTTGAAATGTGTGCGGCAGAGGAAACACTTCAAATTTCCATGTCTCATAGACTGTATAATTGAAGGAAGCTGTTATTTCATCCTTGGTGTGGCGGGGGTGGGGTGCATTAATGAAAGACCCGTATCATTACTGACCAACTACTCTTAAGTATGCAGAAACGAGAACATGCCCTGGGAGGTGCCCAAGCTTCATCAAACCCAGGGCACATTCTCTTGGGCAGCAATGACCTCGCAATCTAATCTCAGAAGCCATTTTATCACTGATAAAAAATGCTGGCTCCAATTTGCTTCGTGTGGACAGTTTTTGTATCATACTCTCCCTTAAGAATACACAGTGCCTCCCTATTGTCTTCTGCATGCGAGGGAAACCGTTCCATCTCGAGGCAAAGGCAACGTCTCCCTTTCATTTTGAACAACTGACCTTCTCCCAGCTTCCTCCACAGAAACGCTTTCAAAGATGGTCTGATGCAATCCCATGCACACACCGATTCATCTCTTACCCTGGTGCTTCCTTTGCCTGAAATGACCCATCCCTACAAGACCAGGTCCTACAGCCTCCATCGCAGCTGGGTTCAAAATGTACCCCACTAAGATAACTTCCAGAATGAAAAGTGTCCCGGAGAGTGAAGAAAACTAGAAGTGGGGTCAGAAGGCCTGGGTCAAATGGTCAAAGTTAAGTCACTTACTTGCTGTTTAACTACCAGCAAGTTATTCAACCTCTCTGATTTTGTGCAAAGGGTATCAGCAGGCTGCTGGATATCAAGGGAGGTGCTCTAGGTACTCGCTCTCCGTCTGTGGCTTCTGATTCCTTTTTATAGCCCTGGAATGTCTGGAACAAGGCTCAGATCCTCTTTGGGCTCAACAGAATCTGCTGACCAACTGTCTGTCTTACCCATATCATTGCACGCCCTGTGCTGACAGGCTTATCTCCGGTCCCATCCTCACTCCTGTTACATGGTCCCGTACCAGCCCCAACTATAGCCCCAAACCATTCCAAATCTTGCTGTTTTACATTTGCAGTAACTGAATCTGCAAGGCTCTCTATACAGGGAGAACAGGCATTTGGAGAAACAAGGGTTCCCACCTTTGGGGGTTGTTCACCTCCTTCATTAGATCATTGCCTCCCAAATGCTGGTCTGCCAATCAAATCCATCCGCTCTTGGTGTCCTTCCCCTGAGATTCAGACTATATAGGCTGAAAGGCAGGCCCTGGAGTTGGTATTTGGTGACGGTGGGGAAGAAGCTGACCAGGCCATGTTGAAACAGAGCCAGGTTCAGGAACTACTGCAGCAGTGAATGTAATTCTTTTGAAAATTAAGACAACATGTACATTGTGTTTGAGGATTTTGCCTTGAGATAGCCAGAAACACTACAGAGACTGGAAGTTAAGATGATAACCTGTATCATGTTTATAATTCTTTCCTTTTATTTTCCACTCCAATTTGTGACCTTACTTCTCTATCTATGAATCAATGGGGCACAGCATGATTCAAGCTGGGAGTCACTGCATACTTAGAAAAGGTCCACTATTTCTCACTGTCTCTTCCTAGCATGCCACTGCTGAAAAATACTCCGCAAAGGAGTCCTTCTTCCTCCTCCTCAAGTTTTCTCACTTCTTCCTCAGCGATGGCTCTCTGAGGCACTGAGAAGATTTCATGCCCCTTGGTATGATTGGGTATGAAAAACAACATGCACATACCGACTCTGTCCCTGAATAAGTAGGTGGGTTTTGTTTGGTTGGTTCCAGAAGCCCTTTCTTTGATTTACATTTCTGCCATGTAAAAGATCTGAGAAACAGCCTAACATCCTGGCAAACTATGAGGAGAAAATTGCTTTAACTGGAGATGAGGCCCCTGCTTTCCCAGAACTTTCCTTTGCATTTCCTGAGTTTGAGAAAAAAAAATTAAAAAGCAAACAAATAAACGAACCAACAAACAAACATTAGAAGGTACACTCCAGCCTTTACTTCAGATGGTTGAAGGTAAGGAGCATATTCTACAAATCAATCAACAGACTGAGCCAGGGGTGGGAGTAGGGGTGGGGGGTGGGGTAGGGAGATGCTGTGCTGTTTCCTTGATCACTATCTGGACTCCCAGAGTTCCACGGAACATTCCAAAAGTAATTTGGCTTTTGTGCACAGTACACAGGGACTAACATTTTTCAACAGAATTTCATAAGGAGATGTGGGGATCATTTTAGGTCCTGCTCTCAGCAGAAGCTGAAAACTGGGTGTGGCTAAGAGGACAGATAGAACTGGACTGTGTTATGTGACCAGTCTTCTGAAAAACCACCCCAGAGATGAAAAATCTCCTGCTCTAACCTCACCGAGAAGTAATGGATTTGCTCAAGAGGATTCCTGCTCATAAAAATCTGCAAAACAAATCTGTTAAAACAAACCTGCAATTACGAACAGAACAAAAATCTCCCTTAAATAATTTCACAGCTATAATAACAACTGATTAATAACCCTCTATCCTGATCAGACTTGTCAAACTTGACAACATTCAAGTCCCCTAAAGGTGATTACTGAGCATGCATGACTGACCACCAAACTATGTGAGATGCTGAACAAAGAATAAAGAACAGGACAATAGCTTTCAAGTCAAGCAATTTGAAATACTCAATAATGGTTTTCAACAGAAAACCGGCTGGCAGCAAAGAGGGAGAACCTATTATCAAGTATATTTTTTCGACCAAATTCCAGAAATGGAAGTAAAATGACAGGATGTGCCCAAGTTCAGGCATACGTGGGTGACCTGAAAGGAATGTAGAATGCCTGACTTCTAGCCAATGCCTAACCCCTTCCGCTTTACAGGAAGCGGGACCAAGATTGAGAAGGATGCTCACTGAATTCTTGTGGCTGTACCTGCATCCACACAGACTCTTCCATGCTCAGTGGAGTTATTATTAAACTAAAGCATCACACATCACTCGAAAATGTTCCTCAGAGAGAAATTCTAGCTTTCGACTTCCTCAATTCTCTTGGTCTTGGTCAGGACATTAATATTTGTAGGACAGCTTGTTTTTTAAGTGGGAAGATATTTCAAAAATCAAATATTCTGGTTTGTTTCAAAGAGTATGTTCTCAGCTAAAGTCTGAAGCTTTCTTCCTGTGGGGGTGAGCCACAGTTGGCCACGATTCACCAAAGTTTCTACCAGCTAACAATAAAAAATGATGTCCCGTTCTCAAGAAACAAAAGAAAAATTATAGTAAAGTCGTGCGTTTCCTTCCCAGTCCCCATAGACAATCTAAAGAACGGGTCACCATGCCAAATTAAGCCATGCAAATTTATCCATATCTAATAAGGATTAGCAAATGTTAAAACACTGAACATGGCCTTGACATAATTTATATTCCAACTCTAAGGCCCTGGGTTTGGTGTGGTCTCGTTCCAGCCCTGACATAGGAGGAGATGTAGAATCGCTCAGCAGTGTCCTCTGAGAGTCCCAATCATGTGTATGACAAGCAGGAGGGCTCTTCACGTGACAAAAGAAGGTTTCTTTACACAGAAACAGTATCCTCAGAACCAGAATGTGGTAACTGAGCTTAAAGAACTAACTAGTTGGGGAGATGCAGGCGTTCTCCCCTTGAGCTCAAGATAATGGTTCTGGAAGCAGAAAACCTGGTGATGGAAACGTTTTGCCTCTTGCCAAAGCTGGGTGTCCACCTGCAACATGGAAAACTTTGGAAACAATTTTCAGTTACATGTTTGGAGGGAAGAAGATTAAGACTCCTGAACTTTGGGCGAGCAGCTCGATTGGGTCTGCTCTACTCCATTTCTCATCCATACTTGCCAAAAGCACAAAGAGGCAACTGGGACTTGTGCTCACAGTATCTGCTATTAAGATAAATCAGCAACACTTAAGTGTCTTTGGTTCATAAAAAATAGTTCCCTGGAGATGGCTCTTCCCTCTCCAAAATATCAGCTTTGTGTTTCCCACCTCACCAAGGACTGCATCACTGGGAAGCTCAGGAACAGAGGCTCTCCCTGGAAGCCCAACCTCATCTGGGGAAGCCTGAGACCCTGACTGAAGCAGATCCCCTCAGGAGCCTGGACAAGCAAGACTGGGGCTGGGAGGTCTAGACGCTCCTTTCCTGGAAGGAAGATTTCTAAACCTATCCTGAACTGGATTCTTTCAAGGCAATGTTCGCACCTTCTTCACTATTTATTTTCCTTGAAGGATAAATCAGGGTCTGGCTCCCAGAGAAGAAGAAGAGGGGGGCCTGTTTATGAACGATTGCCACTCTAGTTTTTTCTTCTTTGGTCAGGGGAATAAGTCATATGGAACGGGTTTCCATCATTCCTCAAAACACAGTGCTACCCTATGGGAAAGAATAAGACAGCCCTGTCTTTGTACTTCAGAACTGAGATCAACATCCCGCACATCTGTGCAACCCTCAGGGTAGATGCTTCATGATAATGCTTCTCTGTGAGTTAGGTAGGAAACAACATACCCATTTTATAGGAAGGTAAGTTGACCTACTCACCATCATATACTAATAAGTGGAGATGAGTCTGAATTACGTAAGCCAAAGGAGCTTTACATAAACTTCAGAGCCTTCCTTCTTCCCTGTCATCTCTGAAATTAAGAATTCTCAAATATCCCCTGGTGGGAAAGATGGCAACTTCAATGCAATGGGAAGACAAAAAGACTAAGAGCGCTACCCCCACAGGCAGATTCACTGGGCATTTCCACTTGACCACTCACCAGTTCTGTGACTTGGCTTCCCCATCTGAACAGGAAGGATAATAATGGTCCTACCTCTTCAAGTTTTTGTGGAGATTGTCATAAAACCGCAAAAGTAGTATACGGTGCCTAGAATACCATTTCTTCAAGAAATGATGCCTGTGTTAATATCCTGCTAAACAATGCATCTCCCCTACTTCACTGTAGGCTCCAGGAAAGCACCTGCTGTCATTTGCCTCTGCACCCTCAAAATTCTTGGTGTAGATCAACTACTCAATTTACTACATGTGTGAATGTGCTAGAGTAATCTCTGACTATGGAAACTACAAGGAGCTTAGAGGTCTGTTCGTTCTCTTCCTTCACTTTAGAGATGGGGAAACTGAGCCTGTGACAGAGAAGCAAAATGAGGCACTCGAGGTTTTTCAGTGAGTTGGGGGGAGAGCTGAGCTAGAACTCCCCACATTCACTCTCAGACTCTGCACCTTCTGTTCCTGCCAGAGATTCCCTGATGGGGTAGGCTGCCTTGTTCTGTTTAAACATTTAACACTACACTTTCTGTGTGGCTGCTTGCATCAGACATCTCAGAGAACAATGGGCTCCCAAACCCAAGAAGACGAATAGTAGAAACTCTGCCTGGACTTGTGACCCACATGCCTGCTTCCTAGCCTAGCACCCAAAGGAGCTTTGGCACACACCCAAGGTAGCCCAAAGCAGTAGGGTTTCTGGTTGGCGTCTGAGCTGTGTTTGTAATTCTAGGCCTGCTGGGCCAGGAGAGAGAAGAAATAAACCACTTTGAGATGATCGGTAAATGGGAGAAGGTTTCTAGGCATCAAGAATCACCCTGAACTGAAACCTTCTGAACTAAGGATATTCTCTGTTTTCTAAAATGACAGCTTCTCTGTCCAATCTGAATTTGTAAACTCTTTGCACAATTCCATTCCCAGACTGTGTCAAAGATCATCTGAATAAACATTTCCTGGCTGTGTCCAATAGGCATTTCCCAATGGCCTATCAGGGCAAAGATAAGAGAGTGGGGTTTTGGTCCTTGTGTGCATATTTTTTAAAAAAAATAATCTCATCTAAACATTGGTGTTGTGGGGTTCTGGCTCCCCCACCTTGTCAACTCAGCAACTGCACTTGGGACTGGGACTTCCGCTTGTCCCCGCGGAGGCCTCTCCCTGCACGGTACTCCACGTGGCTCACCTCCCACCTCCCTGCAACTCTTTGCTCACGTGTCCCTTGTTCAGGAGGCATTCTGGGAACATTCTATTCAAAATCATCTCCAGGACACCTCCCAGAATATCACCTTTATTTTCCCCCAATAGCATTTATTGTCATTTAGCGTACCATATATTCAATGTCTTTGTTTCTCATTTGTCCCTCACAGAATACCAGCTCCCTTGGGGCAGGGATTTTTGCGTTTTGCTCACGACAGCATCCCCAGTGTCCAGAACAGTATATGGCGCATAGTATATGCTCAATAAATATTTGCTGAATGAACTGCCCACTTCTTCCCATGCCTACTCCCCTAAGAAGTTTTAAAAACCTCCCTCTGCCTCTTGCTCTCTCAGCTTACTGACCATTTGCATTACCTAGAGTAATATTCTGCCCCAAATCTAGGAGTGCGTGTTATCAGACTATAGCTTTGACAAACTTAACACAAACGGATGACATTTATGTAAAAACTTACATATGTCAAGTACTTTGTAGGAGAGAGCTATTTCTTAATTCTCTAAAATCCTTAAAATGCCCATACCTCCAATATTTCAACTTTGGGGCACTAATCCTAAGGAAAATAACACGAAAAAAAAAAAAAAAACCCAAACAAGATTTATGTATTGAGATGTTTATCAAGTGCGATTATAAGTGAAAAACCTGACATAAATTGAAATCACAATAGAAGAATGATACGATTAATATTGCAATGATGGAAATCATATAACCAAGATATATATTTTTGCAGACTTTTAAGGACATGGGAAAATGCACACAACATGAAATGTTTATAAGACTAAAAACTTTATTATGTAGTATATCATGCCTGTGTTCAAATATGTATGTAGACCATGGAATGTAGGAAACTATTCATCTTAATGACAGTTATTTCTGAGTGGCGGGATTATGAGTGATTTTAGATTTTTGTTTACATTTTTCCAAGTTTCTATAATAAACATATATTATTTTTAGGATAAAACATTTATTTATATGCTTTCAACTATGGAAAAATATAATTTACATAATAAGGATGGCTACACAATTAAGTATTACTTTTTAATATAGTTCGTGATTATGGGTTAAAAATTTTTTAAAACATTAAACATGGGAGATTCTGGAACTTTTCATTCTGCCATTAGCATATCACAGAGAATGGAAGAAGAAAGTGGCATCTTCCCAAAAAGAATACAGAGCTGAGTCAGAGTAAAGACAAACTACTGGAAATGTTAAATTCTGTGTTTGATAATTATCTTTCTATCATCATGAGAGAGGAGGGTGAAAAGCCTTTTTCCTGTTAAATTATTACTTTAAAAAGCCAAAAAAGAGGAAATTTTGAAGCTAGGAAAGGGCAAACTCAGTTTACAACAATGCTGATCAATGACAAAATCAGTATGATTTAAACAGCTATTCCAAGGCCAGTATGAAGTGAAAAGGGAGGGGGAAGAAACTTTTCTTTCATTTTGAAATTTAGCATCAAGAAGACACAAGAGCAGGAAGTCAGGTCTTTTTTCAATTCATTTGAAATGATAAGGTGAAGACAGCCTGAAAGGACTTTTAATTATAGGATGAGAGGAAGGAAAGGAGGGAGAGAGAGAAAGGAACCAGGAGAAACCTGTTTTCTATGTTAAATGATGAAGAAGAAAATGGAAAACTAAAGGGGAAAAAGACTTTCACGCAGATATCTTGAAAATGAAATACAAAAGGCAAGTGCCAACATTTCATGCTGAAAACAGAAAATGCAGCACATTTGATCAAGGCCACAGCCTCTTCTCCCCCATGGCAGCAGGGATGCCTGGTGATGCCGGAAGAGATAAGTGGCTCTCCCTGGCCTGCATATGTGACCTCAGGTCATGGCAGGAGCCCGCTGAGGCCCTGAGAGGGGCTGGGAGTGGTGCTCAGGGTCACAGAATAAAGCTTTCTTTTTATGCTACTTTTTAGCTCCATTTCATGGGGCTATGACCTAAACTAGGTATTGCACCAACTTGGGGCATCTGTTGGGAACAGCATGGAAGAGCTTTGGAGTGAGACCCTTCACTAGCTGTGGCATCTTTACCCAGGTCCTGGATGTTAGTTTCCTCATCCCTGAAATGAGATTAAAAGCACTTGGTTTTCAGAGTTGTGACGATTGAGATAATATACTTAAAATCCATAGCCCAGTGTCAGGTACACAGTAAGAGTTCAAAAATTGTTAGTTCCTCCCACTCTAAAATGTTAAATAGGAAAACTGTCATGAAGAGCAAGAACACTGTATATATTACACCCACCCTTGTCTTCTTGAAGCAACGTCAGTCTAAGATCCTCCCAAATCTACTCAGTGCAACTGCTGTGCCCCTCCCTTCCCAAAGTCCAATGGTCGACTTCTTGGGAAATTTCCCCCATATACTCTCTGCTTGGAAGGTGCATCTGAATGTGTTGGAGGCAATAACGAACAGGTTAAAGTTGGGGGGATTTCAAACATGTCTAATCCAATAAGAGGCTTGGTAAAACATGCATTATCACTTAAAAAATAAATGTTTAAAAATAGAGCACAGATGTAAAATTTGAATTAAAAAAAAGAGAGACAGCATGTGAGAGATCTTCTTGGCATTTGTATGTGATTCTCTGTTTTGGTCACCTTCAGCTAAGTCTGTTATTCTGACGTGCTCTGCCAACTGCTAGATACTGTGGGGTGCTTCAAATTACTGAAGCAAGTTGGTAAATCGCTCTATAACTTAAAGTCAGACCCAACTCTCCTTTTTGGTATTTCTAAAAGTTGGGCAACACAATGGTCAAGTTGGTCTTCTCAAGTTTTTCTACTTAAAAACATATACTTGCAAAGAATAAGTTTTCCTAAAACTAGCAATACTAACACTAGGATCCTTGAAAACTTAAGAGAAAGCATCATGTTTGATAGGCACTTGTCACAAAAGATAGGCTACGGATTGCCAATCATAAAGTTCATAGGAATACTTACTTCTGTAGGAAGCATTCCCTGACCTCTCCTCCAGAAACAAAGTTTTTGAATGTTGGTAACATGCCCCAAATAGCAATTTTCCCTATTTCGTTTTGTGAGCCAGGTAGAAATGATAAAAACCCAAGGCTCAAGGACAAAGTCAACACCTCCTTCTAGAGCCCAAGAATGCCCAATACAGTCCCACCAAAGGTGCTCTATGAATGCTTAGGAAAGAAAACGAAAGTGGTTTTTAAAACATGGCTTCGTTCAAATGAAAGACTCAGAAAGTAGCCCATCAGAGTCAGCTTGATGCTTGGGAAAGATGCAGTTCCAAAGGGATGTGAGAAACATGGAATTGAGGAGAAAACACTTTGCCTCCACGATCTCTGAGTACCATTTTGTGTTGCAGAGGCAAGCCAAATGGATTCCCTGAGTAGTGGGGTCGGGGCCCAAGCAGCATTGAGCCAGGAAGGTCTCCAGCCTAAGAGAGCAGACAAGCGTCCTGAGCCACCACTTGGACACTAAGAAGAAACGGTTTACAGAAGGGCGCAGCAGTTCAGGTTTTACCTCCACGAGAATGCCCTGCCCTTAGCCTGCTGAGGAGCGATCGGACGATTTCTTTTTTCAGAGGGGATTCTCTACAACACACTGTAAACACACTTTGCATCAAAGTCAATGATAGAGATATGGCTAGATTCTACCCGTGGGACGTGAAAAGCTTAACCCAAAGTGAGTCTGCAGTGAAAACCAATGCATCTGCATTTCAGCAATTCAATCTGGGGCGAGTCTGCGATACGTTACAATGCTAGGATCAAATCAAGCTTTTCTGGAGCACATCCAACCACAACAGGAGGCTGTGGGAACCCCATTGCAAGGACTTCCTCCATGGCTGTTTAACGGGGCTCACCTCCTGAACCACAGAGGGCAATTAAAAGTCATCTGCATACAATGCAATGGAAAAGTAAATAGGAAGCACTACACTGTGTGGCCTCCAGTAGAGGGGGAAAGAGATGCCTGACCACCCATCCCACTCAGGTGCTTCTCACTTTCCCTGATTGGATGGTTCTACCTCTGCCAATATCCAGTTTTGACTAAGATCCCATCTGTACCACCAGCTCTCCTGAACACTTTTCAGGGTCAGCTCTGCCTTCTCCCATCCTTGGCCACACCTGTTTGGATAATTCTTGGAGACAGTCCGAGAACCTCCTGGACCACACAGGGGAGGGAGGAGACTCTACTCAAATAGGTTCCCAGATAGATGCATGGACGTGACATCACCTACAGAATGTGGACTTGGACATAGGATTTTCCTTCTCTGCAAACTCTGGGGAAAAACGGAGAGAACCAGTGGACTAGTCTCCTGGTCTTAACACTTTCCCGCTGCCAACCAACTGGTTTGTTTCCTGGTAGCAAAGAGCAATGCCCAGAAATGGTAGGAAACGGAAAAGATAACAAGCAGAATTTATCTCTGATCGCAAAAGTATTATAATCAGTTCTGAGGAATAAGCTGGTTCTACTTTTAACTAAACAATAGTGTCAGGCCCTCATTTTAGAAACGCATTTTCTTCAAGGGTGTGCATATCACTACTTCAGCACACAGGGGAGCACTTGGGAATAAGGTTTAGGGAGTAAGATTCAGTTTTAAACTTTCCTCAAAAATCCTTTAGGGGTAGGAAAATTCAATGATTTCAGAATTAATTACTTTGATGTTGTTCCTTTCTTCAAGGGTGGAGGAAAGAGTTGGGGAGATTGGATCCAAGACACTAAAGAAAAAAAGACGGTAATTTTTATTAATATTTTTTTTAGAACTACTCTACCTAGAAAAAGAACGACCAATAAAGACCAAAAAGCTTAACTCATTCCCAGTTGAGACTCTCTCCCAAAATAGCAAAAATTCTGGAAGCCAGACTTTTTAAGAAAGAGGTATCAGAGGTGTATGCTTGGGAAGAAATGGAATTAGGAAGAACAGAGAAGTTGGATAGCCTTATCTGTCTACTACCAAACTATGATTAATCCTTTACCTTTTTTAATGCAACAAATAACAGAAATTTAATCTGTACTGCTCTCTAACCTTTATTTTGTGCTCTCAGTCTAGAACCAACCCAACTGTCAACATCTGAAGTGCGTCATAATGATTCTTTTGTTGTTAAGCATAGTTGGAATTTTTGAATTCATTTCATATCACCTTCTCTGGCTCTCCTGACAGATGTTTAACAGGAGTTTAGGTATTTCTAGGCACACTGATTTATGAGACACTCAGAAGTTTTCAGGCATGACATGTAAAGGCTCTCTTCATAATAAGTAATCTCCACCACATCCGGAAACTCTGTCATCTTAGTCAAGAAGAACCCCAAAATTGGAGGGATTTTGAACTAGAATATGGGGAAGAAATTCAGAGGGAAGGTTCAAAACGGTCACCATTGCAAATAATTCAGGCATGAGAAAAGGCAATTCTGTAAAGTGTCTTGCAACATGGCAAGAAAGGATACGCACGATTTTCTGGTCATCATTTGGCAACCAGGTCTCATCTCTTCCACCAACTCCTATCGATTGGTAGTGTCTGCCCAGAATATTGGGGTAAGAAGAATTATGAGGCTAAGTCTTGTCTAAAGTCATGATTGATCAATGATGTCTTTTTAAAAATACGCTTCCATGAAAATTCACTCACTCATTCATTTATATATTTGACAAATAATTGCCAAGTGCCCAATATGTGGTAGCAATTGGTAGCTAGGCCTGGAGGTGAGTGGTCACCAAAGAAGTCAATGGAGCCACATTCTCAGTCCTCACAGAGCTCATAAACTAGTAGGGCAGATAATTACTGTTCAAATAATCACAAAAATAAAAGCAAAATGTACCTGTTACAGTGCAATGAAATGAGGTACACATGCTACAGGAGTGCCAAATTGGGTGTTTGACCCAACGGAGAAAGTCCCAGAAGGCATCCCTGAAAAAGTGACATTGAATTGAAATTGAAAGGATGAGTGGGCATTAGGTAGGCAAGGAAAAGAAGGAACTATGTTCCAGGCAGAGGGACTCACATGTACAAAGCAGAGAACACATTGGACTGACAATGTCTTTATCCTACTGGCAAGGGAAGCCAGGGAAGGTTTTTTTCAGACGTGCCGGCTAGAAGGTGAGGAGTGTATCATAAGATTTGTCTTTAGAAAAGATCATGCTTCTGCCCACTGAGGGTTGAGACCCTCTGGCCTGTCCTGGAGGCTGACTGCACTTCTCCAAAGCGCAGCCATCACCCTGAGTAGGGAAATAGCCTGGTGGTGGCCCCAACTGCCTTCTTACAGCAAGGAGAGTGCAGGATTTTGAACTCCAATGGTATGTTGTTGAGACTGCCAGAATGTCAGAAAGAGCATTTTGTCTAAGGGCCCTGTTCTTACTCGAAAATCTCATCAGCCTGACAAAACCAAATTCTGGCATTAGTTCTTCTTCATGGCTCCAATGAAAGTGACAATGTTTTTAAAAATGTAAGCTAAGTACTGGGATTCCTTGCAGGCCTGAGCCAGGGGACCTGGAGTGGGCTTGGTTGGGCAGCATTAAATAGGGTGCCCTGAGTGGTACCCAAGGGAGTCCTCTCGGTTCTGAGGCTGTGTGGCTGGTGTATTCTGCTTCCTACCTGCAGTGAATTTCTGCTTCTCTTCGAAGACCCTGCATACGAGTCCAACACCACATACCCTAACCCCAATACCATCCTGACAGCTTATTCATTCCATTCCAGCCACACTGGCCTCCTTGCTATTCTCAAACATACAGGCACACTACTCCTGCCTTAAGGGTTTTGCACTGGCTGTTCCCTTTGCCAGGGAATCCTTCCCCTAGATATCTACAGGGCTCACCCTCTCAGCCCCTTCAAGTCTTTGCGCAAATGTCTTCTCCCCAATGAGGCCCAGCCTGTCTACCCTAATTTATAGTGTCACCAGCCCATTAGTCCTACCCTGGCCCGCCTGTTCTCCCTTACATTGATTTACATTTTTCTTTTTCTACCATATATTTACTTATTTATTATGTTCATGGTTTATTGCCCCCACCCACCAATTAAAAAGTAAACTCCATGAGGAAGGGGTCTTTAGCCATTTTGGTCACTGATGTATTCCAAAAATGCCTGGGAGTCTAATACAGAGAAGCACTCAATGAAGAGCTGTTGAGTTGAATTAAAACGTGGTCCTTGGTCTCACCAAGCTACCTACCCTTTCTCACCCTTGCGTCCCTGGGCAGCTTGGGAGCCACGGGCTGATGCACTGAAAGTGGGCCTCTGTAATGATGTCTGTGAGGCATGGGGGCTAGTACATGGCTCACAGGGTTGCTTGGGGAGGTCCCAGCTAAAAGAAAAGTGTTGGCACTGCTGCAGCACTGGGCCCAACCCTGTGCTGCCAGCCACGTGTGCGAGGTGCAGTGAGGGCTGAGTCATCTGCTCTCAGAGCCTTGGTTTAACTCAAAAATGAGGATGATGACTTTCTCAATGGGGCAGCTAAGTATCTGTGGGGATGAATCCCCAGCACCTGGCAGAGAGCCTGGCACATAGTAGGTATGCAATACACTGGTTTGTTGATTATGAGGAAAATGTGAGATAATGTTTATACACGTTGTATACATAAAGCACTTAGCATAGAGCCTGGCATATGGGAATCACACAACAGGTATTTACTGAGCACCTACTATGTGCTTGGCAATGTGTAATATGTATGGGGATTGTTGAATGACCTACTCATGGTCAGTCACTAGGAAGAGCATGGGCAGTGGAGGGACCTTCTGCAGGAGATGAAACATGCTTAAAAAGCAGTCTGAAGAGGGTGGCCTCTCTCACGAGCCAGTCTGCCTCAAAACCTTTGCAGAACACCAGACAGATGAATACCCAAACCCGTGGCCTTCCCCTTCCATTGGCCTGGGTGCCCCAAACAGCTCTGCTTTCCCAAGTCAGTCATGCAGGGGATGATAACTGAGGTCTGGGACTTGCCCTCCCGGGGATGCCCTCTCTTATTGACGTTTATGTGGACTGTATACACAAACCAAGCAAACTTAGCAAGTGCGATGGGCCTGTTCAGTGCAGGCTGGGAGTTGGGGTCTAGGGTTCCTGACATGTCTGCTCATAGCTCCCCAAATGCTTGAGTTTTAGGGGAGGAAGGACCATAAAGGCTTAGGGGCCAACATCTGTCTGCTCATTCTCCCACAGTTCAACAGTAGGTTTTCAATAAGCAAGTAAAAAACACCATTGATGAAACAAAAATAAAACTGCCCCTGAGTGTTGGCTGGTAGTGATAAAATCAATAAGTAGTAGTAGCAATAGCACCTCCCGTACACACAGCACCTTTTATGTGCCAGTCACACGTAAAGCACTTTATATACATTACATCTCACAACAACCCTTTGAATCGGGTTATTAGCCCAATTTACAGATGAGAAAACTGAGGTTCAGGGAGATTTAGTATCTTGCCATGGTCACTCAGCACTAGAAGCAAGATTCACCCTAAGCAGTCCAACTCCAGATGGCATCTACAAAATCCATTTATAGTTGTGTGGCAAAGGGTCTCTTCAAGCATCACAGTGTGTCCAGCTGTGAAGTTTGAGCAAGGCACTCAACCTCTCTGGCCCACTCGATCCTTCCCTATAAGAGCATTGGTCCTTCGGTTGTGTTGAGCGTTGATGAATTTATACTTATAAAGCCCTTAGACCCAGGCCTGGCATATGGTGAGAGCTGCAAAGTCTTAGTAATTACTGATGTGATCAAACAGCCTAAGTCTAAGAGCTCTAGGCAGAACCCACTCTTTGTGAAAGGCTGGACAGTATTCTTAAATGGATATTTTGGCATCTACTTCAGGTTTACAAAGATAAGGGACCTCATACTTTCTAGAATAACCTTCTGCGTGTCACTCTGAATTTTTTCTTAAAACTGGTGGGTCAAGTGTGGACTCAGGTGGGCTATCCAAGACCCAAGCTCTATTGCTTACAAGCTGTGTGTCTTGGGCTGGTTATTCCACGCTCTGAGTCTCAGGTTTGTCCCCTAGAAAAGGGAGGTCGTCCTGATCCCCATACTACAGGGCTGCTGTGAGGACTATGGGATGAAATCCCCGGGGACACTGGAGAAACATCCTGGCACAGGGCAAACACTCCATAAAAAGGGGGTGCTTTTATAAGTAAATGAGTCATTTATTCTTAGAATCATTATCATTTGCAAAAAGGATACATAAATTCATGGGCTTTTTCTTGCTCTGTGGTGTGTAGAGTGTGGGGAAGGAGTTCAAACCTAACTCACTGAGGAGCCCATCCTCCTCCTTTGCTGCCCCCTGCCTTAGCCCGGGCAGGAGCCTAATTCTGCATGGCTGGGGTTTCCCAAATGTGCCCCATGATACCCAAAACCAAGCCTGTCGTGAATAATGAAGGCTTTGTGCAGTTTCCCAGGAGCAAATTGAAGGGCTACACGCAATCCTTCCTGGAATCCAGGAGTGCATTTTCATGATACTGAGAAAGAAAAAATGCAGTCTTAAAAAAAAATTCCTTATTGGGAAAAATACAGGGGTATGTGGGGCACAAAATATCTAAGCGACAGAAAGAAAAATGTAATCTACTATGCTTTGCAGCAATACCAGGTCATTTCAGTCGAGCTGGTCCTGTAGGGTGGCTACCAAATCTGGAACCCTTGGCCAATACATCCTAAACGAAATTACATTACCACTCAAGATATAATGCTATCAGTTATGGTCCCAGACTTTATGGCTACTGAGTACTGGAGATCATCAAAAAAGGTGAAGGTCAAAATAGGATGTAGCTCTTATGCACCCCCACCCCCCCTGGGGGGGCAAATGTCTCCTTAGCAGCTGACTGACCTGAGACCTTTGGATCATGTATGCATCGTAGCTGGACCCGTGGTACTTGGCCGTAATATCTGGGCTGTAGCAAGCATCACAAGTGCATGGTATATTCGAGCTCAGGGGCTGTTTCCTAGGTCTATAAACCTGTGGGAGAAAGCTACAATGGTTAGGTGCAGGAGAGGAGGGCGCAGGGCGCACAAGGAAGGAGTTAGGATAAAGCAAAGGAAGAGGCTCGTCTTGACTCTCTGCGGCCAAGTGGGTGAAAACCCCAGTGTAGAAGATGCAGAGCCCCAAACAAAGAGGTCAGATGGAAGCGGCCCCCGACCCCCGGGGCCAGCGCTAGCAAGGCATGCCGCTCTGTGGAATGACCCCAATGTCTGGCAGTGACTGGGACCCTCCCTCTACAGGAGCGGGCACCCAGGCATGGCAGTGGTCTCTCTCTTTCAGCAAGGCAGCTCCATGAGAAATGGACTCTGGTTCAGGGCCAAAGGACGCCTTTTCCTTCCTGAGGAGGGAAAGGGTCGGCCCAATTGTGAAGAGAGGGGCTAATCCCTTTGGGCTTCCCTTCCACTCACCTTGTACATTGAACTCAGCCCCGATAACCCTAGCAGGCAGAGATCCAGTACTCAGGGCTGAAATCCATGTGGACACACTCCATGTGGTAGGTACCATGTGGCATTCAGAGAGTTTTGGAGCCACATGCGGCCCTAGCTAAGAGGTGGAAGCCACATTGTGAGACCAGAGACCATTGAGTCATAATATCTGCTGAGTGGGTTTCATAATGAAACTAGAATCGCTGAGTGAATATCTTTAACCATTGCTTCCAAAAGCCAGCCCTCCTCTCCCCCCTCACCCCGCTATATATGGAGCAGAAATAATGTCTGAAGATTTCAGAGATGATTTTGCAATATGCTTCAGGTGCAATTTTTTCCATTTGAGCCACTTCCAGAAAACCCTCCAGAAAGCAAAGAACTTTCTGCACAAATTAGGACTTTGTCCCTCCTTCCTTTTCCCTCAGAAGAAATACAGTGGCCTAGCAAGGAGGAAAAAACAGCATAATGGGGTAAACAGGTGGTAAAAAAAACTTGACTAAATGATGGCCGGCGAGGTCTCCAAGCATCGTCTGGCAGTGCCAGGCGCTGGGAGATGTTCCATGGCTGAAAGGTCTGGGAGGAAATAGTCGAAGAACCAAAGGTGGAAGTTTGGAGAGAAAGAAATCTAAAGAACTGGATGAGGGGAGTTTATTTATAGGGCCCAGAAAGTGAGCAAGACAGAAGATAACGGGTCTAAGGGGAGAGAATGTGCCCGGAATTTAATTCGTAGTTTCTAGATTTAGTCAGAAGTCATACAAAGTCCACTGGAAGGAAGAGAGCTGAGCACTCTTTCTGGGGAGATGAGGCTAATACAAAAGAAAGGAAAACAGTGCTGGTTGCAAACCACACAAGCCCAGGCACATGCACATAAACATAGAAAAGCAGTAAAATGGTGTTCCAATGACAACTCAGGCCATTTCACTCCTACCTGTTTTTAGCTGCGTGAGCCTGCAGGATGGACATGGGAAAATGAAGAGTAGCTAAACCCAGAGAAAGCACCCAAGGATCCAAACCCAGCAAAACACTTTTCTTGCCGGAGGCCCCCACCTGCTGCTTTAACTGGTGCACTAGCCGGTCTTTTTCCCGCTTGAGGGCCAGGACTTCTTCCTGCGTCTTTTTCTTTTTGGAGGCAGACAATTCCAGCAAGGCAATGTTCGCATCTTTTTCACTGATTGCCGCGAGCAGTGCTTCCTGTCTGGTAAAATAAAGATCATTGTGATGATTTTTATAAAGTGGGGGAAAAAAACCACACAAACATTTGGCATTTATAGTTGAAATGAGCCACAAAATACTGTCTCAATGGAGAGGAATTAGGGATAATGTTAAAGACAAAGTACCCCCTTGACTCTCAAAACAGACAAAGTTGTTTGGGTCAGAATCCCTGAGACTCACACACTGCAGCTTCTAAGAGAAGCATTTCTCAATGGCTTCATGGATATAGCTATACAAGAGAAATGGAGCAAGTCAATCTTAACATACACTTCTAAAACACTTTCATTCATCTACCCATTATCCATTCAGTTATCTATCTGCCCATTTGTCCGTCTGTCTGTCCATCCATCCATCCATCCATCCATCCATCCATCCATCCATCCATCCATCCATCCATTTGCCAGGTAAGGTTCTACATATTCCAAGACAACCTAACAAAATTGGGCAGCATCTTCAATATCCAGTATTATACTTTCTCCCGCAAGACTTCCTTTTGAAGGCAGGCAGGAGATAGTTACTAGAATTCCTGTTCTATTTTCAATGCAATTAGTGATGTGTGCCTGTCATTCCACCAAAAACCCTACCTTCCTCATTATTCCTTATCTCCGTAACTACAGCACCATCCACTAAATAGCCCAAGCCCCAAACTTAGAAGTCATCCTTGATTCCTTTCCTTCCTTCTCCACCCAGAGCCAATCCATCAACAACTTCAGTAGGTTTTTCTCCAAAATGCATCCTTTATCTAAACTTACCTACTGCTAGGAAATGTCTCCCAAACACCAGCACCTACTTATATAGCTCACTCACTGGTCTCCGTGGTACAGAGACCAAAGTAATCTTTAAAAACATTATACATCCGGATTCCATCATCCTGTTGCATGAAAAATCCATTGCCTCACTCATTAGACTTCAAATCCAGACCCTTTACTGATGCCTGCAACTCGTTACACCAACTGGCTGGGACCACCTCACTGAGGTCATCTTGTTCCATGTCTCCCACCTCAATCATTCGGCTCCAGCACATTTTGTTCCTGAACTCCTTTCTAGTCCTTGAAAATGTTACACTTGTTCTCACTTCATAAGCTGTGCCTTTGTCATTCCCTTTGACTGGAATGCTCTCACTTCATGCAGCCCTCTATCCTTCAAATCTCAGCTCAAATGCATCCTCAGAAAAGCCATCTCCAGCTGCTCCGCCTCCCTAGTAGTATTTCTCCACCTTGTACCTTGTGCCCAAGCTGCTGGCTGTCACATTACACTGTTTTTTGTTTGTTTGTTTGTTTGTGTCATAGAACTCTTTACTATTTGAAAGGATCTTAGATATTTATTGTTTTTCTAGACTTGACACTCCATGACACTGGAACCCTTATTTGTCTTGTGCACCACCAAATCTCCAGCTTCTAGAAGAGCACTGAACACATCGAGGGTGGAAAAAACATGTGCTCAAGCAATATATAAATTCATTGTATACTTTTAAAACATTTCAAGATACCACTGTACAAGTCTTTCTTACTTTTTTAAAAAAAAAATTACAACGCTTTGACTCCTGATTAATCTCTGATCATTGCTTACTCAGAAAAGCATTAAAGCCGTCTCCCCCCATTTTACAGTCCAATTTTCTGGCAACATCTGTTGCAAATTTTAACCTGGAATTTTCTGGGACCATTATGAACTAGGAAATGGCTCTCCTGGTATGTTTCTTCTATTTAGTCTTCTTTTCCACTGAAGGAAGTCTTGTCCCAAGCATTTGTGTCACTTCAGCAACATTCTAGATAGTTCAGAAGATCCTATAGTTCCAAGAAAGCCTCACTATTAGGTATTTTCGTTGCATACAAGTCCCAGGACTAAAACCTGGTCATGATTCTGTTCTGCCTTTCTTTAATCTCTATCACGAGATCAGACCCTCTCCAGACGTTTAGACAATATGGTCATTATTTGGATCTCAGATTTTTTCCCTTTTCACTGCAGGGGTTTGTATGGACTTTTCTGGGCTCTGCTAATGCCAGGCAGTAGAAGCTTCTGACTGAGAAGTTCACTCAGACATGTAAGCAGCAGAAATGTCAGGAAATATCTCCACTTTCCAGAAGAAAACCAGTGCAGGCTGGACTACCAACAGCAGCATTAATATCCAGCTGCACTGAGCCTGTCTCTTTCTGGATAACATCTTGAGACAATAGACCTGCTTGCTGTTTACAGCCAGTGCATATTTATACATAAGGCCAAGCTGCAGAGGCTGCACAGGCTTCAAGTCAGGGAGAACCCAACTGCCATCTCTCTGCTCCAACTTAGCTACAACACACACAAGATGACTGCAATACTCTACCCCACTCTGGCCCAAATTAAAATGTCCGGGTGAAATGTTTTAATGGCAGCCACCCAAAAGACCGATACTAGGAAAACTGGGAATTGATAGTAAATTATGCAACATCTCTGTGATTCAGTCTTTATAGCTACATGTAGCCATGGAAAATGCTGATGGAAAATAGTAAGATGTGAAAACAGTCATGTTTGTTGAGAGACAATTCTCCATAAGTCTTGTATTTTTGCACATTATATATGCAAAGGCACTACTGTATTTTGTCGTGTATAATGCGCACCCATGTTTTTTGGCCCAAACTTTCGGGGTGGGGGGGAATATTTCGTTTTAATTTTTAATTAAAATTTTTATTTGTTTACATTTGGTACTTGTTTTTCATATTATTAAGGAATTTCAGCATTTATTTTTTAACATATTATAGTACAAGAAATTTTATGTAACAAACAATTACAAAACACAAGAACAGATACACGGTACAAGAAATTTTATGTACCGGTAACAAATTTAAGATATTTATGCATTGTAGAAGGCCAAGAAGTCTTTGTCGCTGCGAGTTCATTGTAAGTTCAACAAAACCGATGATCGTATTCCAGGGTATTATCTTGCATACAGATATCGTTATTGATTTCTAGAGTTATACTTTTAACTCACAGCATAAATAAAAGAATTAAAAACATTTATAGAGATACGGAATTAGCACTACCCACGTATAATATGCATCCTTATTTTTCCCACAAAAATTTGAGCAAAAAAGTGCGCATCGTATGTGGCAAAATACAGTACCTTCTTTTCTCAAATTTTTTCCAGGATATTTGTATAGCAAATATCCTTGGAAGACAGAAGTAGTGTCTCCCTTAGATTCAAGGAATAGACACAATAGACATGCTTACTGCTCTGTATAATAGGGTCTCCTTACAGAGCAAAGGGCAGGCACTGCCCATTATAAAAGACTTGGGTTCCCTAAGCTCAGGGTTGCTCTCCTTTAATGCAACCCACTGCATGCATAGCTATTTATCTGGCCCATCTGCCTTGCATCCATGGGACTTGGGGAAAGGAAAATTGACATAACTATGTTAATGCTGCGGTCTGTACCTTGAGCAATAAAGTCCTCCGTCTCTGAACCAAAAATCTCTGTTCATCTGCCTGCATCCGTGAACCTGAGGCAGGTTAACCTGTTAGCATGCCAACAGGGTAAGTCTCAGACCCTTCACAGTTCTTGACATGCAAAAACATATACAATAAGATCCCAAAACATAAAATTATATTCCTAGAAAAAACAAAACCAGGATGGAAATACACCAGAGTGCTAGTAGCCATCATCTCATGGTAGTGGAAGGGATAGGCTAGTTGTTTTTTTTTTTCCCCCTGCTTATACTTTTCTGCATTGTTGTTCCCTCCCACAAAGTATCATAAGAGTAACACTAAAACATTGTAAATAAAGCTTTTCACCAAATAAACTGCAGTCACAGGCTTCAAATACTTGGCATATGTGAAATTTGCTCATTTTCCCATCAAGGTATTTATGTTCTCTCTGTCTCTCTCAATCTTTATGCACAAGTAAGTGCACACACATGCACTTTTACATACACACACATTTGGCAGTGTACATCATCTGTCACTTGGACAACTGGGGCAATCTCCTAGCTACGTTCCCTATCGCCCATCACCCTTTTAAACCCCTTTTCCTCTTTCAGATGAAAATTCAGAATTACATAGCTTTAATAACTGTTAAAAGCCACCATCAACCTAACAAATGACCCTTCTAAATATCTTTTCCCCTTTGAATCTATAATTTTGTCTTTTCAGAATTTAACATGTAGTTCTCATGTTATACCATTAAAATCCCACTAAGTTAATTTCTAATTCTCAGTTTTCTGCTGTTCAGAGAAAAACATAACATACATCAATTCCTAATTCTCTACAGACGTTATCACTAAATACGGACCCAAATCTAATTTTCTTAATTATTAAACCTTAAAATACATTTAAAATCACTTTTATAGAAAAGTACATTTCAAACCACTCATCAATATTAACATTAAAACGAAATAATCCATTTTGTTCTTCATAACCTTTTCCTCATTGCATTTTTTTGTTTTGTTTTATTTTGTTTACTTTTGGCTAACAAATCTGTTGTTTAAGTACTGGTATTATACAATGATAGAACTGTGAATAAAATTAGTGTAACAAGAGTTATATATATTTTGGAACTTTCATCTAAATGTTGGCCATAATTAATAATAATTTCCCCTAAAAATATCTTGATTTAAATCTACATTCAATAATTCCAGTCTATTTAAATCAGATAGTAATTGGCAGAATATAACAAAAGTATACAAAACTAGAAAAAGACGACCATTTCAAACTTTAGGATACTTGGGCAGTATCCGATATATGTTAAGGCTATAAAGGTTATATCTGGCCATTAGCTGTTTATACAGAGATGCCAGGGAAGGCAAACTCTTAATTCTAGGCTGACAGAGCTGTTACATTTATTTTTTTAAGCAATAAGCTTTATGAAACAGATTCTAAATAATTATTAAGCGCATACATTTTAACTAACGATTTAAATCACAGTGAGCTAATTCTGCACAGTTATGTGTTTTCATTGTCCCTGCTTTAAAAGTCAGGTTTATTTTTTTTGTTTGTTTGTGTTTTTTGAGGGTGAAGGATATTGAACATAAGTCTTTTTTAAAGATTAACGTCATCTGCCAGACCTACATCAGATTCTACACTTTTACAAGTCCCGTGAGCCAATTTGCGGATACATCTTACTTAAAGCACCTAATGACAAATGGCTTACTGAAAATACACAAAGGTCTGTTTTGAGAAAATGACAAACATTGGAATAAATTAAGAATTTAATTAAATGTTCCTGCTTCCCTCTCCCCGCTTACCCCCTCAACCCCCTCCCCACCCCCCACACACACGGGGAATTTTGATTCAGCCTTTCAAAAACTGTGGAAACTGCAATATTTGCAGTTCTAATGCCTCTTTTACATCTATGTCTTTTAAAAATGGCTCAAGTGCAGAGAGTATACTTAGTGACAAGACAAAGACACTTGGATATAAATTGGAAACACAAAGAAAAATCCTCATTATTTTCCCTATCAAGTGAATCACCTTCTAGATTCAAGGCCAGATTTACATAGCTTCAGAAATTGTTGCTGCCTCATCAACCTGAACAAACTTTCTATAAGCCTGAAATCACTTCCAGCACTTAATCTGTCCTTTTTGCTTATTCACAGACAATACGAAAAGAACATATGTAGTCATCTTTCAACAGTTAGTGGGGTTAAGTATATGCCAAAGGCTTGCCAAATCATCTTTAAAACACAGTAATGCTCCAGTATACAATTACTAAGGTGATCTGTCTATTCCCCAAATGTAGCTTAAAATATGAAAAGGAAGCCCAACTATGCTAGAAAGGAAGATAAGATAATGCAAAGAGAAATAAATCTATAAGAGTCTGCTGAATGCCAAGCTAAGAAAGTGGATCATAGACAGCATTTTATCAAAGTGCAGCCTAAACAAACGTCAAGGGGAATAATTTCGTTAACAAATATGGGCAACAATGGAGTAAAATGGGGGAAATTCTGTGCCCTTGCATGCATTTAGTCAGGGTTAACAATGGATAAAAATATGTGCAAGAACACATTTAATAACCCTGAACTGTCATTCAGTTGGTAGGAGGTAGTCAAGATACAGCTAATAAAACACCAAAAAAATGGTTTTAGCCACCCTGAAAAAAATTCTCCGTGGAATAAAACAAAAGAGGACTGAAGGGCATCTCCCACCAAGATAAATGCCTTCTTCTGAGTGTTGCCTGTGGTTAACCCTCACAGAGAGAACTTCAGAATCCTCTGATGGTAATACTTCCCTACTTCACTTATCACAGTCAATTTAAAAGGGAGCTTTATAAACATTTCTATTTCACTCCCTGTTGCTGTCTTTCCTATTAGTGATGGCTTGAACTGAAAGGGGGTCTAAAATTAATTTCAGCAGTTGTAAATGAGGCAGGCCAATTAGGAACTGTTATAAATGAGTTGGAGGGGGGAGAGGCATTAACACATTTTTTTCTTATGGGCTCTTGTTTTAGTTAGCTGACCCATCTTTAGGAATACATTCAATTACAAAAGCAGATGCTTAAAAAAATGTGTTCCATTAAGAAATGTTTGGATAATGACATACAAGGGAGAACCTACATTATGTATGGTGCTTAGCCCACAGTCATGTTCTAATCATACTGTGGGAAAAAAAAAAAATTCCGCTCAATCAACTTTTGCAAGTTAATTACTGTTTTCTTTCCCTCATGACCCTGAATCTTCAACCGTGAGTTCAGTAGGAGGTGACTTCAGACATACGGTGACGAAAGATCCTGTTCAAAACAGCCTCTCTCTCACCCCTGGGGTGAGGGTGGGTGGAGCTTTGCTGTGATCAGCGCTGCAGTGAAATGCTTATTTGCCTAAATTTTAAAAGCTGTATTTTCCAATGGCATCTTGAGAATGAAAAGGCTTTGGATATCAATTAATATCAGCACTACCCACCAGTAGAATGATGTATTGTGTATGCAGAAGGGCCCACGCAGAAAGCAAAGTAGCTTACATGAGGTGGAGCCCATAGGCTGAGATACATTTGAGCAACCATGAGGTTCAGCGAGGACAAAGAACAGACCAGATTTGTAATGGCCAGGCTTTGGCAGCCCAGGCTCCTTAATGCGGTTTGCTCTCTGTCGCCCACCCAAAACTGACCTCAAGAAATAGTTTGCTCCAATTATGGAGAATTTGGTCTTTGAAACCTAATAGCACATGACTGGAATTTCCTAAGACAGGGGCCACGAAGTCTTGTGGAAGTTCTTTGCTCCATGCACTAGCTTCTATTCCACTGCTCACTCGGGGCATAACCCAGGGAGGCCATCTGGCTCATCCTTGGCTTCCTCTACGTGCAACTGGACCAGGAAGCAGTAAGAGGCCAACGTTTCATACGTCAGGCCACTCAGATGGTGACTGCTAGCACCACTTGGCATTCTGCGTATGAAGGAGGACAAGGGCCAGGAAGAGCGACTGCCCCATTCTAAGCTGCTCTCTGATTCCCATCCCTTTGGCAAATTGATGAAAAGATGATGGAGCCTGAGAGGGACTACTGTCCAGGTCCTGGCAGAGGCCACGGGTGAGGTGTTACTGTTATTGTGTACCAGATCCACCAGAGGAATTAGTAATTAAAAAAACAGAGAAACCTAAGAAAATACTTCTTTTGATTACCTTAGCCTATTATTATTTTTGTTTAATTTACACAAATCAAATATCATTCAAGTCCTTAAGAGGAGAAGGTCCTGATTTAGTGTCCCAGCTTTGGCACTGAATGCACCTGGGTTTGAATCTCAGCACCTTTTGTTTCTGTGATCCTGAGCAAGTTACTCAACATCTCTGAAACTTAGGTTTCCTCTTACATGGAGCAAGAGGGATAATGGTAACTCTCTCTTGGATTGTTGTGAGATTTAAATGTGATAGTGCAGGTAAAGACTTTGCTCAATGCCTGATATAACTATATGAATGTTAGCAGTTATTATTTCGTAACATGGACACCACCAAATGTAAAGACTGGAACATTCTGCATTTTTTTCTTCGTAATAAGCATTTCTAAATGTGCCAATGGGTCTCTTATTCTCAAGACAGTTTATCAGAGAAGCCTCTGAAATTGGTTCATGTTAAGATGAACATTTGCCTTTCATGAGCTGACGTCTGTTTTGCAAATAAATAAAGGAGAAGACAGAGCTTGAGTGTGGAGAAGACTGGGTTCGTCATAAAAGAATTGCATCCCTGACCAGCCATGTCCAACTTCATCAATAACTGTTCAATATCATCTGTGCAAACTGATAGGAAATGTCACACAGAAGTGGGCAAGGTGTGATTTCATGCAGTATGAGAAATGGAAACGTGTTCTGAAATGTGACCTTTAAAAAGTCAAGGTCAAGTGCAAAATCTAACCAAAGTCAAACAACTTCACAACCAAAATTCTTCCATTAAAAACAACAACAACAACAAAAAAAACTTTAAAAAATTGGTAAATTTGGAAGGCAGGGAGGGCAAGTGAAACAAAGGGACTCCAAGACCCAACAGCACACACGGCCTTAGTGTGTGATGTTTAATGATGGTCATTCATTCTTGTTATTCCCGTGCAGTGATAAGAAGGCTTCTCCGCTGACCATTTAACTCTGCCAAGATAGCTTTCTATGTAAAATACACCCAGCCAGACTCGCTGGAAGGGTTACTGATGATTGATAATGAGAACCAAGTATATCTGGACTTCACTGTGGGCCAGAGCTTTGCCCAGCATTCACCTAAGTACATCTACTGTCCACGGCTGAACAGTTACTATCAAGAGACTTGCCTCATTACATTAAATTTTTCATTGGAAATGAACAACTGCCAGAAAATTGGTCATTGACTTCAGACTTAGCCTGATTTTTTCAGCTTATGTATATTAGTATGCATGTGTGGATATATGTATGTTTCCCAAAAGATAGTATATTTTAATTTTCCCTGTACTATAAATTGAAGGTTACTAAGATTTGTTAGTTAAGTCTTTGCACAGAGTAGCAAATTGCCTTCCTGTATGTTGAAATTTCCCTTCTTAATTTGAAATTTTTGTGTTAAATCAAACCTCCCTTTGTTTATGTTTACATGGAATAGAATATTCTCATAGGCTAAGTTATAATGAAAAACAAAACAGATTGTCCTGTCATTGCTGTAAGAGGGATACAAGCAGAAGGGGGGCACATTCCAGAATTTTGTTAACGTAACATTTGAAGAAAATCAAATTAAGGTTTTGTGAAGCAGATCTTTGTGGAGAGAAAGCCAAAAAACGGAGTTTGTTGGAAGTGGTTCCTCTGAGAGAGTCTCTATGGATGGGAAGGAAAAAGGCAGTTGTGCTTCTGCACTGCAGGAGGACGGGTGTGTCTTTATGTTCTGTGGGTGATGCTGGTGGCCAGGCAAACAGCACGTTTGCAGGAGGGGCGAGCAGGCATGATGCCCTTCAGGGAGGAGGGTTAAACAGATTCCCAACAACCTGAAGCTATGCTGCCTTGCTGTGACTGCCTCAGACCTGAACAACAATGCAGGGTAACCCACAGGAGTCTTCCTTTGGAAGTCAGATGGCTTTTAAAGAACCCTCTGCTATGCAATTCCTCAGACTGATATCTTAGCTACTTTGAGAAGTCTGGATTTTAGGCCTGCCATCTCGTGGCCATTGCCATAAATACTGCCCTTTTCTATTTCTGTCCAAATTAGTGACACCTCTATAATCTATATTCTAAAACGGTACCACAAAGGGTCTCTAGTCTTTGTGGACTCTAGCCACTGGAGAGCACCACGATGCAGAGAGAGGTAGAGCATTTCACATTCTAATCCCCTTTCTGCTCACGTTTTTTTACTCCTTGATGAAAGCCTCGACTCGAATGATCATTGATCAAATATCAAATAATCATTCGGTACAGGGTTGGGCCTGCTAAGAAATCAGTTAAGAGGTGATACGCATGTTTTAGGTGCCTATTCTTTTAAAGCGGTAACTTAGTAGACACGCAACTGTTTTCAAATGAATGGACGTCTCTGCATTTCTGTGCTTGCCATAGATTTGCTAAGAGAATTTGCAGAATAAAATAGATTGGAAATCCAAAGGGGTTTCATACCTGAAATCTAGGAGGATATGTTTTTCTAGAAATAACTTAAAGTCCAAATGACAGAGGTTAGAACTACACACTTCAACATTGTGAGGAAAAGAAGTGAGACCAAATTTGTCACAGGTCTACGTTAGGAAGAAGCTGCTAAAATGCCATCATGAAAACACATTGGGCCTGTCTTAAGCACCATCCACCTGTTGAATGTGTCAGTTGCATGCGGCCATTTTCTTGTCAAGGTCTCACCAATGTACCGTAACCCCCAAACTAAAAGGATGTGTACGAACATATTTAAGGGTCATAAATTAATATTGGAGCCCAAGTTACAGAAATATAGGACTATGCATACATACATACACCTAAGATACTGCATTGCTAAGCAACGGATTCAAAAGACATACAGCTGCAAAATTCAGCTAGTGAATCCAAAAATAAGTTATATCTGTTAGTTATCTGAAATTTCTGGATTCATGAATACAGTATGCGGGACACTACTAGCGTGTTCCTTCTCAGAGGGTGAGGGAACGTGAAACCAGACAGCAGATGCGGAATGAAAGAGTCTGGTAAACTACCTGAAAGCACTCCACATCTGGAAAGAATCGTGGGAGTGAGCCAGCCCAAGACACAATGGTATAGAAAGCAGTCTCCGATTTACAGTACGGGTGGCCTTGTGGCTCATGAAAGTGAAATTTCCACTCTGGGAGGAGCAATCACTAGGAACATTTCTTATGTGAAATTATGAAGTCCAAACTGAAACAACCGAACTGTTCCTGTGGGTGACCGTTTACTGGCCACACGAGCAAGAGGACACCAAGCAGATGACCAGAGCCCGGATTTTCAATTCCTTCAGCACATATTTACTGAGTACCCCCTGTGTTCCCGGAACCAGGGACGAAAGGACAAACCGGACAGCCACAACCTCTGCTTTTGTGGAGCTTATAACGTAGCAAATTCCAGAGACTCCACTGTCATGAGTCAGGCTGACCCTGCAATGATGCCACAAAAACAAAACAAAACAAAAAAGAAATATCCTTCTATTTCCATCAGGAACAAATAGCAGATCATCGGTAATACCATATAAAGAAGATATCCATGAATCCTATTTACCAGTCCAAAGACTTGGGAAAAGAATCCACATGGTATTTCCACTGACATGTATCAAACACTGGGATAATTGAGTCACAATTTCCTTCCCATCCTGCCTTCTTTATTTTGAACATTTGGTGCAATCCAGCTGCAAACTGGAAGCTCAGAAACTAACAAATGAACAGAAACATGAAACCTTATATTCATAGCTATTAGGCTGAATGATAAGTACATTTTATCGTGGACCATAAACAGCTGAATATCAGTGATTTCATATAGTTCAAGTGAATAGTTTTCTTCCACAATAAAAGCAACTTTATTGGTTTCTCTGCTTTTTTAGAATACATGCCCATAGATAATTTTAATTCTTTATCACTTCTACCATCAAAGATTTAAAAGGTTGTGGGGTAATTTCTTCTCCACAATATCCAATTATTGTCCCACGTGCACCCAAGACTAATTACTAGAGACAATTAACCCAGTCTGTAGGAGAGAGGCTGCTACACAAATCAAAGAGGAAGGGGGGTGGGGGGGCGGCTAGAAGCCCAGAAAGGCTCCCAGACCTGGAAAACTACTTTGTGAGAAACTTCCTGGTGACCAGACACTGATTTCCACTCCCCAAGATACTGACCTGTTGACTGATTGCTTTGAGATTGGATCATCTATCTCTCAGGACAGGCTTGAGGCCGCCCAGCCCCACTGTGCAGCAATGAAGCACCTTCCTTTAGATTTGACCTTCAAGTCACAGGATATAAGACAGAAGTCATAGAAGAATGGGGCCGCAGAACTCTTAAAGGGGGGTTTACAAAGTCCCATTGATAAGAGGCCCAATTAAAAAAACATCCTTGAGGATGGTGACATACTCGTGGTGACAGCCTACAAGAGCAGTCTAACGTCAACCAGTGTCTTGATATCCACTCATATCTGAAGAGAATTAACTATGGATGCAATACCGTGTTAGGTGCTAAGAGGGATTATAAACTTTTCTGGTAAAGAGAGCAAATGCATAGGAAAACTTTAATCGCAAAACAAAAGATAAATAATAGGTGATTAATGATTCCATTGTTAGAATGGAGGACGAATAATTATTTATTGTTACTTTGTTTGCTACATGCATATGTGAGGCCTAGCTAGGCAATGTACATTGTCTTATTTAATCCACTCAAATTGTCCTCCAAGGAGAGAGTTATTATTATTCCCATTGTGAAGTTGAGTAAATTGAGGCTGTGAGATTTAAACAGATTGACCAAAATCACATTGCTTTTAAATGGTGGAGCTGGAATTTAAATCCAAGTCTGTGTGAATTGGTCATTTCACTAAAATACTTGGTTGTAAAAAGGAAGAAACATCAATTTGGTCTGGCATGACGGAGGTAGGATTCCCAGAGGACAGGGGTAATGGCTGGGAGTGAAGACGGGCTGAAGTGGAAGGAAAAGAGAGACTTCCAGGTGGGATAAGTGTGTGAGGAAAAGCTAGGAGGATTCGGTTCTTTAAAATACTCTCTTCCTTATTTACGCCTATTTTTGGCTGCATAACTTCCATGGATGATCAAAGTACCACCTAGGAAAAAGTGTGACCAAATTAAGTAATTCTTAAGTGTCAACCCAATGACTGGTACTGGCTGTGCTGAAGTTTTCATACATGCACATATGCACTCACACACCCACATACAAGTACATATGCACTCATTTATACATGCATGCACACACGAGGACATAGACACATATTGTGGGAATAGGACTGCCAACACCCTTTCTAGGTAACAGCAACCTTTCATTCTGATAACGTTTCCCCGAAAATAAGACCTAGTCAGACAATCAGCTCTAATGTGTCTTTTGAAGCAAAAATTAATATAAGACCCGGTCTTATTTCACTATAAGACCGGGTCTTATAATAATATAACATAACGCAACACAACACAACATAACATAATATAAATATAATGTAATACCAGGTCTTATACTAATTTTTGCTCCAAAAGGTGCATGAGAGCTGATTGTCTGGCTAGGTCTTATTTTCAGGGAAACACGTACTAGGTAATGTCCTTCCTATTTTTTGATGTTAAAATGCCCTTTTATTTAACAGTTGAATAGCCTTATGCAACTTAATAGCTTAATTAAGTTACCAAGCTTTATGTAGTTTTCAAACATATTTCTTCACATTGTTGGTCCATGACACCCACAGTCTAGAAAGCCCTCATTTGATTGCTGAATGTTATTATAATTAGGGTGCGCGTGAGGAACATCTGAGCCATTCCCTTTGGTTCTCCTTTACTCTGAATAGATGGGGGCTCGTTTTTCCTTTTGAAAGTGCTTCAAGTTTCCCTAAATACTGTTGAGGCTTCCAAGCAGGCTGCCTTACAAATATCATGTCGAACCCTAATTGTTCTTAATTCCTTTGATATCTGTTTTAGATATCAAAGCCTTACTTAGGATATAGATGGATGTCGCTGTGTATTTCACAAATAGGCGCTTTCAGGAAGGAGGTATAGGCCATTCTGGAGGCTCTCAGTGACCAGAAAAGGAAAGAAAAGCTGAGTTGGTCCACATGAATCCTCAGGAAAACCACGGTTACAGGGGACCAGAGGGTCCAGTGTGAAATATATCATACTCTGCCTCTTCTTCAGTTGTCCTTTTTGTTGGATTTTTAATGCAATATTTATATGGACAGAACCTATGAATGTGGGAATAATCCGTGTCTGGGAAGACTTGGGGACATGGTAGTTATGCCTTTAACTACCTGCCAGAGTAAATACAGATGAGATTTGCTCCAGGGGGAGCCTAAGGTTTGAAGTAGGCCCTAAGGATGGGAGTCACAGGTAGGTGTAAGGCTGATGCCAATTCAATAACAGGAAGAACTCTTGCTAAGTCACAGCTGTCAAACAATAGCACGAGCTGTCTCCTTCCCATCTCTGAAGCTACTGGTGCAGTCCACAGAGGAGCAATTCCCAGAGAAAGAATTCTAACAAAGGATGAGTGGTGCAACTAAACATGTATTTTGGTTAGGTTTCTTTGGATTGCAAGCAACAGTAACTGATTCTGGCTAACTCAGCAAAGTTAATTTAGCTCTAATTGGAGGGATACTGGGATAGATCAAGGGAAAAAAAGAGCCAACAAATGAACTTTAGGAAGGTCAGTAAGAAAGTCACTCTAGGATCCTCATATCAGGAAATCCCAAATCTTTCTTGGGAAGACCTACCATTTACAAAATAACTCTGCTACAACCTTCAGGCTTAATGGAAAAAGAATGATGTTTGACCTTCCTGGAAAGAAAGTAGATTGGCCCAATCCGGGTCATTCAGCTATGGCCGGGGTTCCCATCACTGAGAACCCACCCGAAATAATGGAGTCACGTCTAAAGAAAAGGGGAGATCTATGATTTGAGGGCCATCTCAATGGTAATTACTCTAATGAGCTTATAGCCTAAGAGTGTTTCAGTGGTGTGCCGGAACTGGCTTCTGCTGGCCAGTGAGAGTCAATTATACGCATCTCTTTCCAACTCCCGGGCAGTCTGTGCCTTGGCCATGGTAGGAGTATTTATACCAGGGAAATTGGCAAACGTTATCAATCAGAGCTTTTTATTTTTAGTTGACCTGGTTTTTCAGCACACCATCGGCCTATTTCACGATTGAACAGTCTTGCCAAGGCTGTTATACACCCTAGAGGACATGAAATAGACCCCACGATAGGGAATATACAGTTAGCAATCACCAGCACTTTCTCTGCACCAAACACAATATACTGTCCTGCAGCACTCCAGTACTTTAACGCTACACTACACACTATACTATTCTAACTCCCTGATGCATATTAGCCCATTCAATCTGCACAACAATCTAATGAGGTAGGTGCTATTATTTTTCCATTTGACAGGGAAGGAAATAGAGAAAGAAAGTGGTAAATTAACTTGCCCAAGTTCTCATGGCTAATAAGTGGTAAAGTAGAGAATTGAACCCAGGCAGTATAGAATAAGTCCTCAAAATAAAAGAGTCAATGTGTAGCTGTTGTTCTGAGTTGTGATATCCTTGACACAGATAAAAATAGACAGTGCAACCCCTTTGAACCCAGTAAGGATTTGGCTGAATTCCAACAAGAGAATGACCACTTAGTCACAACACTGATGTCAGTGAAAGCAGCCCAGGATAATTCTACAATTAGTGTTTGAATATTCATTCTTTTCATTACCTGGGTTGCTGGAAGACTGAATCCAAATCCAAGAGCTGCTACAAATCCACAGAGAAGAGAGTCATTTACAGTGTACGGTGCCAGAATTTGTCAAGTGAGTGACAGCAGCATTTCAAGACTCAGTGGAGAGTGCATATCACATGAGTGTCCCTGAATGGGCCATGAATGGGTCACAATCCCAATCCCAATCCTAAAGAAAGGGGAGAGAAGTCTGAACTTCCAACCTGCCTCTCCCACTGGTCCTACCGGGAGGTAGGCATGGATGACAGCAAGCAGGGGTCCAATAGAAAGATAGTCACCTGATTTTAGATGTGTGCCTTGGACAAGTCACTTGACTTTATACATCTTAGCTGTGGGACCTGTAAAATGAAAATTATGTTACCTACCCCTAAGGTCACTGCGAGATTCAAATGAGATGGACCACAGGAAAGCATCTGGGAAACTGCAAAATCTCCCCAAAATGGTGAGCATTACTTTTGGCAGTATCCGTACTCACACAGCAGTGGCCCCTAAATCTCAAACTGCAATGATGCAATTTGATTCATCTGAAACGATATCTGAGATGAAGCCACTCTGAGCTCGGCATTGCTTCCACCACTTAAGCCAATTCGTCAAGCCAGTGTCAAATCATCAGTCCAAATGGCTGATGGGAGTTTCAGCTGGGACAAATGTTAAGTTCATGAAGGGAGAATGACTATCTGAAGAAAACACAAGAATGATTTCCTTCTCCAGTGATTCCTGGAGAGAAGCGACCATAATCCACTGGCAGGAAAAGACAATGGCTATTACTAAATAGACTTTAAAAACTATTAAGTTTTTAAATCCACTGAAGATTCATCGAATATTTGTTGAATGAATGGACGTCATTCCCCAGACTTTGATTCAAGTCCTAGTTCTGCAGCACTGTCATCTGTGTGATTCGGGGGAAGTCAATTCACTCTGTGAATCACAGTTTCTTCATCCACAAAACGAGAATAATAATCCCCACTCTCATGGGAAATCAGATGAGCTAAAATATGTAAACCATTTAACACATTCAGTCGGGTAGAAGCATTTATTACTATTACAAATACAAGCTGTAGTTATTATTCCTCTTATTATTCATTTAGTTCATTAATTTACGATTATTATCAGCTACAAGACAAATATGTTCAAAGCACCAATTGCCAAGGGAGTAATATGAGTATTCCCAGCTGCCAGACACCAGAAGAGAAAGCTATTTTTTTTTTATAAAAAAGGAATGTTGAGTAACGATAGTCTCAGTTTTCTGTATTTGTATCTAGAGATTTAATATGTTCCTAATGTTTACCATGATATCACAATTCCACTTCCACACACTTAAGCAAATGTAAATTGGAAAGTGGAAATAAATTTTTCTGATAAGTGCCAAAAAGAACTGCATTATAAAATTGACTGTGTATCCAATACAACAGTTCTACTCTAGACTTTGGCTTCCTTTTTTTTAATCACTTAGCAAGACTCTTTTGAATATCCAAATCCAATATTTCAATGAATCTTCAGAGCCAAAAAGCTTTCTGCAAAGGATTAAAAAAGTAGCAAAGTGTCATTAAGAACATGAATTTCATTCGCTTGAAGGAAAAATAAAGACTGTGTGGCTGTGACAGTTGCCCGTTTTTACGTAAAGAATGAAAAAAAACCCACAAAATCATAACAGGAACATATTAACAGACTGCTATGGTCACATAAACGAAAGTCCCATCAATTTATTTGTAGTTTCTCTTTGAACCTCAAATAGACACAGGTGCTAAATGTCTTTCTTTGTCCTGTTAAAGAAGTCTAAAATTCTTAGGCTTTTCTATCCTAAACAACTCAACATGAGTGGTGACAATTCTTTGCTCAAAGCAAATGAATTTAGCTTCTAGCTTTAAAAAATATACAAAGTATCTATAACCCACAAATTGTAATAATATAACCAAATTACTGTATTGCATTCTTAAATTATCACTTAAGCTGCATTCTTTAAGTCGTTCCTTAGTTAAAAAGAAAAAGGAAAGGAGGGTGAAGGAAATACAGCCATTGTCCTGATAGGAAGACAAAAATCTATCTCCACTTTAATGTTTTAAGAAACGCACTATAAATAAAATGCTCAGCTAATTATTGGCTATTAATCTTTTTTTTCCCAACTTAACTATTTCCTCAAAGATCCATCTGCACTTCATTTATTTATTTCCACATAAAGACAGCTTATAATTCGCTTATCCCAAATTTGAAATACTGGTTTGTCTGTAAATATGGAAGCCTAGAAGAAGCCCCGGTAATTGGTGCTTTTAGCCGCCCACTTAATCTTGCTTAAATTACCAGCGTTCACAATGAGGAATGACCGAGAGGCACAGGTTGAGTAGCCACCAGGATACCAAATGCTGGGGATGAGGTTAATGAAGATTATTGTCAGGAATCTGAATGTTATTTCAAATCACGGTCACTAGCGAGCCACAAATTAAGAGCACTTGCTAACTAGAAGCAAGGTGACGGCCAACTGCGGTAGTTAAGATATTATTGCTTCTGTAAACGCTAAATGCAAGTATAAAGTAGACATGTAATCTTCAACTCCCCAAACACCCCAATTTGGCCACTAAAGATGCTGTTTTACATTTCCAAACATTTTCCCCTGTCACTACTTTTTATACTTCAGTTCTCAGGTTGTAAGTATTTGTTACTTGCAAAGCAGCCCCCTTTGAACACTGAACCGTGGGAGGCATTTGTAACTAACTGCCAGTGCCGCCTGCCAAACAAAAACTCCCTGCTGGTGACATGACCACCTAGTGACCTCTAAAAATGTTGTAACAATGTGAAAAATAGCTCCCTCTTGTAGGAAACAGCAATTTTTTAAATTAAACGTACATCGAACGTTCGCTTATATACAGATAAATGGTGTTCAGAGTCACCTTCTCTGTTTCCAATTTCAATCTTTTGAAACCCAGCCCAAACCTAAATAAATAAACGTTGATACTAAGAAGAAACTAAGAGCTCAAGAGCCTTGTGATTTTGCAAACAGCTTTTTTCCATTTTCGAAAATCTAAACTCTGGGCCAGACACAGAACAGGTAATGAAAAGGAGCAGGCTTGGCAGTCCCTCTGTGGTTCTAAGCTGAAAAATACGTCAGGCAGAAATAAGTGGCTATAATTTGGCAGGCTTAATGTCTTTAAAAGTTTGCAGCTTGCTAGAGAAAAAAAAAAATTTTTTTTTGAACAGTTATAACATTTACAAATTGAAACACAATCACTAAGCGAAAGAGCCACCTTGACATAATTTCATTATCCTCAGACTTTCGAACACACTTTTATCATCTTCAAGTGTTTTTGCACCTACATAATAGTAGGCGATGATAATTATTAAAACTGGGGGCAGCAGGAGGCTTTTTCATGCTAGCATAATCTTAGGTGACTGTAATATTGGTGAATTCAGCTTATGCGGTTTGACATCAAAATATTCAAGGCTAGTCTCCCTTTAAAAGGTGCAGTGGAGCTTCCCACACGTGCCCAATGGGACAGAAGAAATGGGAAATTGGACTGGACAGTAAGTATTTTTGAGGCTGTGGATCACTGTTTTTCCGGTTAGCTTATCTTTCTAAGATTTCAAAATTAAAAGTCTCAGAGCACCAGAGGTATGACATGTCAAAGGCTGTTGGACTTTAATGTGTCTGTGGTTCTTCCTGACATCTCTTTCTGATGAATTATTTCCAAACACTGACCCAAGCCACGAAAAATCAAATCAGCTCGAAAACAAAGTGGTACAAACAACTGTTTGTTTCCGAGTTATTAAACCCTTGGAAGATGGCTTGCTGTGTTAGAAATAGGGCAGTCAGTCCTTTCTGCTTCTTTGAATCTTTCTCACCTAGCATGCACTCACTCTCACCCTCCTTCTTCCTAGGTTCCCTCCCTCAAAGCAGATGCAACTACATGTAACTATGATTTTTTAAAAAAAATAATAAGATACAAAGAAGAAAGAAAAGAATGCATACCCAAACCCATATTCAAATATGCTGCTTCGACCTTTTCAAATTTTAGCTTAAAACCCACTTTTATACGGACACGCTCTGGGTGAGCGCTCCACGCTGAACTAAAAAAACGACACCCCTTGAAACTAAAGTGAATCTTGGCAATCAGAAAACAACATCAAATGACAGTGTACAGCATGGTGAATTACTGCCATTTCCAGCACAGGAGGGCTTCTTGCTTTGTGACACTTTCCCCAGCTTTAATTAGCAATTCTACAATATGCAAGTTGTTCCGGAAGACTTATCTCCCACAAAAGAGCACTGTGATGTTACCGAGCAGAAAGCAAATTTGGATTTTTAAAGAAATCTGAGAGGTAGCAGAGGACCTGCCTTCCAGACTGATCTCTCTATCCCAGGCTTGGTGGTGCGGCGGTTCAGACTGCAAAGAGTTGACTAGTGTTAAATCCAAATTCATGTGATAATTACAGTTATGCAGATAAGGTCAGTATAATAAAATTGCATTACGAGGACCTACATAAAATTTCTAGTGTCTAGGTATATTCAACCCACAAAAATGATAACATCAAAAGATTCAACCTAATAACAAAGTGCCCCACTTTATTTATGAAGTGAGTCTAATAATTATCTCAACGGATTTATGTGAGAAGTCAATGAATACTCAACACGTTGCCTGACACAGGGTACTCATTCAGCAAGGGACAGAAATAGGAATTATGAATCCATAAATATTGTTCATTTTGAGCATTCTAATAGTTTGGGCTACTGGCACTTACATAAACACAGGCTTCTTATCAAATAGCTTACAATTTAAGAAATGTAATCACCTTTCTTAGTTAATACTAAGTGTTGTCAGTCAGTCTAATATCTGGAAAAGTCAATTTTATTTTAAGTTGAAGTAATATTTCTCTTCTGTAAAAGACGATTCTATCAAATCAAAATAAATTCATATGCATACACACATGTATGTCAAGTTCTTATTTTCTGTATTCGAATAAAAATAGGGACCGTTTTCTCATCTGGAGAAAATTACATTTGATCACTGTTTGTGTGGCTGAAGTATAACTCTTTTCCAATTTCCTGGCTATCCAATATTTCTCAGCGAGTCCCTGAATTGTGTCAGGTGACCCCAGTAATCCAATATCTTCCTCCAAACTATCATGGATTGTTCTAAATTCATGAAGAAGAGACAGAGCTCCATATATTCAGTTTAAAATCTTCTATGCAAAAAACTGCATCATATTAAAATTATGCACTTCTGAAAGATTAAGGGATTGGAATCTATGGTTGAGATAATCTAGGACTCTGAAATGGGTTAAGCCAAATCATGTGAATTGAGTTCCCCAATTCTAAACTATGCATACCACAGCCACTCCAGTCACACCCAGGAAAATCACAGAAACCTCTGCCTCTTCTCATTTCGTGCTTTTCCTAGAAATCCATCATCCTCGGAACCACTTCTTGGACAGGTATTGTGATAGGTGAGGCCAACTAATGAAAACGAGGGCTTCCTGCCATCCTTCAGAGCCCCCCAGCAGCAAATATGACCTTGAAGAATCATTGGACTTTGAAGATCCCTGCCCCCATTTTAGAATTTTCTGAGTTACATTTCCATTTCTCCTAGGAAATTGCTAGCCTGCACACTGAGGGCTGGCATGTAGACAAGGTGGGTCATGTCTGTAGCCAAAAGAAATCCAGCCATTTAATCTAAGAAATTGTGGATATTGGATCTTTCCACTCTTCTTATTATACATTAAAAGGCAAACCAACTCCCTTGCAAAAAGCTCAAACTATGTAACATTTTCCAAGGTTACAGTGGGTTTATGTCAATGAAGGTGAATGGATCAAATGTATTCTTGAGTAAGGTCTCTACCAACAAATAAGGTTTAAGTGTATTAAAAGAGTCCATTTTGGAAATTCAAAACACTTGGTTTGCCAAGGTGAGGGCTAGCCACCAAATTCCACCCGATAAGGTAGTTTTATATTTTTCTTTTTAGATTACAGACTCTGACTAATTCTTGATATATTTAGATCTTTGCAGTGGAATTTCAATTTGGAATAAGATATTATTCCCTAACAATTAAGCCAAACCTCAAAAGCAACTCTGTTTTATGACATTTCAGGCTACCCTAGTTTACCTATCTGTGGAATTCGTCCCTTTTATACCAATCTAACAGAGCATAAATTAAAGCAAATTATGAACAGTATTCTAAAAGAAACAGTCCTCAAGTTGGCGCACCATTGTGCCATTTCTTCTTGTCATTTTGAAAATTACAATCATATTACAATGTTAAGAAACAGCTTTCTACATTTTTCAAGAATACAAGAAGATGACTATTTTCACAGTTCACTTAAATCACTCAGGTCTTACTCCATCTTCTCGACATTTGCACAGGAAAAAGCGTTCGCCATTGTCTCCTCCCCCTCACTGGGAGTAGGACCAGCTGGGACATTTTAAGTCTCTTTCATTAAAAAAAAAAAAAAAAAAGGTTAAGGTCAAAATAAGTATGATAAACATGGTAGTTTCTATTCTCAATACTCAAGGACGAAAGACTAAACAACAAAAAAAATATATAACATTAAAATTCACTAAATGTATGATGAAGATTGTTTTTTCTTCCCTTGCAACATAATCATGGAGGAAAAAAAGGGTTTTGGAAAATAGCAGATTTTACCTTTAGTAAATCTAGTCTTTTAAATGAATCCAGTAGTTAATTTTACAGCTGCACATTCCTTAAATTTATATGTTTCCAATTATCTGAATGACTGACACTTTCAAGATTTATAGTTCATTTTGAAGAGCAGTGCACTTAAACTTACACGAAGAATATTTCTACATGCAAAAGAAAAAAAGAGTAATGAAATTGTATTTTACTTTAATGAGTTCATCTTTGTACTTTTGAAGTTTCAGCGCTTTGGTCGACCGTTCTTTAAAAGTTAGTAAATTCCAACACTGGGACTCTTTATAATACAAACTTTCGTTATGGAGCTTGACTTTTTTCTGACAGAGTGTCAGCACCCCTCCCTGACATAAGCCCCCTACCAAACAGTAGTCTAGTGTCAAGGTTATCACATGAAATCAGAACACAGGTTTCAGTCTCATCCTTTACTAATGGTTGAAGAAGGCAAATTCACAGCACCACCAGAGTAACACGTTGACATCCGAGAGCCTGTGATATCATAGATAAATTAATGTACCTCCCAACGCCCAAAGTCAAGGAGCAGACCGGATTCTTCAGAAACACATTCTGAAGCCCTTTTATCTCCCACTCATCTCCTTCCTTAAGGTAACAGTCTACTGTCTGTAATGTAAGCAAGTATCTCAGGTTGTAAAAAATTGATTGGGGGCACTTTGAAGACCCCAACGCAGTGTTTTCAATATAGTCACATGGACCGGGTCCTTGTTATTTCTGCACGTAGCTGCAGAAATAATTTCTTTCTTTACTTTTTCCTCCTTTCAAAAAATGTTTACTCTTTTGCTTAGCTCAGAAACAGGTAATATAGACTGAGTAGCATAACTTAGTTATCAAGTCCAGTTGCTATTTAATTCATTATTAAAGTATTTTCACATAGGTGTTGGGAATAAAAATTAGTGAGCTATGATGTATAATTAAGACATCGCTTCACCATGGGGGGACTGGATCACAACAGTAGATAAGGTTGGGAAGACCGCCCTGAGGATATCCCAGTTAAATGCTTATTCATATAAATCTGGCTTCCCACAGGGTCTCTCTGCTGATCTGCGTGGAGGTGTTTCAGTGCATGACAATGTGCTATGTAAAAACAACTCTCAGATAAAATAATCCAGAAATAACGCTACAGTTACTTGACAGGTAAAATAAGCATATGGCATCAGTTAATCGAGGAATAAAATACAGCAACGGTAGTCTTTTGGGGTGCCTTGACTTGTTTCTAGAATAGAAGAGCCTAAAGAGTGGGACAGAAACCTGTGGGAAAAGAACAATGATAAGCCACAAACCCCTCTCCTAAAAAAGTAGGTAGGCCCACGGTGGACGGGGACACGCCAAGTGAGGAGATGATAGGTCATGCAGTCTTAAGCGTCACCAAGAGCTCATTGTGTGATCCAGAGCCTCTGCCAACATGAAAGGAGATGTTTTGAAGATCATATAGATAATTCATTGACACTGAGAATGCAAATACAAGAGGCTGGTACTGCTATTATCATTGTTGTTGCTCTTATTCCTGCTATTCCTTTTTTATCATCATTGTTATTACTACAGCGGCGGTATCTGCAAACTTTTTCCCTAAAGGTCCAGATAGTAAATATTTTAGGCTTTACAGGTAGGATTGTCAGATTTGGCAAATAAAAATAGAAGAGTCCAGTTAAATTTGAATTTCAGATAAACAGTAAGTACCTTCTTTCTTCTTTTTTTTTTCAGTATGAGTATGTCCCATGTGATATTTGAGATATGTTTATACTAAAAATTTATTCATTGTCTATCTAATTTTTAAATTTAATTTAGGCTTTTTATTTTATCTGGTAAACTTATTTTACTGGTCAGGGTTTCTCTGTTGCAACTTCTTGATTCTGCTGTTGTGGTGTGAAAGCAGCTATGACAATGCATAAACAAATGGGCATGGCTGTGTTCTAATAAAATTTTATTTATAAAAGCAGATGGGATGGCAGGAGTAGGCCCATGGGAGACAGTTAACCAACTTGTAACAGAGCTGAAAATTGAGCCTACACTGAGTAAAAGAATCAGATTTATAAAGGACAGACTATTCTAAACATGGTGAATGGAACTTATTTTTTTTCATTTATATGAACAGTATAAGCCTTCACCACAGCCTGGACAAAATTCCCAGGTCTTTCCATCTGCTGCTTTGCCCAGGGAAACATTTCTAACATTGCAATGCACCTGTAAACGCAGCCATTGATAACCAATGTCAGACACACATACATGTTCCAACGTCCTATCAACTATATATATACACAAATGAATGAGACCTTGTCCCTGACTTCAAGGGTCTCCCACCAAGATCAGGAGAATCCATTTATTTAAAACCAAGTTGTATTAAAGGTAATCAACATTGTAAGCTAGTTGGGTCAAGTAATCCTTGGCCAAGGTTGTTGAAGAAACTGAGTAAGGGACCTCAGCTGGCTCGAACTTGAAAAGACAATATCCAGCACCAATCTTGGTGACAGATGACATGCACTCAGGTTGTTCACCTAAGTGATAAATGAGGCAAAAAAAAAAATAATCAAACTGGGATGTTTAGTCCAAGAAGAAAAGGCTACAAAACAGAGAAGCAGGAAAGAGTGGCTGAATAGTTAAAGGACTATTGTTTGGGGGAGAGACCCGTTTTATTCCACAGAGGTTCAAAGGGACCTGAATTAGTTCACGTAGCTTGAAATGGAAAAACCAGAGATCAGTTCGGTTCATCATAATAATTCTCTGCTGAACATATACTAAAGTCAGCCAGAACCTGGCCACATGTAGAGTACCGTCTAGCTGGGAAGGCAGAGGTAAACACATAATTAAACGGGCAATCAGGGAAGGGACTGTTAAGGAAATGGCAATAGCAGAGCCTTTAGGAATGACCAGGATTTGGCCAGAAGAAAGGGGTGGCAGGCAGTCTGCAGGCAGATGGGAAAGCATTGGTAAATTCTACTTGGCATGTAGAAGGAACAACAAGAAGTTCTATGAGGCTAAAGAGTGAGGCAGGGGAGAACCAGTGGAAGAATCAACTGTCTCTCAGGGATCCTGATGGGACATTAAAGAGTTTAAACTAATTAGTATGCAGGTATTCACTTTACAGAGGTAGAATGTGGCTCACCTTAAGGCAGACGTGTCTACCACTGAAGTCTCCAAGAAGGGGGAGAATGGACACCTTGACAGAGATTGGGGAGAGACTCCCTGCTCTGAGTAGCCAACTGCACTCATGATGAAGATATATGGGGTGCGACTGGCATTAAACATACCCGGGCTTAGGCTGGACTCTGCCTCCTACCTACTGGGTGACCCTGAGCTTTAGTTCTGCCATCTTTAAGGAGGATGGTTTTATTGTCCCTGCAGGGTCATTGTAAAATTTAGAAATGATGGATATCCAATACCAAGCATAACTGTCTGGCACATAAAATGAATGCAATAAATAATAAAAATTTTCTGACTGTAAACTATGGACATTTTCAAACATACAGAAAAGGAGCGGAGAAAAGTATAATAAACACCCACAAGTACATTGCCATGACTTAACAGACATGCCGTATTTTCTCATCTTTTATTTCTGAAATATTTTAAAGTAAGTTGGACATCAAGACATTTTAACCCCTCTGGTTAGCTCAGTTGGTTAGAGCGCAGTGCTAATAACACCAAAGTTGCCAGTTCGATCGCTACAGGGGTCACTGTGAGCTGCGTCCTAAATAAAAGACATTTCATACCTAAAAATCAGTATGTGCTTCTAAAAAATTAAGAACTTTTCCTTACATAATAGCATCTAACAAAATAAAGAATAATAAAATAGCTATTTTAAGCCTCTCTCTTTAAGTATTGGATTTCTCATGATACAATTTTATGAAAATTATTTTAGTGCATTCACTAACTCACAAAGGCAGATCTACCCTTCAACCTTTTAGAGTCCCTGAAACAAGGTCTCAGATATTAACACTCTCAGAAATACTCCTCTGATTCCTTTATTCTTTTTGGTTAAGAATAAGGTTTTGCAATTCTTATTTTTGAGTCGAGCAACATTCTCTAAATTTGGAAAAAGTGTTTACCTCTCTGAAGACAGACCGTTTTAACTGAAATTATTCCTCTGCAGCAGCCATAACGGATTATGAAACACGGTGGTAATTACTGGCCCCATTTACAAGCAATTTCTTTTTCTTCTTAGGCAACTTTCACTTCCAGGTTGAGCGCAGACCGCTCCTTCCTTTTTGCCTCCACGGCTCCTTGTGAAAGAACTGACTTCTGCAGAATCTGCTGTGACACTTGCATTGTTTACTTGGCAATGGATTCTTTTCCTCTGGACTATATCCACAGGAGCTGTGTTCAGTCTCCAATACCTAGCTCAGAGCCTGGCAGATGCGAAACCCACAATCAGTGTTGGCTGAGCAACTGCGTGAATGAGTAAGATGCCTCACAGCGCTCGTCATGGGGTTATTTGGTTCATCAAACTTTCCTTTCCTAGACAGAGCAAAAGTAAACTTCTGCTTAGGTCATCTGATCTGAAAGTCTGAATGAATGGATTCTAAACTAGTGAGGTTTTCTGATAGTTACTTAGGCACCCCTAAGACATCCTGGCAATCATTGAATGAATCCCCACTTGTATTTATTCACATATCTCTGGAGGATTTATCTGCAGACCAACTAACACTCAATAAAATCTAGAGGCCTAAGAACAGGATCCTGGGGCCTCTTTTTCTGCCTCTTAAACAAGGGGCGGGGGTACTTCTCCACCGTATGTAGCTCAATGTGACTGAACAACAGAACATGAGCCAGCCAAGCCTTTTTGGTGGGGCTTTTCTTCTTTTTGGCAACACGTGGGGTTAGAATATGGCTGCCAAATTCTAGAGCCCTTCAAGTCTGTGCCAAACTGTCAATTTCAAGAATTACTTATTAGAACAATTTCTAGGAGACGGGTTTTAATCTAACTCAAGATAGCTTCTTAGAAGTTGTCAACATACTACTGGTTCTTCCAATGGTCATAAAAGTAAGTCTTAATCAAATCACCCTTAAGCCCACGTGATCTATTTCAGCTTCTTATTCTTCTTGTTCTTGTCCTACTTCTTCCTCTTCTTTTTCTTTTCTTTTCTTTTTTTTTTTTTTTTTTTTTTTTTTTTTTTTTTTTTTGACTGAAGCTGAATCTCCTAAGATAGAGAATTCAGACCTGGGCACATATGTGACTGTAACATCCTCATAAACCAAATTATGCAAAATACATGCAATTACCCACATTACCTGTTTGAATGAAAAAATACTTCTTTTTCTCCCAAGACACAAGAACGATCTGAAATCTACTTTTCTTGGCAGATACAGTTACCCATCCATTTCCAGCCATTGGTACTTGTTCAAACCGGTGTAATGGTTCTGCAAAGGCTGATCCTAAAGGGTCCCCAAATTCACATTTAATCTAGAGATAAATGCAGCAATCAATCTTGCCCAGGGTCTGAGAGAGCTATTGTATTCTACTCGGTGACGTAGCATGAGCAACTATTGTTATGGCTTTCTGCCCTAATGACTCAAAATGACCCTTTTTAAACAATCCAAACTGGCAGAGGTAGCCTCCACAGAGGGAATGCGCGTCAGTGAGTGGGTTGTTACTGGAGGATTTTTTTCCCTGATGTTCAGGGAGCAGCTGTCACTGGAGCTATTGCATCATGCAGATAGTGTGTTAACACAAAACACTGCAAAGGCTGCTTTAAAGAGGGGGCAGCAGCCTCGACCCACAGCCTGAGGAAATCTTGCCTGCATCAGTAGAGCTGCTATTTCTTGCCTGCTCAGGAGAGGTTGGTTTTGGTGCATTTTGCTGAGTAAAACGAAGTGACCCCACTGTCTCTGTTTTATGTCTCATCAATCTCAGAATTCTTTTTTCACAGATTGAGTGTGAGAGGGCAGTACAGTCGGATGTGGTCTTTGAATGAGCTCGCTCCAGACTCGTATCCAAATTGTGGGAGGAATCTGCTACAGGGCTCAGAACCCCACACGGCTGCGTCCAGGTTTTGCATCCTAGAACACTAAGGGAACTGTGGGAATCTACTACCAAAGGCTGACAGGAAGAGACGCTGATTTCAAAGCCCAGCCGATGCACCAGCCACTATAAACCCCAGTCGATCACCCAGACTGCCGCTGTCGCTGATGGCTGGCAACAGGAAAGCTGTGGGTCTGGAGAAAGGCATCTGCCCTTGAAGGTTAGAATATGCCTCCTGGCTCGCTCCATAAGGAACGGAAACAAAGACCCAAACAAACTAAAAGAGGCATGGATGCAGTGTTTGGGTGGATGATTTTAATTGAATCAGCAACAGTACGAGAGCTCTCTGGGTTTAGCCTGGCAATTAACCAAGGAGGCCGGGCAGGGTTGGCATTTCAAGTGGATGTGGAGGGAAGCGTGCTGGAGCTTACCCCAGGGACAATGAGGAAGAGAGGGGATGTGCAGAGCTTGGGACACAGGCTGACAACCTGCAAGGGAGCTTGATGATCCTCTTGGAGACCCCAGGCATACTGGGATTTGGGATTGGGATTTGAATCATACCCCAGGACTCACCTTCTCTGAAAGCACAGCATTTGGAGAGAGAGGGCTGCCAAAAAGCACACTGTATTCCTCCTTTGCTTTCCCACATCCACTTCCTGGAACAGGAGTCCTGAGCGTGGGTCACCGGCCTGATCCCCGACATTCTAGCCCAGTTCACATCCCCCTCCTATCATACTTTTCTTCTCACTTATGTTCCCCAGGTCCTATAGCTTGGGGTTTAGAAAGACTTTCTTTATTCCCTCATTCATTCATGCACAAATATTTATTGAGCACCTACTGTGCTGGGCATCAGGGATAAAGTGGTGGACACAACTAGGCAAGGGTCGTGTGTATCCGTGGAGTTATGACTTAATGGGTGGGTGGGGGGGGTGGAAAAACAAGTGGGGAAGTGCTAATTAAATAGTCATACAGATAAAATGTAAACTTTGGAACTCCTGCGGCATCATCAATTAGCATGCAGTGTTTATAAAGTGTAAATCGCTCAGAGGGCTTTGGTTGTTTGCCAGGGGTGCTAGCTTCCAAATCACTAGCACCTTCTTCCATTGCTAACATATCTGCCAGCTCCAAAGTGGCTGGTTCCAGGGGCTGTCAAAGACCCTAGAGGCTTCAGCAAGGCAGCCTATTCAATTTTCACTGGCTGTCCTTGACTTTAGGCACAAGTGCAAGGGAAGTAAAACAGAAAACTGCCTGTGTGACAGATGCCCAGCTCCACTCAAAGTAAACCCTCCCCTCTCAGGAGGGTTGCTTTAACTCCCAGGAAACAAGGTGGCCCTTTCTGAGTTAGATCTGTAAGGAGCCTGCTTTATTAGACATGCTCCGAACACAAAGACTCTGCTAAAACAGGGATGGCAAACAGACCTGCTCTGATTTCTGTATGGGTAATGCCAGCCAGAAGTACTAGGTTGATTGAATGATTGAAGAGGGTTGTGAGGCTGAGCGAGAAGTGATTGCTTTGAGTGATGCGTGATGTCTGTTACAGACATGAAAATGAAATGCCCTCCCTCTGACACTCCATCGATGAACACTCTCAATATTCATTCAAAAAATATTTGAGTGCCTACTATGTACCAAATGTAGAAGGATGTCAAGAAGGCTTATTTACAAATTGGAACACCAGTCCTGGAATGAAGCTTCATCTGCGTATCCATAAGCCAGCCTCTTCACACTATTCATTCATTCATTCGTTCGTTCGTTCATTCATTCATTCATTCATTCATTCATTCATTCATTCAGTCAGTCAGTCAGTCAGTCAATCAGTCAGTCAACAACTAGTTAACGATCACCAGCTCCGTAACAGGCACTGTGCTTGGTGCTGGGGACACAATGGTGAACATGAAGGACTAGGGTCTACTATCCTGAAATTCAAAGTCTCTAGGAGAAAAGAGCAACTAATAACTAAACAAGTAAATATAATTTTAGATAAAGACAACCTGAAAAATTGATCAAGTGAGAATGAGTAACAGGGGAGAAGGGAGACTTTAACCCGGTTCTCCTTTGTGAAGGAGAGGAGGAGATCTGGAGGAGGAGATACCTGGCAGGGGGAACATATTGCTGTGAGGCAAGAAGGAGCTTAGCAAAAGCAAGCCAATGGGGCGGGCTAGACATGAGAGGGAGGATGGATACCAGTGGGTTTAGGGAGATACGCAATAGGCAGAAGCAGGTGGCCCATCTTAGTAAGGGGTTTGGATTTTACTGTATAGTTATATTTTTGTTCGATTTAATTATGTAAATGCAGTGGCATGCATCTGAAGATGCAGTGCAGGAAACAGATATGATCTAACTCGTGCCCTAAGACCAACCCTATGGCTGCTGTGTAGATAGATCGTAGGGCTGGAGTGAAAGCAGGACCATGATTTTCTTATCTGTAAAATGGGGGCATTGGACTACATGGGCTCCAATATCACTTTGGCTCTAAAACTCTAATGTGTGTGATGCACTGGGCTAAGCTCCAGGGCCACAGTGAGCCTGTCTGCCTTTTTCATTGTAATCCTCTTTGGAGCCCTGCCCAGGGCCAGGCACACAGAGGTGGTCAGTAAACATATACTGAATTAACGTCTGCTTGCCAGATATATAAGACCTGTATTCCTGCCATTTTATTATACATGTCTGCCCTTCTAGACCTAGGAGGTCACCATCACTGCTGACAAGGTCAAATCATTCTTTATTTATTCAGGGCTGGGTTGGGGGCTGAAAGTCTGTTCAGCCTGGGTTAGGATCTCTGGGGTACAGGAGCTTATCCTCCAGTAGTTTATAGCCTTAGGGATGACCTCTCTCCCTGATGATCCTATTCCTGAGCACATTTCAGGGACAAAACCACAGAGTCTCTGCCTGGGGTGAGTGAAAGTTGGAGAAGGTACATATAAGCAGAGGGAGCAGCAGGAACAAAGATCTGCAAGTGAAAATTACAGGATATTGTTAGACAATGTTGGGTAGTCTAGCCTTAGCTCACAGAGGATAAAACATTACAAATATGTTTAGTAGAACAAGATGAAATAACCATTTTTCAGATTAAAAATTAGCTGAATATTAGCAATTCCAGTCAGTTCAACCTAACACATAGGGGCTGAGTTTTAGACAGACTGAGTGCCATGTTAAGAGATTGGGTACTCACCCCACAAGCCACAAAGACTATACTTGCTTCTAAGGAAATCTATATATGTTCTGATCTGGATTTCAGAAGATAATTTGCAATAGCTGAACAAAACTCTGGAAAAGCCAGTGACCGCAAGGAGGAGGACCAGGCAGAAGGTTCTTATGGTAGAACTTTCCCATTCCCAATTGTTTGCTCCCTACTTTCTGGTAAGAGCAGTCAACATCCCTTCCCATTGCTAGATTTGCAAGGTCTTCCTGGAGGAAGAGAACACTCCCCCACACTCATCAAGCTTGGCCATGTGATCTGTTTGGCCAATGAGATGAAAGAGGAAGTGATGTTTGTCAGTTCAAGCAGATGCTCTAAGAGTCACTGTGTGCTTTCTTCAACTCTTTTCTCTCTGTTCCAAGAATGGTATGTCCGAAACAGAGGCTGCCACCTCATCCTGGATCCCCAAGTGAAGATGACATATCGAACACATCCCCACAGACCCATGACTGACATATAACCTCTAAGCAGTGAGGGTCATTTGTTACAGAGCAAAGCTGACTAATGTAGTTTATAAACTGACAGCCTTCAAGCCACATCTGACCCACAGGAACATTTTGCTTGACCCGCATGCAATTTAAAAAGTTTGTTTTTAAAATCAGTTGTCATTATATGAAAATCCCAATGTGGTGCTTTCATTAGCAATTGGAAAAAGCAGCAAAACCAAGGCTGTGTTCCTTCATGACAGAAATCACTTTGAACTGAGTGGTTACTGTCCCTTTAAATGCTCTCCAGTCCTCACTATTTCCCAGTGTCTCTCTAATTCTGAATCACAGAGTTGGTGCATTTATCACAACTGTTAAACTGTTTTTTTCTTATACCCAGCACAATATGGATTACTCAGATTACAAATTATCTTGATTGTTTAACTTAAAGATGAAATGAAAATGACATTGAAAACACCCATCCTGCTAGGTACTTTCCATGCATTATCTTACTGTGTCTTCATGGCAATCCTATTGTACAGATGGGGAAACTGAAGCGTGGAAAGGCTAACAGCTGCTCACAGTTAGACAATTAGTAGAAAGTGAGAGTAGGACTTGAGCCCAGTTCTGACGGTCTCCGAATCTCATGCTGTTAGCTTCCTTATTACTTGCTCATGACAGAAACATTAGAAGATAAAAATAAGTGAAAACAATGACAGGAAAAACACAACCAACCAGAAAATTTTAAATTATGATGTGGTTCTTTCTAGAGTCTGGTGTGTGTGTGTGTGTGTGTGCGCGCGCGCGCCTTTTTTTCACTTAATAACCTTTCATAAAATTTAAATATGCCTTTGTGTTCTCAATAATTGCACTTGTCGTGACATCCATATCCTGAGCTTTTCTATTACATAGGAATGGCTGCAGGAGTGTGTTCCCTCGGGGGTGATTAGGAGCAAATTCTTAGGAAAGCAATCGATTAGTTGAGATTATTTAATTATGAACTCCAGCCACTGGATCCTAGTCAGCTGGTGTCTCTGAACAGCAGACCCTTCTCCACGGGCCTCCATCTTCACCCTCACCCGGATGACGCACCTTCCCTGGTTGGCTGCTTGAGCAGGGCATGTGTAACCTAGTCTCAGTGGGCTTCTCCTGGGACCCTGTGGGGGCAGCAATGTCTCTCACTCGCACTGAGCTGAGCTGAGATTATTAACCCTGCTCTTCTGATATGTCTTCTGCAATTCCCACCCTGCTCCACCACATGCCTGATGAGGCAGGTTCTCCACCTGCTATGGGACTTCCCCTGTGAGCAGAGCACCTAGCATGTCGGTAGTTACGGTTTTCTCAGAAGTCCGAATCGCATCTAGTCTTTTGCTCTTATCCAGTGGTAAGCCTCACAAATAATCACTCACTTTGAGGCGTGAAATAAGCCATAAGCAACCCAGGAGCAACTCAGAAAGGTTTTGAATTCCAAGACCTCATGGCAGTGGGCTTCTCAACCCAGCCTCCATCAGAGGAGTTGTTATGCTTATCAGATAAAAAATAAAACAATAAAAATTATGCCCAAAGGTTAGCTCCAGGTGAACTGTAAGAGGTCAATACCTATTCTTAGAATTGTCATTTATTTTTATTACCGAAAAGGCTATTGAAGGCTATCTCCCTTCCTTTCCCTCACCTATGCATGTTCCCATCAGAACTTAGCCCACCGTACTGCCAAGATGGAGAGTCCTACGGCCTGAATCAGCTCCTGCCACAGTCATCTTACTTTTAATTCAGAGCATCTCCATCCTTCCCATTGCTCAAATCCAAAACCTTAGTGTCAACTTTACCCCCGTCCCCAATATCTGATCCTTCAGCATTTCCTGTTGCCTCTAACTTCTAAATCAACCCGGAAGTAGATCACCACACACCATCCCGCTGCCACCACCTGATCTGGCTCACCATTATCTTGCTGGATGACTGCAGTAGCTTGCTAACTGGTTCCCCTAGTTCTGCCCTTGTCCCTGCAGCCTTTGCTTGACGCAGTAGTCAGGGATCCTCATGAAATGTTACGTGGGAGCAAGTGATTCCTCTGCCCAAAAACTTCACAAAGGGCGCTACCTTACTCAGAGTCAAGCCAAAGGCATCCTGATGGCAACAGCCCTACGTGACCTAGATCCTAATTACTTATCTAACATCATTTTTACTCATCCTTCACCCACTTAGTCTACTCCTACCATGCAGGCCTCCTTGCTGGTCCCACCTCAGGCCCTTGGCATATTCTGCCTGGAATGTTCATTCTGCCTGGAATGTTCTTCCCTCCAGATATGCATTTGGCTGGCTCCATTAGCCCCTTCAATCTTTGTTCAAATCTTACCTTCTCTGTGTGGGCTATCCTTCACTAAAAATCCCTAACTTCAACATTTCATATTACCTTTCTTACTTTATTTTTTTTTTCTTCTTAGCACTTACCACTATCAAAATACCATATGAGTTCAACTTTATGAAATGGCCAATTTTTCAACTTTTTGACGTACAAAAATGGCAACGTTGTACCGGTTAATCTAATATTTATCTAACTTACCTTGTTGATGGTTTTTCTCCCTTTCTAGAACATCTAGTTCCATGAGGGCAGAGATATTGGTTTTTGTTCACTATATTCCCAGACCCTAGAAGAGTGCTTGGTACAAAGTGGGCCCCCCATCAATAGTCATTCAAAGAATAAAGAGTATGGCGTGGTGCTTAAGTTTCAGTTAAAAATGAAAAAAATCAAACTTCTCACAGGTGTTCCTGGGACAGCCAATTTTTGTTAAAAGTATTCTAGGCTTCTCGAAAGTGCATTGAGAAAAGCTTTAAGTGTATTTTTTGGTTCACTAAACATCCGGGATATACTGAAAGGAACAGTGATTACAAAGGGAAAAGAGGCGGCCTGTGTATATATACTTATCCAATGTGAGATTCTTGTCATTTTATTCTCCTGTCCCTCAAATTTGGCTGCTACCCCTGCCTGATGCCCAAAGGACTCCAACCAGAAGTCCCATAATCATAATCTTTTAAAAAATCACCCTCTGGCTACCCTGCTTAAATTCAAAGCAGTAATTAACCCCACAGCCTTTGAGACATGGAGCATTCTCTTTCAACATATATTTTAAAAAATAGGATGCATTCAGGCTCAAACTAGGCTGAGTGAAACACGGTCCTTACTTTAGGAAAAGAGGAGACAATGGGACATAACGACAAAGTTCCCAGCAATCCAGGAACCACCGAGATGGGTTGGGAAGAAAGCTCATGCAGGGAGGCTTAAGTCAACACTGGTTCTTGCAACAAGTGAAGATGAATTCCACAACCCAAGCTGAGGGCTAAGTATGCATTCAGACACAGGGCAAGTGAAATTCTCTGAGCTGTGGTCTGCAGCAGGACGCCAAAGCACTCAGGGACTCCCTGACTCCATGGTCTTTCTTTAATTTTATGATGCTGCACTATCTCTTTTCCTTGGCTTTGCTGTCCCTGGGTTTGGTTCTCCCAGCCCTGCTCCCTAGATGTCCAGTGGTTTCTTGCAGACTTGCTTCATACATGGTGAACCTCACTCTGGTTGGTCCTGGTTCTTCAGGTTTCGCTTTGCAAGGCCAGACCTTTGGCGGTGCTCATCTCCCCAAGACCCTCAGCCATCAGCCTGGGGGGCTGCCACTAGGTAAACAGCATGGTTTGGCCCAGCCAACAGGAACATGATATGTTTTCCCAGTCAGTTTGCTTTATTTACCATTTAAAAAGAAAGACCTTCATCGAAATATCAAGCCATTAATATTAACTAATATTTATTTTAACATGGTTAAGAGAATGGCACGTTTTACAAGTTTTAGAGACATAAAACACAAGCCCAATTTGTTTCTTGCCTCATTAAATTTTAAATTGTTATAGGTCACTGCTTAACACCCACACTAATTCTAACTCCTTGTTCTCACTGGAGAACACATTTTCATTCAGTGGACATTTAAGGAGCGTCAGCTCTCTTGGGCGGGGTGGGGGGGGGAGGGGTCGGGGGCTCTTTACACAGGAAAAGCAGAAGGCTGTGTTGTCTCCAAAGTCCTTACATATGTCCTTCTGCCTTTAATCTTCTCACTCAGCTTTCAATCTACCAAACTTTAGTGGAAAGACCTTGTCTTCCTTTAACTTACTATTCCCTTCTTCTAGTTGATGATAAAGGTTAGAGACAGTATTCCCTTCTTCTTTGATGATAAAGGTTAGCGACAGAGAGAGAGAGAAGATAATACGAATGAGGGAGAAGGCTGAGACAGGGAGAAAAAAAACATGAGAATGCCCTCCCCAAACTTGACTAGAAACATCTGAGCAGAAAAGCACTTGCCCTTCTTGACTTCTGACAGTCACAGTAGCAGACAATTAGTTACAAGCCCACACCAACATTTTTCTGCCAGTTTCCAGATAGTTGGCTTTGTTCTGTGTGGATCAGGGCGGCCCCCATTGTCTCCCATAGGGACGTCTGTGTGTCAGTGGCAGAGAATCCATCTGCCTCACGTGTGCCTCACAGGGGAAAAACGATTAGGAAAACAGCTTGGTGGTGGTCCCCTGGGCCTAGTCCCACTGAGCTGGGACCGAGCCTTGTTCTCCTCTGAGATGGCACAAGGGTCCCCTGGCCTAGGTCCCTGCTCTGAGGGCCTTCATATGAAAACAGCGACGTCAATTTTTCTTCCTTTTTTTTCTTTTTTTCTTTTCTGGCTCTTAAGAATGTTTTGTTGTTGTTGAAAGTTTAGTGAGTGATCAAGTGAACTGAAAATACAAAGAAGGACACATGAGTCAAACCGGGCCTCCATTTGTCCTCCTGTCCTAGGCCCTGGAAATGTCACAAGCAGGCCTGTCGGTGCCCCATGGAGAGAGGAGAGGGCGGACGTGGAAGGCGAGGTCGTCATGGAGAGGATTAAGGAATAAGAACATACTGATGATTGAATTCCCCAGGTATAAAATGTGACTGAGGGTGGAACAGGTCTAAGTGAGAGAGAAGGCAGACAACTTCTCAGGGATGGCACAGGGAAGCAGCTGAGTGGATATATTGGGACTAAGGGGACATGGTCCAGAAATTGACTGGGGACATCAACTGGAGGTTCTTGAAACCAGAGGAACGTAGGAACAGAGGGAAAAGTCCTACACAAAGAAATGATGAGTCCCTGGCGTGAGTCCCTGGTGTGCGTCCTGAAGCCACAGAAGGGGTCAGTGAAGGGACAAGCTGTGAGCCAGCCAGAGTGCACTGGCTCCAGAGCATTCTAAAGAATATGAGCTGCAGCTAGTGACCTCAGGTGTTTCACCCAGACCTCTCTGACCCCTGGGTTTCTTGTTGTAAATGATACCCATGCCATAGGGTTGCTGGGAGAAGAAAATGAGAAAGCACATCCAGCGTAATAACACAGTCCCTGAAACAGAGCAAATACACACAGATATTAAGCATTAGCACTATGGTTATCATTACCACCAGTATTAGTTTTAGTATTAGTATTAACTTTTCTGTTGAATGTGATTCTATGTAGCTGAGTCCCAAAGAAACATTATGGATATCTATACCTTCTCAGCCTCATCTTTTATGGAAATCTCTTGCAAAGATGTACCTCTTGTTTATGGGGCCCAAGTGCCTTCTTTCTCTCCTTCTCGCGCTCACTCCAAAAATAATGCGATGTCTCCTCAGGGACCAATGGGACTGACAGGCAGAAGCGCCAGGGGCATGGCACTGCAGTGTGGCATGAGACGGCCCATGCCTCTCCGGGTTCTAGAGCAGGCAATACCGTGTTGGAAGGCAGAACTGCACCCGCCTAGAGCAGGAAACAGCTGCAGCTGTGTTATGGAGAAAATGAAATTTCCTGTGGTTCACTGCTGACAGTGCTCAAGATGGCTGTCCTTGACCTGCATCCAAGGACACACCCTCCAGGCCATCTCTTGATGGAAATTCAGCATCAGAAGGAAGTGCACAGATCCCCTCCCACAAAAGCAAAAGGAAGGAGAAGCAAGGCTTTGTGTCTAATCTGAACTTATTTATGATAGGCCTCCAGCTCCAGTGGAAAGGTTGCTCACCCAGAAAGCCAAATTTGAGTAAGTGAATGTACAACTCGAAGACATCAGGTTATGGAGTAATCTAGACTTTGATTTAGAGTAAATTTCCTCCTGGCATGAATTTTTATACACCAGGCTTTAGCTGATCCTCCTAAGCGACAAATAATGCTCCGCAATTATACACTATCAGGCAAACATGTTGTAACATACACTTTTACCCTAATCCTGTATATAAATCCTACTTTTTACACTTGTGTGTTTCTCTTCCACATGTGAATTTCAGAATACTTCGTCCATTACGTGTACTGTTTATCACGGTGAAATGCGATGTAATCGACTATTTCCTATCTGAGGCATTTTTTTTTAAATCAGCTTTGTGGGGTTTTATTTATATTTTTGAAAGAAACAAAACTTTCAGTGCATAGAAAATTTCCCCGATGATGTTTCACATTCGATTAGGTAAGACTGTTAGTGCTTCCCTGATGGTCAATGTGATCCTTTCTTAATGGAATAAATCCAAATACCCACGGCGGGGAAACACTTTTAAAAACTTTAAAATGGGATTTTGTTACACCACAACCCATGTGTACATATGCATATGCTTACGCATAACTAAATGAATACATGTGGGCACGTATATACGTACATGCACACAAGACTACACAAGCGCAGGTGTTCCTTCAATCCCAGGAGGGCTACTGATAACTGCAGAAAATCAGATCCTCTGGACATATGGTTGGGTAAGTCTGTGTTTCTTAGACTCCACTTTGGGCACTTTTACTCTCAGAGTGACGTGATGAGGAGGAGGAGGAGGGAAAAAGGAGCATGAAGAAGAGGAACATTTGTTGAGTGCCGACGGTGTTTCAGGTACCTCACTAGACATAATGCCCACTTATTTTATTTCCCAATTTTATTTTCAAAATCTTGGCATTGGGAGCATTTTTCAAAACACATGAAACGCAGACACTATACTGGCAAAGGTGAAAATTCATATTTCTGTAGAGCAAAAAATGAACCACCACCACAACAACCCAAACAAACAACAGCCAAAGACCTCACACAAGTAAACAAGATAAATGACAATTCTATAAGCACATTTCAGATAAAGATTCTGCATCCACAATATGACCAGCAAAAAGTCCAATAGCCCAGAAGAAATATGGATAAAGGATATTAATAGACAAATCACTGAAGAGAGACATACAAATGACTGATAAATGAAAGGATGTCCAGACACACCAATAATTAGGGAAACAAAATAAAACAACAAGAGACCTCCTTGTTGGGAAATCTAATCAAGAGAAAAATAAAAAAGGTAGCGGGAGAATTCAAACAAATAATTACAAAATGACCAAAAGGCAAGAGAATACAACAGATAAAGAAGAGACAGGAATAAAGGCAATGGATATGTATGTGGATGAAATGGATAATATTAGAGGAAAATAAAAATAATAAAATTTATTGGGAAAAAGGAAAATAATCTAAATGGACTAATACCCTAAAAATCATGAAATAAATGGAAAATGTTGCCAAAAAATTATCTCCAAAAATGGCCCTGGGCTTGGATAATTTAACAGGAGAGCAGTTTTATATTTTCAAGAACAGACCAATTTTTTTTTGACTGCTTAAAGAGTTTTGGAAATATAGATTGCTTCACAATTTTATTTTCAAAGCTGCCATAGCTTGGATACATAACAGAAGAAACTATGACCCAATTCCATTTGTATGACATAAAACCCGTAAGTCATAATACTTGCAAAGAAAACCCAGCAGCATATTAAAAGAATAATACAATCATGGCCAAGTATGGTATATTCAAAGAAAGCAAGGATGGTTTAATCTTAGGAGTTCTATAACGTAACTTAACACATTAATAAGTCAAGAGAGACAAATATATATGTAATCATACAAATCAATGTTCCTTCCAATCATGGGTCTAATTTTTTTTCACTTGCATTCAATATTATATTCTATTAGTTTCAAGTGTACACATAGTGGTTAGACATCTGTAAAATTTATGAAGTGATCCCCCCATCTAGTACCCACCTGGCACCATGCATAGTTATTACAACACTATTGACTATATTCCTTATGTGATATTTTAAATCCTCTTGACTATTTTGTAACTATCAATTTGTACGTCTTAAGCCCTTCACCTTTTTCACCCAGCCCCCAACCCCCTCCCATCAGTTTGTTTTCTGCGTCTATAAATCTGTTTCTGTTTTTTGTTTATTTTGTTCTTTAGATTACACATGAGTGAAATCATATGGTATTTATCATTCTCTGACTTATTTCACTTAGCATATTATACACTAGGTCCATCTATGTTGTTACAAATGGTAAGATTTCATTCTTTTTTACGGTTGAGTCGTATTCCATTGTATATGTATATGTACCACCTGTTCTTTATGCGGTGGGTTTTTGATGGTCACGTAGGGTGCTTCCAATCTTGGCTGTTGTAAATAATACTGCAATGAACATAAGGATGCATACATCTTTTCAAATCAGTGTTTTTTTGTTTGTTTGTTTGTTTTTGATAAATACCAAGAAATAGAATTGCTGAGTCATAAGGTAGTTTTATTTTTAATTTTTTAAGGAAACTCCGTACTGTTTTCCTGAGTGGCTGTACCAATTTGCAAGCCCATCAACAGTGCATGAGGGTTCCTTTTTCTCCACATCCTTGCCAACACTTGTTGTTTGTTGATTTATTGATGATAGCCATTCTGACAGTGTGAGGTGGTATCACCTGGTGGCCTTAATTTGCATTTCTTTGATGATTAATGATGTTGAGCATCTTTTCATGTCTATTGGCCATCTGTACGTCCTCTTTGGAGAAATGTCTATTCAAGTCCTCTGCCCATTTTTTCAATGGGATTGTTTGGATTTTTTGAAGTTGTATGAGTTCTTTATAAATTTTCGATATTAACCCCATTTCAGATGCATCATTGGCAAACATCTTCTGCCAATTGATAGGTTGTCTTTTGTTTTGTGGATAGTTTACTTTGCTGTGCAAAAACTTTTTAGTTTGATGTAGTCCCATTTGTTTGTTTGTTTCTCTTGCCCTAGGAGATATATCAAAAAATATATTACTAAGAGCAATGTCAGAGAATTTACTGCCTAGGCTTTCTTCTAGGAGTTTTATGGTTTTGGGTCTTACATTTAAGTCTTTAATCCATTTTGAATTTATTCTTGTATATCATGTAAGAAGGTGGTCCAGTTTCATTTTTTGGCATGTGTCTTTCCAACCAACACCATTTATTGAGTAGACTATCTTTATCCCACTATATATTCTTGCCTCCTTTGTTATAAATTGACCACATACATGTGGGTTTATTTCTGGGCTCACTATTCTGTTCCATTGATCTATGTGTTTGTTTTTATGCCAGTACTATGTTGTTTTGATTACCATAGCCTTGTAGTATAGTTTGATATCAGGTACCGTGACAGCTCTAACTTTGTTTTTATTTCTCAAAATTGCTGTGGCTATTTGCGGTCTTTTGTGGTCTTTTTTAGAATTATTTGTTATAATTCTGCAAAAAATGTCATTGGCATTTTGATAAGGATTGCATTGAATCTATATATTGCTTTGGGTACTATGGACATTTTAACAATCTAATTCTTCCTATCTATAAGCATGATATATGCTTCCATTTTTTTTTTTTTTTTGTATTTTCTTCAATTTCTTGCTCCAATGTCTTATAATTTTCCAAATACAGGTCTCTTACTTCCTTGGTTAAATGTATTCCTAGGAACTTTTTTTCTTATGCAATTGTAAATGGGATTTTCTTAATTTCTCTTTCTGATAGTTTAATATTGGTGCCTAAAAATACAACCCATTTCTGAATACTAATTTTGTATCCTACTACTTTACTGAATTTATTTATAAGTTCTAATAGTTTTTTTGGTGGAATCTTTAAAGGTCCTCATAATGTAGTATCATGTCATCCCAAATAATGACAATTTTACTGCTTCCTTTCCCATTTGGATGCTTTATTTCTTTTTCTTGCCTGACTACTGTGGCTAGGACTTCCAATACGGTGAATAAAAGTGGTAAAGGTGGACATCCTCGTCTTGTTCCAGATCTTCGGGAGAATGCTTTTAGCTTTTCACCATTGAATACGATGTTAACTATGGGTTTATCATATATGCCCTTTATTTTGTTGTGGCATGTCCCCTCTATTCCCACTTTGCTGAGAGTTTTTATCATAAATGAAAGCTGGATTTTGTCAAATGCTTTTTCTGCATCCGTGGATATGATCATATTTTTATTCTTCATTTCATTTATGTGGTGTACCTCATTAATTGACTTGTGGGTATTGAACCAAACTTGTATCCCAGGAATAAATCCCACTTGATAATGGTGTATGATCTTTTTAAAGTATTGCTAAATTTGGTTTGTTAATATTTTGTTGAGGATTTCTGCATCTGTGTTCATCAGGGATATTGGCCTATAATTTTCTTTTTTTGTAATATCTTTGTCTGGTTTTGGAATCAGGGTAATTCTGGCTTTGTAAAGTGAGCTTGAGAGCCTTTGCTCCTCTTGAATTTTATGGAATAGTCTGAGAAACATATGTGTTAATTCTTCTTTGAAATTTGGTAAAATTCATTTGTGAAGCCATCTGGTCCAGGATTTTTGTTTGTTACGAGTTTTTTGATTACTGATTCAATTTCATTAGTAGTCATTGGTCTGTTCAGATTTTCTATTTCTTCTTGACTCAGTCTTGGAAGGGTGTATGTTTCTAGGAATTTATCCATTTCTTCCAGATTGTCCATTTTACTGACAGAATTGTCCACAGTATTTTCTTACAATTCTTTGCATTTATGTAGTGTTAGTTGTCACTTCTCTTTCATTTCCAATTTTATTTACTTGGGTCCTCTCTCCTTTTTTCTTGATGAGTCTCAATTAAAAGTTTATCAATTTTGTTTATCTTTCCAAAGAACCAGCTCCATGGGTTGAATTTCTACTGGGAAAATTATCCTGCTGTATATTTGGAGCAAGTCTTGGTCTTTGTATTTTTTTAAGTGTTCTTTGGGAATTCTTATGTATTTCTGAGAATCATTGATTTAGAAAAATGCTTAAGAGGCATTTGATAAAAATTGAACAGTTTATGATATAAAATCATAGGAAACTAAGGATAAGAATTATCTCTTTAATAAGGATGATGTCATCTGAATACTAAACATAATAATGGTGAACTATGGGCAGCATGCCCAAGAAAATCAGGTACAAGATAATGATACCCACTATAGTCACTAGTATTTGGTATTGTTCGAGGTACTCTAAGTAATAAGACAAGAAAAGGATATTAAAACATAGCTATTGTGAAAGAGAAGCTCTACTGTGATTATTTGCAGGTCATATGATTATCTATTGAGAAAGTGCAAGAGTCAACTAAAATACTAACAAACAAATAAAATAACTCAGGAAGGCTACAGGCTAAAAAAGTTTACTACTCTCTCCTATAATTTGCACTGCCAGCTCAAAAAGACTCTGGAAATAGTTTCCATTCATAATAGCAAATAAGTATGTAAAAAAACAATAAACAAAAACATCAATTATGAGTTCCAATTTGAAAAATATCAAAGTGGAAAAAATTTGCATCTTAGAATTAAATGCATACAATAAGTGAATACAAATAACGTAACCAAATATAAAAGAATATCTCAATCATAACAACTATTATTTACTGACTGTAATATGTGTCAGTTTTTGTGTGGAGCTGATTTTTTTACATGATTTCATTTTTTTTTCATAACAATTCTCTCCTAGTTGAGACATGCCAATATTATGCTAATTTTATAGTAGCACCTTTTGCCCAAGGTTACAAAGCTAGTAGGTAGAAAATTCTGAACTCAAATCCAGCCAAATCTGCAATGCTCCTGACTATAGGCTCTAGGACAAATATCTCCCCTCAATGGATCGGGAGCATCTTGTTCAGTAGTCCTGTGTCGTGTGTCCGTAAATGATACCAAAAAGAGCTCATGAGAATCAAAATCTTTCCACAACAGCATTTAGTAAAACTTCCTAAAGTGAGGGGTAACGACACAGGGATTTGAAGGAAACCACTGGTAACGTCCAGAGCCTCCACTTGGGGTATGTCACCCAAATACGTTTGGACATTCTGTTGTGGCAGTCGTTTTGGGCTCTTGCCCAAGACTTTGTATAAGACCTTTGACGAGGAAGTTTGCCTTTGCTGAGCTGAGTACTCTTTGTCAACGTTCAAAACAATTGTTTTTGTTGATGCTTAGGTAGTCACAGCACAGTTCAGGAAGGGATGTCCAGGACGGCGACATTTTGTAGAGGACATCCCGTATTCATCACTGTGTTTCAAGTTCAGACCTGCCATTGGGACCTCTTCCAGAGTCCTTCATGTGAGACTGAAAGCGACACTTGATCTGTTGGCAGGAGAAGCACTAGGAAAGGAATGAGACCCTACATCCCTAAAACCACCGGCCCTCCCTGCCAGTCCTGCTCTCCAGGGTAGGTATTTAGAAAACATTCCCAGACTTCTTCATATAATCCTAATGGAAGACTAAGGGAAGAACCATTTGTTGTCTGTGAATTTTCAATTTCATATAATGCATTCACTGAATTAAAAAAAAAACACACATTTGTCATACCTCAGTTCCTTGCTCCCTTCTCTTAGCAAGTCTGAAGACAGAAATAGCCCTTATATATAAAAAAGGAAAAGGCATACAAAGGATAAAGGACCCACCCTGTTGGAAACACAGCCTGTAGGTACCTTCCTTCATTCCACATTGCTTCCTGTAAAATGGCAATGGTTGAGCTGTAAGGTGTAGGAACTTGAGGGGACATCTCACTGCTCCTTTTCCTCCGGCTCTCATACAGATATCCCTGGACTCTCAGAGAAAGGCACCCCATATTGGTTCCCATGTAATATCTGAGACTTTCTTTCATAATTTTAAGGCTTTTTCACACGTCACCTAAAATTCCTTTTCTTCCTGCCTCTCCAGGAGAGTCCACTGAGCAAGGCCTGCATGTGTAGATATTCTTGCTGCTATCAAAGACCACAGGAGTTTTACCTAAGAGCATTTCCCTGGGTGCCTTGGGTTGCTCGGTCCCATTGGTTTCTCTGCTTATCCTTAACTCCCACATCCTTACTCCAGTCCCCCTGTATCCTTTCGCATTTCAGGAAAGGCACCCTTATCTGGCCATGGAATCAGATCAGATTATCTTGGTACTGGAGACAAGCAGTAGAAAAACCAAAAGAAACCCAGCAAACAAAAAACCATCAGGGGAAACGGAATGGGAAGCGAGGCAGTCTGCATTACTGTTATGAATAGGGTGCCTCTCTGTATCAGGCGAGGCCTCCTCCTAAGATGGCACAGAGGCTCCCCTGCTCTATGTGTAGGATCCACCCACCTCCACATCACAACCAGAAACATCTTTTCAAGATGCAAATCAGATCAAGTCACCTTTCTACTTGGGAACATCCACTGACATTTTGAATACTGTTTATCACTCCCCATCGTTTGTTTTTGTCACTATCCATAATAGGCATGAAAGGAGTATTTGGACAAATAAATAATTTTACCATCACAGTGAATATTTACTCTGTGCCTACTCTAGCATGCTTGGTACTCCATCGGCCACCTCAATTGGAAAATACTGAAGAAATCTGTAAGGCATACTTCTTACCTCCAGGGCTTACAATCCAGTTATTGAAGCAACTATTTATTAAGCACTTACTGTGTCCCAGGAGTTGGATGGCAAAATACAAGCAAGGTTCCCTTTTATTGTTGAATTCTGTCTTCCCAACTAGTCCACAAGCTCTCTCCTAGGCTTCTAATCTTTCCACAACTATTCTTGTGCTGTTTTATTATAGTGGATACTCAATAAACATAATGAACAGACTAACAATGTGTACGTGAGCTTGGCAGGATGTTTGTTGTCAAGACAGGTAAAATATCACATATTTAAGTTATTATGACAACAGTATCAACAACAATAAATACTGCTGTTTACTAAGGATGAGATTAACTCTTTTTCATGTTTTCTCATTGAATAGGCACTCCACCCGAGAGGTGCGGGCTCTTTTATTCCCATTTTGCTAAAGAGTAAAGTGAGGTTCAACAAATAGTAAACGACAGAGCCTGCACTCACACCTCCATGGTTTGGTCCCCATGTCATCTTTCAGCCCTGACCACTACAGGTTACCACATTTCCTATCTTTAAATACAAAGATTTTTTTAAAAATTAATTTCATGTGACTAAAATATCATCTTAAACTAGGATGTTTTCATCCTAGAAGAAGTACTGGTTATAGTAGATAAAATTCATTTGGAATAGACAAGATTGGACCATGGCCTTTGAGGAGTAATTTCTCATGATGTGAAAGAGACAAAATCCTTTGTCTTTTGGACTCATGTGTATTTTCTGTTTTGAAGAAGTCTGATTTGTCTTTTCCATCTTTATGATTTTTCCTTTCTCTTCACAGAGGAATGGAATGAAGGTTGAGGGGAAACCTGTGATTTGTTTTACAGGAGATTTAAAATCTACAGCTACACCGCAGAAATTCATCATGTTCAGCTTTTCTGAAAACAAAGAGTTTCAAGAGAGTTTCTGTAGAGCTTATGAAGTTCCTTCGTTCTGGTTACCAATTTATGGAGCTGTGTAAAACAGGCTGCCTGGGGAGGTCACAGGGCCTAAACCAGTCTTAGCAACAACAGCACTCAGCCAGACTTTGAAGTCCTTCACAGGGCCTCAGAAACTATGCTTGTCGGTAAAAAGCCTCCCATAGTCTGTTCATCGTTTGAAGTCCCTCTTCTGATATTGGGGGACCTGGACGGCTTTCTTCACCTTTTTCACATCTTACCATCGACTAGTCTCTTTTCCTTCCATGTTTTTCTAGGTTTTGTTGATTCTACTCAAATAAAGTAAGCCCACACCAATCATAATAACATAGGTGAAATTGTCCTTGGTTTTCAAATTGTGCTTCAAGCAGCATCCGCATGAAGTCAACTGGGAAACATCCCTTTGTCTCCTGGTATTTTTCAGGAGTTAGTCCTTTGAATGTGGCTGAGAGGACGTTGCTGCCAAAGCTAGAGATTCCACAGATGCTGAAAAAGGAAGGAGTTGTTCACTGAGGCTTTCATTACATATTACTTAGCACTTAATGTATGTGGATAATTCTGGATAAGGACATTCTGCATAAGAACAAAGATTCTATGACAGAAAGCATCACAAGGGAAGGAACCATATTTCAATGCTATGAGGGGCTCAGAAAGGGTAAAGGTTATTTCCAGCTTCATTGGAAAAGGTGTCATTTGAACTAGGGCTTGAAGGAATGGTAGAATTGTTATCCAGGAATAGAAAAAAGAGCACTTCACCTAAACAGAAAGACTGAAAGAACTACCGGGAGGTGGAATCATTCAGGGTATTTGCAGAGAACCTTCAAGTAAGTCTTGATCAAAAGAATTTCTTAATGTTCCTGCTTAGCCTTTGCGTGTTTAGAATACAGAGAAGGGCTTCATACATTCACCAGCATCATCCTTTGCCTTCTCACCAAATCTCATTTCAAATTATTCTAAAAAAAGAGACATTATTGAACTCGTAAAGTTTCAAGGTTTCTGTCACCACTTTTTCCGTTTCTTCTGTTAGCCAATCTCCATCCCATAGCTGGAATTCTGAGCCTAAGTCTGCTTCTCTTCTTCATGGGCAATAGCTGCTTTCCGTGGTCTTACAGCAACTGTCTTTCCTCCCTTCCCAACTTCCTAATCCGTCATCCTCAACTCTCCCCTACACTGTGGGCCTCACATGGCCCTGAAGTTCGCTCTTCCTTGTACCAACGTAAATGTAGTGCGAAATGCCTGCTGGGACCTGTGCAGTCCGCATCTTCTCATTAATGCTGCCAAGAGATGTCCTTGACTTTTAGTAATGCCTCTACTTGGGGTTGGTTCCCTTGACTGGATCTACACAAAGCCAGCTCTGCACCACCTTCTGCTCACAGAGTTTGTTTTTCTGCTGCCCCTTGAGTTCAGTCTGATTGTTTCTGATCGCTTCTTTAATATATCAAGGACACACGGAATTCTAATCCTTTCCTCCAAGGTGCCAGCTACTTCTGAGTGGGTTGCGTTCCAACTCAGTGGTTACAGAGAGACTTTGAAATCAGCCATGTGTTGAAAATATTGAACAAAGACTTAGATCTTGAAATGTGCATTTATCCTTTCACTGATTTTCTTAATTCAGGAATTGACTACCATTTATGGATCCTGCCTATACATCTGTTTTAAATGTGGGATTTTTAAAAAAATTTCTTCATCATTTGAGTTAAACTCTCCATAGTATGTCACATACAGCTTGCAATATGCCAACATACAATGGAACAATTATCTTTTTTTTTTTTTTAATCTGAACAAAAATGAGCCAAGTCTTGTCCTTCTGTGGAATGTGTGTGAATGGCAGTAGGGTGGAAGGGTTATTTAGAGAAAGCCAGAATCGGGTTTAGTCATATATTTTGGAAGGGATTACAGAGTGCTTTGAATGTAATGCAACGGTAATTATTCAAATGCATTCTGGGTGCCAAGGCTATATACCCACTGAGTTCACTCCAAAGAAACGAGAGAGCCTACTCTCTGCCTCTCCGTGCTAGAGTCAGGCCTCACAATTAATTCTATGTATATGACTGTAAGTGTGGCTGTATGAACGAGCCTCTCCTGTTGCCACTGCTGATTATATATAAAACCATATCCATAATTTGTGATGCTTGCTTACTATGAATCAGGCGTTGTGTCAAGTATTCTACATAAATGTCTCACTTAACCTTCCCAATAGGCAGTTATGTTGGATAAGTACACTATTACCCCCATTTTACAGATGAATAAACTAAGGCTTGGAAAGGTAAAAGTCACGTGAGCCAAATTCTATCCACTCCAAAGTTTGAGTTTTTGACCAATAAGTACCTGCATTGCTCTTTTGAATGTATGTAGCTAAGTCATAGTCCTAAAGAATGCTGATGGCAGGTTTCAGCTGTGGCTGGAATAGAGGGTGAGTTGAATGAGCCCTAACCTAGGACAATGGTAGTATCTCCCTCAAAACTGGGAATAATGAAAAATGCCCCTGGCCTATATCCAAAAAGCATATCCACTTAGCTAACGTCCTAGCCCTTAGAAATGCCACTCCCAGGAGAAAATACAGTGTTTTGAGGCCCTGTGCTATAATACATGTGGCTGCAACATGAACTGTGGAGTCAGACAGAACCTGGTTTTAATATTTCCCCCAAATTACTCACTGTATGACCTTAGGCAAGGTATTTAGTGTCCTTGGGCATCAATCTCCTCATCTGTAAAATGGGAATATGAATCGCATGTGTAAATAAATACCTAGTGAAGTTGTTATGAGAAATATGTTAGATAAAGTCCAGTGCCTGACTGCTAAAAAATGACTCTTATTTTTATTGCTGTTAGCTGTGCTCAGCCATCACACATGTGGCACCTTAATTACTTCTTAAATGACAGAATATTTCATTAACTTACCAGGCATGTCACCTCATATAAGATCTTTTAGTTACTAAGATTTCATTTTATTTTAAATGGAACAGAGGAACAAGGGAAATCAGAAGCATTCATCTCTCCAGTAAATGTACACAGACCCCAAACAGATCTCCATTAATCAGAAAAACTCACTGGAGAAAATTTACCACTCCGTATCTGACAGTTCTACCCCTGCAGGCTCAAAAGAGTCTCAAGGTCAAATATTCAAGAAGAGACCACAGCTCAAGACCAAAGAAGAATCACATCAGTTTCTGAAACACAGAGGCTTCCTAATTCTTGGACCTTCTATGAAAAGAAATCCATGTATGGAAAAGATATCTCCAACCTCGAGAGATTACTGATGTCAACCCAGCCCCCTGTTCCTAGTATTATTGACGAAGAAGCCAAGAACACATCCATTCTTGCAATCCTTTCATTATGTTAACCACACAAAATAACCCAGTACTTTCAGAATCTTCTACATTAGACTTACTAGAAGAGAGAGGGGAGGGTTTTAAATTAACCCCTCATATACCGAGATAAACCTATTTACCTTAAATATTATTTAGGCAAATCTTACCACCTCCCTACTCTCATTTGAAAGACAAGGAGAATGGGGCAGGGGTTGGGCCAGCTCCACATGGCATGAAGAAGAGCCATGTGTCTACCTTCAAAATGACCCATAATCTCCCCTAATAATCTCAGAGTTCCTTAAACACTGTGCAGCAAGAGCCACTATTCAAAGAGTACGTTGAGTCCTGGCCATATGAAAGAAAGGGCCCAGGAAATCTCTATTTCTCCCCAGCACGACCCTTAGCTACAATGGGAGGACGGAGGCAATTCAAAATAACAACAAACACAACACAAAACTATACTGATCCTTTTGTCCTGTGCATTTTTGCCTTACTAAGAGTTGTTTTCCTTAAGAATTCAGCCTTCTTCCTCAGTGCTCATCTGGATATACTGAGTCCATCTCGTAATGAGGATGATATAGAGATAGGAGCAATAGCCTAGGAGAGGCTCCCTCTACGTGCCACATCAATTCTGTAGCTGGGTAGTTGGCTGGAGGCCATGAACCTCATCCCTGGGCCTTGCTTTCCCAGATGTAAACATGCAGACTGAAGAGGATGGGCATTAGGGTTTGCTCTGTTCATTCTCAAGGCTCCATATTCAGTTTTGCTTTGTCTTCAGATAAATCTATTTAGTGAAGAATGCATGCACACAGAAACTCTCACATGTTATAAATGTAGCTCTAAGCATTTCACGAAGTGAGCATACGTGTGTAACCAGTACCCATCTCAAGAAAGCGAAATGAGCCAGCACCAGGGAGCCTTCTGGTGCACTCTCTCAGCCAGTTCCCAACAGGGGTACCCACTGCTGTGAGCTCTAATACCACAGTTTGCTCATTTGGACTTCATGGAATATGTTCTTTTTTTCCTTTGTGCCTGGCTTCTTTCACCCTGTATGTTGGTGAGATTCATCTTTGTTGTGGAGGTGTACCTCAATAGTTTATTGTCATGGCTCTAGAGTATTCTAGTGCATGAATACTACCTCTAACGTAAAGTTTCATATTTGTGGTTACTAGCAGATGTCCCCAACTTTGTCCCATAACTCACAACCCTCTGTGAGTATCCTGCAAAAAGGAGCAGAAGAGCAGAAGAGCCCACCGGGAATAGGCTGAGAGAGACTTTGTTTACTGCATCCTGGGGACACGGACGTTGTGTTCCTACTAAGTCCTCAGGGGCCTGTGCCGAGAGAAGCTGAAAGCAACACATCAACACCATCTGCCTTATTTAGGCAACATCTTTTTGTACTTTGCTACTATTCCATGAGATTTACACAGATACAACCCTAGTCCACGTAGGAGATTCCAAGCTGAAAAGACAACACTGATACACAGAGAGATTACGGGCCCAGACAAGAAACCCAATACACAATTTAGTTTAAAGACAACACATTCAGTATACATGAAGGAAAATAATTTATGTGCAACAAGAAGGATAAAGGCATTTAGCGAGGTTATATCAGGTAAAATTGTTATAGTTTTCCCAATGAGTCTGAGAAGAACTCACAAGGAACATTGGAAGAAACAGACAAAGAGTTGTAATCTGGGAATAATAAACTGGATAGAGTTTTAAAAAACTAGCCATGTTTTCAAAAAAGGAAATAAAAACCTTCCTACTTAAGCAAATGATCAGACGTAGAGGGTAATGACCCTCCTGGTGATGTAAAAGGCAAGAGAAGTGCCAGGGCCATCATCCACATCCCCTGACAAGGCCAGGAGACCTTTGGCCATCAATCTGATTTGCTTTGGCAGCCAACATTGACACTGTTGGGACATGTCAGCCTGACCAGAGGCGGTTCTATTGGCCAGGTTTAAGGCAATGACTTAACCTCACAAGCCTGGATTATTGCAACATAATCGTAACTGGGCTTTCAGTCTCCAGCTGTGACTCCTTCCCTCCATTCTCTAAACTGAAGCCTAAAGGATCGTTCCCAAACACAAACCTGATCATGAAATGCCTCCATTAAAATCCTCCCATAATTCTCTGTTGATCACAAGACAAAGTCCAAATTCTCCACCGTGGCTTTCAGTGATCTTGGGATCTCACCTCTGCCTACCTTGCTTTGCTCATCTTTCAACACACTCCAACCATACGAACTTCTTATAGTTCCCTCCGCCTACAATGCTTCCCCCTCAGTCCTCCCGGGGCTAATTCTGCTTGTCTCACAGGTCTCGGGGAACTACCAGATTTTCAGGAAAGGCTTCTTCAATGGCCCCTCAATGCCCCTGGAGCCTTCCACAACACTCTAATGACAGATGGCTGCCTGGCTCTCTGTTGAAGCAGCCCTGGCCAGAGCATCACCCTCCCCCCCTTGGCACCCATGAGCTCCTTTTGTGGACACCTGCAGCTCCACCTGAGGGCGTTTTCCTGGCCTGCCCTGCACATACAGGCCGGGAGCATGAGAAGTTAATGCTCCTGGGACCATTCCTTAGCTACTGGTGTAATGAAGATGAAAAGTGAATACTCCAGATTTCTTCTCCTCCAGATAAGCTACTTGTACTCAGGTCTTTGTCTGAAGGCCTGATTCTGGGGAAACCCAACTGGCCCATCGACCAGCTAGACTGTGAGCTCAGTAAAACTAGGGACTGGGTCTCTCATTTATCAATGGGTATCAGCAGTGCCTACCACATACCTGGCACATAGTCCATAAATGTTTAGTAAGCTAAAGGGATGAGACACTCAGTGCACACGTTTCATTGTTAGTTATCTATTGAAAGACAATGTGGAGCCTACCAAGGAGCACAGCCCTGGAGTCAAAAGACCTGGGTTCAATTTTTTTTAAAAAAATGGAGTCTTTCACTTTTGATGGGTGTGACCTTGGGCAGGGTGGGGCGGGGTTAAGACTCCTGAGTCTTAGCATTCTCTTCTGCCCAACAAGGGTCTTTATGAGACTCAAGGAGAGCTGTGTAAAAGTTTGGGCAGTTACACATTTGTAAATAGTCCCTATTTTAGGTGTTCATGTACTTCTGTGTGACTGAATGGGGGAAAGAGATCTCATCCTCGATACCACAAGCACTTGTGGTGGGACGAGAAAGTTGATGAAAATAGGGATTGGGTAAACAGTTCATTTCCTTTGGATAGTCTTTAGAGGTTGACATCTCTTTTTTGATACAGATCATTTAAACAAAAAAAAAAGGATAAAAAAATAAGAGTAAAATAGGCTTTAGAAAGTCTAGAAATAATTGCTAAATATGAATAGGCATATAAAATGTGCCTACATCTCTTTCACATATATGACAGTAAAGTTGTAATAAACAAATATGAACAATCTCAGTATGATTTTTATTTTGTTTGTTTTCTTTGACAGCGTCAAAATTCCAAAACACAGACACTTACATGCTGAGAAATGTCTCCAGAATTTTTCTGATCAAGCTAAAATCAAGAGTCATCTTCATAATGTAACCTGCATATAACCAAGTATCTTCATAGCACTGCTTTGATGCTTAGAGACAAGCTAAAAATTACATTAACCCACCAAACCACAATTTTGTTTATAGGACTTTATAAAAGGAGAAGAATGAAAATCACAATATGGTCTAAAACAGCTAACTCCTTAGTTGTGGCCAATACTGAACGTCAATATCGAATTAACTGAACATCTTTTGACATCTTTTTAATTTAAGGACCAGCTTTAAAAAAAAGAACCAAAATTTAGAAGAGAAACGTAAACTCATTTTCCTTCCTTTTGTTTAAAGGCTTTGTGTTATGAGATCAGGGGGAAACAGGGAAAACTCTGATCTATCATCACATTGATAAGCACTCTATAAGAGTGAAAAGTATGTGAAAATTTTTACCCCAAAGTTCTCAAAGTTATTGCTTCCAGGGCTGGGCTTTCTCTCCAGACCCTCACCCACGACTGTGTATCTTATGTATCCATGCACATGGAGGACATAAAATACATGTCAAACAAAATAAAGCAAGTTATTAAGTACAACAAAACCCTAAATCTTGGTGGAAGTCAACAGATAAACAGACTATAACAGTAGAATAGTCTAAATACACAATGCATAATTCATGGCTAACCCAAGGCTGGGCTTGGGCAATATTTCACCGGCCTCCCCTTGCAGTCTTTGAGGTTAAGGCTGGGTAAATTGCACTGCCTTTGCTAACTCAGCAAAATTCTAAACAATCAAAGAAGTCTCCATCTTTTTCAATACGGGGAGTAGGCGAGAAGGGAGAGGGTGTTATTAGCTCTTGAAGCCAGACATTTAAAAAGTTGTTGTGTACTCGGCTACCTACTATCTTATTAATAGATAATTATATTGTTGACAAATGTCTATATCTTCTTCAGGTATGTGCTGCTAAAATGAAGAGAGCCGACCAATCTCCTTCCCCACACTGCATTGCCCACCCCTGTGCTCAGGTCACAATAGGCATCCAATAAACATTTCTTGAAGGAGCTTCCTTTTGATTTCCATTTGTTGTCTACTAGATGCAGCCATGAAGGACACACATGAATATACAATGCCCAACAGCAACAGTAATGAAAACCTGAAAAAAATTCAACATTGCATGCAAATTGAAATCTTAGATAATTTCTTACATTTATCATTTCCCAAAATATAGGATAAGCTAACACAAGTATATATGACTTTCCCAAAACTGACAAGGCAAAACCAAGCCCTAGAGGCACCTCTCTAGCGGTCACAAATGAGGCTCTGTACTGCTGAGAATCAACACATCTTCCAGAGACTAGAAAGCTAAATGGGCTGTGGGACACAGGATAGAGTGTGGTGTTGGCCACTAAGAAATAAGAGAGGAAAGACAAACATCAAGTCATTACAAGCAAATGCTCATGCGCTTAGTGAACCATGTTGGCCGGTGCTACAAGCCTGAACCTTGGGCAGTAAGTAAATCTGCATGAACATCAGCACTGGTGCTGAGAAAACTGTGGATGCACTTTAATATCTTCAAGGAACTCTATAATAATGGCATTTAAAAACATGTTGTGAACAGAAGAAGGTGAGAACTACTGGATTAGCCTTTCTAAACTAATGGATTTAACCAATTGTTAGCGTCTTCTTTCGAGTATGTTGCAGTTATTCGCTGATCACAAACCCAGGTGAACATTCCAATTACAGAACGTCCGTGACTTACAGTGTCTGCAGGGCTGTTTTTGTCTACGAGAGCTGACCAACCAACCTCCTTCCCCACACTCCATCGCCTGACCTTGTGCTCAAGTCACTGCAGGTGTTCACAGAGCACAGAAGACACTGTGCCCACTCAGTTTTTAACCAGGGCCATGAGGAAGCTTTCCGCCACTGTTTACACATTCAAAAGGGTGGTAGAAGACAAAAATAAATGTGTTTTGATTATTCTACATCATGTTAGTTTGATATACTGGCTATATAAATGCAATGATAACAAAATAATATTGTTAATAAAAAATTGAAATTAGAAAAAAAACCTGAAATTAGATGAAAAAGGAGTAATTCACACTGAATCTGTTTAAAGGGATACCACTATCCTTCCTGTTAATTACCATGTAATTTCGTACCTCTGTCTACACTTAACCAAATTAATGAAAACCTTACTACGGTGTTAGCGAATGGAGAGGTAGACGAATAGGAATATTTGAATGCCAGCTCAGAACTTTCAAAACACATAGAAGATGGTGGTGAGTGGAACTTTTTAACTGTGTGATATGTCTAGGTAAAAATCCCCAGGGAAATGCCTAGATATAGAAATAGCGTCAGATCAGTACAACACAGACACACAAATTAGAAATGTTCTCTGAAACTTTAAAATATGAATTAAAAGCAAAACCGTGCACCTTTCACAATAGGGAAATAAAAACCAGTACTGTCAGAAAATGTGCCTTCTCTAAGTTGTACTGAATGTTATGGCACCAGCTTTTATTGGGGGTCGTTACAGGAGAGTTCTACGAAAACCACATGTGAATTTGCTGGAAAGGGCTGTTGAGGGCATTATACATTATGTGGTTCAATATGCCTATAGAAAATCGCACGCAAAAAACTTTTAATATCTGGTGCCAGGAAAATCTCTATCGCCAGGAACTAGTCCGTTTCCTTCTTTCTAATAAGAAAAATGGTACAATTTATCCTGTTTCTCTTTTTGCCCTGGCTGCCAGGGAGATCAGGGTCAAACTTGATGATCAATCATAGTAATTATAATTATAATTATAATGGACTTTGTGGTTAGCAGAGTTACTTCCTCTAGTGTTTCAAGGCTTTTATTTTCAATTTTTATTTTTATTTCTCATGGTGTGTGTATGTGTGTGTGTATGTGTGTGTGTAGATTTGCAGACATAGGCTTTATTATTCCTTTTTGGAAAACGATGGATTATGTTTGCTGCATAAAAGTAAAAGATCCAGAAAGATGTCAAAATATGGCTTTTACTTGGTACAAATAGTTTTCATGCACATGTATGTGAGCACACACATCTTGTTCTCTTTGGGAATAAGCACTTTTGTACAAGTTGAGTGAGTCAATGTTACACCCAGACGAGTTTTATTCTGTTTATAGATTATTTCTCTGACAAAATAATATCTCCTTACTTATCGTTGATGCCTTTAAGAAAACTAACACCATAATGTTGCGAAACTTTGTTGAGCTCACAGTATTCACGAAGTCCTTAAAAGTTGGCTCTGATGGTTTGGCTGAACGTACAGAATCACTGCAGAGAATTCATTTATGTTACGTTTACCAAATGTTTGAAATGGACCATCATGTCATTTTCCCTTTGCTTCAACGTTTTCTTTTTTTCTTAAGTAATACATATGAAATTAATGGTTGATTTGCTTCAAATGGTCTATTTTCCTGCCCTGAGCCCATTCTATTAGCCAGCTTACATTTGAACATATTTTAGTCATATAGATTTTCCACTAATAAGCAAAACACTGCTTCCCCAAATCCTAAGAAAAGTACATTAACTTTCTTTCAAATTGCTGCTTAAAAAAAAGTTCCACATTGAATTCCCAAGCTTGGGACAAACCGGAAAGATCCCATGAGTTTTTAAACCATATTCATTTCCCTGAGCATGGGGGCTCTGCTTCCTGGATGGTACAGTGCATTCGGTCCTCCTGTCAGTTAGAATTTAGGAAGTCATTTCTCTTTAATGGTTGCCAGACCTCCTGGATAAGCTGGGGCACTTTGCTTTGCCCAGGATCTCCACTGAGAGTGGAGCCTTCCTACTTACTTTCCCCTTCACCACTGTTAAGAACACTGGGATCCCGCTGGCAAAAAACTGTTTTGACCCCTGAATCATAAAGCTGTACCTTAACAGTGGGATTGTTTGCAATTAAGTAACTGATCCTTTTCCTATTTAACTTGAGTCAGTACATTCGATACTAACACCATGCTTCTGTAACCCCACCTCTCCCCTCCCCCTACACCTCTCACTCCCTTGACAGGTCTCCAAGAATAGCTGGGTGGCTTTGTTCTTCAACTCTGCACATAACCAAGAAACCAAAAGGGACTGGATATCAGCACAGGCCCTGGAATTAGACAGACCCACCTCAGACTGATTCTGGGGTCTGCTACTTACCAGCTGTATAACTTTGGGTGAGTTACTTATTTTTGTGGACACTAAGACTCCTCATCTGAATACTAATGACAGTACCTGCCTCACAGGGCTGCTCCATTCATTTGGCAAATAATTATCCAGAGTACTTACTATTTTCCAGGAACTGTGTTGGGCAGCAGGTACACAGGCAGAGTATACATGCATCCTGCCCTCATGGAACTTTCTCTTAGTCTAATTGGTGAGTTAGATACTAAACAAACTAATGAGAAGTAGCTAAAAGTTTGGGAAGTGTTCAAAATGAAACGACAGAACTCTCTGGCAAGTAACAATGAGAAGTGGGGGGAAATGACTTCATAGAAAGACATCAAGGAAGGCCTCTTAAGTGGGAGACATTTAGGTTATGATCTGAAGGCTGCAGTGGAGGAATCAGACATGGGGCACGTGAAAGGGCATTCCAGGAAGAGGAACAGAATGTGCCAAGGCCCTAAGTAGACCACTGTGAAAGAAAATTGACCACTGTGTATTCAGTGGACTGTGTGACAAGAGATTAAACTCCAGAACGAGGTTAGTGAATATCAATGGAGATTCAACATGGAGAAAGAACCAAAAACCAAAAACCAAAAAACCATGATCTAGAGTTTAGAATAGATCAGTTATCAGCAAACTACAGCTCGTGGGCCCACTGCTTGTTTCTGTGAGAAAAGTTTTATTGACACGCAGCCACATTCCTTTGTTTGTATAGTGCCTCTGGCTGCTTCCACACTACAACAGCAGAGATGAGTAGCTGCACAGACCTGAAAGTCTAACATATTTACAATCTGTCCCTTTAAGAAAAAGTTTGCCAACACTGAAACCAAGTAACCCTCAATGAATGTTTAAATAAAACAACAACAAATAAAGGAAGCTAATACTGTATGATTCCAACTACATGACATCCTGGAAAAGGCAAAACTGTGGAGAAAGTTAAAATATTAGTGGTTACCAAGGGTCAGGGGGAGGTAGAAATGAGTAAACTAAGCACAGAGGGCATTTTAGGGAAATTAAACTATTTATTCTGTGTGATACTACAATGGTGGATATATGTCATTAAAATTTGTCCAAACCCAAAGTTTTCACAACACCAAGAATGAACTCTAACGTGAACTATGGACTCTGGGTGATAATGATGTGTCAATGTAGATTCATCAATTGTAACAAAAGCAGGACGCGGGTGGGGGCTGTTGATAGCAGGGAAGGCTACGCATGCGTGAGGGCAGGGCTTACATGGAGATTCTCTGTACCATAACTCGCTTTTGCTGTGAACCTAAAACTGCTCTAAAAAATAAAGTCCATTCTTAAAAATAATATGATCTTCAGCAGCAGAGCTTAATTGCAACCAAAAACGGGGGTGAGGGCTGGGGGGTGGGGAAGAGGGGAACAGAGGTAATTTTCTCTGTAATTCAGTCCCCAAACAGGCTTTTTCCTGGATTCCACATAAAATGTAACAACTCAACTGAAGTCTGCCCTGAATTTCAAGATACTTGTGCTCTTACTAAAATGTAATTAAATGTAATTTTTAAAGTAAAAAAATAAAGTAAACCATCTTCTATATCCATGGGAATTAGTAAGTAAAGGGGCTTAACTTGAAAAATCTTTGTGAGATGCGTTAAACTGAAAATCCTGCATAATTTAGAATGCAAGAATATTGTAAAATTAAAATGCACACTTAAAATACTTCAAAAAAATTACAGAAATTATTTCTGTTAATACGCTGTCCCCACTGAGCATGTGAAATAAGAAACTTCTGCTTCCAGCACTTTGGTTGACTAGATGCTATGAAGGGCCCTTCCAAAACATATTTTTTACTGCATTGTTGGGCTCATGGGAACTATGGAAAACCTCTAAAGGTCTAAAATAAACAAAACTCCAGAACTGAGCTGAAACCAGAATAGTGTGCTAAAAGCCCACGTAAACAGTAGATGTTGCTCTGAGAGTAAATACTGAGATATCAAGCTAGTGGTAAGTTGGAGGAGCTTAACATGGAAGCCCTTAAAAGGATTCTTATAAAAAACGAAGTGGTCCTAGGTTAGTAGTAGCTCATTGTTCCTAGAAGAAGCAAAAATAAATCCTTTCTGGAGAAAAGCATCTCTATTAAAGTCACTTGAGGTTCCCATTTAGACATGCCAAACATAAATTCCCAAAGGTTACCAAGCATTTAAGGAAACCAATCACCACTGAAGGAAAAACAGAATAAATGAAAATAAGTGCAGGTACATATATATCTCCAGTGGGTTGGAATTATTAACTAAAGACTACAAAATATCTATCAATGAAATGCTTAAAGCAGTAAATGAAGAATTAAATAAAAATGAGCATGCAACAAGAGACTATCAAAGATGACTAGAAAGATGTGAAAAATCCAAATTAAACTTTGGAGAATGAAAAAATTAAATTATTAATCGACGAAACTCAATGAATGGATTTAGCCACAATTAGAGAGAGTTGAAGAGAGTATGAGTGAACTGGAAGATATAAATAGAGAAATTATACAAAACACAGCTCAGAGAGACTAGGAGAGGAAAAGTAAGACTAAGATGTTAAGTGATATGGAGGACAAAAAAGGAAAATCTAACACACATGTCATCAGAGTCCTATAAAGAGAGACTAGATACCCAGTGGGAAGGTAATACTTGAAGAGATAATGGGCTAAGAATTATACAGAATTGGTGACAGATATGAATTCATACATATAGAAGGAGTATAAATAAAATAAAATTCACACCTGTCCGTTGTAATAAGACTACAGATTAAAAGAAAAAAAAAATCTTTAAAACCATCACAAAGGAAAGCTAGTCACTTATAGTTAGGCAGATGGCAGAGCTTTCCACAACTGTGGAAGCCAGAAGTTAGTGGAATAATATATAACTATCAACCTAAAATTAAATGATTGAAGAATGAGGGAGAAATACATTTTCAGAGAAACAAAATCTGAAAGAATTTATCACTAACAGATCTACACTAAAAGGACGTATAAAAGCATTAAGGATTATAAGCTAAGAAGGAACGTTTGAGATGTAAGAAGACATGACGAACAAAACATAATTTTATGTACAGGTTTGTTTAGAATTGCCTAAAATAATGTCGAATATGCAGATTTAAAATAGCATCATTAAAGTGTCAGTCAAGAACATGCATGTAGGAGGGTGATGAACAGAGTTAACATGTTTTTTCATCTTTATATTTTCTGGAAGGGGAAATACATTGGCCACACTGGCAGGGATAGGAGCCATGCATAGCTCAGTCACCAAGGCTGATCCAACTACCATCAGAGCCGAGTACCTGCCTGCCCAGAGCAAAGGCCAATTCTGAGCCCTGGGTCTTAGCTACTGAGGGACAGACAGATGGCAGTGGACTTTTCTGACTTTGAAGAGGTCAGTGTGTTGACTTTAAAATGACAGAAACTTCCTATTTATGGATTTCCTTTCTCTTCTTCAGCACTTCTGCCAGGATCACAATTCTTGGACATACAAAATACCTTATCTATCACATGATATCCTACACAATATCATCTCCAACCACAGGACATATTTTATAGCAGAGGAAGTATATCAATGAGCCCAATACCAGAAATGCTGGTCTAGTACCAGCTGGGGGAAGACACCCTAAGAGTTTGGGATACTGTCATTATAGAAATGAAGAATATGTTTTAAATCACAGGCTAATATACGATGCCATATCCCCCATAGTAAGAGTACACAGATCAGGAATCTGTGAGGACATCGTGAATCACTAAAATACCTAGTAACTCACTAGAAGAACATTTGTTTCCACCAAAGAACATTATTATAGTGTCATGAATTATAAACTGAGATTGTCCCTGGGCTGTTTTGGACTCCTCATTCCATTGAGGCAACAGTCAGGGATGAGGGGGAGGGGGTCACCATTACTGTTATGCAATGGGCATAAGAAAGGGCACCCAAGGATTCACTGTGGTACCCTTAACTGAAAATGTAAAACTGTGACAATTAAATAAAGTCCAGGTCATAATGGGCTTAGGTTTTGTAGGAATCTAAGTGGATCACCCTACCAAATCAAGAACCCTATCCAGCTGACGTGCCAGCAGAAGGTAAGAGAACTATAGAGAGGTGATGGAAGAAGGAAACCATGATTACCAAAGAGGCTTTATGGCCAGCTATTGAGATGGGGGCTACAGCAGTTATGCGTTATTTCACGAAGCCATCTTACCCTTTTCCCTTCTTCTACCTTATAAGACTGCTAGCTCAAGCTTTAGATAGCAATATGACTAAATTGGAATTGCCTCACAGTGACACAGGAGTTGCAGAGACTTCACACCTCTCCTGTGTTGGTGACACTAACTTTGCCCTGGAACGAAGAATGAGAGTAGATGTCACAAGGCGAATGGAGTGAACTATGCTAGACATTGTCCATTTGTCCCTCCAGATCCATCTCCACTCTTCTTCTCTGGCTTTCTTCCCCACTGCTGACGCATACAGGTCACATCAATGTGCTCTGGGCCTTCAGGCTTCCAGCAGAATGAAGCAAATTGCAAGGGATAGATGGAGAAAGGAGAGTGAGTTCAGTGCGTTTCTCCTTTGGTGCCCTCCCTGTGAGTTTACTTCAGAATGGCTGTGTCCCTTGACAGAAGGTTACTTTCCCTCTCAAAGCAGCTCTGTATGCTGCTCTCTTCTTCCAGGCTCTGGGAACCTCCCTTCCTTTGTCCACTTGGGCTTAGAAGTGGTGACATCTCTGCTGCTATTAGTCCTGGGTTCCTGTACAAACTCTAACTGTCCATGTACACCATACGCACATCCATGGAATTAATCCCATCATAAATAAAGGCTTTCTTATCTTAATTTGTAATACCTGTTTCTGTTGAGGACTGGCTTGACCCACTCTCTGTGATTCTGTATCATATAACACAATGCCTATGAACCAACCCCTATAAGCCACCCATAAACCCATACACCTGGGTAATTTGCTGTGGAAACAAAACCGGTTAACTGTCTAGCAGCACCTGGCAGCTCAGAAAAACCTGTACGAACATTTTCTGGGTGAGCAGGATGAAGAAGGTCCAAGATGGACATGAAAATTCAGAAGCACTCTACTTCTGGCTATAACCATTGCGCAATTGCAATGGAAAGCTAGGAGAGAACCACCTGTCTGTCTAAAACCCAGATTACTAAGAAGAACATGAACACAAGTATTAACTTCTCTCAAGACCTGTTTCCTTAGAGCTATTTGAATAGGCTTTAATTTACAATCAAAGGACCAATGGACCAGTTACCAGCTACGTGACTATTTTTCAAAGACAGAGGTTCTCCCACTCTGAGTGTGCATGAGCAACACCTAGAGCCAGGACTGGGGATAATTTGGCAGAGTGCAGGGCAAAATGACAATGTGGGCCTGTTGCCAAGAAATTATTAAGAATTCCAACATAGTGAAAGCAGAGCCATCAAACCAAGCACAAGGCTCTTGTAAATGCACAGTCTTGTGTGACTCCACAATCACATGGCCATGAAGCTGGCCCTGGTGGGAGAGCTTGTTACAGCAGATCGCTGCGCCCTGCTTCCACAGCTTCTGAGTCAGGAGGTCTCGGCTGAGGCCTCAGAATCTATATCCTGAATGAGTTCCTGGTGGATGCTGACCCTGCTGGTTCAGGAACCACACTCTGAGAACCACTACCCTAGAGAATATAAAAAATCTAGATGAAACGAACACATAACCAATATATTAGAGCCCAAATTGAGACTAAGTAAATTTTGTACTGACTATCACCGCACATGAGTATATCTGTAATTTATAAACAGGTAAATTTACTCATTTATAAATTTATAGACGCAAATTTAATATCATAAATAATATTAACTGCCTAAAATTTAAATATTCCTTCTCTCTAATCCTCATACACTGTTGGTGGGAATGCAGATTGGTGCAGCCATTATGGAAGGCAGTGTGGAGGTTCCTCAAAAAATTACGACTAGAATTACCATATGACCCAGGAATCCCTCTCCTGGGTATCTATCCAAAAAAATCTGAAAACATTAAACATTAATCATAAAGACATATGTGCTCCAGTGTTCACTGCAGCTTTATTTAAGGTGGCCAAGATGAAAGCAACCAAAGTGTCCTTTGATAGATGAATGGATAAAGAAGTTGTGGTACACATACACAATGGAATACTATTGTGCCATAAGATGAAATAGGACCATTTGTGACAACATGGCTGGATCTTGAGAATATAATGCTAAGCGAAATAAGTCAGACAGAAAAAGCAGAGAACCATATGATTTCACTGATATGTGGTATATAAACCAAAAACAACAAAAGAACAAGACAAACAAATGAGAAACAAAAACTCATAGACACAGACAATAGTTTAGTGGTTACCAGAGGGTAAGGGGGGTGGGGGGTGGGAGATGAGGGTAAGGGGGATCAAATATACGGTGATAGAAGGAGAACTGACTCTGGGTGGTGAAAACACAATGTGATATATAGATGTTGTATTACAGAATTGTACACCTGAAATCTATGTAACTTTACTAACAATTGTCACCCCAGTAAATTTTAATTTAAAAAAAAAGGAAAAAAAAAAGAAATATTCCTTTTCTCAACAGATCTCAACAAATGCAAAAGTATCAACTATGTGCCAAGATACTATGCTTGTTCATGCATTATCTATGAATAGGTCATAAACAAATGAGGATATTATTTAGAATAGTGATCTTCAAGGGTTGGGGAAGGGGAGATCAGAGTTGGGAGGAATGAGATCCCTTAGGTAGGGAAATTAAAGTATGGGAAAGCTGTACCTTTTTATAAGTATATGTATATCATTTGCTCATTTAAAAAATATAGCTTATCAAAACCATCATAATACATGATATGGAAAAAGCATGATAGCCGAATGATTTTTAAAAGGTAGAGAATGCCTCATTTCCAATAAGGGTGAGATATTTGGTTTTCATGGTGACCTATGAAAGTTTTTAAGAATTATACACTTCCATCCTATATTGAAATACTAAGTCTCTAAACATGTAAGTAAAACTTTTATAAATTTTCAAATATCCCACTTGGCAAAACCAAGTTATTAGGTGGGAAAATCAGTGAGTCTAGAGTGATTTTTTTCTGAAGCATTACTAAAAAGTCAGACACCTTCTATGAAGAGGATTAAACCTTCCCATTGCCACAAAGACTTACAAAGCCACTGACAATTTATTTTCACAAACGTCTCCTGCATCACAACCTATAAGAGCCCATACCAGCTTCGGGGTTCTGGTTTCCCCTCCTGGATATACAGTGTGGCTGGCTGTTGACTATTCATCATTATGATTTCAAAGGATGAAAAGTTTGCTCATGTGGAATGCAGGTATTCTTGACCTCTGAAATCCATTGTTCTGAAGCCAGGGAAAAATATGAGAACTCTGGTGATACTAAACAAATCTGATAAGGTCATGTCTGGCTTCAAAGAAAGATCAGTAACCGACTGCACAATAGTTTGTAATTTCCAATATGTTCTTCTTTTCAGGCCTTGAGTGTTGATAATTAACTGCCTACTATTTTAAGATAAATTTATTGCCTTTTCTATTGTAATTTTAGTAAATAATTGTTATTGTAAAAATTTTCTATGACATTGAGAAAGTGATTTTTCCCCACAATCCTTCCATCGCCCACTGAAATATGAAGATTAAAATAAAATATATGTAGCACATCACAAGAGTTTACTGGGAAGAACACTCATAAAGAATGCTAAGAAAACTACGCAAGACTTCCAAAACATTATAACAAATAAAACTCCAGTTGCCAATGAAAATCTTCAAATCAAAAGTATTTTTAACTGATGAATATTTACCATGAGATCCTAGTAATTTTTTTTTGCTAGGTCATCACGTTTTTCAAGCATGGATCAAAAAATATTTTGCATCAGGTCCCCCCGTTGACTTATATCAGTTTAACTGTCAATATTTTTTAATTCACTATGAAATTTCACAGAGCTCAATTTATAAATATTTATCTATACAGTTAACAACTGTGAACTGTAGTGGTGTGTCAAACTGTAAACACAGTCATGGAATATTTGTTCATTTTGAGAACAGATGTTGGGCCATCTCCATGACGGGGTTGATTGCAGGAGACAGTAATGATTAAGTCTCTTTCTTTCTAGCAACTTTTAAAACACAAAAGTAAATCTAGGAAAAGCAACACTTGAACTTGAGTCCCCACTCTCTATTTCCCCCACAGTGGCAGACATTATTAAACGATCCTGGAACTTTTCAGTGCTCAGACCAGCCATGGTACAGTTCTCATCACAGCATTCTGGAAATCACTATCAATTGATTGTAAGTAATACAAGATCAAACTATTTTCTGTGTTTACTTTTTGTATCCTGCAGTGGTCCTCACATATATTTATGTGTGTCCTCACATATATTTATGTGTATATTTATGTGTTTCACATCATTTTTCAAATATGAGAAAGTTTGTTAATAATCTCAAGGAGATGTAAAGATTGAAAACAATTCTAAACAAGTTTCAATAATAATAGGGATCTAATCTTTCACTGCCTCATGATGTCTAGTAAAGCAGCCACAACTATCTAGTTATTCACGTTGTATCCAGGTTACCCTTTGAGGGTAACTGTTTACAGCTTTGGTTCTTCTTACTCCTATAGTTAAGCTATCTGTACCCATTAAATGTGCCATGTTCCCTTAGGCCCTCTTGCTTAGGAGAACAGACTATACTATCATGACAACGGGTGTGACACTGTTCTTTAGAAAGAACACTTCAGCCCATGAGTGGTCACCCAATCACAGAGGCAGAGAGCATGATTAAGAGTCGGCCGGGTTTGCCCAGTGAACACAATTACTCTACTTGTTTTATTAGTCTTATCTCTTTCAATCCTCTCAGCAAACCATGAGATAACTGAGACTCAGTGAGGTTAGCTCTTTGCCCCACAACCCACAGGGAAGGAGTGAGAGACCCAACCAGGAGGTAGGGCCGACTTCAGAGCCAGTATGCTTGGCCTCTCTGCTCCTCTGTCGTCTGGTGACTAACAGAATCCAGTCACCTGCAGCAGGAGTGGCTCTTACAAATCAACAGCACAATCGGCAAAATAAGGTAGCCACCATCATTCTTTGCACTGAGTCAGTCAGTCTGTTCTGTTGCGGGCAGCCAATCCACTTCCTGCTTGAACCAGGTGTCTGAAAGCATCAGTTCCTTCTGCTTCCTCCAGGAGGCCTTCCACTTGAAATGCAATAACTGGTTGGAAATAAAGTGGATGGCAGAGCTTTACAAATAGTAAAAGCCACAGTGCCATACAATGGGAATTAGTATCAGGATTACTTACATTGAACCCCTCACCTTCACACAGAAGCAGTATTTTTATTCTCATTTTACAGGTGAAACAATTCAGGAAAGAAGAGAAGGACCCTACAAACCTTAATTAAGGACCTACATATCAGTGCTGTTCTAGACACATGAGCTCATTTAATCTTCGGAACAGATACTGATGTGTGTGTGTGTGTGTGTGTGTGTGTGTGTGTGTGTATATATATATATATATATATATATATATATATATATATATATATATTTAATTCCATGAGGTTAATTTTTATTATGTCATCTACTATAGGTTTAATGCATTTAATTTGTTTATTATCCTGCTCACCATTCCATAAGGGATTCAGATTTTGATCTGTTTTATTTACTGCTATATCCCTAATAGTGCATGGCACATAGTAAATGTGCAATAAATATTGGCTGAGACCCTGCCCACATGTCCTCCTTGCTACTTCCCTCCCAGTCTGCTTCAGATGGCTGCAGCTCAACTCAGCAAACACTGAGCGAAGCCTGCCCTGCATCACGTGCCTGGTAACTGGGGAAGATTCATCCCTGTTCTTAAGTAACTCATAGTCTACTGTGATCAGAAAGGCAGCAAAACACCTAGGCTTAATATGAAGCATCTTGAAAGTGATTTAAAAAAAAATACCCAGCATACAGTAGGAATACAGAGGGAAAGCCTGGCTGTCTGGAGGCTGCATCAAGGAAGACTTCAGGGAGCAGGGGCATGTGACCGGGGCTAAGAAGAGGGTCACCACCCCAAGGAAGAAGAATCCAAAGTTGCCACCAAGCTGAAGCAGGGGAATCATTGATTCCTGGAGTAGTAAGCAAAACTGAGAGACGGTAGAACTTAGCCTGGTGGTTTTCATCTGGCCTAAATGATGGGTAAGTGTGCCCCACAGGGGACATTGGACAACTAGGGCTGTGGCAGAGGCCAGGGATGTTACTAAGCATCCCACAATGCACAGGGCAGCACCCACCTCTCCCTCCCCCAAAAGTATCTAGTCCCAGATGCTAATAGTGGCAAGGCTGACACACCTTGGCTTAGGCTAAAAGACCACGGACTTTGAAGGCAAGCAAACCTGGGCTCTGCCTCAAATAGCCAAATGGCAAATGGCTACTTAATAGCCAAGAGGCAAATGACTTATCCTCACTGAGCTTCAGTGTGTTCATCTGCTAAATGGGAAATGCCAATAACACCTACCTCACTATAGTCACACCTTCATTGAGCAGATGTGTCTAAAGGGTCTCCTGGGTACCAGGCACTATCCTGGGTCCCAGGATACTGCAGTGGGCGAGATGAATGCAATCCCCATCTGTACAAGTTAAGCAAGGAAATCAGACATGTGAGTGAGCTATGATAATAATAAAAATGTGGAGATGCTATTGCAGAGCTGTGTCAGGGGTTAAAGAAGCTCCAAGAAGGAACATCTACCTTAGACAAGAGGGGTCAAAGAAGGCTTCTTGGGAGAAGTAGCATTTCATTGGCTGTATGAAGGAGCTACGAGGTGACGAGGACCGGATTCAATGAAATAGCAAAGGTGAAACTTGTTATAGTACCTGGAACAGTGTAGGCATACCGTTATAGGAATTACTGTGAATGTCCACAAGAGGCCAGCTAAGTTTTTTAATGAATTCTATTTTTTCAGAAGGGATCATTTTAATATGCTGGAGACTGTTAACTGTTCACCAAGTTGTGTTCCCTACTTCCTAGGTACTTGGCTGCCTGGATAGACATTTCAGAGCCCCCCTTATAGTTAGATATGGCCATGAGACTAAGGTCTTGCACATAGAATGTGAGAATAAATGATGTGTAGATTTCTGGGTGTTGGCTTTAGGTCAAAGGACATGATTTCTCAATGACTTGTTTTTGTTCTTTTCTGACTGCTAAATAGGGATGTGGCCCAGACCTAACTTCAGCCATGCTAGGGCTGGGTAGGCAAAATGTTTCTTTAAAGGGTTAGACAGCAAATATGTTCATCTTTGTGGGTCATATGATGTCTCCCACAATTATTCAACTCTTCTGCTGTAGTACAAAAGCAGCTACAAAATGCAATTAATAAGCATGGCTACGTTCCAACAAAACTTTATTTATAAAAACAAGAAGATGACCAAATTTGCTGACCCCTGTGCTAGACAATGAAGGAGCAATAAGATGGAAGGAATCTGGATTCATGACAGACGGCATGGAACTTCCCTACCAACCTGAACCCCCCTCACCTCAGAACTGTTATGAGAGAGAGAAACATGTATTCTCTAAACCCCAAAGCATAGCTTTACCCTAACTAAGATATGGGTTTCTCAGGATTCTTTGGGTTTATTTAGACAGTTAGGAACCCAGTAACTACTCTTCTGGTGAAATGACCTCTGAACACCAGGCCTTCGGAAGTGAGGCTGCCAGCAGGCTGGAGGGAACTCACTCTTTAGCAATAAGGGATCCAGAATCTCAGCACTCTCTCCCCATCAAACTCTCAGCACTCACTCCCCATCCAGCTGAGGGAAGCAAATTGGAGCCATCACTGTCATTTAAAACTTCAAGGTTTACCCAAACCTAACAAATTATTTAATTCAGGTTGCTGAGTGCCTGTTGGTGTCCCCCTGGAAAACCCCCTCTAAGTAAATGTCTGGTGTCTTCAGTCATGGTAGAGAGAGCACGAAAGAGGCAATGAAATAGCAAACAATCTCTGGTGGCTGCGGTTACAGTCTATGCTGGCTGGAAGATGCTCCAGAGCTTTATATAAGATGAAGCCTGCATTTCTTGTGGGCCTCTGGACCAAGCTCATTGGTGGTATTCATTATTTCTGGCTTGCTCCACGGTGGTTTTGGTTGGGAAAGTGGGAAGGTGAAAGTGTCCTAGGAAGACCTCTTTCCAAAAGAGTTTAAAATAAAATGATCATAATCCTTTTTATATTCAGAATCCATTTACATCTGCAACCACATTTTAGGCAACCCGACTTTCATCAGAAATTAACCATTGCCAATTCTAAATAACCCTAGACTCTGACAAAACAGAATTAAACCAGCCTGAGGCATGGTGGGAAGCTGGGTTGGGTAATATTGCCAAGATGTCTGAGCTGGAAGTAATTGAAAAAGTATCGTTTAGTCTGATTTCCCCATTTCACTGGTGAGAAAACTGAGGTCCAGGGAGGTTAACCTTTCAAGTTCGCAAAACTAAGTTAGAAATAATGTACTTGTGTGGTTTAGGGCAGGAAAACTACTGAATCTGATATTTGCTTGTTTGAAAGTAGGGAGGAAAATTACAACTTTACTGTCTGTCCACTTTCCCTCTGCTTTCTATATTGAAAAGACCTAGAGGTAAATGTGTACCTCAATTTTTTAATCAATTTTTTTAATGATCAAATCACAAACTCTTACGAAACTTGGAATTAATAAAATTTCCAGAATTGTGACTGATTTCTTAACTGTATTCAGTTTTCTAGAGAAAAATGGAATGAGTAATTAAGATATTTACACACGTTCCTGTCAAATAATGGCAGCTGTGTCCCTCAATACAGCCTTTTTCTCTACTGAATTCTGTGGCTTTTGGAAATAACATAGGGGAACTGGGGTTGCTAGTTATGTTTAAATTGAGATGCTAAAAGGGTATCATGAGTAAAATTCACTTTTCTGTTGTTAGTTTCTCTGTATCTTTGCATACAGTTTCTTTCTTCTCTGTTTTCCAAAGCATCTCACAACATGCCCTAAATGTAGGAAGATAAACATTCCGACAGGGCTCCACGTGGCAGGGCCCCTCCCTGGACTAGGCTGCCACCATCATGGAGCTGTAAGTCTTGGGAGCAGTTATTCCCTGTTTTCCTCAGAGAGGCACAGACACTAATGGAGTCAGGAAGACTGTGGCTTCTCAATTTAATAAGCCATGCCTTCTGTGAAAAGATAGGACCACAGCATGGAAATGTTTAGAACAGGGGTGCTGTTTTGTTGCTTTACACTTATGACATACATTTTACAGTACTTAGTGCAAATGTATACATAAAAGTTAAATTCGCCAGGCTGATATTCAGAACGATGTGGTTGAGTGTGATATTCCGGGATCAGAATTCAATACCTGGGAGCTCACACCAGGATCACGTGTCATTCAACAAAACCAAAGTATCAACATTCTGACTGAGATGCCCCACAAGTTGGTTGGCTCCTACGCCTCACATCACGGGGGTTTTGTGGTAAGGAAGCAGCTGGAACAACTGCTATCCCAATTTTTGATCCCCAATACTGTAGGGGATATGCACCACCAAACCTTTCTGACCCCCTGTCGGGTACACCAAATCTGTTCCTATTGAGGGCATTGAGGGAGAGAGAAGTTCTGCTCGTTCTCAAGCCTAGGGTCAAAGGGACTGGGAAGGTTTCTACAGAAAGAGCTAAGATGTTTTTGTGAATAATCCATGATGACAAGATTTTAAGGAGACAAATCCATCTCCTCACAAAATGTGTGTAACTCACTTGCATGTCTGCAAATCATCAAGCAACGACAGTACGTTTTAAAAACCTGTCCTGATAGTCTTCTGTTCATGCATGCATTTTCATGTTCTGACATGTGTAAACATTTTTGCTCCTTTTCCTTTCTTGTTTGGTTACACACATAATTCATATCCTAGGAAAGAAAAACTCAAAAGGAAAAAGAAAAACAACAAACTACGATCTCATCAACTAAAAGTAAACAATTTTCAGACACTTGTAAATAACCCTCCAAATATTTCTCTGCGTTTCTCTCATGCACTCTTTCTTCCGTCCCCTCTTCTCTACAAATACAACATATAGACATACACATTCTAAAGTGAATGCACACGATACATATGAACCTGACGTTTTTACTCAGTGACATACGTAGAATATCTTTTAATAAAAATAAATGCATATATTTATTGTCCCTTTTAATGGCTATATTGCATTTCATTATGAGCACGTATAAACATGTGATGTGTACAAACACTGTTATTTATCTAATCAACCCCCACTATTGGACAAACAGAACGTCTCCTTTCCCTCCCTCACTCTGATAAATAATTTTTAAATAGATATGGACATCCATGTATCTTTGTTTATCTGTCCAAAGGTTTCCATAGGCTACATTCCTAAAAGAATGGTCACATCAAAGAATACAGTTGCATTCTTTAGAAGCCTATAATTCCTGCATTAAGATGAGTATTATTCACAGCTATTCAATAAAACTCTGTGACACAGAAATGTTCTATAATTGTACTATCTGAGACAGCAGTCACTAAGCACAGGTGGTTACTGAGTATTGGAAATATGACAGGGGCAACTGAAGAACTATTTCTAATTTTCTTTCATTTTAATTTAAATAACCGCACGTGGCTAGTGGCAACCATATTGACAGCATGGATGCTAGATCAGCTTAATACTACTTGAACTTTTTAGACTGACTTTGCCATGGCAATCGTTTCTCTTCTTACTGAATCCTGCACAACCTTCACATTAAAGAACGTTGTCTTTCCTTTCACAGAGCTTTTAGGTTCAATCCCTCAGGCAAGCTTCACAACATCTTCTGAGAAAAGAAGGACAGGCATTACTTTTCTCCTGTTTCATACATGACGCAAACTGGAGTTGAAGAAGATAAAATGGTGCACCCACAGTAAGTAAAGAGAGGAAAATGGGGCCCAAATCCACGTTTTCTGCCCTTCCTCCATTGTTTTTTGCTTATAGAATTGGTTTGTGTTACCTGAACCTCACACAAATGGAGTTCTGCCAAAACCACACGCTCGATTTCTTGCCTCCCAGGCTTTGCCTGCGTGGTTCCCATTGCCTGGAACACTGGTCCAGCTCCTTCCCCTCTGTCTACCTATCTACACTCCGTCTTCCAGAAGTCAGCTTAGATGTCACGGAGCTTCCTCCAGGAACCCTTCCCTGCGTGCACGCCCAAGGCCTGGGCTACGTGCTCCACTCATCAGCTCCTCCAGCATTCGTTCCTCACCCCAGGCATAACACTTATCCTCATCAATCATAATTGCCCGGTTCTTTACCTGAAACCTAGCACTCTGCGAAGCCAGGGGCCACCTCACTGTCGCTCACCTCAAGACCTTCAGCAAATACAAAGGGTTCCCCACACGTAACGGGCTTCAATAAACACTTGCTGACTCAATGAATAAAGTAGAACAGAAGAAGGAATCCCCAAAGCATGTTTACTAGGAGAGACTATTGCCTAATGAGCGAGGAGGGCAGTAAGTGGAGGCGAGGTGGGGGGCCTGGGCAGGGGCAGAACATATAGTGCCTCGAGGACCATGTGAAGGAGTTTGGGCTCCTTCATGCTGAAATCTCATCCACCCAGCTTGCATGCACCCCTGCAGTTTCTGACTAAGTCCTCAGAACAGACTCTGCCATTCCTGACGGCCAGGGTAAGGTTTGCCCACTTTGAAGATTTCCTATCATGCGCAACATTTCCATCATTTGGCTGTTCAAAGAAGGTGCTATCTTAGAAAATCCAGTCGCTTGTCAGGAGATGAACCTTTAAGACTTCCTTCTGTTCCCTCCGGCACCAGAGGTGTTTAGAAACACCAATAACCTAGTTCATACTGCCTGACCTCAGTTCTGAGAACTCCCGACTCCTCTCCATGGGAAACCCACCCTGATGAGCTGGAACCCTACTCTTTTGCTTACACCTGCTCCTATGAGTACTGGCATCACATGGGTGTGTATTGATTCATTTAGAAAAATGAAATTATTCAATAGATCTCAGTCTGGATCTTACACATTTTATTCAGTGGGGGGTATTTAAAATCTATCCACATTGCTATATGATGCGTCTAATCTGTGGCGTATCGTCACAGTAGTCCATCATAGGTGCCCATGGAGTGCATTTTACTAAGTGACAGAACCCCGTGTCGCCTCTAATTGTCCATTACACCAACAATGCTGCAATACGCATCCTCATTCAGGCTTTCGGTAGTTCCGTGTGAGGATTTTTCCTGAATTTGTACCCAAGTGAGGTTGCTGAAGCAGACAAAGAGGCCCGATGTTCTTTGTTGCACGGTGCGGTCCTGTGCATTGCAGGACGGTTAACAGCATCTGTCCACCCACTCGATATAAGTAGCCTCACTCCTGCCCTAGATGAGACAATCAAACATCTCTCCAAACACTACCAAATGGCCCCTGTTGGGCAAAACAGCTCCCAGTTGAGAACCACTAAAATAGGTATGCAGATAATTTCACTCAGTGCTACCATAGATCACCACAAGACTACATCCACTGAAATTCCTACCAGCAGTGCAAGGGACTTCATACATCTTGCCAACTCTCACCTCCCTTATGTTGGCCAATCTAATGAGTATAAAGTGATATCTCACTCTTGTCTTAATTTGTGTTTCTCTAAATACTTGCAAGTTTGATCCCCTTTAAACAGACTTGGTCATTTGTATTTTTTCTACTGAGAATTGCTTGTTTATAACCTTTATCTTTTTTCTACTGAGTTATCTGTCTATTGCTTAGTGATCTGCAGATGTTCCTTATATATTCAAGATATTAGTTCCTCATCATTTTTTTTGCCATTGTTAATATTTTCTTTTAATCCATCATCTATTCGTAAACTGTCCATGGTGTCTTTCCTTGGAGAAGAATTCTTGATCACAATGAAATCAAATTATTCTATTTTCCCATGATATGATTTGTGCTTTTTGGATTTTGATTAAGAAGACTTGCCCTATTTTCGAGTCTCAATATTGTTATAAATTATCTTCTGTTAGCTTCAATGTTTTATCTTTCTCATTTGTGATTTCAGTCCAGCTGAGATGTGTTTTTGTGTATTGGGCCAAATAAAGACCCAGTTTTGTTTCCATACAGTGATCCTATTTCCCCAACTATTACAAAATGGCTGGCTGTCCTCTCTCCACTGCTTTGTGGTGCCACCTTCACCAAATATCAAGTTCTCAAATACCTACAAATTCCTTTACCTCTCTGAATTATGTTTTCTTCACCCATAAAATGGTAGTGAAATTGATACCTCCTGGCGTTGTTATGAGGATGAAAGGGAATGAAAAACTTGTAAAACAGGAGGTCCAGAGCCCAGCACGAAGGACACACTCAATATAATGCAGTGCTCGTTATCATCTCTGGTGGGCATCCTTGCCTTAGCAGCTCACCTTTATTCGGCCTCATGAAATCAACATAGGAAGCAAAGACCAGCGTGGGACAGTGTGCTGTGTCCTTTATGTGAAGACAGAATCCAGGAGACAGATTCACAAGACTGGATGGATCAGAGGGGGCAATGTGGGCCACTGGGTGATACCAAACAAGGAGCCCTCGTTCATTTTTTAGCATAGCCAGCATCATTTCTTCTTCTCTAGTCTCAGGGCTCACCTCCTTTCTCTTCCAGCTGCCCTCCTTATTCTCTTCCCTTCATCCTTTTCCCTTGGTCCCCCCCAAGCCCCCTAGGGTACTGTCAGTTTGATTCAGGTTGTCCCTGGCCTAACAAGCTAGAAAATGGTATTTCTTCCACGCCTCCTCTCTGCACCCCTGCCGCCTACCCCCACCCACAGGCTATGTATTTGGGTATTTGCTTTCTCTGCATCTTCACATCTATAACCCTAAGTGGCCCAAATCCTGCCATCCTCCTCCTTCCCCCTGTCTGAGCAACATTATCCCTCTGTCCCCACAGGCCACGTCAACTATGGGAACAGAAAGTGGCTCTTTACCACCTGGTCTTCAGACCAAGGGGTACAGCAATTGATACAGCACCTTTGAAGAAAAACAAACCGTACTCTTTATTATAAATGCAAAAGGATGTCTTTATCCTCATGGGCTACTGCCTCAGCCTGTCTTGGCTCTAGGCCTCCCCTTCTCACCTGTGTATCATTGGCAAATACCCGTCTAAATGATAAAATCCTACCATTTTTACCTTGTGTACCTCCTGCAAACTTCTTACATTGATTAGGAAACCGATCCAGAGAAGCCAAAAACTAGTTATAAGACTAATATATATAAGAATAAGAAAGATGAGGAGAATTACCAATATTTATGAGTCAGTGCACATACCAGACACAAAGCAAATTTTTATAAAGTTATTGAATGAATATCATTTATAATACCTTTAAATGACAAAGTATCGGTATCGAGAATATATAAAGATCTCCTAGCAATCAATGAGGAACAGACAAACATCCTAATAGAAAAATGTTCACAAGTGATGAACAGGAATTTCACAGAAACGGAAATGTACATGGCCAGTAAACAGATGAAGAGATGTTCCACCTCAAGTCAGGAAAGTGAGACCCCATGTCACAGTATTCCAACGGGCAAAATGAAAAGGCTGTACCACACCAGATACTGGCTACCAGGTAAACCTCCACAGGATGTCACACGTGGCTGGGGAAGTGTAAACTGGTACAGTGACTTCTGAAAACAACTGAGAATCTGTCACATGCCCTAGGCTTCAGTGACCACACTCCTAAGCACATAAGCAAGGAAAGTTCTTGTGTATGTACATGAGGAGACAAATAAGAGAATGCTTACTTCAAGCCCTTTTTTTAGGAGGAAAAAAACTGGAAGGAGCCTCAAAGTCTATTGACAGGATAATGGAAAATTAAATTCTAGTCTACTCACACAGTAAAATATTATATAGCAGTAAAATTAATAAACTAAAGCTATATATAATAACATGGATGGTTTTGGGTAATAACACATTGGGTAGGAAAAATCAAGTCCCAGAAGACTGAACATACTATGCTATCCTCTTATAATGTTAAATAAATCCAAATTACACACAGTGTAAGTATTCATATATATGTGATTGACTATTTTATAAAAAAGATGGTAATAGTAAACACTAAATTCAGGGCATGGGTATATATCAGGTAGGGAAGAGGGAAAGCTCATATAGACATAAAGTTATAATTACTGATTTCATTCTTGGTGTAAGTGATAAGTTCGTGCTTGTGTGTGTATATGCATGTGTATATGTGTGCGTTTGTGTGTGTGTCTTGCATGTCTTCCATTAAAGACACGAATGACTGCCAGGCACCTTACAGTTTCTCATTTAAGTTCTCCCAACAGTCCAATGAGGCAAATATTTTCTTTATCGCAATTTAACAGATTAGGAAAATAAGCCATAGACAGAACAAGTACTGTGTCAAGCCCCTATGGCAAGAGTCAGGATTTGCACCAAGGTAGTTCAACTTCAGAGCTACAATCATCTAAATCACTATACCACAACCTTTTTAGGCTATGCTGGTTATCTGCACGGCCCCACTAGCTACACATAGCTATTGAAATTGAAATTAAATAAAATTTGAAATTCAGTTGCACTAGTGCATTTCAAGTGCTCTACAGCCACACAACTAGTGGCTATCATCCAAGAGAGTACGGATGGAGAACTCATCACCACAGAAAATTCTACTGGACAGCCCTGGCTTAGTTGGTTGCAAGACCAGGGACACAGCTCAAGTTGACTCATCCCTGGGTTCTGTACTCTTTCCACTACTTCACACTTTTCCCCAGACACAGGTCCCTGATATCGATGCCCATTACAGAATATCAACACCTCAGGAAGGTTCTGACAGAGCCTTGCGCTGAGCTGAAAAAAGGGACCTAAGACTGCCTGACTAGGTGGCCATGTTTTGATGCTAGACGTTTCCTCTGCACTGACCATTTTTCTTAACAAATGAGAAACTAAAAGTTACGGAACACAGAAACATTCAGCATGTGTAAATAGTTATGTAAGAGAAAATAAAAACTTGCTACAACACCTTCAAAGAGCTAGCCTTATTATAAACGCCAAATTTTTATCATTCCTTCAAAATTACTTCCCCTATTAAATATGAGTCTCTCCATCAAAGCCACATTTGCTCGTTTAGTTGACTGCTGTCCTAGCCTTGGGCAGCACACACTTTTCCACTTCTTCTCATGTAACCCTCTTGGCTACTGCGAATGCTACAAAACCCACTTCAAAGCCTGTGAGAGGCAGGAACAGGATCTATGAGGCCAAGAAGAAAAGAATCTAGGGATGGGATGAGACACGAGTTTTCGGGAGTAAGATAAAATCCTTTTATGGACATCTTGTCAAATGCGTCAGCATGAGCAAATTGTAGATGAAAGAGAAGGACAAACAAAAGTAAAAGTGTATCTCTGGCATCCCAATCCAGATGTCCTTTCCAGGACCCCAATTATTCAAGTGTCCTAAAATTTAGGAAGATGGAAGTTAGTAAAATGCCCACTGATTGTTAGATATACACAATCAAACCATCAAGATCACTTCATGTTCATTATCTCATTTGGATTCTCTTGACAACCCTGGAAGATACACAAAACTGGTAACAGCATCTCATCTTGCAGGTAAGAAAACCGTGACAATTCAAATTTTCAAATTGCTGGAAATAAACCTTGTTTCCCCGAAAATAAGACCCAGCTGGGGTCATCAGCTCTAATGAGTCTTTTGGAGCATAAAATTAATATAAGACCCAATCTTACATTATATAAGACTGGATATTATTATATTATACTATGTTATGTTATGTTATGTTATGTTATATTATGTTATATATTATACCTGGTCTTATATAAGACCTAGTCTTATATTAAAATAAGACTGGGCTTTATATTAATTTTTGCTCCAAAAGACACATTAGAGCTGATAGTCCGGCTAGGTCTTATTTTTGGGGAAACATGGTAGGATCAAACTAAGATTTCCTGCTACGAATTCTGAAGAGCTATTGCTATACTACACTGTATTTTACTTTATGTTTGTGTTTTGAAGCATGAATCAGTTTATCTACTCTTCCCTTTCAATTTAAACCGACAGTGGCCAGGCTTATATAAAGAAATCCTTTGAAATCCATAGTTAAAGCATGAAATAACTAAGAAAACAGAAAAATTGGTCAATGTGGGCAATCTTTCCATAAAAGTAGTTACATAGCAGATGGTAAGTTGTAAGATAATATGTAGGCTGGTAAATGTGGGCTACTTATTTACAAGCCTACGTGAAGCTGGATGAATGTAAAGCTCTACTCACCTTTCTCCATGTCCCACATAAGAGCGATTTTCCGGGCCCTCTCCTCCCCATCAAACTCACAAACATACAGGACAAGCTGGAACTCAATGGACCTACAATAAGTGTGGTGTTTGCCAAGAGGGCTGGTCGGCCCCTTGCTGCTTTGTTTGGTTAAAGCCTTCTCATCCTTTAGGTCTATGTCCTAAAAGTGCTACCTCATCCAGAAGCTTTCCTTAAACTCTTCAGCACTCCTCACCCTTTCCATAGGAGCTGCCCATCCCACCTCATTGGGAAAGTCCACTCTGTTTTTATCACCTGTCTAGTCTGTCTTTGCCACTAGACTATGAGCTCCTGGCAGGCAGATTCTTCAAACACCGGAAGTGGGTCTAACATAGAGCAGCCACCAGTAATGTCTGTTGAACAACTATTTGTCCAAGTAATGTGTGTTTGCTCATGTCACTGGTACATAAACAAATAACTGAACAAGTGGCCCAAGGTCCAATCAGGGTTCACCTATTGGAGATATCAACTTAGATATTTGCTTAGACACTTGCTTTCTTCGTGAGGTGTGGTAGGCGGAATTTTGGCTCCTATAATCTTTGTTCCCTCGTGTCACACCATGAATTCATTACACTACCTGGTAAAAAGACTTTGCAGATGTAATTAAGGTCACTGATGAACTGACCACAAAACAGTCAGAGTATCCTAGACGTTGTGGTGGGCCCAGTGTAACCATCTGGGTCCTTACAAGCTGAAAAGGAAGTCAGAAAAGAAAGTCGAAGAGACGTAGCAGAGTGGAAAGTTAGAGAGGTTTAAGACATAAAAATTTGACCTGCCATTGCTGGCTTGAAGATGAAGGGGGACATTTGGAAAGCATGGGAAGGAAGTTAATTTTGCCAAAACCCAATGAGCTTTGAGGAGGAGGCTGAGCCCTACGTAAGACCTGCAGCCCCAACAAATACCTTGATTTTAGCCTGGTGAGACCCTGAACAGAGAATCCAACCATGTCATACCAGAATTCTAACCGAAAGACACTGAGATGACAAAAGTGTGATGTTTTAAGGCCCTACATTTATGGCAATTTGTAATGGTAACAATAGAAAACTAATACAGGAACTTTCTCCAGAAGCAGCATAGCCTGAGACAGAGTCTGACTCCAAGTTCTCAGCCAGACAGATGATCACCAAAAACTGGTAAGGGAATGAGGAAGTGAGCCAATGAAGGAAAGAAAGTCAGTACAAAATGCATTATCTGAGCAGGTTACCACTATGGTCAATGGAGCCTCAGTCCCACTGGGACCTCTGGGAAACCTACAGAACTTGCCTGTTATCTTCTCTGAGGGTAAAAAGCCAGGACACTGACCCACCTGCTCTCACCTGGCAGTGGTGGAACCTGCTCCCAGCAGTGTTACCTCTCCAACCCTTTCTGTATTTCCTTCTCCCTAGCGGTCTCTCCTCTAGGAGAGGAAAACAATCTGATATAATATATGTCTATATATATATATAGACATATGTCTATATATATATATGTCTATATATATAATATATATATATATATCTATATATAACATAGATATAATATATATATAAATATATATATAATATATATAAATGCGTTCTTTGGAAAGCATTAGAGACTAAAATAGTACACTTGGGTCAGCTATGCACTTGAAAGATGACTTACAGAGAATGGGAAATGTTTAACTTTCTCAACAGTAAACCTGGAGAAGGAGTAAAAATGGAGGAACGGAGGATCATGCTGATGCGAGAGGCTTTCCCAGTTTCCCTACTTCCTCACCTCTCTCCCTACTGTCTATTACCTTTGTTGGCAAGCCTCGTGTGACCTGTAGCCTTCTGCAAGAGCCATGGCCTTGAGAGTACAGGTGTGAGCCTCATCAAGACGTGCTTGCTCTCTGCGGCCTCTCTCCACACCACTGGGCACATCTTTAACCTCTCCGGCACCTCAGATGAAAGCCACATTGTAAATACAAAGCCTGTTGCTCACCAGTAATGATGATAATAAATCCAAAGAACAGGAGTGAAACGTAGTGCTTGGGGACATTCTGAGCATGTGGGAGACCCATGAAGGAACTAATTTCTTAGCAGGGGCATAGGACATCTTTGGCAGATACAATCTCACTTTCTATATAATTCCAGTGTTTCAAAACAATTCAAATCCCACCTTTCCTCAGACAAAAGGTCATGATTGTAAAACAAGGAGCTTTTCACAGCAGGAATAAATTGGATTGTTCTCTAGAACACAGTATATCTGAAAACAATACCCCGAGTAAGCAGAGCAGGCCTAGGGGGAGATGCCTACTAAGTTGCCATGAGTAAGCAGAGCTAACCAGGAAAAAATTCCTTATATAAACCATAAAAGGGACTTGAAAACATTTTCTGGTGTCTAGTGTACGTGGCAGTGCAGAGAAAGTCCTGGAAGAAACACTGCTTTTCAGGTATGGCAGGAACCTCAGAGTATTTATATTGGGGCTAAAGTCTCATATGCCACTTAGCACCGAATACTTCAAGTCCTACTCCTCAAAGATAAGGCGTGTAGGACGTGAAGGGTTTCCACCCATGCCCAATATATGTGTGGTGTTTTCTGTTTTCTAGACCCTGGGCTAGGCATCATTCAGGTAATACTCATAACTATCTTCAGCCATTATTAGCCCCATTTTACAGGCAGAAAAAGTAAGGCTTCAAAAGATTAGGTCATTTGCCTACTAAGGTCACACACAAATAAGATCTGAACCCAGGTGTGACATGCTACTCTGGTCCCTGCTTCAAACATTTCCCAGCTATTAGTGTTTCACACTCAAACATGCACAGTGCCAGGTACCAAATGACTCCACCTTTCTAGCGGTGAAGTAAGTAGCCCTGTGGACCATGAAAGGCCTGACCTGTGCCAACGCACCCACAAATGGACACTTCTGAGAGCTCACCCAAGAAACTGGCAGTCCTCAGCTTATCAAATCGAACCTCACTCCTTTCATTCGATAGAGCACTTCAGTTTGCAAATAAGAGAGACTTACGTTGCTGTAATAATAACCTTAAACACACTCTCATATATTTAGAAAAAAGTCAACTGTTCCCAAACCTTGGCTGAGACACTACTGCATAGAAGGTTAAGTCCTTGGGCTTGGAAGCCAAAAGAACGTTTGAGTTCACCTACTTGATTCCACCAATTACTAGCCAAGAGGCTTGTGGAGCAAAGCAATTCAGTTCTCTGAGACTCAGTGTCCCTATCTGGCAGGGGGACCCTTGTACCGTATCTGCTCGTGGGGCTGTTGTAAGGATCAAATGAAATCATGCATGTAAGAGCTTTGCACTCTGCCTGGAACACAACAAGCCCTCAGGAAATGTTAGTCTCATCACTGTCGTTATCATCTCATTATTTTCCAGTTCTTTGTGATTAGTGGCAAACCTCCAGATGATGAGGACACAGCAACTCCAGCTAAGTCACAAGAACTGCCTTCCAGTTTTCTAATTGGATAAAGCCCCAGACTTGGCCCCTTCATGTTGGCCCTCAGAGCCAGCCATCTGATTGCTTGTCACCGCCTCTTTCACGGGGCGTCACACTTCTGGGGGATCATGAGCAACATGTGAAATCTGCGTGATGGGACTGTTGAGTGAAATTCCTCTTTTCTTTTGGCAAAACTGCCAAGGCCTTCCAGAGCTGCTCTGGAAGGAGACATGCCCTGAATGTTTCGATTCCTTACAGTGACATTTATGAAATACATACTCTGTGTGCCAAGCTCCACACTCATAGCTGGGGCCTCACAGCTGAATCAGCCTGGTCCCTGCCTTGGAAGAAAGACAGCATGGTGAAGTGCCTGTCAACTTACCAGCATAGAGCAGGACCTTGAAAGAGCCAATAAAGCCTCAAAATCAGAATTAAAAACCAGAGTTACCAACATCTATCCTAGACGGATGCTGTCAATGTAAGTTTCTTTCTGGAGTAAATACTGACCAATTGTCAAACGTTATTACACTGATGAGCTTTCTATAAAACACACAGAACAACAGTATAATAATCTTTCTTCTTCCAAAGAAAACGACAGGAACACAGAAGCTGATCTTTGGCTCAGAGGGGTCCAGGTTTAGAGCCTGGCTGGCTACTGTACTTGCTGGCTGGCTACCTAGCAGGCGACCTAAGCCTCAGACCAGGTTCTCCCCATCTGCAGGATGGCGACATCCAGACCACCAAACTCAGAGGGCTGCTGTGTGCGATAAGTACGACAAGGCAGCTAAACTAGTCCACACAGCACCTGGTGTTCAAAAATGATTAGAAATGCTTTTTCTCATTAAAGTGCCGCAAAATTCACCGCACAGATTCACTGGCAAAATGTCAGCCAAAAGAAAAAGAAAAACAACAACAACAACAACAACACACACACACACAAAAAAAAAACCACACAAAAAAACTAATGAATTTAGAAAAGGAACAATAGGTTTATATTTTGTAATGAAAGCATTTCAAAGTTAATGCACACAGCTCGTGTCTGCATGTCCGTAAGTGTCCCTGTGTCCACGCGAGCACCCTGAGGAGGGATGGGGTTTTGGAGAGACCAGTACACTTTGGCCTCGGTGCCAGCTAATGTGGGTCACCCCGGGGAAATTCAGTTTTCTGCATTAGCTTTTAATGGCCCTCCTCTGCTGGGCATTTGGGGCCATGGTTTGAAGTAAATGCGTTCCAATAAACATATTTTGGTGCCAAACTGCCATGGGCACATACTTTTCTTTTGATAGTCCTGGGAAGTGGTTTGTTAAACTATTGTTCTCAATTAAAAACGCATGTGTTTGTTCAGTCCAATATGGGTCGCCGCTTTGAGTGAAAGATCCCCTTGACATGGCAAAACCTCTCCTTATGTCTTAACCAGATGCGGGCTCTGGTTTGATGGGGCCACTGAATTCCCTGTAAAATCAGATAATGATGGTTTTGGCCCCCTCTCTGCCGAGCAAATATTCTCAGCTTTTAATCAAGTCTATATATGAAAAACCTCTATATAAATAACTCCACGCAGCACAATGGTTTTAGAACTATGGTTCATCTCAACTTTCCTGACCTCTGACTGTTTAATCTGAGAAGGACCTGTGCAATACCAACTAAAAATAAAGGGACTATAATATTTATTTTGGCAGATACCATATAGATATAATAGAGGGACATGTGGTGAGTGGAAATTCTCTACCACACACGGAGAGAAGAGAAAGGAAAAGCTCTGGAGCCTGTCTGTGTTTTCCCACTTGTGGGAGAGCATCTATTGGATCATGATGATATTAGGACTGCAAAGACACGTGCCGCTCTGGAACGCTGCGCCAGATTCTGTGGCAGTGTGCACAAAGCTCTTGGATGCTGAAAGGGTCCAACTGCAAACCTGGGAAACATGAGCCTTTTCAGAGGGGCTGGAGTCTCAGCTCGGGCTTCATTTCCTTTCTTGTGGGCACAATTTGGGCGTCTGCAGTTAATTATTTGCAGGTGCATTTCTGCTGCATGCAATGGACTGAGTTCCCAATTAGGCTCTTGCAGGTGTAATTACCAATTTCCACCTCCCTTTGAGGGGGCAAGTGGATAATTGTGCCCATGAGGTGGTAACGGCTCCTGACCGGGGTGCGCAGAACGCTCCACTGCTGAGTGCTGTCTGAGTGTCTGGCTCCATGAAATGGTAGGAGCTAAAGATAAGAGTCGGGTGTGCGTCTGGGCTTTAGAAGGGCAGCGCTGCATGGAGGGTGGGGTTAGGATTTCTCTGGGTCTTCATGTCCATAAAAGAGCGTGGAGCTACAAAACAGCATCAAGCAAGGAACAAGGACCCCAGGTGGGTTCTGTGAGGCATAAGGAAGTAAAAGCTCTGGGCTGATGACACTGTGTAATTAAAACAAACAGACAGACAAACAAACAAAAACACTAGCTCCAAGAGAGGAATGGCCTAGGACTATAGAATTAACCTTTTGTAGAACAGGAAAAGCAACTCAGTGAGAAAAATAAGTGTCTATTAACTTTGCAATAAACTTTACACTTAAAATGTTTTCACATAAATCATCTCAGGTGACGTCGCATACTTAAAGTCACAATGTTCAAAACTTTAATAATGATAACATTTACTGCGCGCTTACTGTGCGAGATGTTATTCTAAGAGTGTGTATAGGTGTGAGAGTGTGTGTGTATTCAAGGAATGCTTTTAACAAACCACTTTCAATAATTCTCATACCCATTTTAAAGAAGATATATTGAGGCACAGGGAGATGAAGTAACAGGTCACGGGGCTAGTAAATACTAGAACCAGATCTCAAAGCCAGGCAGGGTGGCTCCAGGACACTAGCTAACTTCCCACTAAAGATGAGAAAGTTTTCAAATGAGAAGATGGAAATCAGGTAGTTAAAGACTTGCTCCGCAGGACACACGGTCATTCATTTATTCATTCACCTTATTTATCCATTTATTCAACCACTTGACAATTCAAGGACTATTTGGTCGGTGCTGTGGTCCAGCCACTCTGCTGGCCACCAAGGCAAGGGAGAGGCAGGGACAGGGAGCTAGCTTTCTTGGCAAAAATGGCGGGTAAATAAATGTTTTATAATTTACAAGTTTCCCTGGCTGCTTGTTTAATGTGGGGAAGAAAAAATGGGAGACAGCCAGCAAGGAAGGAAGGAAACAGAACGAGCAAAGGAGGTAGCAAGAGCCAGAGCGAAGGAAGAAAAGAGGGAAAAGGAATCCCTGTAAATTAGTTTGTCTTCTGAAAATGAATCCCATTCTGAGGGAGGGGATAGATCCCATTAACCAACCAGTGGGATAATACTGGGGTCTGTTGAAGAGAACCCCTGTCGCACCTCTAGACGCTTAGTTGTTACTGAACTGCACGAGCAGGTGTTCAAGCGGACTGCCAAAACTGACGCCCCACATTGAAATATGGACCCCGTCTCCCCGGCCCCCGTGACCTAGGAAGGGGTGAATTCTGAGTGTTGGCATTCTGGGCAGTCAATCCAGGGCGTGGCAACGAGCTTGAAGAATCTCTAAATGTGGTGGAGCCAAGTGCTGCTGAGCCACATTTCACTGGCCTGCCCAACTGTATTCTGTCATTTTTATTGAAGCACATTTTAACAGCATAATTACATATTAACCTATTGGTACGATGAGTGTGTCAGATTGAAACAGAAGATCAGCAGTGACGTTTCCTAACGGATGAACAAAACTTGAAAGAGTGCCAGGACTAAAAGAAACCTAACCATTGTTTCTTGATGAGGTTCTTATAGCAAGAGCTGACCCCATGTGCATGCTAAGGTTTTCCTTAGGAATCGTCATTCAATCCTCATGATGAAAGCATGAACAGCTATGAATCTGCAAACCTAATAACAGCTAATACGTATTGAGAGCTTCCATGTATCCTGCACAGTCTCCGTAAGGAAACTACCTGATGATGGAGAGTATCTCACAACACACCTCTGATGCTGACACCATCAGCTGGGGCTCAGAGGAGTGGAGCACTTTGCCAAGGTTGCGCAGCTGGCAAGGGCAGGACAGAGACAGAATCCGGGCACTCGGCTGCCCACGTGCACAGGGAGGCGGTTTGAAAATGATCTTTCCTTTGATGTTTTTATGCCTCACTGAAAACTTCAAACATTTTCTTTTTCTGAGAGGGTGTTAAGGCCATTTGCACTGTAAAAGTCCACTTTGCTTTAAATAGGTGGACAGTTATTCTACTGGCTTACTGGAAAGCCACGCAAGGGTACCTTTAGTCCTTTCTAAAATGCCCTGAGATTTGAACTTGGCACAGCACAGTCTCTCAGAAGATTTTCATCTTGCACAATGACAGTCATCCAAAGCAATTTCCTTTAAGATCCGCACTTACTCCGCAAATAATTTAAAATCGACTAACACGTGGGACCTGTTCTGGAAAATCTCTGCTGTTACAACATAATCTTCAAGTCACTCCACTGGGGCCGAGACCTAGTATATACCTTTAGTGATATTATCCTGCCTTGTTATGAATTGCATGGCAATGGAAGTAGGGGCTGAGGGTGCCCGTCAATGAGCCTGTTTCATTGTTCTTCTCACCCTCATCACTGGGCCGATCACTAGCCAGACTGTCCTTGACTTGCAGGAATTGTTAATAGCCCTCGTGCTGCCTAGAGTCTCCCGAGCAAACCCTTTACTCCATCTCTCCACTCACCAATCACACATGGCTTTTCCCGTACCATCTGGGCTAAACTGATGAGGTCAGGTACTGTGTGGTTCTTTTCATTTCCGTTTTAAAAGACGTGAAGGACTTACTTGGCCTCTTTGTGCTGAGTTAGCAGACCAAACCTGGGTCCATTTTAATAAGACATTTTATGCCTATTGTAATTGAGCTGGCGTCATAAGAAAGCTGGTCATGGGCAGTCACCCATCTGAGTGATCTGAAGCAACCCCAAAGAGTTCACCTGCCCCATAGCCTTCAATTCCCATCATTAAGTGGAGTCACATGTGATGCTCTCTGAAAATGCCAATATCCTTCTAGAGGAAGCAAAGGCTGCCTTTGTCTTTGTTGGCCCAGCACCCTTCACACGTTGGCAAATGCCCCATTGTCCTGGAGAGTAGCTCAAGCATGGGTCCTACCCCTCCCTGCCTCAGGGTGGTATTTTAGCCAGTCTGGGGCCACAGTGCATACCCCTCTGCCTCCTCACCCCCTCAGCAAATCATCGGTTCAGAAGTTTGTCTGAGACCCAGTGGGCTTCAATGAAAGGTGAGGAAATGTAAGGCTGTTATTATCCACTGCAGGGAGAAAAACCCACCCCTAATAGGAGAAAAGGAGGCTGCTATGTAGGGAGATGGTGGCTGAGGTCCATCCAAGGGCAGGCCCGAGGACAGCGTTTGAGGACTGCATCTCTCCAGCTTCTCAGTTAAGAGGACCAACCAATACCCTTTCTGGCTTAAGTGACTTTGCCTGGAATTTCTGCCAACTGCAGTGTACTAATTAGTAAAATACTTCAAAACTCCTTTGCAATCGATTTCATTTACAGTTCAAAGGACCCAGATAGGCAAATGTTGACGAGAGGCACATGGCAGGTCTATACGAGGCCTCCTACAAGCTACTGTGACAGATTTGAATCTTAAGGATCAGCACTAGGTCCATAGGGATGTAGCAGGAAAGAGAGCCTTAGAGTGGGACAGAAACGGAGGAGAAGGACAGGGAATACGAAATAAACTCTTTTGGTACAACCACTTCGGAAAACTGTTTTCTGCTATATCTATTAAAGCTGAAAATACACATATCTATGACTAAGTAATTCTACTCCCGAGAGAATATATGCATATACACACACACACACACACACATACTCACAAAGGAAACATATTACCAACAGCAGCACTATTTGCTATTGCCTCAAACTGGAAAGCCTAAATGCATTATGATATAGTCATGTGATGAAATACCATCTGATAATAAGAATGAATAAACTGATAAACTAGATACACACAACATGGATGAGCCTCATAGGCACAGTGTTGAGTCAAAGAAATAGACACAAAACAGCACATACTGAATGATCCCAGTTATGTAATGTTCAATAGGGAAAAGTACACTGTGGGGTTAAAAGTCTGGCTAGGGGTACCCTCGGGAATGTAGTGGCTAGAAGAGTGTAAGAGGCTGCAGGAGCTGCAGGGACAGTGTTCTAGTATCTCGTGAGCTGGATGCTGGTTACATGGGTAAGCTGAGTTTGTGTTAAAGTCCTCAAGCTGTACACTTAGAATTTGTGGGGTTTTTTATTTGTATGGATGTTAGCCTTAAATTGAAATTTGGAAAATGCCCCTTATTTCACAATGTTACACTTAATGGACTTGCTATTAAAACAATCCTTCCATTTTGGGTTTTGGACAATGGAAATGGTTACTACTCTTGAACTTCTGAGTTCTATTCGTCTTATTCTCATCTTCCAACAACCATGTATTGAATGCTTCAGGTATGCTAAGTTCAGGACAAATGAGCCAGAAGCTCTCCCTCATTCTTCAGATAATTCTTCCCTTTGTCTTTGCTGGTGCCCATCCACTCACCTCGCCCCAAAGGAAGAGCTTTAATAGGACCAGAGAAGGGAGGTGATAATCTGGTCAACTGGAATTGAGAAGCTTTCTCGAGACCCATAGATGCATAGTCCACATGCAAAAGATGAAGCAAAAGATGTGGCAGATACTATTTACTAAACTCATTTTATCTTCTTCCTGACATGGAGCTGGGTTGCATCTTGAAGACTCCACTGCGCTTAGGGAACCACGTGACTGACTTCTAGTTAACGAAGTATGAATGAAAATAATGAGAAAATATTAGTTTGCTAGGGCTGCCATAATACAATACCACAGGCTAGGTGGCTTAAATAACAGAAACTGATTTTCTCACAGTTCTTGAGGCTGGAAGTCCAAGATCATGATGTTGGCAGGTTTAGTTTCTGGTAAGACCTCTCTCTTTGGCACCTTCTTGCTGTGCCTTCACACAGTCTTTTCTCTGGGCACGCACATTCCTAATTTCTCTCCATGCACCCAAATTTCTTCTTCTTATAAAGGCACCAGTCATATTGGATTAGGGCCCATACTAAGGGCCTCCATTTTAACTTAACAACCTCTTTAAAGGTCCTATATCCAAATATGGTCATATTCTCAGGTACTGGCTACAAGATATGAATTGGCGGTGGAGTCGGGTACACAATTCAGTCCACAACACTATGTATGATTCTCCAAGCTCTCTCTCCCTCCACCAGCTGGCTGTCAACATCCGAGTGATGTTAGAAGCCATAAGCTGAAGATGGCCAAGCCTCCAACTTACTGGGTCCCATGATGATTATGTGGGAGCAGAGACCTCATTAACTTGGACCCTGCTTGGACTGTTTATGAGAGTAAAAAATAAACTTCTGTATGACCAAGAAACAAACTCCTATATATTTGAGCATTTATACATTTCTGGATCTCTGCGTTAAAGCATTAGTTGGCTTCCACTAACATAAAGGGAAATGTATTTTTTGACATTTGCCAAAAATCAGTCAGGGCAGAACGATTATTTATGCTGAGGGTTCTGAGGGCTCCCACAATACTTTATCATTTACAGTATTATCACATGGTTTATATCAGTGTTTCTCAATGTGTTGTAAAAGTATGGTATCCGGGGCCTCAACCCACACCAAATCAAAATCTCAGTGCATTTGGGAACCCTGTGTTTTTAATAAGGCTATATGCCACTCAGATGCACTAAAATTTAAGAAGCACTGGCTTACCTGGTGGGCCTCTTTCTAATTTTAAATGAACATTGAATGGATATAGAAAAGCTGATCTTGCCTAAATATGGTTAGCTATTGTAGATATGATTTTAGGTTTTCTCCATGTAATTATCAAACGTGTTCGTTTTTATTTTTCTCTCTGTCCTAGGTAAAACAAATAATTCTTTCTTTCTTTAATTATCACTACTTTATGATGATTTACCCCTGAATTGAGGCTGCAGCTGGAACTACCATTTGTTTATTATTATGACTTAGCTTAGTAACTTTCAATTGAAATTACATTTACAGTTGATAATGAACTTCACCCAAAGACTTCTTCCTTGTGTCCTCACTTCAAGTTGTGAGCAAGTTACTTAGTTCTCGATGTCACAATTTCAGGTCCATGCTGAGTCAAAGAAGAAGTGAGTCAGCCTGAAATATACTCTTACTCCATTTTATACATGTGAGTCTTAGGTTAGCTCTCCTCTAGAAAACAGATATTTTGTCTGTGATGATATTACAAAGTCCTAAAGTTAATGTACAATGATGGAAACTGAAAAACTGCTGCATTTGCTAGTGTTAGTATCACTACCTATTGTGTCCAGTGTTTTTGTTGGAAGGGTCCTCACTACCCACCTGGCGTGAATGGCAAATCCTGGGCATATGTGCCTTCATTTTGACCTCTGTGCTTTAGCACACACTGATAATCAGGGACTATTCTAGTGCACTTAGCCCGCGTGGGCCTCAAAATGACTATGAACACAGGAAGCCACTACAAAACGATCAGAATTACGGCTCCAGTTGACCTCTATTATTGAGTAGTTATAATTTTCAAGTGCCTACTAGAGTCTAGAGTCATAAAACATTAATTTGACCAAACTTTTTGACTTTGGCAAGTCAGATAACTTCTGTAAGATTCAATTCCCTCACCTGGAAAAAAGAAATATTAATGTTATGTATATTAGATTGCTGTGAGGTTAAATCAGGTAATCCATGTAATGCACACAACACACAGCCTGGCAACGACCATTATTTTATAAATTTTATTTGTTGTTTGCTCTATTTGATAAACACCTTCCTCCCGCATTATATACAAAAAGCTGGAACTGAGGCCCATAGAGTATCTTAAACCATGTCAAATTAGCAAGTCCAAAATTTCTGATTTCCATTTCGGTTTTCTCTCTCCTTTCTTTCATTCTGTAGAAAGTTTTTATTAAACTTATTTCTCTATTATCAATGTACGCATTTTCCTACTTTATCTCTAACTACTTAGATAGTTCCAAAAAGATTTAAAATAGCTTTCAAATAGAAGGGCTGGTAAGGCATATTTTGGACTGGGAAAGGTTCCAACTCTTCTGCCCGATTTTCCTTGGCGCCAATGGCTATCATGGAAGACCTGGTTGTAGTGAGAGGTCACAGAGAAAAGCACAGCCTGTTTCATTTTAACAACAGCCTCACTTTACTTGTTACTGACAATGCCCTCCTTTACATTAGCTATGACCCCAGATGACTGCCTTAACAAAAGGAAGTAACACGCTCTAATTGTTCTGGATTCCTCTGCAACAATTCCCTCTTGGGTAAGGAGCATTCTTGGCCTTATTCCAATATATTTATTTATTCCCTCAGTGTGTTGAAAAAAAAAAAAGAAAGAAATGATAAAATCACATGGTCGTAATTAACCCCTACCTTGCTTCTACAAATGTTATATCTGATTATTCATAAATGTCACTGCACATGTGGGTAAAGTCAGTGACTGAATAATCACTACACAAATTTAATCAGTCAATTTGTCATGGAAAAATCTTGGGCATAATATAAATTAAGTTGTTGTTCTAATATGTTCATTCTCATATAATAAGCAGGAACCCTCTCTAAAAGCACAATTCTATCCCTCCTATTGAACCTGAGTCCTTATGAATTTTACTTCTCTTCATCCCCTGCACTGAAAAACCTGGGCTTAAGCTTTTGAGAAATGTCAGGAATCAGTGGGAACTGTATGACTCATGGGCCAGGAATAAGAATTCTCACTAGCAGAAAGTTCCAGAATCCATGATAAACATAGAGCTCCTCATGAGAAATTGTCATTTGTGATGTTTGCAAACCTGTTCCACTCAGAAGCAATGGTGGAAGCCATACAACATGGCCTGTGTTCAGTACATCCATCACTGTGGCCAACCCGATTGAAACCAGCTGGGAAGTTGTCAGCCATTTTAAACACTCAGCTTGGATTACAGTTGTGCTACCAACTGTGACTATTTAGAAAAATCACTTAAACACTAAGAGGCATGAAAGAATAAATTCTGAACTTAACTTTTAAAGAACACAGGGGAAAACTGCATAATGAAATGGCAGGCAACATTTAACCCTTTAAATAATGACCTGAAATTTCACTGTAGGTCATGATGGACTAGACCACTATAGCCTATGTCTCTCACTGATTACAACTAAACACTTTGGACAAAATATAAAGGCAACTTCCCAGAGCTCCTTGAAAGTGATGTGCCAATAGCAGCCCACACAAGTAGAACTCCAACAGAAATCTTGTCTTTCTCTCCACAGAACTGGGGAAAGAGGCCTCTGAGATGCAAGAAGTATAAGGGAAATCCCCATTTTTCCCCTATTATTTTTTCTTCCAGTTTTGCCCCAAGGTAGATCCTAATTACAGAGCTATGCTGTAAGAGCTAGGGCCATGGGAAGTCAAAACACCAAGAGAAATACTATATTTGTAACCAGAAGACTGAGAAAGCTGCAGAATTTGGAGGAAATCCTGGAGAGGAAAGAGCTGAAGAAGAAAACCTCATAATTCTGTGCAGAGATAGAAACTATAAAAATAAAATATCTGAAATTAAATATCACTGGATGTCTCCAAGGCATAATGAAAATATCCAAGGAAAGAGTCAGGAACTTGAAAATAAATCATTAGGAATCATCCAATCCAAAGAAAAGGGAGGAAAAAAATTGCAAATTATAAACAGACCCTCAGAAACTGTGGAACAATATCAAAATATCTTACATTTGTGCCATTGGAGTCCCAGAAGAAGAGGAGAAAGAGTCTAATGCTGCAAAAGTATATATTTTGTAAAATGACTGAAACTTCTGAAATTTGGTAAAATTCATAAATTTACAATTTCAAGAAACAGAGCAAACTTTGAACAGGACAAACTCAAAGAAAACCACCCACAGCTACATCAAAACCAAACTACTGAAAACCAAAGATTAAAAAAAAGAAAAATTCTTGAAAAGAGCTAGAGGAAAATGATATACTACATGGAAGAGAATAATGAATGGAAAGACTGTGTATTTCTCATCAGAAATCATGGAGACCGGAGGACAGTGGAACAAGTTCTTTAAAGTCCGGACAGAAAAATAACCTGTCAATCCAGAATTCTATAGTCAGCAAAAATATACTTCAGGAATGAAGAGCGAATGCATTGTCTGCTAAAGACAAACACATAAATAAATAAAGTTGTTCAGAATGAAGGGAAATGAAACCAGAAGGAAACACAGAAATTGAGAAAAGAAGGAAGTTCAACAGCAATGAGTAATAACTGGAAAATGAATAGACTATAATTTATCCTTTTAGGACCTTTAAAATATGTATAACTGTTAGATGCAAAATATATAAATGTTATCTGGTGGGTTTTTAATGTATGTAGGTAACACATGTGACAAATATAACATATAAGTGGAAAGTGAAGAGAATGAGATGGTTATGAGGTTTCTCCACTTTACTTGATGTGGTAAAATATTAGCTCTAAGTAGCATATGAAAGGTTTTATATATGTATATGTGTGTGTGTGTGTATATATATATATATATATATACACACACACACACATATATACATACACACACAGCAATCACTTAAAAATTTAAGCAATATAATCAAAAAGCCAATAGATCAACTAAAATGGGAATATTAAAAAATATTCAAATAATCTAAAAGAAGGCTTAAAGGAGAAACAGAGGAAAAAAAATTAGAAAAGGTAAACTGAAATACATAATAAAGTGGAAAACCTAAATCTAATCATATAAATGATTATAATAAATACTCTAAATATATCAATGAAAAGGCAGAAACTGTCATATTGGATGGAAAAGAAGACTTTACTACATGCTGCCTATGAGAAACCCATTTTAAATATAAAGATAATATACATTAAAAGTGATAAGAATGGGAAGAATACACCATGCAAAAATTGAAGAACAGAAGGCTGCAGTGCTATATTCATATCAGATAAAGTCAATTTCTAGACAAAAATATTACCAGGAACAACAACAAAAAAATCCCTAGTAATAAAAGAAAGTCATTACACAATAATAAGAGGTTATAACAATATCAAATATCTATGTACATAACAACAAAGCTTCAGGATACATTTAGCAAAATCTGATAGACTTGAAAGAACAGATGATTTTACTTGGACTTCAACATTCTTCTCACAGCAATCAATAGAATAAGTAGAAAGAAATCAATAATTGTAGAGAAGATCTGTACAACACTATTAACCAATTTGATTTAAATAGCATTTATAGGACACTCCATTCAATAATAACAGAATAAACATTCTTATGAAGTGCAAATGACAGTCACCAAAATAGACCACATCCTGTACCATAGAATAAGTCTTAAGAAATTTAAAAGAATAGGGATAATAAAAATTATTTTTTTCTAAGCATAATGGAGTAAAACTAGGTATCTGTAACATAGGATATCTTGGAAACTCACCACATATTTGGAAAGTAACACACTTCTATATAAGACACAGGTTAAAGAGGAAGTCACAAGGGATATTAGAAAATATTTTGAATGTAATCAAAATAAAAACACAAAAAATGTATAGGATGCAGATAATGTAGTTATCAGAGGGAAGTTTACAGCACTAAATGCTTTATTAGAAAGCAAGGTGAAAAAATTCCAAATCAATGAAATTGAAACCAAAAAAATAAAAATGAACAAAAAGTTTGTTCTTTAAAAGATGAATATAGTAGATAAGCCTCTAGTCATACTGAAAAAAAAAGAAGACAGAAATTACCTGTATTACTTATATCAGTAAGGAAAAGAGATCATCATTAGAATCACTAAAACATTAATAAAGAAATATTACCTATGATTTTAGGTCCATCAATCTGACAATATCGATATAGTGGAGCAATTTCTTGAAAGAAAAAAATGACGAAATCTCATTAAAGAATAAATAAATAATCTAAGTGACCTATTAAATGTATCCTGCCAGTCATGAAGGTAGCTTAAAATGACAACAAAAATTATAAACCCCACATATCTAAGAACTGAGATAAATGCCAAGCACAAGAAACATGAAGAAAACTAAAGCAAGACACAGCATAATCAAACTACTTAAAACCAATGATAAAGAGGAATTTTAAAAGCATCCGGAAGAAAACCAAAATAAATTACATACAGAGAAACAAAAATAAAGATGACAGCAGATCTGATCAGAAACAATACAAATTAGAACATGGTGGAGCAACATCTTTGAAGTACTAATGAAAAATAAAATCAGTCAACCTAGAATTCTACGTCCAGAAAAGAATATCTTCAAAAACAAATGTAAAATAAAGACTTCTTCAGGTAAACAAAAGCTTAAAGAATTCAGCAGCAGTAGCAGACTTGATCTAGAGAGAATGTTAAAAGTCTTCAAAGACAAGGAATATTATATCAGATAGATATCTCTATCAAAAGAAGTAAGACAAAAAGAAAGAGCACCAGAAATATTGACTACATGAGTAAATATAAAGACTTTTTTATCATTTAAATCTCTCTAAAAGATAATCTACCATTTGAAACAAACACAATAAAAATGTACTGTTGAGTTCACAACAAAACAGAAATAAAATGCATTATAGTAAAAGCACAAAAACTAGGAAGAAAATGGAAATATAATGTTTTGATGTTCTAAAGTTTTTATACTGTATATGAAATGGTACAATACCATTTTAAGGTAGACTTTGATGAGTTAGATGTGTATATGTATTATAAATCCTACAGCAACCACACAAATAAGAAAATAAAGAGCTATAGTGAATAAGCTGACAAAAAAGATAAAAGTGAATCAATTAAAAATCCTCAGTTAATCCAAAAGAAGACAGCAAAAAAAAAAAAAAAAGTATTAAAGAAAAGATGGGACAAAGAGAAAACAAATAGCAAAATGATACATTTAAACCTGACCATAACAAAGGATCACATTAAATGTATTTGGTTTAACTACTCCAATTAAAGACAATGATTTCATACTGGATAAAAAAGCAAGACCCAAATATATGCTGCTTACAGGGAGGGTAATCCACTGTAAGCATAAAGACACAGGGAAAAAGTAAAAGTTGGAAAAAGATATATCATGCTAATATTAATAAAAAAAAAATTGGAGTGGCTATGAGGTGTGAACAAAAAATTTGGTGAATGTATAAATAAAAACATGTATTACAGAAAAAGACACATTGCCATTAATCCCCCTCAAAATACTTCCCCTCATCATACTCCCCCTCCCTTTGAATACATCCCATTGTTCTTGGCACTTTCTGAAGCAGCTCTGGAAGTCCAGTTTTGTGAGTGTCTTTAGTTGTGCTGTTGTGGCAACCTCAAGGTCCTGAATCAATTCAAAACATTTGCCTTTATAGTCATTTTGACTTTGGGGAAGAGCCAGAAGTTGCATGGTGCCAGATCCAGTGAATAAGGTGGATGAGGACACACTGTAATGCTTTTATTTAACAGAAATTGCTATACCAGAATTTGGTGAGCCTTTCCATTGTGATCAGAAAATACAGTGAATGCTGCTGCCAAGTGCCATCCAACGGAAAGGCAGGGATCTTCAATACGGGAAGCAGCACATCAAACCTTAGTAATAGTGTGTGATAAGTTTCAACTTGTTCGGTGCATTCAGTCATGTGTGAACTATGGTTGAGAGAAGGTGTGTGTGAAAGTGTGCTGCAAATCATGGATCATGAACAATACATTAACATGAAATGGGCAAATGGTTTCATCCTCTATCATGACAACGATCATGTCACACATCGCTTTTGGTAATGGCAATTTCTGTCAAATAAAAACATTAAAGTGTGCCGTCATCCACCTTATTTGCCGGATCTGGTACCCTGAGACTTCTGGCTCTTCCCCAAAGTCAAAATTATTCAGGACATGGAGGCAGCCATGACAGCGCAACTAAAGACAGTCACGAAAGAAGACTTCCAGAACTGCTTCAGAAAGTGGCAAGAAGGATGCTGTAAGTGTGCTCAAAGCAAGAGGGAGTATTTGGAGGGATATAAATGGCTTTTATAGTGTCCACTCACAAAACTGGACTTCCAGGGATATATAGTGTCTTTTACTATAATTATTTTTATTTAAACTGTCACCATATTTTTTTTTATCACACTTCATATGTTAATACTAAAGTTGATTTCAAGACAAAGAATATTAGCAGGGATGGAGAATGTCATGCCATAATGATAAAGGGGACATTTAATGAAGAGGACATAACAATCTTTATTGTTTATGCTCCTACTAACAGAGTTTGAAAATAAAAGAAGTAAAAAGTGGTAGATCTGCAAAAAGAAACAGACAAATTCACAATTACAGTTGGAGATTTCAACACCCCCTCTCAATAATCGATACAACAAGTAGATAGAAAATCAGTAAAAGACACAGAAGACTTGAACAACACTAAGAACCAACTTAATCTAATTGACATTTTTAGAATACTCCACCCAACAATAACAGAACAATATTATTTTCAAGTGAACATGAAACATTTACTAAGATAGTATATATTATGAGCCATAAAATAATTCTCACTAAACCTGAAGGATTGAATTAGTACAATTTTGTTCCCTGATTAAAATAAGATTAAAGTAGAAATCAATGACATAAAAGTATCTTTAAAATCCCCAAATATATGAAAACTAAGGTAGTCTTAAGTAACTCAAGGCTAAAAGAAGAAATTAAAAGGAAAATTAGAAAGCATTTTGAACTGAATGAAAATGTAACATATCAAATTTGGGATTCAGTAAAACGGGAATTTATAGCACTAAATACCTACATTAGAAAATAAGAAAGTTATCAAAACAATCACATCAGCTTCCACCTTAGGAAACTACAAAAGGGAAGATTTAATTAAATTCAAAAAAAATTAGAAGAAAGGAAATAACAAAGATCAGAGTATCCATATAATATAAAACAAAGTCAGAGAAAAGTTAATTCTTTGAGAAGGTCTATAAAATTGATAAACCTCTCTCACAAGAGTGATCAGGAAAATAAAGAGACAGAAAAAAAACAAATTATCAAATTAGCAATGGTTGAAGTGATATCACCACAGATTGCACTGATATAAGAAGGATAGGAAAATATTATGAACAACATAATGCCAAAAATTTTGAGAACATAGATAAAAATGGATAACTTACTTCAAAGACACAAATGATCAAAGCTTGTTTCGTGACGAAATAGACAACTCTATATATACTAAAAGAACTGAATGTGTATTTAAACATTTTCCCACAATAAATATTTTATGCCTAAATGATTTCATTAGGGAATTTTAAAAAACATCTAAGGAAGAAATAACTCCAGTTGTTCACAAACTCTTCAAGAAAGAGTATTTATAAGTAAATACTTCCCAACTTGTCCTATGAAGCCAGAATTATTCTGCAATGAAAACCAGGCAAATAAATTGGGGAAAAAAAATAAAAAAAGAAGCATAGACTAGTATCCCTCAAGGGCATAGAAGCAAACATTATTTTAAAAAATTTTACAAACTGAATTCAACAATATATAAATAGGTAAATATATCATAACCAAGTGGGATTCATCCCAGAAATAAAGTTTTCATTTTCTTATTTAAATTTTTAAATTTAACCAATTTGAATTCCATGAATATTTTAAACTATATGAACCGACTAAAAAAAATGATATTATCACTGCAGCAGAGACAGAAAGTGTTCAAATCACGAACAAGACAAAGATGTCTGCGTTTACCACTTCTATTTCACATCGTACTGTAGGTTTTAGTCAATACAACAAGGGAAAAAAAGAAATTTTAAAACATCTAAAGTTAAAGGATGAAACGAAATTATCTTATTTTCACAGACAACAAGATCACAGGAAAAATAGAGAATGTAAAAAAACGTTACTAGAACTTGAGTGAGTTTAGCAAGTATACAGAGACAAGATCAATGTATAAAACATACAAAAATAAAGTGTTTTTCTATGTACAACACACAATCATTAATTAAAATTTGTTTAAAAATGTACAGCCAAATAGTAAACGTGAAAGACTAGGGATAAATCTAACAAAGAAATGTGTATGACTGTACACTGAAAAGTACAAAATATTGGTAAGAGAAATTGAAGCTCTAAATAGATTGAGAAAAATACTGCGTTTATGGTCGGAAGGCTCAATATTGCGAAGATACCAAGTCTCCCCAAATTGATTTATAGATTCAATCCAATCCCAATCAAAGTTCTAGCAGATAAATTTATTAAATTGATGAGTTGGTTCTAAAATTCATATGGTAATTAACGCAAAAGACCAAGAATATCCAAACAACTTTGAAAAAGAAGAAAAAAGATGGAACTTATACTACCTGATTCTAGCATTTAATATAAACTTATAGTAATTGAGACAGTGTGGTACTGGCATCAACATAGACAAATAGATCAATGGAACAGAATAGAACACAGAGTCCAACAACAGACCTATATATTTATGGTCAATCAATATTCAAATAGCAAAGGCAATTCAGTGGAGAAAGGATAACCTTTTCAATAAAAGGTCCTGGAACAATTTGATATACATATGAAAAAAAAAAAAAAAAACCTCACCTTTGACCTACACCTCACCCCATACACAAAATTAACCCAAGATGGGTAACAGACCCAATTGTGAAACCTGAAATTATAAAATGGCTAGGAGAAAAATCTGTGTGTCCTTAAATTAGGCAAAGATTTCTTAGGCATATCACAATTAATTTTTTTAAAAAATTGATATATTAGACTTCTTAAAAATTAAGAATGCCTGTTCATCAAAAGACACTGTTAAGAGAAAAAGATAATACCCACACACCGGAAGAAAATATTTGCAAATCACACATGTAGTAAAGCAGTCAAATACAGAATAAATGAAGAACTATCAAACCTGCAAAATAAGGAAACAAACAACCCAATACAAAATGGGTAAAAAATCTGAACAAACTCTTCACCAAAAAATCTACACAGGTGGCAAATAAGCACATGGAAAGATGCTCGACTTCATTAGTCATTAGGAAAAGAGAAATTAAAACCACAATTAGATACTACTATATACCAGTTAGAACAGCAGAATTAAAAATACTGACCAAACCAAATGGTGGTGAGGTTTTGGAGGAACTGGAATTCTCATGTACTGATGGTTGGAAAGTAAATTACTATAACCATTTTTGAAAAAAGTCAGCAATTTCTTAAAAAGTAAAACATATTCTACATATGACCCAGCCATTCTAAAGTATTTACCGAATAGAAAAGGAAATATTTCTGCATACAAAGACTTGTACAAGAATGGGGTGGAGGGTTGTGGAAAGGAAGGAGGGATGGATTATAAGGCAGCATGAGGAAATTTGGGGAAGTAATGGATCTGTCCATTATCTTAACTGTTTTACATGCATATCCATATGTCAAACTTAACTAATTTTTAAATATTTAAACCCTAAATGTTTATTGTAAGTCAATCATACCTAAATAAAACTGTTAAAACTTCAACAATAAATTCTTAAATGAAAAATATGGCAACCAAAACAATACAGAAGCTATACTTTACTGGGCATTTACTATATTCCAGGTGCTATACTAAGTGCTTTTTATACATTATATCACCTAATTCTTTAGAAAAACCTAAGGAAGGTACTATTTCAGGGAGTCTGAGATACAGAGAGGATATACAAGGTGTGATCAAAGAATACCGTGAATGTTTAAATTAAAAAAATTATTACAGTAAAAGACACATTGCCATTAATCCCCCTCAAAATACTCTCTCCCGCTTTGAACACACTTATCCCATCATTCTCGCCACTTTCTGAAGCAGTTCTGGAAGTCCTCTTTCATGCCTTTAATTGCGCGTCATGGCTGCCTCGATGTCCTGAATCATTTTGACTTTGGAGAAGAGCCAGGAGTTGCACGGTGCCAGATCTGGTGAATAAGGTGGATGAGGACACACCATAATGCTTTTATTTGACAGAAATTGATATTCCAGAAGTGATGTGTGACACGGAGAGTTGTCATGATGGAGGATAAAATAAAGACACTCGCAAAAGAGGACTTCCAGAACTGCTTCAGAAAGTGGCAAAAATGATGGGATAAGTGTGTTTGAAGCGAGGGGAAGTATTTTGAGGGGGATTAATGGCAATGTGTCTTTTATTCTAATATGTTTTTAAAATTTAAACATGCACCGTATTTTTTGATCACACCTCATATAATTTGCCTAAGGTCACATGATTAGATAGGAGTAGAGCTGGGATCTTTCAGAGTCAGTGATCTTAGTGACGATACTATGAGGAAACTGAAACTCAGAGAAGGCCACACAGAGCTGGGAATCTATTCTAGATCTGTCTGACTTAGAGCCCAAGCTCTTCATTGCTTCATTACACTGCACTCCTTGTTGGAAACATCCTGACAGATACAATAGTCACCCTAGACTGACCAAACCTGTGCTAATAAAATGTGTGCTTTCTGGCCTCCATAGTCACCATAGATGGGACCACACTCATCTTCCCTCAGTGTTCATATAACCAACTCTTGCATGAACGAAAGGTTACTAGCAAAATTTCCTAATGTTATAAAATGGAAGAAATTGAAGCTCAGAAGAAGGGTAAGAAACACGCCTAAAGCCACACAACAAAATAGCAGTAAAACTGGAAGTCAAACTCAGGTTAGTTAATTCCAGAGTTAGATGACTTCTGACTCCCTGAAAGAGATGCTTAAAATCTGCCAGCCAGAAAATTACACCCCCTGAGACAATCACGAGCGACTCAGAGGTGTTGGAGAACTGCAGATGAGCGGAGACAAAGCTTACAAAGGAATGTGGGTGTCCTATTCCAGGGACACACAATGCATGCTCAGCTTTCCTTGTCTCTGAAGACAATGCATTCCAAGCTCCCAATCCTCTTAAAGAGTGGAGGGGCTGTGCTATTCAACTGTCCAGCACCCCTGTTATCTCAAGGTTAACTAATTATTTTCCTTTATAATTCACTGGAGACTGATAACTATTATTTCCCTGTCTAACACATACTTGTAAGTGCTCCCGTTAAATATGGGTTGCTAGGAATTGGGATGGACATTTTTTTAGCTCAAGCTTACCAAGGGTATTTGAACTCAGGATTCTAGAACCATACCGATTACCTCAGAGGAATTAACATGTAAACTGAGTAAAACAAAGGAACATTTCTGTTTTCTCAGATTAAGATCCGGGAAAGGACATGTAGGATCACAGGGTTTGCTGTCCTTTTTCTTGGTTAACAGGGAACATCCAAAGATCAGAAGTGAGTTGAGGAGCTTTAAGAGATGAGTTCTGTGCAAAAAGGAAAACAAGTAAGAAAGACAAGGAGTGAGAGAGAGATGAAAGAGAGATCAGGGTGCATGAACAAAAATACCTGACATATTTATAAAGACGCCAAGCCCACATAGGATTGCCGGTTGCTTTCCAATATCCATTCTCCCCTTCTGTAGGCATGGAATTTTAGCTGGCCTGTAGCCTTCAACTGAGGGCTACATTTTCCAGCTTCCCTACCACTGGATGCGGCCACAGGACTAAGTTTTGGCCAAGGGATGAGTGTGGTAGTGATGTACACAGCATCCAAACTGTGCTGAGGTCGTGTATCCAGGAAAGGGATATGTTGTTCTCTGTGTCTTGTTCCTCTTCTGGTGATTAGAGCACAGACTGGATAGAGGGAGCTGGAGCAGCCATTCTGAACCATGCGATGGAAACTGTCATGTGCTGAGGATGGCAGAGCAATACTACAGAAGGAGCCTGGGTCTCTTTCAGTGTCACACCACCATGACAGTCCTAGGTGACTTACACAGATTGATGTAAGGAAGAAGCAAACTGTTACTTTATAGAAGCTGCTGAATTTGGGGATCTTTTGGTTATAGCAGCCTAATCTGAATCCTAACTGATACATCAGATCATACGAGAGACTGCTAATTAGGGTAATGATATCAAGTCATACTGATGGAAAAGAGGATTTTATTTCATTGCAACAAACTCTTCTGGAACCACAACCTCCAACCATCAGATGGCATAAGTTCAAGAGGAGAGCAAAAGGGTGATTTACTGTCTTAAGACTTAGAATCTAGAAAGCGTAATAAATTGGTAAGCCCGCTTAATTTTCCCTTTCAGCTTCGTTCAGAAGGCTTGGAATATAACAACTTCATTGTGGAATGTTTGTGAGGAGGACTTGGTGATGCTGAAAGCACAATTCTTCCATTCCCTTAATCCCACTGCAAACAATGTGTGGCCCCGATGCTTGATGTTAGGCCTGTTGGTTCCTTCCTTTGCAAAGGCTAGTTGTTACCTTATCTTCACACTGGGTTGGATTAATTCTCTCCTCCCAATTTCCTTTTCTTACAACTTGGACCCTCACTATATCATAATGAAGTATTATAAAAATACAGGGTAACAAATGTTTTCCTCTGGGCTTGGTAAATTGAAATGGGGCAAGGATTGTACATTTACACCCAATTTACTTCAGGCCACATTACCTATAGAATAACTTGTGAGTTCTCAGATAAAAGTAAATAATGGAAACCATGTCAAAATAAATGAACATTTTTCAATTCCTTTCAAATATTAAATACTGATATATTCCCCCAGAAATATGAAAATGCACAGCAACATAGTCCACTTTCACGCAAAACGTGGTACGTACTCTCTACCACCACTTTGGAAAGGCGGAGCCCATGCGTTCTGCATATGCCACCTACCAGAATTCCTGCTGCTGAGTATCGAAGCAACAGAAATGTGTGCAAATGTTCATTGAAACACAATTAATAGAATGTCATAGCAGCACTGTTTATAGTTGTCCCCAAAATGAACCGGCCCAAATATCCACGAAAAATAGGATAAATAAAAGTACACATGGTATCCCCGAGCAAGGATATACTCAATTGGAATGAGAATGCATTGACTACAAGTGCACACACCATATGTGTGAATCTCACAAATAAAGTATTGTACAAAAGAATTCAGGAAGAAAAGAATGCACATTTTATGATTCCAATAACACATTTCATAACCAGGCAAAATGAATCTACAGTGTTAGAAATCAGAACAGTTAGATTTGGGAAGAAATAACGACTGGGAGAGGGTATGGAAGACTTCTAGAGGGCATAGATGTTCTATTTTTTCAACTGGGTGCTGGCTACATGGGTGTGTGTGTTCAGTTTGTGAAAATTTACCAAGCTGAAATTATATGATTTGTGCACTTGCATACGTATGCTATATATTAATTTAAAACAAGTTTTTAAAGGAATACATGAAACCAAAATATCAGATTTTTTATAATACCAAAAGCAAAGCAAAGTGTGAGATTATTGCTACTCTCCATTTAAAACACTGACACTAAAGAATACTATGTACAACATATCTATAAAAATGGATGTTACACCAAAGGATTAAAAAAAAAAACACTATAGAGAATAGGCAAAAATGGAAGAGTGGAAATGACTGCCTTTTACAAAAATCTGCTCACAACTTCAACACCATTTGTTTTACTAACAAGCAGCAATTTTCACTCTTATACCTCACCATTTGAATTATTTAGAATCCATATTTTGCAATGGAGATCAAAAGAACATCACGTCATAATTTTTAAAATCTAGATTATCCATGAAAAATCAGAGTCCATTGGGCTTATAATGCCCAGCTCACTGGATTCAAGAAGTTTGCTGTGTGTCGAGGGGGAATGAAGATAACTCAGTTACCAGGAGCCCAACATAATTTTTCAATATAGCAGCAACCTGCACTAAAAGTTGTGAAAAGCAGCTGATGAAGTTCAGGCTGCCTGTTTGGTGTCAAACACAAATAAATGTGGCATACAAACGTCAGCTGACACCAACCAAACGTCAGCTGACACCAAGCACAATTGTGGCTAGAAAGGGCTAATGGAAAGTCTCAGGGAGAAGGGCAGCCTCTGAATCGAAAATGACTTCTTGTGTGGATTTCATTCTTTCTATCTCTCTATCTTTCTATCTCTCTATCTGTCTATCGCAGCATCGATTTTGATTTTGGGTTTTGTTTGTATAATGTGTTTTGTAAGGAGGAATTTGAAAGAGACGGTAGGTTACAGTCAAAGCTCATAATGGCACCTTTGCCTGCCCTGCATCTAGGAAACTCAGCACGAAGCTTGTGCAGTCTGTGGAATAAATGGCACAGCAACTAAGCAAGGGACAGACCCACAGATTCAGATGTCTGTCCTCTCTTTGTGGAGGTAATAATAGAAGCTCTTTTTAGGCATGGCCTAAAACCCAGAAACCATGAAGAAATGATTGACAGATGTGAAAACATGAATTTCTAAATGGCAATCACACACACACACACACACACACACACAAACACACACACAAAAATATACACACACAGAGAAGTAGAAGGAGTGCACTGGGAAAAGACACATAACACATTCCAAGGAAATAACAAAATTTTCCTAGGTTTTATGCACAACCCACAAACTCAAGGATCACTGTGGTTCTGTTTAATTTGGTTCACGAGGTCATTATGGGAGGCATGTCAATAACTGGACTCCAGAGCTTTGGTTTTAGATAAGTGTTCCTTACGTCTCTTGTCTAGAGGTTTTAAAAAAAATAGTTTTTATGATATTACATGTTGGCTTTTCTTGGCCACCTAAGTTTTAAAAATTCTAGACAGGCCATCTGCTCTCACTGAAGTGGACCACAACAAAACTGCATTTTTAAAAATGAGAACACTGGATCACACAAGTATCACACCAAAGCTGTTCATGGGAGTCTGTCCTAATAAAGAGAGGATACAACAACAGAAAGAGCTCAGGGCCTCAGGCCCTCTGCAGAGAATATATTACCTTGACTGACTGGAAGTCAGCTTCAGGCTTAACCTACTCGTTTATTACAAAAGCAATGTTTAGTCTTCACTTAAAAAGTAAGTGATGTAGCAGACGTGCTTCAAAATAATTACAGCTTAAGAAAAAGGTACTTGATAAGTATTTTCAACTCTACTCATGCCAAAGATACTGATTTTTAATTATAATAAACTCCATTCTACAGATGAGAAAAATATGGCCCAGAGAGATAATCAGAACTGTTAAATGTCCCAAAACTACTTAGTCACAGAACAGGGATGAGAACATGGTCTCCTAGCTCTAGCTCTAACATCTAGATTTCCGGGCAGTCACCCAACCCATCACCAGGTGATCTGTACAGAAACGTAAAAAGTTCTAAAAGAACCTACAGCAGAATTAATGAAGGTACAGGCACATGGTTGTTTTTGAATCCTCCCACTTTTATGACTGAAGTAGCCCCATGAAGACAGGAACTCAGTCTGCATTTGCTTGTATGGATCCAATATCTAATGTTTCACTAAATTAGCAATAAATTGATGACAACATAGAAATTTATTTCCAAACTACGTAATAAAACATGTGCTGCATTTTTCTCTAGATTTTTTGCCCCATAAGTGACTGGCACATTCATTCACCCTGGACAAGATTTCTCAAACTTGGCACTTCTGACATTTGAGCCAGTTACTTCTTTGTTGTGGGGGCTGTCCTGGGTATTATGGGATGTTTAGTAGCATCTTTGGCCTCTGCCCTACATATGCCAGTATCAAACCCTTTTGCCCCCACTTCCTCTCAGTTGCGACAACCAAAAATATTGCCTCCAGTTATTGTCAAATGTTCCCTTGGGCCCAGCAGTCCCTGGTTGAGAACAACTGATCTTTGGAGGCAGCACACCGCCATCCGCGGGACCCAAAAGCCTGAGAAGTCAACCAGCTGCACATTAAAAAATACACATAGAAAGTACCCAGGCAATATCAAGTGGCTTGATACACTCTAATCTGCTTATCTCAAACATCATCACCCTTGAAGACATGTTGAGTGAAATAAGCCCATCACAAAAGAACAAATACTGTATGGTTTCACTTACATGCAAAACCTAGAGTTTCAAATTCATAGAGAAAGAAAGAATAGTGGCTGCCAGGGGCTGTGGGGAGTAGAAAATGGGGAGTTATTATTGAATGGGTACAGAATTTCACTTTAGGAAGATGAAAATTTTCTGCAGATGGATGGTGGTGATGGGTACAAAACAAAGCGAATGTACTTAATGTCACAGAACTGTACAGCTAAAAACGGTTAAAATGGTTAATTTCATGTTATGTATATTTTACTACAATTTTTTAAAACGTTTAATTAAAAAAAAATAATTACGAGGCCTAACTCCACAAAGCAAAAGCACCTAGATGTGCTTTGAAACTCCCACATGGAAAAAAAAAAAAAAAACAAACCTGTATTTTTGTTGTTGTTTTTTATTTTATTTATTTATTTATTTAGGTTTGTTTTGTTTTGAAAATAAACTCCATAGCTAAGGAATCCAAACACTAAGAAAACCTTTTTCTTACTTAATAGCCAAGCTTTCATAGCCAGAAGCAGCAGCAGCAGCAAGGAGGGTTCTAGTGCTTGTTGCGGAGAGACACACACACACACACATACACACACACACAGAGCCTCAGGCCCTCGGGGAGGCCCCCTGATTTAAGAGTCTCCTCTGTGTGAAACATAGCAAGTCCAGATCCCCTAAGAACCCGGCCTGTAAGCCAGATCAGCCCAGAGCCCTTCCAATTGCCAGGATGCTCTTGACAAAAGATGGTCTGGCACTGAGCGGCAAGGCCATTATTTTCATTTAAACCATACATGTCATGTCCTGTTTGTGAGAAACACGTTAAACTACTCAGAAACACATTCACAATGGGCTCCGAAGTGGGATTCACATTCCTATGGGCTGGCGTACTGTAAACTACAGGGGGAGGCTGGTGGGTTGTGGGATGGCTCATCTACCCTTGTTTTAACAGAAGGCCCCTCCCCAAAGCTCAGCTGACAATGGGGGCCTTCTCTTCCCTGTCTGATGTGGGTCTTACAGTTTCCTTCAAGTGGCCAAAGCATAATGAGCCACATTATCCATCAGAGCCCAAAATCCTGAATTCCTTTAAAATTATCTCTTAAAACTACCCCCAATAAAACTAGAATGTGTTGTCCTAAGCCACTCTATCATAAGAGTATCTTGGATGGAAATGCACTCACTTATAACACATAAGATGAAAAAGTCTTCAACACTGATGAAAGAAATAACTACTAAACATGGAGAAAATAATTCAGTCAAGTGTAATTTCAATGTACCCTGCTGCTCACTTATTCACCAAACGTACAGTATTTATATGCAAACCTTCAAGAAAACTACATTCTAAAATATTAAAACTAGAACCCAAATCTAGGCCTTTGGCCAAGTCAAATAATAAACAGTGTGATAACTATGTCTGCTTTCATGCCATGACATTTCTTTAGGGGGGAAAGATTTATCATTTAAACTGTACATATCACATCCTGTGGAAGTTTTTTAAAAATTGAACTATTTCCTCCAAATGCTTAAAGGCAGAATAATACTGAACTAAACAGAATCAAAGTCCCGTAGAACCTATGCAGAATATTTTGAAAGGAACCATATAGTTAATCAGAACAAAAGCAGAGCTAGCAGAATTCCTAAAAGCCAAAATAATACCTGCCAGGATTCATTGGAGATATGAAGGCAAACGATAGATAGAATGCCTTATTTCCCTTCCCTTGGGACTGGTACTTTCCTTGTTGAAATATACAAACGTTCTGTTCTGCACTAATTTAAATTTTACTTTGGCTGTATTTGTGTAAAAAGATATCCCTGGCCCCTTAAATGCAAATGGTGAATAATAATATACTCGGCCATCATACCCAAGGCTGCAATATCCTGTTCTTTCCTCTCTGTTGTGTCTGTCAAAGAAGAGATGGACATCACGGCTCTGAGAAAGATGATGATCAACCTCTTCTTGGCACTACCAAAAAAGAACTTTATCTTTGCTTTTATTACAAATGCTAGAGGATGTCTCTCAGAGGCAGAACTGATTCTCCTGATAGCAGTTAATTGGCATCAAAACTCAACTCGGGCCTGCGGTTCGTGAAGACATCCTGCTTTTGTGTCTTGGGATGTCAGCCTGGAAGAGGGTTTGGTTGAGTCTCCCATCACTCCTGTGACACTGAGTAATGGCTCTCTTGTTTGCGTGAACCACCCAGCCATACTTCACCCCAAGAATGGCTTAAAAGAGAGAAAGACCAAAGGACACGCTTGGAGACCCGGGTAGAATTTTGTGGCTCATCCAATACAGAACACCTTTCATTCTTCATCAGCTAATTCATTCAATTGGCACTGTTCTAAGTGCTGGAAATACAGCAAAGAATAAGATGAAGTCTGGGCTGACATGCAAAAATGGGCACTACGAACAATGAACAAATAAATGAAATACATAGAGACAGATATACACACACAGTGGTGGTGAGTGTTATGGAGAGAAATGAAAACATATGTCCACATAAAAACTTGTATATCAATATTCACAGCAGCATTATTTATAACATAATAGTCAAAGAGTGGAAACAACCCAAATGTCCAACAACTGGAGCAGATAAACAAAATGTGGTATATCTACTCAATAGAATATTATTTGGCAATAAAAACACATGAAGTAATGGTACATGTTATAACATGGATGAACAGTAAAAACTCCATGCTACATGGAAGAGGCCAAACACAAAAGTCCACATACTGAATTCATTTATAGAATCTCCAGAATAGGCAAATTCATAAAGACAGAGAGTAGATTAGTGGTTGCCAGGAGCTGGGGAAAAGAGGTAATAGAGAGTGACTACTGACTAGGTATGGGGTTTGGGGGAGCGGTAAAACTGTTAGGGAATTAGATAGTGCTGATACTTCCACAATATTGCGAATATACTAAAAAATCACTGAATTGTGCACTTTAACTGGTTAAAATGATGAATTTTGTGTTCTGTGTATTTTATTTAAATTTCAAAAACATTTTAAAAAATGAGAATCAAACAGCAGGATAAGAGGACAGTAGCTATTTTAGCTAATGTGATCAGAAAAGCCCTCTCTGATATGATGACACTGAAGCAGAAACCTTAATGTAATGAGGTTACAAACAAAATGGATGTCTGGGGCTTTGTTCTCTACTATTTCTTTCTCAATCTCTCTCTCTCATCATTATCATCATCGTTTTTTTTCTTGTGGTATATATACACACATATATATCACAAAATTTGTCATTTTAACCATATTTTTATTTACAATATTGTATAACCACCATCACCACCACTGATTCTAAAACATTTTCATTGCCTTAAACAGAACACTGCTATCCCTCTTTTAATGTCACAATTAAGTCAGTAATACAGAAAATAAAATGAAATAAGAAAACAATGACCAGACGAGATTGGGCGTGTCCAGGGTGGTATGGCCATAGAGAGACACAGAGAAAAAAAACTCATGGTTGCTCGATGGTGGTTAGATGGTTACTAGATGGTTGGCTAGACGGTTGCTAGAAGGTGGTGGTGGGGAAGGTGAAGGGATTAGACATACAAATTGGTAGTCACAAAATGGTCATGGGGATGTGAAATACAGTATGGGGAATATAATCAATAATATTGTAAAGATCATTTAGGGTGCCAGTTGGGTACTGGACTTATCGGAGGGGATCACTTCATAGACTGTGTAGATGCCTGACTAATACACTATATACCTGAAGATGAAGTAGAATAATATTGAATGCCAATTATTATATATATATGTAGTCACGGGATGTAAAGTACAGCTTAGGGAATATAGTCAATGGAATTGTAACTGCTATATATGATGTCAGAGGGATAGTAGATTGGAGGGGTTATCACTTTGTGAGGGGTATAAATGTCTTAACTATTACATTGTTTTGTACACCCGAAATAAAAAGAAATTTAAAGAAAAAAATGACCAATAATTTATAAAAGAGAAAAGGTGAGTGGAGAGTGTACTTATACCATTCTCTCCTATTCACTAAAAGGTTGATGATGACAGTGGCAATAATTGTCATCCAGTATACTCAGCCTCTGAGAGAAAGTGGGGGGAAGAGGAAAGAATGTCTGGTAAGACTAGCCTTTCAGTGGGAAAAGTTCTTCCCTCATCATGAAACATTTGATTTTCAAATATATGTTGACTCATTGGGAAAAAGTGAAATGGCTAGGCACCTTCCCACATCCATGAATGATAGCTATCCAACTAAATTGAGGTCTAAAAAATCCCAACTTCTGCTCTCCAAGTAGTAGAAAACTTCAAAACGGAACTATTTTTCCATATCTTGGCATCAAACGTTAATATGTAATTCACAGAAAGAGCAGTGCTTTTTCAGTTTAATTTGTAATATATGTATGTATGTATACACACATGATAACTAAACCTCTACTTTAAGAAGGAACACATTACTTAAAGACAAAAAATGTAAAGATGGCTAAAATTTTATTAGTTTAAACTAATAAGAGATGGTTCCTATTAAACACAGAATTCTCAGCTTTTATTTTCTCCTAATGTCATTCTTATTCTGGTTATTCCTGGTTTATATATGACACGTCTTTGGTACTTATAAGAAGGACTGTACATTTGCAATGCTGGCAAGAGAAACAGATTTATACACTTGAAAATATAAGTCCTTATTCAATATACTTAATCACACTTAACAAAGTACTGATAGCAAGCTGCCACGAGGCAAATGTGTGATCTAAAGAACTCTAAGCAAAAACATGGACAGAGGTTCAGAAGCATCCCCTAGAAGCACACTGATGCTTACAACGGAAAATGAAGACAGGTGGCATGGCCCTGCTGTAAAGCATCCTAGCTCCAGCACAAGGTGTGCCCTATCGTAAAGTATTCTGATCCACACAGCGAGAAGGAAATTTTGATTCGAAACACAAGTCTCCATATTACGCATTAAGACAAAAATATTTTTCACTTCAACTAGGCTGAAAATACTGAAAACGCAACCCCTAGCTATTCTCCTTTAAACTAATAACATCATCTAGCTGAAGGGACGGGCAGAGTTTAGGCCACCTCTGTGCTTCACAGCCCAGGGCTGGCTCCTGTGTTCCTGGCATGCAGGACCTACATTTTCTTTCTTTTGTTTGTTTGTTTTTAATTTTTATTAAATTTATCGGGCTGACATTGATTAGTAAAATTATATAGGTTTCAAGCGTATGTATCTGTATCATCTATTGTGCGTTCACCACCTAGAGTCAGTTCTCCCTCCATCACTATATATTTGATCCCCTTTTCTCTCTTCTACCACCTCTCACCTCCCGCTTGCCCTCTGGTAACCACTAAACCATTGTCTATGTTTGAGTTTTTGTTTCTTTGGTTTGTTCATTTGTTGCTTTCAATTTATATCCCATGCATGAGTGAAGTCATATGGTTCTCGACTTTTTCTGTCTGACTTATGTTGCTTAACATGATAATCTCAAGATCCATCCATCTTGCTGCAAATGGCAGTATTTCATCTTTTCTTATGGCATAATAATAGTATTCCATTGTGTATATGTGTACCACATCTTCCTTATCCAATGTGTCCACTTGCCAAGGTCCCAAACTGCCAGCCTCCTCACTACCCTTCCATCTGCCAAGTCCCAGCTCCCCTCCTGGTTGCAGCACCACATCTCCAGTTCTCAAAGAGCTGGCCTGCTCCTCTTGCAGTGACTTGTACCCTCAGTGCCTTATCATGTTGCACCCAGCAGCTCTATTAGCTGAACATGTCCATGCACTTGTCCCAGCAAGCTTTCAAACCCTGATCACCGTCCAGCAACTTTGGTCTCCTCACACACCCTCTCTTCTGACTGTCCCTCTGTCAGATGGAGAGACTTGAACGCTTTGGGGGTAAGCTTCCTAGCTGCTAAAGGGGGACTGCAGGACTTCTCAGCTGTGGGCTCACTGTGCTTAGCTCCATGGAGTCACTTTGCCCATGAAATCATTTCTTTTTATTTATTTTTTCTCTTCTTCCTCTCTCACTCCCCACCCCCTCTCCCATCCTCTCAGAGTAACTCTAAACTGTTTGAGAACACCTTCATTCCTGCAGGGCTTCAAACAGCAGTGCGGCAACGTCTGGAAGTGTAGGGGCTGCTAAAGCTGTCTTCACTGTTGTCCGTGCCACTGGGGCAGGAGTGTAGAATGACCTTCAGTCTCCAGGCTCCCTACCACGCCAGCCCAGCCAGGCTGCTCCTAATGAATAACAAATGGGCCTTCCTGATGCATTTGCTCAGGACAAGCTGCCATTACAAGCCGTTTTGTTTTTTTAGCGTTGTGGTAATGTATCATCTTGCTTGGCTGGATGTCATCTTTGAGAAGGTCACCAAAGGTATGTGTGCCCTTCTCCTAGACCCCCCTCCCACCCGCCCACACTCCCAATACCACCCCTCCTTTAAAGGAAGCTATAGCAAATGTGCATAAAGTACTCAACACCTTTGTTTGGACCTAAGGGACCAGAAAAATCTAGGACTCTGCTCAGGGTCCTGCCTATCAGTGATAAATGCTCCCTGTTCTGTAAGATGGCAGATTTTTAGCACAGATACTGGACCAGGCACAGGGGCTACAGGGGATGGCACTGTGCTTTCAAAATTGATTTGCGGATAGGGAATGTGTGATACCCTTTATCCTAAAACTGAAAAAAATTAGATCTTGAGTCACAGAGTAGAAAAGGGTTTTTTCCAGGCCTCCTACTATTCATCTTCATTTCACAGATATTTAGAGCATGTATTATGTTGCTATGGACAATTAGCCTTTTATCCAATTTTACTTGAGAATTTAACTCTCCCACCTGAAGGTTTTAATTATACCCTCAGCCCCATACTTAGGCCTCGGTTCCTGCAGCTGGAAATCTGCCCCAGTGATGTTATAACCTTGTTAATGTAACAAAAGAGGAGTTTACTTAAAACTGGACTGACTATGGACTTAAGCCAAATTTACTTGAAAGAGGAAAGAGTCTGTCAAAAATCCTATAGTAAACACGGCAAAGCAGTTCTTTCATAGCCTTCCCTTAATTCATAGCGACAAGCAATTTACATGTAAGTGGATTCATATGCTCTACCAAGAGGCCGCCTCTCTCCAAACTGGGGTGGTGTTCGCTCCCCCCACCCTCACCACAACCCACCTCCCCTTTTTCTTTTCTTTCCTCCCTTTTTTTTTCTTGGTATGTGGAGTAGGCTGTTCTCCTTAGTGAAACAGCATAAATCCACAATGTTTTAATCACCCCAAAGCATAATTAGGGCCCTCTAAACATTTACCAAACCAGTCGCTCTGAATAAAGGCAGCTGAAATTTCTGAAAGCCACTCTTAGACCTGACTGTTGTCCTGTCAAATACTCACATTATATTCTGTCGAAGCCTGCTTATAAAGGGCAAAAAACTCCCCTGTTAACGAGGTAAGAGTTGTGAGCCGTTGATCAAATACCAGAGTCCACGTTTTCCTCTGTTGCCAAAATCCTGCAGGGTTTCTTACCTTCTACTGTTAATTAGATTACCTTTTCTAGTCCACACACTAACAAAAAACATACATTAGACTAAACAAGGTATGACAACAAGGAAGGGTTGGAGGGAGAGCCTTCTGAGAAAACATGAAAGAAAAACATCACTCTTAATATCGCTATATAAAGCGGGTAAAAAGAGACTGCAGGTAATTTCAGCCTGCAAAAGGGGAAATCCCGACCATTTTAGAAGCAAAAAACAAAAACTTAATTCCGCCCAAGTAGAAAGCCAGGCAGGGTTTGCTTTAGTTGCATTATTTTCAACTATGCTCTTTGACAAAATCCATCCATAGCAAACAACTGGCCAGCACTCAAGTTTCTTTCATGCACATTGGAAGTTTAATTAGTTCTAACTAGATCAAAAGTTGTTTTTCCCCCTTTTGGCATGTATCTGTATCATTTCTGTACTATTTGGAAGCTGCTAGACATCAAAGGCAGACCTATCATTCTTGGGGAACCTCCATTCCTTGGAGGCGATTCTGACCTATCTTTCCTTCCATGCTACTGGATCCCAGGCAGCCAGGGGCCACTCTGGTGGGAGCTGGTCACACCGACTCCTTCTCACTGCTCCTGAAAAGCACACAATACCAAATGGCCTCACTGTTCCTGAGAATGCCCCTAGACAACCCCAAACAAACTATTACCATGTGGAATCATGGCAAATCCCCCAAAATAGAACCAGTGAAATATATTCTAAGATTGAGAGAGTCCAGAACTCAGCATCATTTAGTCTTCAACAATTCATGATATGGAAACCTATTTCAACTCCAAAGTTATCCTAACGTTTTCATCTTTTTGTTGCTGTTGTTGTTCTTTTTTCTATTCACTCTAAGGTCTTTCATTTTAGGCTTTGAACTGGGTTAGTGAATTACTAGGCAAATCAACTACTCACCAAGGGCCTTCTACTTCTAGGAGAGCTTAGAAGTTATAAAGGCACAGGCAGAAGGCACCCCAGGCCCCCTGTACATTAGCTACGTATCTTAGACAAGTTTATTTAGCCTCTCTCTGGCTCAGCGTCTGTCTCTAACCTGGGAAGAGTATCTCCATCAGGCTGTTACAAGGAGTAAGTAAGATGAAAAGCACTGCGTCCTGGGCCTGCGTTCTATGTGCTGAGCATGCGTAAACGACACTCAGGAAGTGCTAGATTCTAATCAAAGAAGCCACTTCTTCTAGAGGACTTATCATAGTGCTGCCTGGTCTGGTCTTTTAACTATCACACAAAGGTAAAATCGTTTTAAAGTCCACTTTTTTTTTTAATTTATTATATACTACGTGCTAAGGACTGAACTAGAAGCCATTAAGTAGACTACATTTTCCCTTGTCAGAGTGGCAAGCTCTACGGGCTCCACATCCGAGTCCTTGGCTTGCAACTGGGAGAGGGCATGTGACCCACTTCAGACAAATGACATAGGAAAAAGGCCTTGGAAGATGTCTCTTCCCACAGGTGACATTGTTTGGCACTTACCCTTCCATCTGCTGGAATACAGATGTGATGGCTAGAGCTGCAGTGGCAATTTTGCAAAATAAAGACCAAAGCTGGCCATGACAAAGGATAAAATAGGAGGATGGTAATAGTGAAATACCCTACACTTTCTGGACTGTCTACCCCCAGACTTACTGTTGTGTGAGAAAACATATTATTGACTTCTGGGGTTTTCTGTTGGGGCCGGTATCCCTAGCTGATACCTACCCTGATTTCTCTTTCACCTAAAAGATGTTGCCATAGGGAAAAGAAAATGTCTGGACATCCTGCAGGTTTGCCTGGGCCCATTTCAGGAAGGAGTAGGTGGTAACTTGAGAGGCAGAATGTCTGCTTCCCAAACTCGTCACACTTGCCTTCGAGCAGCCCTACCACAATACTGCAGGATCACACAACACGATTACTAAATCGTGGTTTTATCACTGTCTGTGATATGTTGGCTTCCCTTGGGTTTCAAAATATTATGTTTAAAAATCTCCATGCTTGCCCTTGGTGGTGTTCCAACAAGAAAAGACATTACTGGCGAGCATGTGCCTTCCTAAGAAGCACTGACAAGAGTACATCTTGAAGTGAACACATTAATGGGTGTCCTTTAAACCCTCCACTTCCCATTTTCCCATTAGAACATCCTTAATTTAGCACCCCAGGATTCTACTTAAATTACCTTCTTAGTTGGGATTAGGGGAGCAAAAGGAGACCACTGGGCCCTGACCCGGGCAGTTCAAATTGTCAGCGCCAGGAGACTGACACACTTTTCTCCCCACTAATCCCGCACTGCATGGCATGGTCTCAATTTCGGAGAAATCCAAATGCTTATACGCTTAGCCAATCCCCAAGTGATTTGGATAAACTCCATCTTGAATAAGTGAGGCATTTATGTATCTTGAATATCTCTACTTGCTTGATGCCAGGGCCTCCATATTTTGATAAAGTGATGACAGGAAGAACACAGAGAACAAAAAGTAAAAGCAAAGAAAATACTGGAAGTACATGGAAAAACTATGAGCCGCTAGAATTTATTTTGTATATTAGAGTGAATATATGTCCATAATGCAATTTTCAAAATGTATATTTTAGAGGCCAGATTGGTTTTCCTTCCGTTTTTGAGGAAACTGAAGCAGATTTGGGCTCAGAATATTCAAGTGCAATTTCTAAAAGCCACTTTGAATTGTCCTCCTCCTGAATCTGCCAGGAAAAAGTACACTGAACAGGACTTTCAAACCCTTTCTGTCTGTAGCAGCACTGTCAAATACAAATACAATATAAAGCAATTTTTCTAGCAGGCACATTAAAATAATGTAAAAAGAAACATGAGAAATTTGTATTTTTGTTTAACTCAATATATCCAAAATATTATTATTGGAACATATAATCAATGTAAACATTATTTTTTCATACTTAGTTGTTATATATTTTTTCATACTAAGATAATTTATATCCTTTTATTTGTACTAAGTTTTTGAAATCAGGTGTGCATTTTACACTTATCACTCACCTCAATTTGGACTAGCCCCGTTTCATAACAGCAGAATACCATGAATCTTTCTTTGACCACTCCACACACTTAGTGAAGGGTGGGGGTATAAATCAGCATCAGGCATTTTACATCTTAATCTAGATAAAATTGTTGATATTCAACAATTTTTGACCTACAAAAATGGAAATTTCATGTGGTTCAACCTAATATTTTAACCTAAAGTTTGCATGACAGTGGTCATGGTGAGATTGATCCAGAATTTAGGCCCACGGCAGGCCTCCAAAAAAAAATGACTGACATGAGTGGTTGCTGATTGCACAAGTATGAGCCACTATATTTCAGGTCCAAGTGCAGCGTATTCCTTAACTGCTAAAGTGTCTGGCTCCTCTTTTATAGGCCAATACACATTATCGACAAGCCTGGCTGAAAGCTATTCGATCACAAAGCAAGGCACTGGCCCATGACAGTGGTTGCAGGCCACCCCGTGTGTGCAGCTAAGGCCTCTGGCTGCGGACGCCTGGAAGCACATCACTTAGAAGCCGCAGAAGCTCCTCAAACTCAGTCTTTACTAAACCATCTCCTCCAAAACCACCATTAACATCCTCTTCATCGTTATCATCACCATCCTCAGTGCCATCACTCTCTGTATCACTGCCATCATCACCACCATGACCATCATCATTGGTCATCACAACCACCACCACCACCACCGTCATCATCACCACCATGACCATCATCATTGGTCATCACAACAACCACCACCACCACCGCCATCATCACCACCATGACCATCATCATTGGTCATCACAACAACCACCACCACCATCGCCATCATCACCACCATGACCATCATCATTGGTCAACACAACCACCACCACCACCGTCATCATCACCACCATGACCATCATGATTGGTCATCACAACCACCACCACCACCACCGTCATCATCACCACCATGACCATCATCATTGGTCATCACAACAACCACCACCACCATCGCCATCATCACCACCATGACCATCATCATTGGTCATCACAACCACCACCACCACCGTCATCATCACCACCATGACCATCATCATTGGTCATCACAACAACCACCACCACCACCGTCATCATCACCACCATGACCATCATCATTGGTCATCACAACCACCACCACCACCACCATCATCATCACCACCATGATTATCATCAGGCACCATCACTGCCAGCACCATCATCACCATCAATACTTCCTAATTGGTAAGTTCTTAGTTCCTTTTACCCATTTCCCTAGGACATTTTCAATCCTTCATCCACTGAACTCCTATGCAATCTTTAAGCCCTAGTTTAAACATCACTCCTCAAAGCTCTCCCCCACCTCACAGACCAAATGAACAGCTCTCTCACCCCTGCAGAACCACTGAAAAAGTCCTTTGTACTTGTCTAGGTTATAACATAATGACCCAATTATGCAATCTTCTCTCCCTACTTTTCGCTCCTAGAACTGTGTCAGGCACCTACTATAAGATCTCAAAATAAATATCAATCAGTTGAATTCAAATGAGTAGGTTTCATTTCAAGTGCATTCACAAGGTAGTACATTCCTTGAATGCTGAGCTAAAAAATGATTTTGATGTTTCTAATCATTTTTTATATATTCTGCCTTCAGACTGTATAAATATAAACATAGATCGTAACTTGTATATCTTTGTAGATTTCAGAGAACTGTGCAGAGTCCCCCTTTTAATAGCTTTATAGAGATGTAATTCACCTATCATACAATTCATCCATGTAAAGTGTACAATTACATGAGTTTTTGTATGTTCAGTTGTAAAACCATCACCACAAATAAATTTTAGAAAATTTTCATTACATCCAACAGAAACCCATATTATTACCAGTCATCCCCTACATTCTCCCCCTAGCCCTAGGCAACCACTAATCTATTCTCTATCTTTGTATGTTTGTCTATTTGCACATAAATTGGATCCTACAACATGTGGTCTTTTGTGACTGGCTTCTTTTATTTAGCATGATCTTTTCAAGGTTCTCCAAGTTGTACCATCTATCAGTATTTCATTTCTTTTTAATGTTGAATAACATCCCATGTATGGATAGATCTCATTTGTGTATCCATTCATCATCAGTTCATCCATTTAGGTTATTTCCACTTTGAGCTATTATTTGTAATGTATCTATGAACCTTCATGTATACGTTTTTGCATGGATATATGTTTTCATTTCTTTTAGATACGTACATAGGAGTAGAACTGCCGTGTCATATGGCAGCACTGTTTCACATTTTGAGGAACTACCAAACTGTTTTCCAAAGTGGTAGTACCACTTTATATTCCCATCAGCAATGTATGAGGTTTCCAATTTCTCCACATCCTTGCCTTGTTATTGTCTGTCTTTTATATTATAGACATGCTAGTGGGTAGGAAGCAGTATCTCATCGTGGGTTTGATTTATATTTCCCAAAAGACCATTGATGTTGAGCATATTTGATGCATTTTTGGCCATTTGTATATCTTCTTTGGAGACATGTCTATTCAAATCTTTTGCCCTTTTTAAATTGGGTTGTTTGAATTTTACTGTTGAGTTGTAAGAGTTCCTTATATATTCTGGATATTAGTCCTTTATCAGATATAATTGAAAATATTTTCTCCCATTTTTTTAGATTGTCTTTTCTTGAGGTGTCCTCTGAAGCACAAAAGTTTTCAATTTTGATGAAGTCCAACTTATTTATTTTTTCTTTAGTTGATTGTGCTTTTGGTTTCATATCTAAAAGAGCTTTGTCTGAACCCAGGTCACAAAGATTTATACCTACGTTTTGTTGTAAAAGTGTTATAGTTTTAACTCTTACATTTAGGTCTGTGATCCATTTTGATCTAATTTTTGTACATGGTATGAGAGAGCCCTTTACATAGCTTAGAGTTATCAGAAATAAATAGTCCACATATTTTTTTGCTTATCTCATAGACACATTACCAACAGTTTCATTTTCAATGTGAACAATATCCAAATATACTATCTCATGAGCTTTTTAGAGACATACCTGGCACTCAAGATGTCCTGAGAACCTTACACAAGGAGAATCTAGGAAAGCTAAAACGACTGTTCGTCATCAAGACACAATTAATGTTGGTAAAATTCCTAAAAATTTGCCTTTATATTGTTCAGTGATATCTTTCTTTTATTGTCTTAAATGATTTTTGTATTCTGAATATTGAAAATTTAATAGGTGTTTCTTGGTTTTGGGTGTAATTTTTTCCCTCCCTCCCTCCATCCCTTCTTTGGTCCCTCCTTACTTCCCTTCCTTCCTTCCACCTTACTTCTTTCCTTCCTTTTCCTTTCTTCTTTTCTTCTTCCCACCCTCCCCCCTGCTCAACTCTCTTCCTCCCTTTCTTCCTAAGTTCTTCCTTCCTAACTTTTTCCCGTATTTACTTCTTAATTTCTTTTTCTTAATTCTGCACTTAGCTGAAGTGTAAGCTCACTAAAAACATCTCCTACAGGTCTCGGCCGTCTTGGTAGCCCTTTACCAGCCACCACCACCCACTGCCCACACAGTGCCTAGAATAAGGCCTGGCATGTGGTAGTATTCAGTACGTGCTTCAGGGTTCGGTGTGAATAGTGAAACTCTGTCCATGAGTTCCAAAACTAAGCTACAAGGATACCCTTCTCCCACAATGACTGTACATGCCCTATTCCATCCATATTCGATTAAAAAAACCCATTTATTATAAAGTAATGGGAGAAGAAGAAGCATTACTCCATGTAAATGAAAAATATCAAGAGAAAAAAATAGTAACAGTGAAATCATGACTATGCAAAATATATGTATAGGAAAAGAGACAGGGACAAACAAGAATCCAAAATGTCAAGACTTTTTCTTGGGTAAATGCTTTCTTCTTTCTGCTTGTCAATATTTTCCATAACATGCATATTTAATTTTTATATTTTAAAAAGAGTTAAGTCTCTTTCATATTAAATAGATATATTCTTGATTTTTTTAAATATAAAAAGAGAAGTAACAATCACTGCTATTAGTCACTTGAAAATATTATACATTAGAAAGCATTTTTATAATTACCAAGTCTTATACGGCTACTTCTATCTTGAATAATAATAACACAGTGAGTCAATATAATCCAGTCCATTATACTATTAAAATATCTAGCACTCGGAATTTCTGATCATCTAACACAGATAATTTTCTATATTCATTTGCCCCTACCATGATAACACACCTCCTCCTCTTCACTCCTGCTTACTGACCATGTGTCAGTACATATTAAAGATAAATGTATACATATTAAAGATCAATTTACTGGTTCTTTAATATTAAAATGAAGCAACCTCTACACGTGTGGGGCTCATCAGGAAGCATGTGAGTAGTGTGTGTGGACCGTGAACAAAGACAGTACACAGTTAAGCCCTGCCTTTCCAACAGGCAGGCAAGGCTCCTGCAAGTGGGGCAGGCTGGTCATAATATAACCTGTGTCTAAGACCTGTGTCTATAACCTGTGTCTAAGACACAGGTTATATTCTTTTGCAGGAGCTTCTGCTGGATTCCTGTAATCAGTTTGTTGGCCGGATTTAAGAACTGTGGAGTCTGTAGTTGATCACTTCTGCTCTGGGTGCCACTAAGGCCCAAGAGAATGATGCTAAGAGAATTTCAGGAGACAAGGGCATAATTCAGTCAGTTTACATTAAAAAACAAAACAAAAAAAACCCACAAACAAATGAAAAATAAAACAAAAAACCGGCAATCAACTCTTTTTCTCTCCCAGCTGATTTTGGAGAGCCCTTAGTCTGCAAACTTCAAAATCAGAGGTTGAGGCTTTCCTGGTCCTCCATTGGCTGCTGCACAATACTATCCCATTCCATCATTTTGATCACTATTATTTATTCAGTTAATAAAATATAAAGAAAGCATGTTGTCAGAGATGCTAAAGGGTAGAGGCCCATTTTGGCTGAGGTCGGCCTTGGCAGTAGTCAACATTTTCTTCCCTAAGGTTTTATATTCTTTTGGTAAAACTGTTGTATTATATTCAAAAATTAAAATGATAAAACATTAGATTATGCAATGGAAAGTGGTTCAAGTTCACCGCCACAGAGTTCCATGCATGTACTTTTAGTTGCATTAATAAGCTAAATTCCAAGCTGGAGTTTTGAATATTTTCCAAAACTCAATATCCCCCCTGAAAAATCCAGACCAGTTCTGGGAGGCTCTTTCATTGTGCATCTTATTAAAAAAAAAAATCTTTCTTATAGACATATTAATTATTTCTAATATCATCATGAAAGAAAGGTAATGCTGAAAATTTTCATATCCAGTTACAGTTGACTAGTGTGAGTGTAAACAGCATTATTATATTTTGTGGAGATAGCATCTCTAAGGGCTGCTTGGGAAAAATGCTGGTCTAGCAGTCTACTTTCAATGGCCACATGTCAAGAAGAATGTGGAATGGAGGGAAAAGGGGTTCTAACCCTGCTTAGAGGGAATTTATTTGTTTTAAGGTGATGATAAGGTTTGGAGCCAAGGATGTTGTAGAAGGTAAGCTATTATTGCACAAATGGGGTGACATTTTTGAACCCCTTCTCCAAATAAATGGCCACTTAGAGCAAAATCTTCGAGAGCTGTTTTGAGCTTTTAGCAGGACCCACTTCTCTTACCCCTTAGGTCTCACATGAGCTATCCCTTCTCCCCAGAAGCTTCCCTCAACCCCATGCTTCCTTCCATTCTGGATTAGAGGCCCTAATACCCGCAGGACCGCCCTCATCAGAGCATGTACCTCATCTCCTTCATTAATGTTTCAGGTTCACTAGGCAGGAACCATGCTACCCAGGCCAGACTGAGTGCTCTGCCCATAGAGATGCCCAGTGACTGTTTGAGGAATGTGCAGAAAAAGAATGCACAGAACAGCCAAAGGAGATGGCCTAGAATTGTGAGAATCCTCTACACCTGTCACAAGAAGAAAAGAAAGAAGTGGGTACTTTCAAATGAAGATGAGAAGGTTCTGAAGTGTGGACAGGAGAGAATAGCCTTAAATACTCAAGGGTTATAAAGAAGGACTAAATGCTTAAGTGGCCTCAAAAAGCAAAATGTAAAAGAACCAAAGAACAACGGGGTGAAATGATCAAGAAAGTTATGATTGTATAACAAAAAGCAGACATTTTAAGAGAAGGTTTTCTGAAAAGAGAACGAGTTCCCTTAGAATGCCGATGATTAGATTTATTAAGAAGAGTACCTAAGGAGCACATCTGGGCTAAGGGCTTTCTATGTATTAACTCATTTAATCCTCAGAGGAACCCCAAGGGAAGGTAATGTCATTTACACACTTGGTCAGGTCACCGTGCAAGTAGAATAAGTGGTAGGGCCGTGATTCAAATCCAAGTCACCTGACCCCTCGAAGTCCAGGTGCTCGGCCCTGAGTTAACGCACTCCTCCTCACCCTCAGTGCCAGGCAGAGGCTAAGGGATCCCTTCCCAGAAGTGCTGTCAAGAAGTTCGGGAGCACCACCAAATGCGAGGCCAGGCTAGATGATGTGAAACACTAAGTTCCCATGATGACACTTAATTGTCACCACTTAGTAATGTTTGGCTCAAGGCCAACTGTCAACTAAAATATCGTGGACATAAAGTCTGTTTTGGTGGGAGACTCTAGCCTTCATATTTCCCCACCCTTCTGGGATACCTTTTCTCCCCATCTTCTACTGTAGTCAGGGCTAGCCTCCTGCCCAAGTTGCTGGCCCAGCTATTAACACCTTCGTGAGTCATTTGCTCTAGGACAACCAGATTTGAAAGCCAGGCCCAAGGCAAAAATCTGGCTCAACCCAGCTAAATCCCACGGTGACCTAGCTGAGGGAGAGAAGGGCACAGAGGACATCTGGATATGGAAACCATCTCACTACTCCCACAAATCAGCAGGGTTGGATGTACAAAGGACAATCAAATAATCAAAACATCAAGACTAGCATGAGCTTTGGGAAAGCCAGGACAATGTCTGAGCCATAACTAGACCAGCATCTAGTGCAATGGGAGCTTGCTAGTTATTATTCAATCAATGAAGGTTGAATTAATCAATGAACAAATGATCTAGAGCAACCCTGCATAAACTAATGTTGTTTTCCCAGTGAAATGGGGGTTTCTGAGGGCAAGCATGTGTGATAATTAACAAAAACAGGGCAAGAAGCTGAGGGGATATGTTTGGGTTTCCACAGAGATTCAGGAGTCTATTATTACAAAGAGAGCTTAATCTCAGTTTCATTCTATGCAGAAAAGTTACCATTAATCAAGATCCAAGATCCCTTAGGTGCAGAAGAGGTGACCAACCATCAGTTCAGCTTCACACTTTGACAGTTGTTGTTTGTTTTATTTCTTCAAAATCCTGAAGAGTTACCATTCAACCAAGAATTTGAAAAGAGATCTAATCAAGAAAGGGCCTTCTCTTCCAGTTTTGTGTGGAAATGTCGATTATTAGTAGATAATGAAAACTTGACCCCAGATGTAGTTAGGTCAGTAACGGTAACCCTGAAATTTAAGTGTACGCAAGGGAGAAGAGAGCAGAAAAGCAACTAAGAAACGTGTCAACTGGTGTTCATCCTTCTGACTTCCCTGTGCAATACCACTAAATGCTCCATTTTGCTGTTTTATAGCTAGATTTTTTTTTTTTTAATTAAAATCTAAGCCTCTCCCAGAGAGTTTCAACTTTGTAGGGAAAGGCCTTCTTTAGAATTCTTCTCCGCCTTAAAGTGTTTGCAATTTGGTGTCGAAAATGTTTATCTGAAAAATGAATGTTTATATTGAAATATTTATGGATGAAATGATATAATGTCTGGGATTTACTTCAAAATAACTCAGGGATAGGAATAGAGAAATGTGGGAGAGAAAGGAAACAGGATTGGCAATGTGTTAAATAACTGCTGAAGTTGAGTGAAGTGTATGGTTGAGGTCCATTTTACTTTTGTACATAATTGACATTTAAAAATAAAGATTTAATTATAATTTATCCAAGCCTGTTAGAACACCAATGAGGAAAGAGATGATTCTCATAAAAATACTCCTCTTTGTTCCATGGAGGCACCCCCCCACTTTTGAAGGAAGAGAAACCACCACTCAATACCAGAGTTACAGTCATATCTCATTTCAGTGCTCATGTGTTTCTCCTCAGATATCTGCATGAATCCCACATTAAAAGGCAGGCTCCTCCAGGTACTTTATGAAAAAATATGACTTAGTAGGGACTTTTCAACTGACCAAAATTCTTTAAAATTCTCTTCTCCTCTAACTATAGGCAGTTGATAAATTCGCCTTTCCAAATGAGAAGCCCATTTAACTTCAATGTAGTCTTCATTAAAAGGCCTTCTAAACAAATGAAAATCTGAGTAGAAAAGCTCTCGAGCTGTTCAGGAAATAGTTGCTCCAGAAACGTTAGATGCAGGCAATGCTCAAACATAAGAGAAGATTCTAGGAAGTTCATGTTGAAATCAGTTGTGTACAACTTAGGAGCCTATGTCCCCAAAGAAAAGGACTCTGAATGATGGCCAGATGTCTAGGCTACCTCACTGAAGACAGTTACATGGATGACGCTGTTGAATATGAAGGAGGCTTCTTTCTAAGTTTTCTAAATCAATGTGGTCTGGGGGCCATCCAGCTCCAGCCTGGAGAAGGCTTGCACACTAGGCCTGGACCAATGTTAAAATGCTGCTAGTGCCACTAACACACTGGGTCAACCCATGGTATTCCAAAAGGAACTGGGCTGCTGGTCCAAGGTGAGAAATTGTAAGCACATGCATGCTAGGACTAGACCAGTTCTTTTTAATCAGGGGGCCTTCTGGGGGCCTTCTGGCAATATCTAGATGAGAGAATTGCTGCTGGCATCTAGTAGGTAAAAGGCAGGGATGCTACGAAACATAGGACAGTCTCCAAAGCCAAGAATTATCCATACCAGTGTCAGGAGGGCTGCTGTTGAGAACCCCTGGACTACGGAAATAGTTGCCACAATTCCATCACAGCACCCGTGCATGGAGGAATGCGAGTGCTCAGGACAGCAAAGCATGGTGCCGGCAGGAAGAAGGGAAAGGGAGGGGCACCATCTCTACCACTCCCACGGCCAGTCTAAGCCCAGTCCTATACGTTCTGCTTCCTGCAGGTCTCATGAAGTCTTTCACTTTTTTCCATCTGCACTGCCAAAATCCCAAGGCAAACGCTCTCTACCTGGAAGACTATAGCAGCTTCCTAACTAACCTGCCCACATCCAAAACTATCCTTTGCACACAAGCCAGAAGCAGTCTGGTGTAGTGGTCAAGCATTTAGTCAGACTCTGTGACAAACCTGAGAGGTTCAGATCTCACCTTTGCTATGTGGCCTTGGGCTAGTTACTTAACCTCTCTTTCTTCAAATGTGAAATGGGGAAGATAGCAATACGTATCTTAGAGGTTGTTGTCAAGAATCAGTAAGTTGTGTTTACAAAGTGCTTTAAAACTGTGGCACATGGTAAGTATACTGTAATTGCTTTTAATTATTTTCAAATCATAATCCCCTCATGTCACTTCCCTTCAATGGGTTCCTGTTCTTCTTAAGATAAACATCAACAATCTGACCATGGCCCCTAAGGTCCTGGTTAGTCTGGCCTCCACCACCCTTCGAGTCTCAATAAATCCTGCTTTTCCCCCTTTGGTCTCTGTGCTCCAGCCACACAGGCCTCCTATGAACTAATGAAAAGCATGGCTTTCCCTTCTGCCACAGGACCTTTGCACAAGCGGTCGCCTCCTCTTGAAATATGCTCCCTCACCTGACCTGACTCAGCAGCCCCACCTCTTCACCTAATGAACTTCCACTCACCCAACACATCACGGCTCACAGCCACACCCTCAGGGAACCATTCTACCACCTTCCGGATGATCTCATTACTCCACAAAACTTTCCTTTTGTACGCACTTATCCCAGCTGTAATTCTGCATTCAGATTTCTAATCCTTGGATTGGACATCAGATTGTGTCCTCGTTCTCTCCATAAACAGATTACCCAGAATGATTTGTTTTAGGAGTGACTGAGTCAATGACTGAATACATGACTGTATCAATGAGGAGGAGTACTTAGCTTGTACTTCAGTCTAGATTGCTTTATTAGAGCAGTTTCTGCTCACAGCTGCAACCCCTTTAGCTTTATGGGAACCCCAAATGTTCTGAGCTTGGCTGAAAGAATGCTACCCATGGCCTGGAGGCAGCTGACTTATGCTCTAGCCAGGGTCCATGAAAATTTTATTTCCTTCCATCTTAAGAACCTCTTCCTTGCTCAGTCAAACCAACTATCCCCAAGCCTGAAGAATAAGGGAGGGATTTTTTTGTCCTCGTATGTGGTGGGAGCAGGGGGGTCTGTCTTCACTAATCCCAAGACTGAGGCTGACTCAGAGCACATCAGCCCCACATCTTTCTGAGGTTGGGGCTGTAGCAGTCATTCCTGTTGAAGGGTCATTTGGAAGCCAACTGTTTTTAGAAAACCACAGAATGGCAGTTTTGTTTTAGTGTTTTGACTTTAGTATCAAGCAATCTGCTTTTTCCAAATTACTTAATATGGGAAATATAAACATTTTCTAACAACGCTTTCTCAAATCATCTTATTAAATTTCACACATGTGACCACAGCACCATGGCCTTCCCCACTGTACTGGTCTGGGTCCAGCAAGAAACAGAATCCACCATAGATGGGTTCAATGAGGAGACTTCAATGAAGGGACTACAGGAGGAGAAGTGGGCAGAGTTCCTGAAACAGATAAGCCATGTTGAAGCACTCAGAAACTGGCAAAAGTGGGCATTCCCTACTGTACCTCAGGCTAAAGTGGCAAAAGGAAACATGAGGTAATCCCAGTACCGGGGGAGCCATGGATGGAACACAGCCAAGAGGGAGCTACAGTCATAGAGAGAAGTCCCTTCTGCCAGAGACATGGCCCCAAAGCAGGAAAGAAACAGGGAGGAGATTCTCTAGCCTTTATCTCACCCAACACTCTCATCTCCTGTAGTGCTTTGGACTGGCCCGGATCCAACCAGGAGTCAGCCAGCAAGGGAACCCCAGCGATGCATTCCATGGGTGGGTGGGAGCTTCCCAAGGCACAGTCCCCCATCCCAAAGGATGGCATGAGGTAGGCTGAGCAGAGAATAAGAACTAGGCCTACCCAATCCCATACTGCCTTAGAATAAAGCCTTAGCTGACAGAAGTCTTAGAAATACATTATAGGGAAAGTTTTCCAAGAAAACTTTGAGAGAGCCAGGACGAGAAAGAAGCTCTAAGCTCAGGGCTCATGAAGTGAACACACAAACACCAATTTCAAAACAGAACAGAAAGACAGCAATTTAACTTCTATCATAACTGCGTGCTGGCAGTAGCTGCAGTGCACTCTGCAAATCTCCTCGAGTAAGCGAAGCGTCGGGTGTGAGTAATAACAGATTCTCAAAGTTGGCCACAGCCCCCTGCAGGTTCAAATTAAGATCCCAGGGATATTGGCTTAACCCAAAGATCAAGTCAAACACTACTTTTGAATTGTCACAATCCGTTGGTTCCCAAATTCCATGACTGGAAAACAAAAGACTTTGGTCGTACTTGACTGGCAGCTTGGCTTCAGGTTACAGTTCTCAATCGTTTTGCTCCTGGGGAACTGAATAGTCTGCCCTTCGATACATCATTCTCCAGGTAAGGATGCCAGAGCCAGTCCCTTCTCTGCCCCCAAACATGTGTGTGTATACAAACACACACACACATATTCTCTCTCTCTCTCTCTCTCTCTCTCTCTTTCTCTCTCTCTCTCTTTCTCTCTCTCTCTCTCTCTCTCTCTCTCTCTCTCTCTCTCTCTCTCTCTCTCTCTCTCTCTCTCTCTCCTTCCCAGGTGCTTGGTCTGCCTCCTGCCCGATAGTCAAAGCTAGAATCTAGCAAGACAATGATTATGTTGAGAAAATCCAGAAAATATTTTGAACCCTAAGACTCCATAAGGCACCAGAATAGGGGTAGGAAATAAGGGAAAGGAAGAAGAGTAGAGAGAAAGGTAAGGGATAGTAGAGGACAGGGGAATAGAGGAAGAAGAAAGAGGAAATTAGATGGAGGAGAAGAAGGTGGGAGTGAAGAAGGTGAGGGAAGGAAGAAAGAGGCAACTAGCTAGGGGCAGAGTATAATCTTCATCAGCATTCATTCATTCCTTCAATAAACGTTTATTAAATTCTTCCCAAGCACATTCAAAAGCCTCCCGCACCTCCATGCTACGCCTGCCTCACAGTGTAACCCTGAAGTCTTAACTGATGTGGAACCTTTTGTGATGCCCCCTTCCAACGGGGCTGCAGATTTTGATGTTTACTCTCTACATCCTCAGGATTGAGGCATCCTCTGATAATACCTGGATATGTTTTACCTGCATAAAGAAGATACTACAGGAGAGACAGACCACCTCCCCCTCCCCACTGCCACTCCTCCTCAAGCAGGGATTTTCCCTCAGTCCTGCCGGTTGCAGTCTGGTAGGCAGCTGGCGTCCGGGCAACAGTCTGTTGCTTACTGATGCCCTTGGCCCTTGGCATACAATCTCTCACCTTTGCAGTGTCCTCATTTTTCTTCTTTCTGCTCTAAATGATCATTGCAAGAAGTGGTTCCCTAAGAAAACACCTAGCTTCCCAGAGGGATGTGGTGAAGAAACAAATGGAAGGGAGGGACAAAGGTGGACAGAGAGTAAAAGGGGCATCAGTTTATAGGACCGACTAGAGGACTGGCCAATTTCATATCCTTAATTTATAGATGGGCAAACTGAGGACCAGAAAGGGTCACAGGTTAAAGAGTGATGGCGCACTGGAGCTGGAGAGGAATGTGTGGTCTGCTAACCAGTAGCATTAATGAATCAGGTCTTTGTATCTTACCCAGGATATATGTCTTATAGGGAGCAGTCTCCTGGGGATTTGGATCTGAGACTTGTGCCAATTCCACTGGGGAGCTACATGGTGAGCTGGTCTACAGTCCCAAGAAAGCAAGCCAGAGTTAAGAGGTCAAAGTCATCTATGCAAAATGGGAAGTCTCCAGGCCACCATACCCTTTGGTGATCCTGAATGTGAAAACACATCCTGTGTGAGTCCTTTCTGCAAATAAGTCAAGTTAAATTAGAGGTGAGACCCAACAAAGCTTTCTCTCTTCCCTAGTTCAATAAACACAAGTCTTAAAAAAGAGAAGCTAGTTATGGGTTTCTCAACCCTGGCACTTCTAGCATTTGGGGCTGGATAATTCTTTGTTTTGGGCAAGGTTGTCCAATGCATTGTACGATGTTTAGCAGCATTCTCTGGCCTCTATCACTCTTAGATGCCCTTGGCATCTCCCTTCCAATGGTAACAACCAAAAATGTCTCTAGACTTTGCCAACTGTCCCCTAGGGTGCAAAATACCCCCCTCCACTCCGGGGTGAGGAACACCGCTTCAAGAATCACAGACTTTCAACATGGTCATCTGACTCCCCAGCCCTGTTCACAGTTGGAAACACCAGGTCAGGCTGGCCTCGGCTCACTCAGCTTTAATTGGCAGACTCAGGCTCTGAACTCAAGTCCCGAAAGCCAGGCTCACTATCCCAGAGAATTCTTGGTTTGGGCCTTGCTGTATGACCCGGGCTATACTGTCTGGTTTCTCTTTGTGTGATGTTGCTGCCCCATTCCCTGCCTCCTGGGGTGAAACTTGACAGCACCCCCCACAGTGTTAGATCAAGTACTTCACAATTTCCTCAAGAAGATGTTGCTCTTGGATTGAAGAAAGGATTAGAACCGCCCCTTTGGCCTGGCCCTGCCTTAGGAAGTTGGAAGGCCTTACTTTGCTTTTTCTCTTTTTCAATGGTTGACCTTCCCCAGCCCCCATAAAGCTGTTGTGAGGATGGAGATAACATGAAGTATGGTACTTGAAATTATTTAAGCTCTATGATACCAGCATTTAGATTATTTAACTACTGATTGTGATTATTTAAGCTGAAAGATTATACTGCTCTAGCTCAGAAAATGTTTGTATTTCCATTAAAAACCACCAGGCTAAGGGTCTTTTTGACTGACATTTTTCACTGTTAAAATTATACATACAGTGCACGTTTTTGGCCAGAAGACAGTGTGTCCCGTATTTTGTTTTAAGATAAGGAAGCCAAGTTCAAAGGTCTCCTCCTGCTCACTGTCTTCCTGTCCCCTCCCTCCTACCCATCACCCCAGCTTGCTGTCCTGCTCCCCTGAGGGAAGCCGGGAGAACCACCCATTGGCCCATTGCCTCCAGCTATTGAATCTAAACTGATTCTGCCATTCCCAGACTTGAAATTCTTACAATGACATCCCGAGTTTCACTAGGAGACAGTACTCCGTGGTTAAGGTCACAGACTATCTTGTCAGACCAACATGTATGTGAATTCCAGCTGTCTGAGCCTCAGTTTCTGTATCTACACAGTGGGGGTGACAGCACTCTCTGTCTCACAGGAGGTGGCAGCAATCTGCGGGTTTAGTATCTAGTCCCTGCCTGACATCTAATAAGCATTTAGTAAATAGTACATAGGCCTGGACTAGCTTAATTCTCTGAAGGCATTTTAATCAGAGATAGTACATTCTTTGAGGCTGGAAGAGCGAAGGGTCCTTGGTTCTACCTGACATGGAATTAAACCACTGATTCCCTATAATGATTTGTGAAGCACATCTCTGCTTGGCTCATATATTTTACATCTAAAGAGTATTATGAAAAGTCAATGCAGTGTAGAAAAACACAGGGAAATTCTACTGTGGTCCTATTAGACAGGGCACTGGACTAAACCAAGCGGTCATTTTTGGCTTTTGGAAAAAGTTTCTGATTTCAAATAGCATTCCTCAAGGGAAGAAAAAAGGAAGACTCCAACATCGCCTAGATACAGAGGGTGCCAAAAAATTGTATACACATTTTTAAAAAGGAACAACTGTATTAAAATTGTAATACTCAATAGATAGTCACGTTTGACTTCTGCAATTACAAGAGGTGCTCAAAGTGGTTCCCATCAGCGTCCAGACACTTCTGATTACGGTAAACTACTGCTTGAGCATAGATAACATCTCTTAAAATGTGTATACATTTTTTTGGCACCCTCTGTGTTATCCATGTTTCAGGTCAGTTATTTAGTGGAATTATGGGTAGAACTCCACAATGGAAGGAATTGTGGAGATCATCCTGCCGCCTCCTCCCAGAATGTAGCACCCAGCACCGGTGATTTTTCCCCCCACAGGACTTGCTGACAAACTTCAGGGGCTACCTCACAAGGCTGCATAGTTCTCAGTGCGACAAAGTTCCACAAAGCATTGCAGGGAGGTCTTCCTCCTCTTATATTCTACACCCCAGCTCCAGTACAATCTTCTAAGGTAGCATAAGTCAAGTCCACTTCTTTTCTTTCATGTCACCTCTTCAATAGTTGAAGGATGCACTTGCTTCTTTGTCCCCTCTAGACCTAACGCCCCTTACCCATCAGCTATCCCAAGCATGACGGGATTTTCAGATATCCCTTGACCTGTTCACTCACCACATGACTTGCCCATAGTTGACCAACCCTGGCACACAGAAAGGAACTTAGTATATACTAAACATACATGCGTATGAGTAAATGTCTCTTAGGAATATTATCTCTAAAGGTGGAGTTGCAAAGTTGTTGTTAAACACTCAGTGGGGAAATGTATCAGTGGCACATTTTTTTTCATACTTTGTTTATTTCAGCAAAGATTGCTAATTACTCCAAATGCCTCTTTGCCCCTTTTCTTCCTTGGTACTAGGTTCCCTGAATGTTAACTGGACAGAGAGTCATCAAGCTAATGGCTGCCCTTCCCTGCTTGTTTTGCAGCTAAGTGTGACCACCGTGTGACTAAAATGATGGCCAATGAGCCCCTTCGCCTGCACTAGTCCTGTACCTACTTAGAATGTAAGTTCCGGGAATAAAGGGATCTTTGTCCTTTCTGTTCACTTAGAACAGTGCTTAGATCAGTGCCTAAGACGTACAACACTCCTGCACATAGTGGATACTCAACAACGATTTACTGAATGAACTGTTAAATGTCTCGGATGGTAATGGACAGTATGTGCAACTTAAAGGACAGGGAGGTTCCTTTCTCCTTTTTCCTTTCTCCTGGCTGTAACGCGGATGGGATGGTCGAAGCTGAGGCAAAATCTGCATCATGAGGTGGAAGCCATACGCTGACAACGGCACAGGCTCAAGACAGAAAGATTGTGGGTTCCTGGTGATGACACAGCTATGTGATGAGCTTCTGGAATGTGGGGTTTTCTGTGCTTTGCATTTGAAGCTCATTAGGCCATTCCACTATCCGAAAGATATTTTCTTTGTAGTAAAGTTTTAATTACTCACTGTAAGTTTTGTGTACAGTAAGTCTTTTCTCTCCCACGAAAAGCTCTAAGCCACCAACTTCAGGATTACAAGAGAGAAACAGAAATCACCAGCGGTAAGCAACTGTGCCCTGATGTGACTGCAGCTCAAACCACAATCGATGTTGAATCAGCAGTTCTTCGTGATATTCATTCCCTCTCTCTCTGCCACCTGTCCTCAATCACTGCAGGTACCTTAGAAAGCTGTGGCAAGTTCATCAATATTCTAGTTGACTCAATTTACTTTTAGAACTGAGCAGGTAGTAAAGAGTGAGAGACATTCTAGCACACATTACCATAGTATTTAATATTTTTTAAATTGGACATGTCAAAGTTTTTCTACACAAACTATTGGTTAGAGAAAAAAATTGCATTGTAGCCCCCCAAAACTGTTGAAAGCATAGGCTGATTGGAATTTGAAGACAAAGTCAGTGTATGCTAACAGTAATGAGTTTATCTAACTTATATATTAATGTAACATAACTATATATGGCCTTTCACTACTTAAAAATAACTTTCTCATAAATGTATAATTCCATTCAGTCCCCATAACATCTCTGTAAGATGGTAAACCCCTATAGCCACCGAGTTTATCAATTTTAAGTTAACGGCTGCCTTCAAAACTCCACTCTCAGACTCCATTTATCCTCTCCAAATTGCCAGGCACTTAAGGACTCCTCCCTAAAGAAATGTGATTTGTCTTTTCTCATGTTGGCATGAAGTAAAGAATAAATTGATTATATCATTTTCTGCACCATGCCTCTCCTTTGAAGGGTACTTACCTAATGAGTGGGTCTCTCAGAAAGGATTCTAGATCAAAGAGGCCAACAGGATAATGCTTTGGAATAAGCTGCTGCCTTACCTCACTGTAAACTTCTTAAAATAGCTCAGTATATACAAAGGCTTTCGAGGCTATCTGGAGAAGATGTCTAAACTGTAACGATACCCAGTAAATTAAGGTGGATCTCACAACATCATCAGATGAGTTAAAAATGTAAAGGTCCCTTAAAATCTTTACATGGCATAAACATAAGAAATCACTACAAAAAGTCTAAAATACATACTTTAAATTATGTAACTATTAACCAGCTCTCAAAACCTTTATTCATTCAGTATTTAATACTCAATGGAACATATCAGTTAGCCAGCTTGTCTGAGTGTTAAATTACTACGCAAGTTTAAATTGTCTGTACAAATGCACACAGATTTTCAGTACTGTATCTCATGGCCTTCAGTTCCTTTTAGCCACAGATATCAAATTTACCAGCCACAAATTAAATAATTGAGCTTTGGTTACTGGAATGCAAGCTTATTAACCGGCATTAATAAAACCAAACATATAGAATGATGTTCTTAATATTATTTTAATAAAATCCCTTTTAAATAGGAGCAAATGTAACAAAGATGAACCATTAGGAAATGTTTTAGCAAGAGGTTTTAGATATTTTTTTTAAGTAAAAAAATAATCTTATACACAAGGGAAAGAGAATATTATGTTCTTCTATGAAAATATACGGTGGGGAACTGTTAGTTTCTTCCAGTGTGGGAATAATGACTGGCAGTTACAATACCAACCAATAAAGATCAAAGTGAAGAAAGGGGTGTTGAGGGAAAGAATTGTACATGAAACACAGTCAAAGCCTCTCCTTTGTCCTTGAGTTCCTAAAGGGTTCTCAGACTATGGGAAGGTTCCTTGTGTTTTCAACGTCTCTATTTACTCCTTACCTTTGGAAATAGCTTTCTAAATGGGATTCCAAACTTCTTTGGTTTCACAAGAAACTACTTTACTCGTCTATTTATTTATTTGCTTATTTGTCCATTCATTTCTTTCACTCATGTTACTAAAATGCAAGCTTGATAACGTGAGGGATTTTTCTGTTTATTTATCTAGAACAGTATCTGCCACAAGGTAGAAACTCAATGAATCTTTATGAGTTTTGAACTAATTCATCCCTTTATTCCTCAAGCACTTATTCAATGCCTACCACACGACAGGTTCTAGATATCCAACATTAAAAGGAATTCCACTGTAATTAAAATGTAACCAACTCATGAGAAATATTTAAATTAGAAGAATGAAGCCATATTTTCTCACTCTAACTTCAGTCTAAATTTAGACTAAGAGGAGAATTTCCTGCCGTGTCAAAGAAGAATGGCAGGGGAAAATGTGTACAGGTATAGCATACATCCCCAAATAACAGAACACAAAACAAAACGCTGGTTAAAAATAAAACAGCTAGGTTGTGGGTGTAGCTACCAAAAGGTAGCATGATCTTTGTAATGATGGAACAGTGTTGGTAGTTACATAAATCTATACATGTGCTAAACTTGCATATAACTGAGTGTGCACACACATACACACACAATGAGTACATGCAAAACCAGACAATCTAAATAAAGATGATGAACTGCAGCAATATCAATTTCCCAGCGTAATACTATGCAAGATGTTACCATTGAGGGAAATGAGTGAAGTGTACAAGAGACCTCTCTCTACTGTTACTTGTAACTCCATATCAATCTATAATTATTTAAAAATAGTTTACAAAATAAAACAGCAGAACGTTTATCAAAACATTCTTCATGTTAGCAAAACATTGGCAGTGAGATAAACGTCTAATAAAGGATGAACCTATATGACAATATATTGAATAATTAAAAATAATACAATTCTATGTTTGTGACATGCAGGATAGTCAACATGCAGTAAACAAAAGAAGCAGGAATCACAAAATATAAAACATGACCTAATTTTGTTTACAAGTAAAGAGTATCTGTAAAGGTATATACCAATATGGCATCAGTGTTTATCTCTGCATGGCGGCATCACGGGTGATTCTGTTTTTTACTTTTGCTTCTTCATATTTCTTATTTTTTTTCTAAAATAAACATTATTACCCAAACAAATATCTAGAAGGCTTTCTGGCCTCTGGATGGGATTCAGGTAAATTCTGTGTAGCTGTGGAACAAAAACCAAGACAAGTGGGAAGATTACATGGAGAGCCATTTCAATTCCATACAAGGACGAGTGATCTACCTGTAAGAATCATGGAACATGAACCAGTCCCTATGAACGCATGACTTCCAATGTGAATGGTGTTCACCAGGGCCTGGTGAATTCCTTATGAGTAATTATATGGATGGGCGTCTGGCTTATGCAGGCTGGGAGGTTGGACCCAGATGCTTTCCAGTTCTAAAACTCTGTGCCATTTGATTTTTGCAATGCATTTAACAGACACCACCTCTCATTTCAAAAGTTCCTTTTATGTTTCAAAGCACTTTCACATATGCTGTTTTATATTAATTTCAGTTCAGTACTTAAAAAAAAAAATTCCCTACAACAATTCTATAGGGTAGGCAGGGCTAGTATTATCACCTCCATGTTACTGAAGAGCAACCCGAGGCAACTGCAAGTGACTTCCTGTAACGGGTGACTTAAGAGATCACGTCACCTAACGTGACTCATAGCCCCATCTCTCTTTCCCCCAATACCACATAGCCTCTCCCTTCCCACCGGGGATTGGAAACAGGGTAGACTTGGCCTAAAGTTGCTTGCATGATGCTTGCCAGTTGAAAGAAAACCAACAATGCTTGGCACAGAACGCTAGTAAGTACCGACAATGACATACCCATCAGACTGGGTCTACACACTTACATGGACTGGGTTAATGTCAAGTAACCAACATGTCAACTCTGCTTAAACATCAAGATAAAGCAAACCAGTTGGTGGACCTGAACAGCCCAAGAGGCTGACGAATCTAGTTGGGGTTCTCAGGCAATATAATTACCCTGTCTCTGTGTCCCCCTAGTCCTGGGAGGGAGCCCATAAGTGGGGCTTTCGGGCTAGGTAAATAGTGAATGGGGTCCATATTGAGCTTAATGAAGCAGGGCACTGTTACTTTTACCAAAGGAATTAACAGAGGAATTTTGTATTTATTTTGCAGGGGTAGCAGATTAAGCACTTCAGCAATAATGTGGCAATTCACCAAAAGAGGTCTTAGTTAGGTGCTATCTGAAATCATGAAATTAAGTGGGAAAACATATACACAGAAAAGGTTTATATGTTTTAGAAAAATAAATCCAAATTTTAGATAAATGATATTCTTCACAAAGTATACTAAACAAATGACATATTTGCATTGGCGGATAGCACCATTTACACACATCTATCATTTTCCCTGTGCCAAGCCATGCTCTGAGTCCTTTCCCCAGAACCAGCCCAGGAAAGTCGTTATAGGAGGAAAGTGGAGGGTCAGCGATGGTCAGGTCATTTCCCTCCAGTCACCCAGCTACCAAGAAGAAGCAACCGGATTGCAACTCAGGCCTGATGACTCTCGAATCAGCATGCCTCACCGTTACTTGCTCTCTCCAAATGTTGAAAGAATGTGCTGTTTTTAGAAACAGGAAGGGAATGCGAGTTTCCTTAAAATGGCATAATAAATCACTCTAGGAGATAAAGAGTTAACTCGGAAACAGCTGGAGAGAAATGAGAGACACTGGGCTGAACTTGACACATAACAACACCCAGGAGGCAGAAGTGAATGAAAAAGAATAAAGGCTGATGAAATCAATGTACGGGTCTTGTTAATCAATTATTGATCAAGGTGAAAATGACACAGATGCTTGAAATCCTTTGCTTCTCAGTTACATAAAATCCAAACTCCACATTCAATGTCTGCACTCATTCAACAAATAATTACTGAGCACCTACCACACGCCAGGCGACGTTCTAGGCAGTATGATTACTGCACTGGTGCAAACAACAGAAGTTCCGGGCTCGGTGAAGTTCACGTAAGCGCCATGAGAAAATGAGGTAGTAGAAAGGGAGCTTGAGGTAGAAGACTTAGGTTTTAATCCTAGCCAGATGGCCTTAAGCAAATTACTTGAAATCTCTCTGAGTTTCAGTTCCCTCACCTCTAAACTGAGGATAATAATATCTGTTTTTATTATATCATCTTTTATTAGGAAAAATGTGAGTTTATACAAGTTTATATGAAAACATAACTACTTATTCTTTGGTCTTAGAGAAACTGAGGTAGTTGACAAGGAATGAAAGTTTTGTCCTCATTATTAAATCTTTCAAAATATTTCATTCCATATTTTCCATGATCTAAGCTCTCTGGGTTTAATGTTAACCATGTGTAAGACTTGCGGGGTCAGGATAAGGTCATTCTTCCATACCTAGCCACCAATTTCAAAGTCTGTGTTACGGCTTAAGATGCCCTAATTATGTACATTTCCCCTTGTTGTGGAAGGAAGTGGGATTTAAATTATATTTTAGTAATTATTTCATTTTAAAAGTTATAGAGATGCTGCTTCTTGTCTACTTCTTGAAAAACCGATTTATAGCAATTGATGATTTCTAATATCTTTGAGCAATTTGCTTTGCTGTGTTCCTCCATGGCAGTATTATTTCATTGTGAGAACAAAATAAAACCTAAGTGGAGAATGGTGTGTCACAGGCCCACAGGAATGACCAATACCCAGCATGTAGCCACACTTTATTGATTAAATCAAAGAAAAGTGATTGGTTCCAGTCTCCCCCCTTACCTAGCCTTCCCCAGGACGGGGTAGAGGGCATGAGCGGATTTCTAAGCCTGTTTTTGTCAGCCCAGCAAATCAGAGTCCTGCTTTCGAAACAAAGAGGTGCCAACCTTGAGACCGTATGAAAGCCAACACAAGCAAAGCATTGTACACAAGCGAAAAGAATATAATTAGCAAAGTTAGAGTCACAATTAGGAAATACCTCCTCAGAAAAGTTTCCACTTAACTCGGAGCAGTGCTCAAATTACCATTGTGCTTACCGAGGCCTCTCTCTCTCTGCCAGCTCAGAACCGTGTGTCAGACCTACAAATACTAGCACCATCCACAAAACACAGACACACAAAATCTAATGCTTGATACCTTTTTTTTTTTAATAAAAGATGTGAAAAACGTGCAAATTCGAACATGGAAGGTATAATTTAAAAAAAGAAGAAGAAGTGTAGTCCCGGAAATGACTAGTCAAATGTTAGCTAAATTACTCTTGCTCCAAGCTCTTTCTTCGTCTTCTCTAGCCTTCCCTTCCCTATCTCTAGAGGGAAACTAGGAGACTAGGAAAGCAAAACTGGGTACTCACTTCATCTCCAGGATCTCCTCTAGCTGTTTCCTCCTTTCTATTCGGAGGTTGGCCAAGTGTGCTTCCTTTTCAGCCAGGGATTGCTGTGTGGAGGCGAGACGTGTCTTGGTGGTGTCCAGTTCCTGCCTGGTTTTCTCCAGTGCGTTCATCAGCTCCTCTATCTGAAATGGACACAGAACGTGGGCTGTTATTTCTCCTTCATCCAAGCACAAGGCATGCTTTGCTAGCTTGTGTTCTTACAATAGGCATAAAGAAATCATAGCCATCCTTGAAATGGGCACTCGATCTTAGAGTCCAGTCTTTCTTTGTCCTTGGTTAAAAGTAAATGTTTCAAATACAAGAAAAGTCCAAATTTCTCCAAGATCCTTATACAATTGATTGTCCCAAAACCTTTAAATTATTTAATACATTTCTTAGAAGTAGAGGGTGAGTGACTTGACCCAGTTTCAACCTGGGTTTGACAAAAATCTAAGCGACTGTCTCACAGTTGGTGGAAGACAACAGTCAAAATGCATTTTGCCTGGCACAACATACTTTTGTGTGTAGGCCCCAGAGTATTCTGACAGGAAGTTAATCTATGTGTTTCAGATTTATTCATGTTTTAGCCTATCAAAGCCTTATTTGGCAAAAGCGATGTGATGTCCAAGGAGCCTCAGGAGCTCCCTTTCACCTCCCAGCCTCACATTCAGGAAGCAAGGTTTGGCCAAAGGTAAACAGAATCCCAGCCACAAAAGGTTCAAGTTTGGTTTGCCCCTGAAGTTTGAGAGGGTTCTAAACTTGAAATAAATGACATGTAACTTTTATAGGGTGCTAATACACCATAGAAATAAGCCAGACTATCAAATATCCAGGGTTTTCAGCCAGGTCCCAAAAAATTGGACTGGGAAGTCCCAAGGCAAGGCCTTATCCTCTCCAAACCATTGGGGGCTTTAAAAAAGCAACACACAACAAAGAGGGTGGGTGTTGATAGTTCTGTTCCAGAGACTTCCATGGAGCAAGCTGGTGGAATGCCATCCCTAGCACAGATGCAAATTGCATCCACCCTGCTGATTTAAAACCATGGAAGTTCCAGGAAGTTTCTAGATTCCAGAGTTGATGTTTGGGTTTCTAAGCCACCCCTTCCAGCTGAACTTGGCAGAATGGGATCATCCATCACTAAAGTCAACAGAACACACTTCAGAATGTGTCAGTGACATGTTAAGTTCCAATTCATAAAGACTTTCTACACAATTTCTGCAGCTTTACATGGAATTTATTCAGAATAAGCCTTATAGTTCACATCCAAGATAAATTACAAGCTTTTAAGATTCAGAAAACCCTCTATTTTTCCTTGATAAAAAGAGGAAACTTGATGACCATGTAATATAATTCAAAGCCAAAACCAAAAACAGTTTAAAAAGCAAGGAATATAAAGGGTAACCTATGAAAGTCACAGGTCCACACCTTTTTAATTGAAGAATAAAGAGTATTATTCTTTAACTTTACAAATATAAAATTTAAAGTACAATCATTAACTTTTTAGTTTTTCACATAAGTTCATAGAATATCATGAATATGACTAGAAGCTTCTACAATGCTACACTTGGTGAGACTGAAGCAGAGTTTTTATTTTTCCTCCTTTTCTCCCTATTTTTACACATTCAATTGCAGTGTGAAAGAAAGATCAGGTGGGGTCCAAATGGTGGAATACAAAGACTCTGAACTCACTTCCTTCAACAAACACATTGAATCTATACCTACAAGCAGAGCAATTCCTTCTGAAGAACTGTTCAGTTCTGCACAACAAATGACAGAGAGACCACATGGAAACAGGTAGGAGAGGTGGAGACATGGTCCTGTGGAAACCCTATCCCCAACATACCAACCTACAAAAGGAGGGAGCACTGAGAAGCCTCACACATGCCCTAAGGCACAGCAAAGAATCAGCGATTTAAAGGGCATCTATACTAAATGTGAAGGAAATCAATTTACTAACTAGAGCATCTGTGAAATGGGGTGGGAGAACTGCAGGAACTCTCTCTGGGGTTGGAGGCACTGGGGAGTGCCATTTGTTGTGTGCCCCCACCACCTTCATTGCACAGGCAGGAGGTGAATCAAGGAGTCCTAGCCAGCTGGTCCAGGCTGTCCCAGTGTGCCTCAGGATCCAAGCCCCCGGCCCACCCCCACTCCACAGCTTGCCCTAGGATACTACATGGCTTGCACCCATTCCAGCAATAGCTCCTGGCCCCACCTGCAACCCATGCTGGCCTCAGCTATAGTTCCTGACCAGCACAGCTTACTCCCAGGACTCTCCACTGCCTGTTCCAACTACAGCTTCCAGCTGACCTGCCAAGGCAGTCCCTGATGTGGTTTGCTCTGGGACACATTGTGGCTCATACCAGCTCCATCTCCAGTTCCAACCCAGATGCAGCTTGCTCCTGGAACTTCCTGTGGCCCTCTCTAGCTACAGCTATAGCCAGACTGCCAAAGTGGCCCCAGCATGGCTTGCCCCCAGGACTCCCAATGGCCTGGGTCGGGACCAGTTCCACCTCCAACCAGCCTGCCAAAGACACCTGGCACACTCAGTCTACAAAGCGGAAGCTCCTACATAAGGCTACTCATTCAAGACTGAGAGAGGTTACTCTTTCGCCTGATTCATAAATAAAAACACAAAATGAGGAGACATATTAAAATATGTTCCTAATGAAAGAACAGGACAAAATCCCAGAAAAAGAACTAAATGAAACAGAGACAAACAATCTTCCACATAAAAAATTCAAAACACTGTTTATAAAGATGCTCAACAAACTCAGGAGAAGAATAGATGAACTTAGTAAGAACGTTAATAAAGAGACAGAAAATATGAAAAAAAAATATCAATAAGAATCAAAGAATACAATAACAAAAACAAAAAATACATTAGAGGAAATCAACAAAAGGTTAGATGATTCAGAAGGCCAAATCAATGACCTGGAAGACAAGTAGTGGAAATCACAGAATCAAACAACAAGAAGAAAAACGAAAAAGAAATGTGGATAGTTTAAGAAATCTATGAGACAACATCAAGCATACCAACATTTGCTTCATATTGGTCCCAGCAGGAGAAGAGAGAGTGAAAAGGATAGAAAACCTACCTGAAAAAACAATAATGGAAAACTTCCATAACCTGGTGAAGGAAATAGATGTCCAAGTCCAGGAAGCACAGAGTCCCAAACAAGATAAACTCCAAGAGGCCCACACTAAGACACATTATAATTAAAATGCCAAAAGTTAAAGATAAAGGCAGAGTATTAAAAGCAGCAAGAGAAAGCAGTTTGTTACACATAAGGGAAAACCCATAAGATCATCAACTGATTATCATTTCAGCAGAAACTTTGCAGGATGGAAGGGAATGGCATAATATGTTCAAAGTGATGACAAAAAACCTGCAACCAAGAATACCCTAATTCAGAAAGGCTATCTTTCAGAATTGAAAGAGAGATAGTTTCCCAGACAAGCAAAAGTTAAAGGAGTATATCACTACTCAGCTGGCACTACAAGAAATGTTAAAGGGAGTTCTTTAAGTGGAAAAGAAAAGGCTAAAACTAAAAATAAGAAAATATAAGAAAAAAATCTCACTGATAAAGGCAAACATTTAGTAAAAGTAGTGGATCAACCAATTATATAAAGCCAGTAGGAATGATAAAAGGCAAAAGTAGTAAAATCATGTGAAACTACAATAATAAATTAAAGAATGTAAACACAAACACATGGTGGAAAATATGATGTCAAAAAACATAAACCTTGGGGGAGGGTGAGTGAAAAATATAGTACTTTTAGAATGCATTTGATCTTAAGTGACCACCAACTTAAAGCAGACTGCTACAAACATAGCTTGTTATACATGAATCTCATGGTAACCACAAACCAAAAACCTATGATAGATACACAAAAAATAAAAAGAAAGGAACCCAAACGAACTACTAAAGAAACTCATCACTATACAAGAGAAGAAAGCAAGAGAACAAGAAACAGAGAGCCACTAAACAACAGGAAGCAATTAAAATTAAAATAACTACATACCTATCAATAATAACTTTAATTGTAAATGGACTAAATGCTCCAATCTATAGACATAGAGTGGCTGAATGGATTAAAAAGACAAGACCCATCCATATGCTGTTTCCAAGAGACTCACTTCAGATTGAAAGACACACAAAGACTGAAAACAAAGATTGAAAAAAGGTATTTCATGAAAATGGAATTGAAAAGAAAGCTCGGGTAGCAATACTTACATTAGACAAAATAGACTTTAAAACAAAAACTGGAACAAGAGACAAAAAAGGTCATTACGTAATGATAAAATGATCAATCCAACTAGAGGATATAACACTTGTAAACATCTACACACCCAACAAAGGAGAACCTAAATATATAAAGAAATATTAACAGACTTAAAGGAGAGATTGAGAGTTATACAATAAAAGTAGGGGACTTCACACTCCACTTACATCAATGGGTAGATCATCCAGACAGAAAAATCAACAAGGAAATAAGGCCTTAAATGGCACATTAGACCAGATAGACTTGTAGATATTTACAGAATATGCCACATAAAAATAGAAGAATACACATTTTTTTTTCAAGTGCACATTGTCCAGGATTGACCACAGCAGGCCATAAAAATAATCTCAATAAATTTAAGAGGACTGAAATCATATCAAGCATCTCACCCAATCCATCCAAGATCACGGACTTCCTGTTCTAGAACCATGGCCCAATTTGTCTGTAACCTCACAGAGAAGGCCCTGGCTAGAAAACACTACTGTGACTTACTACATAGAAAACGTTGGCCACATTTTGGCACTATGCCAAGGTTGAGCTGGTTCCTCCAATCCCTGCTGAGATCACTACAGCTACTCAGAGCTTGACAAAAATAGTCAATAGTGTTCAAACTGGTAGCTTCACACAGCTCACAGTTAAGGAAGCTCTGCTGAATGGTTTGGTGGCATTTAGATGCGGGTGTGGCTCTACGTTGGTGAGATCACAGGCAAGCATGGCATCATTGGCTATCATGTTTGAAGACCAATCTTTAACATCTGTTTCTTTTGCATTTATTATTTGAATGTTTTGGGGCCTTGTGTCATCAGACTGGTATTTGAATAAAACATGTCAAAAATCAATGTTTTCTATATCAAACACTGCATGATATTTCTGTATCAAACACTATCACACTCACATTTTCTCTTGCTATCAAGTTGGATTGTCTTCTGCTTTAATAATGTTAATATAGTTCTAAATTCACCTCTTTGCTTAGCCTAAAATTCGAAAGGATATATCTAAATATACCAACCTGGTATCTATCTATCTAATCTATCTAATCTATCTATCTATCTGTCTATCTGTCTATCTATCTATCTAATCTTATCTATCTATCTATCTATCTATCTATCTATCTATCTATCTAATCTACCTAATCTACCTAATCTATCTATCTATCTATTTATCTATCTATCTATCAGGATAACATTTTAAGTTAAAGGTTGGAAATATAATATTTTATTTCCATAAATGTTGGGGGAAAGGCCTTGAGAAAATGAGAACTTGCTACAGTAGGAGAAATAATAATTCCATGTACCAAAATGAAATCATGTCAGTAGTATAAAAATAAAATTTCGATGGTTTCTGATTAATAAACTCAGAGAAAGACCTTTTGACAACACCTATGTCTGAAGTGTTGGGATACTTGGTGGTATTCTAAGTATGTATCTTTATAACATCTTCAATGCCCAGACGGAGTGAATGAGAGTTGTGACCTACATTTTAAACCTAATTTTGATATGTGTGTTACTATTAATCTATCTGGTTTTGCAATTTTTATAACCTATCTTTGCAAAAATAATAAAAATACCTTATGGATATTTAAACAGAGTGATAACTCAGAATCATACTTGGATCTAAAAAATATATTACGTACTAAAATAAACAGAAGCGATTAGTTATCAAAAACCAAAAAGAAAAGAAAAACAAACAAACAAACAAAACAATGGTATGAAACTAGAAATCACTTACAAGAAGAAAAATCGAAACCCAAGTTAAACAACATGCTACCAAACAATCAATGGGTTAACAAAGAAATAAAGCAGGAAGTTAAAAAAAAAATTCTTGAGACAAATGAAAATACAATGATCCAAAATCTGTGTGACACAGCAAAAGCAGTTCTAAGGGAAAAATTCATAGCACTACAAGCTTACCTCAAAAAATAAGAAATATCTCAAATAAACAATGTAAACTTACACCTAAAGGAACAAGAGAAAAAACAAATAAAGCTCAATGTGAGTAGAATAAAAAAACAACAACAAAGATCAAAGTGGAAATAAAATAGAAACAAACAAACAAAAACCAATATAAAAGATCAGTGAAACTAAAATCTGGTTATCTGAAAAGATAAACAAAATTGGTAAATCTTTAGCCAGACTTATCAAGAAAAAAAAGAGAGGACCAAAATAAATAAAATCAGAAATAAAGAGGAAAGATGACAACTGACAGCACAGAGACATAAAGTATTATAATACTATGAAAAATTATACATCAACACATTGGAAAACCTAGAATAAATGGATACATTTCTAGAAACATATAATCTTCTAAGAATTATTCAGGAAGAAACTGAAAATCTGAACAGACCAATTATTAGTAACAAAATTGGACCATAATCAAAAAACTTTCGACAAATAGAAAAGTCCAGGACCAGACAGCTTCACAGGTGAATTCTACCAAACACTCAAAAAAGAATTAACACCTATTTTCCTCAAACTACTCCAAAAATTCCAGGAGAAGGGAAGGCTCCCAAGCTCATTTTACAAGGCCACCATTAGTTTGATACCAAAACCAGACAAAGACAGTATAAAAAAGAAAATTACAGGTCAATTTCCCTGATGAAAATAGATGCAAAAATCCTCAACAAAAGATTAATGAACCAAATCCAGCAATACATTAAAAAAGATCATACACCATGTTCAAGCTGAATTTATTCCAGGGATGCAAAGATGGTTTAATATCTACAAATCAATTATGATACACCACATAAACAAAACAAAAGACAAAAATCATATGATCATCTCAATAGATGCAGAAAAAGTATTTGATAAAAGTCAACCTCCTTTTATGATTAAAAAAAGCAACAAAGTGGATATAGAGGGAACATAAAATAATAAAGGCCATATATGATAAACCTACAGCTAACATACTCAATGGGAAAAGCTAAAAGCTTTTTCTCTTAGATCAGGAAAAAGAAAAGGATGCCCACCCTCACCACTCTTATTCAACATAGTACTGGAAACCCTAGTGACAGCAATCACACAAGAAAAATAAATAAAAGTTATCCAAATTGGAAAGACAAAAGTAAAACTGTCACTATTTTCAGATAGCATAAAACTATATGTAGAAAATCCTAAATACTCTACCAAAAAACTATTAGAACTAATAAATGAATTCAAGTAAAGTTACAGTACACAAAATTAAAATTCAGAAATCTGATGCATTTCTATACACTGTTATTGAATAACCAGAAACAAAGAAAACAATACAATTTACAGTCCTCAAAGAGAATAAAATACCTAGGAATAAATTTTACCAAGGATGTAAAAGAATTATCCTCCAAAAACTGTAATACATCGGTGAAAGAAATTAAAGAATACAAAATAATGGAAGGATATACCATGATCATGGATTGCAGGAATTAATATTGTTAAATTTTCCATACTACCCAGAGCAATCTACAGATTCAATGCAATAGCTATCACAACACCAATGTCATTTTTCACAGAATTATAACAAATAATCCTAAAATTTATAGGGAACCACAAAAGACCTTGAATAGTCAAATCAACCTTGAAAAAGAAAAACAAAGTTGGAGGTATCACTCTCCGTGATTTCAAACTATAATATAATGCTATAGTAATCAAAACAGCATGGTACTGGCACAAAAACAGACACATAGATCCATGGAACAGAATAGAGAGCCCAGAAACAAACCCACACTTATGTGGTCAATTAATCTATGACAAAGGAGGGAAGAATATACAATGGGGAAAAGACAGTCTCTTCAATAAATGCTATTGGAAAATGAGACTGATACATTTTTAAAAAAGAAAGGTAAAGGAAAAGAAATAAAAAGAATCTGAATCCCTTTCTGACACCATAAAAAAAAAAGAACACCTCCAAATGGATTAAAGACTTAAATATAAAATCTAGAAGATCTAGAAATAAACTGACTCTTAGTAATATTTTTCTGGATATGTTTCCTTGGGCAAAGGCAACCAAAGCAAAAATAAAGAAATCGGACTACATTAAAGTACAAAGCTTTTACATGGTGAAAGAAACCATGAACAAAACGAAAAGGCAATACACTGAATGGAAAAAGATATTTGCTAATGATATACCTGATAAATGGTTAATAACCAAAATGTAGAACAAATGCATACAACTCAACATTTAAAAAAAACAAGAAATCCAATTAAAAAATGGGCAGAGGACTTGAATAGACATTTCTCCAAAGGAGACATATAAAAAGATGTTCAACAAATCAAAACCACAATGAGGTATTATCACCTCACACTTGTCAGAATGGCTATTATCAAAGACTTCAAATATTCAGTGTTGTCCAGCATGTGGAGAAAAGGAAACCATCATGCACGGTAGGTACACAGGATTGTAAACTAGAGAAGCCACTATGGAAAACAGTATGGAGACTTCTCAAAAAATTAACAACAGAACTATCTTATGACCTAGCAATTCCACTTCTGGGTATTTATCTGAAAGAAAACAAAAACACTAAATCAAAAAGATATATGCACCCCATATGTTCACTGCGTCATATTTTGTAACAGCCAAGATATGAAAGCAACCTAGGTGTCCATTGGTAGATGAATGGATAAAGAAGATCTCGTATATACATACAACGGAATGTTACTTGATCATAAAAAAGAATGACAGCTTGCCATTTGTGACAACATGGATGGACCTAAAGGATATTATGCTAAATGAAATAAGTCGAACAGAGAAATACAAAAATCATATGATTTTACTTATATGTGGGATCTAACAAAAAATTAAATAGAAACAGATACAGAGAACAAACTGATAATTGCAAGAGGGGACGTGGGTGGGGGACCGGTAGCAAAGGGGAAGGGATTAAGAAGTACAAACTTCCAGTTATAAAATAAGTCATGCAAATGTAATATACAGCACAGGGAGTATAGTTAATAATATAATTAAGTACGGTGACAGATGGTTACTAGGCTTATTGTGGTGATCATTTTGTAAGGTATATAAATGTTCTATCACTATGCTGTACATCTGTATGTCAACTATAATTAGGAAGGAAGGAAGGATTAAAGGAAAGGAAAGGAAAGGAAAGCCAAGGAAAGCAAAGGAAAGGAAAGGAAAAGAAAACAGAAAAGAAAAGAACAGAAAGAACAGAAAAGAAAAGAAAAGAAAAGAAAAGAAAAGAAAAGAAAAGAAAAGAAAAGAAAAGAAAAGAAAAGAAAAGAGAAAAAAGAAAAAAGAAAAATATCAGAATTGTGGTCATTCCAAGTGCTGACCCAGATCCTGATTCTACATGTAGGATTGCCTGTGTCCTCTTGACCCCATTTCCATTAATAAATTGTTCTTTATTCTAATCAATGTACTATTAATCCCTCCCCCCAAAAATGAGAAAGTAGCTTGGATTCCTCCTTTCTGAATCTCTCTCATTGGTTGAAGCTGACCTGTCTGCAATCTGTAGACACAGAACCACTGAACTGGGTTTCCAAGTTCACTTGCCACCTGACTACTTGGGGCACGCACCAGTTAGTTTTACATTAACCCAGCTTTAACAATTACACCTTGGATTAATGACTTGCAATCTACCCTGGCCATTAGCAATAAGCACATGGAAAAACCTTGGCACCTGAGAGAAATAATCCAGAGTTTTTACTGATGGAAATGCCAGGTTGGCTTCCAACATCATGACTTCTAGTATAAGGTGAGGCTGCTCTTCTCAACACCTTAGAAATAGCTCCCCAGGCCAAGGCCTCATACTCCTCCTAATTCACATGGCCCTGGCCAGTGAGTATTGCATTCTGAGGACCACCTGTGGCAGAGACTCAGGTATCTATCATTCGAGTCCTAACATGACCACTGTTTCTAGCTTTGTGCCAATAATCCATGACCCTTGAAGTCTGTTTCATAGATGTTGCCCATGGTGCCTCCCGTGTTAAATGTTCTCGAGTTCTGCAAATGTTTCCTTTGCTATGCAAGCAAGAGCATTAAAAAGCAAGAAACATGTACCCTGCTGTGGTGATCATTAGAAGGGCTCACAACATGCCACTTCTCCTTACAGGCACATGATAGGAACCTCCTTCTTTACGTTGTTGAGCTTTGGCCAATACAATCATTGTCATACCCAGGTAGAAGCACTTAAGTGTTAGTGCTCGACCCCCACCTTCCCTTTTCCCTGACATGCTAAGAGTAGAGGCATGTTTCAGATGATGTCTTCTTCAGTCTGAGTCCCTGAGTGATTACAATGAAGCCCAAGGCCAACCCATATGACCCAAACAAGTCCTTTGTTGTGCCACATTACGATGAGGAGTTGTCAGTTCCCTACAGCTTGGCATGGCCTATCTTGACTGGTGAATTGTCAAACTTGTTATCAGGTGTGCTACACCTGCCTTCTCCTCTCCACTACCTATACTAATCCCCTCTCATGAGGAAACTGCTTTTTATTCTGGCTACCTTATGGAAACTCTACCCTTGCAGGCCACGGGTAACTTCCTTCTTACCAAGTGTCTTTTCTTTGCATGGCTAAACGCTCCCCCAACTTCTTCCCCTTCTGCAAAATATTGTCACCTTCTAGCTGGCTATGTATATATTGTTTGTGTCTTAAAAACCAACAGATTAGAATCATGGCTTCCACACTTACTACTATGTGACTGACACAAGTTCCTTCATCTCTTTTAGCTTCTGTTTCCTTATCTGGAAACAGGGACCATGTTGCTTACTCTAGTAGATGCTTGTGGGCATTGAGTGAGATGACGTAGCCTATATGTGATTTCTTCTTCTTCTAACGGATATGAATAAAATAACCGTTTTCTGATAAGATAAATTACATTCATTGTACAGAATTTAAAAGACATAGATATGAAAATTTATTTTTTTTAAATTTAAGATTAAATAATGACATTTTTTTAGTTAAGATTATGCCAAATCCGAAATAAGTCAGACAGGAAAAGTAGAGAACCATATGATTTCACTGATATATGGTATACAAAACTGAAAACAACAAAATAACAAGACAAACAAATGTGAACAAAAACTCATAGACACAGACAATAGTTTAGTGGTTACCAGAGGGTAAGGAGGTTGGGGGGTGGGAGATGAGGGTAAGGGGGATCAAATATATGGTGATGGAAGGAGAACTGACTCTGGGTGGTGATCACACAATGGGATTTATAGATGAAGTAGTACAGAATTGTACACCTGAAATCTATGTAACTTTGCTAACAATTGTCACCCCAATAAACTTAACACACATACACGCACACATACGCACAAAGATTTGAGGTGTGTGTGTGTGTGTGTGTGATTCAGATGCTATACAAAATTTTGTAAACAGTTTTCAATAAATGTCTCATGAGAACTTTCCCCTTGTCATTAAACAGTTTCTTAGAAACAGTTTTCCTGGTGAGTGGGGCTGTATCTGACCCCATTTTTCTAAAACCCAACACTTTCCTTGGGTTCTCTGAAGCTCTCTTTAGAGTGGGAACCTATTTTCCCTGTTTCTTTAGTAAATTCTTCAACTTCTGGTAGTCCACACCTGGGTCCTTACCCTTATGACTCTATCCTAGAGACATTTTCCTCATCTGGATGGCTCCTCGGAAGGATTGAGATCTGTCTCCACAGCTCTCACCTCCAGGCAGATAATTCTCCAAACATTGTCTTCTTTTACTCACTTGACCTTTTCCATATATACCTAACCACCTGTTGGTCACTTGTATTTGGATGTCCTAATATCACTTTAAATTCAGGATGACCAAAAGCCAACTCATGATCCAGTAACATCTGCCTAAACCAAATCCTTATCACCAATCCCCTCCCTCCCAACCTCCCACTCCTTAACCAACCCACCATTTTGGTCCAATACCCTGAGCTTTTCTCAATCACTCATGTTTAAGAACTCAGAACCACTTTTGTCTCTTCCTTCTCCTTCTTTCCTCTTTTATTTTCCATTCATCATCAAATTCTATAGTTCTTTTTGGAATACTTCTTGGATCCATCATTCCTTTCTATCATTACTTTTGATGCCGCAAACTTGGGTCCCCTCCCTTCCCACATATATGATAGAGTTGAAAATAATTGTGTGTGTGTGTGTGTGTGTGTGTATGTATTCCTAGCCTTTGTCTCTGCCTCTACCCACACCAGAGTGTATCTCTCAGCCAGGTCTGTTCTTGAATTTTAGGAAATGGATTTAGCAAATGGGTAGCAAAGTGGACGTGTGAAACTGGGTGCCAAGGTATAGGACTCTGGAGTGCAGGCTATCATGATCTATGCCAGGGGTGTCAAAAGTGTGGCCGGCGGGCCAACTACGGTCCTCAATCCATTGTGAATTGGCCCGCAGCAAATTCCAAAAATATACTCAGTTTACTTAAATAAGCCAGGTGAGGCAATACGTACTTCACCTTGAGTGAGTGGCCCGGCTGTTTGTGTATTTTACCGCATATGGCCCTTGGTAAAAAATGCTGAAGGAAGTTTGGACACCCCTGAATCTATACAATAAAAAGTGGGAGAAAGAAATGGGAGAGGAAAGAGTAAGAATGAGCATGGAGACTGAGCATGAAGACAGGTTTTTTATTTTTATTTTGTTTTAAGGGCAGAAGGAAAAAAACCGGGAAAAAGAGAACAAGGGAAGAGAAATAAAAAGTTACTACGGGTCATTCTGGGGCCCTTCAATGTTTTCCAAAGACAAAAATGAAGGTTAGACTTTCCTGGTTTTTTTGTTTTGTTTTTTCAGTTATCGTAACTGCATATCTTTGACCTGGGCCCCATGGGGCTGAGATTAAAAGATGTGCCACAGGACTTGTCACAGCTTATCTCCCTCCTTCCAGGAAAATAAGCCTAAGCCATCAATAGTTTGTCAAAAACTGTACCACTGGCCCAGCTCCGACATCTCGCGGGGCTTCCAATTACCCACACTGGTGGTTCTCAAACGGCGTTCCCTAGAGCCTGAAGGTTCCACAACGTCATCTAGGGGCTGACGAACAGGACAGTGGAGTGGGAAAAGCAGCGTGAATCAACAGAGGTCTACATCCAGCATCCCACACTCAAAGGGGGTTGTTCTACTGTTTTTCATTTCATATCTAGCATTCCACTTAGGACTTAAATTTTAAAACATTTAAAAAGTATTTTAAAACACTGAGAATGGTTAAAAGCCTGGATTATGAGGCCAAACTGTCTCAATAATACCTGCTTTGCCATTTATCAACCAGAGAACCACGGGAAAGTGTCTCAGTTTCCTCATCTCGAACACTAGTCCTTCTCGTCAGAGTTGCCAGTGCTGAATGGGGCAGTGAATGTAAAGCTCTTAGTGCAAAAGGGAAAAGAGAAGAGGTAGCACAGCGCAGTGGTTACAAAGGGCGGGGGCTAGCCTACCACTTACTAGCTGTGTCACCTGGGGGACTTATAAAAACTTTCTGAGCCTCAGGTTCCTCACTTGTGAAGTGGGGGTAAAAGCAGAACTAAGCTTGGAGAATTTTGAAAAGATTCAGTGGGTTAACATGCCTGATGCCCTAAGAACCACGCCTACTACTTAGTGCCATGGGACTCTCAGATCTCATTAACACGGTGCCTAGTAAGTTTTCAGTAAGTGATGCTTATTCCTGAATTCAAGATCTTGTGCTTGCTCTTGTCTACCCTCCACCAACCACGCACACACATGCAGACACACCCCTGGCTGTCCCTACGCTGACCCCTCCAATTAGGGATCTCACCCACCCCCCGGGGCTCTGTCACAAGGCCCTGGCGTCTTTCGCAGGGTGCAGTGATTAAAAGCTGGGAGATGTGCACTCCTTACTGCCTTTATTCCACCGCTTCTCTGGGCAATTCCGATGTGCCAGTCCCTCTGCCAGGTACCAGTGACAGACTTGTTCTCAGAGGCTATCTGGTCTGGCAGGCCAGACCTTCAATCAAACCTTTAACCAAACAACTCTTTCATCACAATTGTGATTTAAAAATGATTAAAGTACTGCGAGATTAGCAAGAGTAAAACAGGAGCCAATCCTGCCAGAGTCCTCATGGCCTGCCTCCCTAAAGCAGGCCAGCGGGAGTGGTCTGCTGGAGAGGAGGGTAAAAACGGGGACTAGGGACTCGTGGGCCGTGGACCTATCCATTAGGGACCTTCTGCTTGGACAATCACAATGATTATGAGCCACTAAACACTTCCGAGAAGTTCAGCAGGAAAGCAACCCATTTGTCTCCATTTAACACAGCACTGGCTTCTTTTAGAAGCATATCGGTTGGTAACTCACCAGACAATAATACCGTGTTTCTCCGAAAATAAGACCTAACCGGAAACTAAGCTCTAGCATGAATTTTCAGGATGACATCCCCTGAACAGAAGCCCTAATGCGTCTTTTGGAGTAAAACTTAATACAAGGCCAGGTCTTATTTTCGGAGAAACATGGTATCTCCTGGAGTGGGGTGGGAGTGTGTTTTAGAAAGGCTGTTTAGTTCCTAACACGCTATCCGTGATGTAAACAGAATTCATAGCAAACCTCCGAAATCTGTAACACTCACAATGTTTCATTTAAAATAATTTCCTAAAAAGTCCCCAGATATGGCAAGACTAGTATTCTCATCTTATATCTTTAAAAGATTACATTTTAAAATATGTTGGTTTGGTGTTACATATCTAAACATATTAAAGGTTTCTTCAAGCTAGATGTCTATTTGGCCTCACCAATTTTAAAAAAGCAAACTTAAATAATTGTGTGTCGTTTCTGATTTTATTAGTCATTCTCTGTGGCAGATCATAAAAATGCTCTTATAAAACAGTTAAGTTACCAGGACTACTCAATTGTATTTGAATAATGCATAACTCTGTGTACTTTAAGAATAATGAAGCCATCAGACAAATTTCTAAAGAGTCTAGTGCTTACACCCAGCTCCGTAGAAACTGTCGGGACTTTTAAAGTGAGCAGCAGAGCCTTAAAACAATAAAATAAAAAACCTGTTTAAGACCTTAAATCATTAACATGTGTCGACTTAAACTTACACATACATTTGTGTTGTTTAACTAAATATTTGAAAACCAGCTTCTCTCTCAGTTATCTGCCAAGAGCCACGCTCCAGGTTCTGTGTGTCTCTTCCGGACACGTGGCAATGTCTAGCACTTTTTCAAGAGTCTTTCTTGGGAAGAGCTGATAGTCAAATATTTTGATAAGAAAATTTTTTTCGTTAAATTGTATGTCAGTATTTAGCTATTATCTATTTTGTGTTAATAATCTGGCATTTTTTAACAGCTTTTAAAATCATATTTTAAAAATACATGGGCTCTTCTGCCTTAGCAATTACCATCCATCTGGTTTTCTTTCCTCACTCCATCCTGAATGCAAGAGGAGGGTAGTTTTCAGTTTGCACCAGAACACAGAGCCAATGAAATTCCCATATCCTAGGTTATAGCAAAACCAGAATGTGAATTGGTCCTGAGGGAATAGTTGGGACTTGGCCCAGCTCTGCTCTGGGCACACAGGTCACCCTGAGATCAGAAGGTGAAGGTAAACGCTGAAACCCTCCCTCCTCAACAGAAATAACTTCTCAGACAAAGATGCTGTGGCTGAAGGATCTGTTAAAACAAGGACTGTTAATCTTATTTTTCCAATTACTCTTATCTGACTTTGCTATCTCCACCTCCTTCCACCTCCCCACTGCTGCCTTAGAGTGACACCTTTTGGAAAAGGTTGAAACTGAAAATCCCCAGACTGCTTTTTGCTGGGACCCAACGACCCTCAAGATTGTAGCTGGGATTTGTTTTCTCCTCACTGAAGTTGAAGCCTCTAGGAGCTTTGCTTAAATGTGTCACTTCTGATCCTTCAGCTGCAAACAAATACCCTCAGCGACTGTTTGGGCTCAAGCTCGTGGATTCTGACTACATTTTAAATTCTCCCTTTCCCGTCCTCTTCCCAGACTCATTCACAAAACCCCACACCACAATAAAAGATGGATAGAGAAGAAATGTGTGAAATACATACATCTGACTTCACAGACTCAGTTAAATCAAACAGTGTTGGAGAACCAGTGAGTAACAGTGTCTCCAGAATGCCTCTGAGCATTTTTCTTTCTCCATCCATTTGGGCTCTGTGGAACCTCCCTGAGGAAAAGGCTGTGTAGGATGTGTTTCTGTGTGTCTGCTGTAGGCACTTCTTGAGCACCGGGGAGGTATTCTTTATTTATGTGTGCACAGTCCTGCAGCATGACAAAGAGCTGGTCTCCTCTACTAGAGTTTCAAACATTTTTGCCAAGCAGTGAGGGGAGTGGTTAAGACGGTAGACTCTGTAGCAAGAGGGCTTGGGTTCCAATCAAGGGCTGTGTGACCCTGGGAAAGATACTTATGTTTCATGTACATCAGTTTCTTTTCTGTAAAATGTGGCTAATAAGGTACCTTCTAACATCCTTGTGAAGAATATCTAAGTTGCAATAGTTACGTGCTTGGCACATAGTAAGCACACAGCAACCTGCAATCATTATCAACAGTCATGTTAGTTTAAAAACCGGTATTTCGTTTTCCGCCTATTAGAGAGTGAGTAAGCAGGACTAAGGGTTGAATGTCCATGTTCTTACATTTTCAGAGTGACATATAACAGTTTTTTCATCTTTAAAGGAATGGTGAAATTTTTACTACAAAATCTGTTTATAACAATCCAAACGAATCACACACGAAATATGTGTTCATATTTTAGTCTTACTTAGTTTAGCTAAGTTCCAAACACAATCATGCAGGGACTCAAGAAGACATTAGAGCTGCACTGTCCAAGAGAACATCCTGCAATGATGGCGAGGTTCTAATCTGAGCTGTCCAGTACACAGGCCACTCACTACCTGTGGCTGTAGGGCACTGGAAATGTTACAGGTGCAACTGAGGAACAGAATTTTTAATTCATCTTAATGAACTAAAATTTAAAGAGCCATATATCTAGTGGCTAGTGTACTGGCAAGAGCCAGAGCATCCAAGTTTTACAACTTTATTGTCCAATGGTGATATTTAGAAATTATTTCAATCTTTGTGGAAAGTTTACCTTTTTGGAACACATGAGGTAGACTTTTAAACTTCTTTACATTTGGTATAACTCATAAATTATCATTTGACACAGTAATTCCACTTTAGGAATTAATTCTATGAACATAATAAGGGATGTGCCCAGAGGAATTTATTTTAAGGATAAAATAAACATGGTCATTACAGTGTTGCTTATCAAAATCAGAAATATTGGGTGTGTGTGTGTGTGTAAGTGTTGCAAAGAAACTGAATAATAAAATCACGGGCATCCAACTGTTGACATGTTGGTCAGACATTAAACATTAAGTAGAAAGATTTAATATAAAGGAAAGACAGTCATGAAATCCTAAATGAGAAAAAGCGGGTTAGTACATAGTAAATATAACAGAATGCCAACTGTAGTAGATTTTTAAATGTATAGTCAGAGAAAAAAGACTAGAAGGAAATGCACCAAAGTATTCATGGCAGATTATTTCTAGGCTTAGAGATTTCATGTAATCTATTATATTCTTTTTGGTACTTACTGCTGCAAGAATAAAGTATTAATGTAAAAAAGAGTAATTTTTAAAAATTGCAACCAAAGAAAATCTGTATAGAAAGGACTTGTGCTCCATGGAAAAATTATTTGCTGGTAGACCACAGCTTCCAAAGGAGAGTAATAAAAAACAGAACTCCAGGGCAGGGTGGGGCCCTCTGGTGGCAGTTATGGTGGCAGCTACCCTTAGCCAAAAGGATCTTAAGACTTGCTACACTTCCAGGCATGGCTACTTTGCCCCTGACAGTCACTTAGATTTATGCTGATTATAATCTGGGTTCACCAGGGAGTGCCTGAGTGTTAGTGACTCCAGAGCTGTCAACAGTCATTCCTACCACCTCCACCCTGCCCTACAACACACTTGAACGTTGTTCATTTCACCTTGTTCCCTACTAAAGTTCCTATGGGTTTTGGAAGCCCAGCATGGTAGTTGGCTTGTTTGTTTAGTTTTGTGCTTGTTCAGCATTTTCTGATTTTGTTGTTGTTATCATTTTGTTCCTGCAGCACTCAAAATAAGTTGTCAGGCCCTAGAAAATGAAAACCATTTGTCTATGCCACTTGGTAGCCTTTATTAGTAAGGTCTATTCATTCCCATTCAACAAATCGGGGCAGTGTTACCAAATAGACCAATGTTTTTGCAATGCATGGATCAATTCTGAGGCAACTGCAAGGAGGAATAACATAAGGAGGCCTCTTTTACTCTGAATTCTCTTGCTGCTTTGCTCTGAAGGACATATCTGTTGATAATGACAAATTTCAGTCAGCCCAAATCAAGCCTGTCTCTAAGCCCTTTTCTGATCCCCCTTCATGTAAGGGATCCTTACATCGCAGTTCCATCTACCTTAAGCGGTAGCTAATGGCCTCCCTGTATGGCATCTTGGTCCTTGAATATATGGAGTATAATGCATCTTTGTGTTTTTCCACTGGGAGTAGCATCTTCTCAAACACACAGGAGATGGTCAATGGGTAATAGTGGGAGGGGTGTCAGGAAGGAGAAAAGAAGAGAAGGAGCTATACTGGAGAAAGATAATCATTACCTCTGATTTAAATAATATGGTTTCCTATATCCCATTTGATCCTCAGATATTCCCAAAGAAACAGAGCATCTAATAGATGGATAACTCAAGTGCAGGATGGGTAAGGGATTTACTCAAGCATCGCAGATGGCTTACTCTTTACAAGGATGTGAGTCTGATTATTGAGAGAGATATAAGGGGACAATTGTTAGAAGGAACTATACTGAGAGAATCTGGAAGGAAACTCGGCCATGAGTCCCTCAACGGCAAGGAAAGACCTTGGCTCATTCTCCTAGTATCCCCAGTCCTGAACACAATATCTAGTATATAACCAGCACTCATAAATGTCTGGATGAGCATAATTTAGTGAATGGACTGTAGATTTCATTTGAGTCACTGGAGTAGAAGATTCATTACATGCTTTGATTCCAGCAATGTTCCAAACTATCTTAGTTGACTTTTATATTAGTTTTCTATTATTATGTAACAAATTACTACAAACTTGGCAGCTCACAATTTTGTATAAGACTAGGAAGGTTGGAAGACTAGGCAGGTAGCACAGTGGGACTAATTATGTCTACTCACCGTCTCCCAAGGTTGAAATCAAGATATTGGCATTCTGCGTTCTCTGTTGGGAGCTCAGGGTCCTCTTCTAAGCTTATATGGTTAGCGTAGAATTCAGTTCCCTGCAGATGTAGGTCTGAGGTCCTGTTTCTTTGCCATTCCTAGCTCCTAGAGACCTTTTGCATTCCTTGTCACATGACTCCTCAAATCTTTAAAGCCAGCAATGAAAAACATCCCTTGTATCAAATCTTTCCCATGCTTTGACTCTTCAGGAACAGCCCAGTCCCTTTTAAGGATGCACTGATTAGATCAGGCCAACCAACGATAATCTACTTAAAGTCAACTGTGCCATATAATGTACCTAATCATGTGTGTGACATCCCATCATATCCACAGACCTGGGTATTATGCATAGTGCAATCATATGCACAGGCCTGGGGATTATGAGATCATGTCTCATAATCACTAGAATGATATTCCATCATATCCACAGCGTCAGCGATTACACAGGGCATGTAACCATGGAGCGGGAATCCTGAGGATCATCTTATAATTCTGCCAACCACAGCTTTCTTTATGTTATTGATCATATAAAACAAAACGGGCACAACAAAATACTTTCTACTGTTTAGTTCCCTTTTCCTTTAAAGATATAAAATTACATTTCAAAATGTACCATATTTTGCTCTGTATAACGTGCACTTTTTTTGCCCAAATTTGTGAGGGTAAAATACATGGGTAGTACTAATTCCATATGTACGTAAATGTTTTTTATTCTTTTATTTATGTTTATGAGTTAAAAGTATAACTCTAGCAATCAATAACTATATCCATATGCAAAATAATACCCTGGAATACGATAATCGGTTTCATTGAACCTACGACAAATTTGCAATGAAAGTCATTTCGGCCAATGATTCAACAAAATGAAACAAAGAGCGACTTATTGTTGTCCACAGAGTAAGTGACGTGATAAGACAGGAGCTGCCGACTTTATTACCACAGGGTGAGCAGCGAGACATTTCTCTTTGAACACTTTAGGTGAGAGCTAGCAATCTAGCTGACATTTTTACAGAAATTATTGGAAAATCCCTTGGAAAATTAAAACAAAAGATTTTTTCCTTGAAAGCGTGGGCCAAAAACGTACGTGTGCATTATTTACAGGAGCATATTATACATGGCAAAATAGAGTACATGCCAAATACAGGGGAACTTTATTTGATAAAAAGCATTTGCAAAAAACTCAAACAAACAAACAAAAAAACTACATGTATCAATGGTGAAAGACTGAATGCTTTCCCTCTAAGACCGGGAGCAAGGATATCTGCTTTCACCCCTCTTATTTAGCATAATGCTTGGAGTTCTAGCCACTGTAATAAAGCAAGAAAAATAAAGTAAAGGCATTAAAAATGGCAAAGGAAATAATAAAACTGCTCTTATTTGCAGACAACATAATTGTCTATGTAGAAAATCCTAAGGACTCCCAAAAAACAAAAAAATAGCAGAACTAATAAATGTGTTCAGCAGGTCTCAAGATATAAAATCAACACACAAAAATCAATTGCATTTCTATATAGTAACGTGAAAATCAAAATTGAAAACTAATTACCATTACAATCACTCCAAAAAGCGAAATATTTAAGTATAAACTTAAAACATGTACATGCTCTATATGCTGAAATTTACAAAAATCTGTTTAAAAAAATGAAAGAAGATTTAAATAAGTGTAGACATATGGAGTAGAGTGTTCATGGATTAGAAGACTAAACATGGTAAAGATGTCAAATTTTCCCAGATTTATCTATAGGTTTAATGTAATTCCTATCTAAATCTCAGCAAGATTTTTGTAGATATGGACAAGCTTATTCTAAAATTTATATGGAAAGATACAGATACTATAATAGCTAAAACAATCCTGACAAAGAAGAATGAAGAGGGAGGAATTTCTCTACTGGATATTTAGATAATATCCCGTAAATACTATAACTACTATATAGTTACAGTAATCAAGACAGTATGATATTGGCAGAGGATAGACACACAGATAAGTAGAAGAGAATGGTGAACACAGAAATATATATAAATATACTACAGTGATGTTTTACAAAGTAGCAAAAGGAATTCCATGGAAATAGTCTTTTCAGTAAACGTGGCCAAAGCAATTGGACATCCATGAGGGGAAAAACTGACCTAAACCTTACACCTTGTACAAAAAGTAACTTAAAGTGGATCATGAACTTAAATATAAAACATAAAACAATAAAACTTTTAGAAAAAAATTGGAGACTAGGAAAAAATTTGGGGCTAAGCAATTAGTTCTTAGAATGGACACCAAAATTACAATGCATAAAAGTGAAGATTGGTACACTGTATCTATCAAAACTGAAAATATTTGCTCTATGAAAGACCTTGTTAAGAAGATAAAAAGACAAGTTATCAACTGGGAGAATATATTTGCAAACCACATATCTGACAGAGAACTAGTATGAAATATATAAAGAACCTTCAAAACTCAACAGGAAAATTTCTGATACAATTAGAAAATATACAAAAGACATGAACAGACATTTTGTTAAGGACGACATACAGACAGCAAATAAGCACAGAAAAAAAAAATTCAACATCATTAGCCATTCAAGAATTGCAAATTAAAACCACAATGAAGTATCACTACATACCTATCTGAACTGCTAAAATAAAAAGTAGTGACAATACCAAATACTGGTGAGGACGCAGAAAAACTGGATCCCTCATACATTGCTGGTGGGAATGTGAAATGGTGCGGCTGCTCTGGAAAACAATTTTGCAGTTTCTTGTAACTTCGCATGCAACTACCATGTAACCCAGCAATTGCACACTTTTTATTATTTCTCTCATAGAAATAAAAAGTTGTGTTCACACAAAAACTTGCATATGACTGTTCATAACAGCTTTACCAGTAATAGTGAAAAACTGGAAGCCACCTAGATGTCTTTCAACTGGTGAATGGTCAAACAGACTGTGGTCCACCTATACCATGGAAGACCACTCAGCATGACAAAGAAACAAAGTACTGATTGATACAACTTGGAGGAATTGCCAGTGAATTACTGGTTAATTAAAAAAAGTTGATGCCTAAAGGTCACATCCTATATGATTCCATTTACATAACGATCTTGAAATGATGACATTATAGAAATGAGAAACAGATCAGTGGTTGCCAGGGGTCAGGGAGGGGTATGGGGAGAGGCCGGATGCAGTTAGAAAAAGGCAACGTGAGGGATCCTTGTGGTGATGGGACTGTCGTGTTTCAAGAGGTCACCATCGGGAGAAACTGGGTAAAGGGTACACAAGGTCTCTCTCCATTATTTTTGAGAAAGGCATATGAAGCCACAGTCATCTAAATATAAAAGGTTTAATATTTTTGAAAACTACACACCACATGTATTAGGCATCCACTTCCGCAGAGAAATGGAAAGCCAGGGAAAACGCTGGAGGAGAAGAAGGGACGCGTAGGGTCAGTGAGGCCATCCCCATCCTCTGGAGGAAGAATCCTTCCCCAAATCTCAGAGCTAGGAGGGCGTCAGCAGAGAATTTTCAGGTGGTGAATGCCTTCCGTTCACAAGGAAAATGACATACCGAGGCAATAGCTTCAGCATTCAAATTAATGGATTGACGCCTATTGAATCAGGATGTGACACTGACTTCCTTAAGAGCGAAGTGATAAAAGTGTCATAATTGTGGTCCCCTTTTTATAAAACTAACCGTCAAACACACACACACTCTACAACATTTTAAGTGCCATGTTCAACAATAGCTACCAGTGTATCATAAGCTAACCCATAAAGGCCACTAGAAGGTACCGGTTTCCTTATATGTGTAATTATAATCCAGGTAAGTAAAAAAAAAAAATCACAGCAAAGCTTCATTACCCTCAAACGATATACATCATCCAGACTGCTGCCTTGGTTAGCTCCTCACTGGGAGGAAAGCAAACACCAGACATGAAGTGCCAGAAAGAAATCTTCAGCTTCAATTTCTCCTTCATTTAAAACATTTTATAGGGCCTTTGTGTTGACCCTGTAGCTTCAGGACAAGGAAATCCTCCCAAATGCATCCCGAAGGCATAGCTCCCCCCACAGTGACTTGGCTCCTTCCTCTCAGAGAGATTACTGCTACATGGAAAAAAAATTCTTAATTGGTTAACGTTAGGGAAATCGCTTCCTAAAGAGAAGACTGGAACAAAGACGCCCACCCAGTCAGTTCTCCCTGCATACAAAGCAACTGGTGATGAGTCTGAGTGAGGCCTCATAAGCAAGGCTGACAGACCCAACGCCGCACTTCCAGGATGAATGAAAGGTGTATGGGCTTTCCTTCCATCTCCAGGTGGAATAAGCATCACCCAACCACAGGGACAGACCTGGTGAGTCCTGCGTCCCTTTCAAGGGTAAGTCGTCACTGAGGCTCAGCATGCCCCTTGCACTCCAGAGAACCAGACTTTACCTCTGGCCACTCAGCTGAACTAATGAGAGTAGGGTTAGGACACAGGGCTCCCAGGACCACTTATTCTGCTGCTCATCTGGCTCTGCACCGGAGACTGTCCCCAACCCCTGCTAGGAGCTGCGGATTGGTCCCTAAAGGGTCCTGGAGGAGAGTGGGTGGATGGCAAAGGTCAAGTCCAGCTCTCTCCTATTAACACAACCAAAGCACACGTCCAGCCCAGCACAATGTTCATGCTTCAGAGCAGCAACTTTTGTTTTCCCCGATTACCCTGACGCAGGGGAGCACTCACTGTTAATCCGAGCAGAGACAAAAACTACTCAGATCTTAATGGGTGATACTTCATTCTTCAAAACTGTCAGATGATACAATTTATACTCACATGTTAAATGCCAGCCTTCACCAAATACTTAAATCACGATTTGGAAGTAGATGGCTATGCTGTCCCCAGAAGACATTTTCTACAATGTATACCTTTGAACTCTTTTGAAAGTGGTATTTTTCCCTAGTAGCTCTTTTCAGATCCAAATACACACACACACACACACACACACACACACACACACACATATTTATTTGTACATATCTTTTATGTCTATATATTTGTATATGTATGTGTGTGTATATACACACACACACCATTTTCATTACCAATACGAGATTAGAGTCTAGTCACAAGTAAAGTGACTAAACATAACTCTGAATCAAACATAACCCTGGTATTAAAATAATCTCAAGACAAACATAAGTGGAAACACTGGATTCCTTGCTTGAATGCCTAGTAGTCACTTAAGGACCTGATTTCTTCAGTTGGGACGTTTTCTCCCTTTTATGACTTCTCAAATATTTAAATTACTTCGTTTAAAAATATTTCTCATTATTTCTCCTCTCTTTTCTTCAAGAGTTAATACTGTTAAAACTAGCCATAAAGAAATCACGATATCCGGACTTCAAGAGGAGAAACAGCTTGGGTATTTAAAATCACTAACAAGTATACATATATAGAAATGAATACCCTGTTTTGATGGGTCACACTCAGTAACCTTAGAGGCGCCTCTATCTGGGCAATCGTTCCTTTTGGACGAAAAACAATTAGGCTGTGTAATGTGCTGAATCCCTTCAGATAAACTGTGCACACACAGCCGGCCACTCTCGTACTGGCTTTAAGGCCGGGGCTGTCAGGCCCACTTCTCTGCTTAATGTCAGTAGCACTATGTATAAAAGGTGACTCCAGTGTGTACAAATGTTGATCTTTGGAGAAGTCATGCCTAGACTCACACACACATCCACTCTTTCGTCCACTAGGTCAATGGCAGGAACAGAGGGCGACCCCGAAAGGGGCTTGCCAACAGCAGAGTCTAACTTGTCAGGTTACATTGCCCCCAGGGACTTCCCTGCCTGAGATTAATTCATAATCCTGTTTTGTGTTTAAAAAATTCAGGTTCTAAAAGCCTTGCCTTTGAGACAGTTTCGCAGGCGACAGGGAAATGTTCTAATATATGGTAACAAATTAAGTGCCAACGCAAGTAAGCACTAAAAAGAAAGGAACTGTGTGGAGTAGGTGGCACAACATGTTTGCCCTTGTCCAAAATCATTTCTTTAAGGTTCCAAAATAGATACTAAAAACATATTTTAATGGCTAGAGTACCTACCAGTTAAAAAAAACACAAAGTTGAAACCATCTATGATTTTTCTCCTTGCTGCACAAGCTGAGCGAAACAAAGATGTCCCCTGATCGAAAACACAGCCGAGGTTCTGAAGAAATATAATATTCGCTGATGTGACTTCCAAACTAAATTTCATCTGAATACCAAACAGTAAGAAAGCTCTCATCTCAGCTCTGAACAATCCTATTTTTATTACATCGAAATGGCTTCTTCCCTTGCCAACCTCATTCTACCCCTTTTTGCTACAGAGTTAATGTCCAGAAAGCTTCCTTTTACAACTCTAGCAGACCTGACCAAAAAAAAGCAGGAATTCCCAACGCTGTAGAAACCATCACAAACATGTTCTCATCTGGATGATTCTAAAAGTATAACTAACTCCACCCTACAGTGAAGAAAGGGAATGTCTGAGGGCACATAGTGCCGAACGAGATGGCCGTGTGCACTCTGACACTCGTGACCACCACGGATGGACAGAGAAGCTGGCCTGGTGGCACCTTCTGCTTCGACTCCGACAGAAAGGAAAGCATGACAGCTAATGATACAAGTCCCTGTTCAATGTGGGACTCGGCTGGGTTTCCAGTCAGTTACTCCTGCTAAGATTTAACTCACAACACTGCTCTCTTCAACGGCAATGGGGAGCACGTAGAGCATTTTTCTACCCAGGTGCAAATGCTCTAATCGAACAGCAGCTCCAGTTGCCAAACGTGAAGATAAGGAGACAAATCACCAATCTTGTTGCTCACAGTTTGGAGTTGCATGTGTTGTGGGGGGGTGCGGGGAGGGTGTATACACATATAGCATCCCTCCTGCCCCCTCCCACCAGTGCCCCCAACACATGCTCCTACTTTCAGTGATACCTGAGGGTGAATTACTGTTTCCATTTTTTGTACCATGGGTGGAGGGAGCCAAAATCCTGCAATTGAGAAGACCAAGGAATTTTCACACCTATAAGCACTGATTTCCAAAATCAAAATATAGTTTTAAAAGAGGCAGTATGGCTCCGATTGGCTTGCAAATGAAACCCCAATTCCTTCTCCTGGCGGACCAGAGTCCCATATTATCCAGTGCCTCCATGCCTCCTAAACCACATGCCATGTCACTCTGGCCCTTCCCTGGGCCTTGTAGAATCCGTTCTTGCTCCTTACCATACCTTGGTTCTCAGCCACTTTTCTAAACTCTTCAAACAAGCATCTTCTCACCTGTCAGGCCTCAGACTAAATGCCACCACCTCCAAAAGGCCCTTCTAAGTCCCCGAAAAGTAGCTGCCTGCCTCAGCTGTCCCTGGTATTCCTCCTGTCAGATCCCAGTTTGTTTCCTTCACATCATGTACGACAATTTTACTTTACTTAATTTCTATGTATGTATCTCCCCATTTCCCTCACGAGGCTCTTTGTTCCACGTCTGACTTACCCACTCAGGTATGTGTAATTCCCAGCTGGGGCCTGGCACAGGGCTGACAATAAATACTCACATAACTCATAATTGGAATCAGCCAAAACAGTTAACACCTGATGTTCACACCAGCGAATCTGAAAGGAGGGGCCCCCAACCAGCTTCACCTGGGAATTTGCTGCAATGCGCATTCTCAGCACCCTTTCTCCTATCCCCATGCCTCCACTTATTGAATCAGAATCTCTGGGGAATACGGCCTAGGGAGCTCTGTTTTAACAACACTTCAGATTGATTCTGATACATGTTTAAGTTTGAGGACTATTAGTTCACACAATATTGCGTACTTTCCAAAGAGCATTCAAGGACAGGTGTCATAGAGCTGCCTCTATTTGGGAAAGGAAGAGTGAACACTTTCTCACAGAGGATTTATCTTTGCAAGCAAAAGGACTGTGATCATTCAGCCCAAAACAGACCCTAACTTCACATGGACTTCTGTGTTTGAAGAAAGATCAGTGAAAGGAAAGCAGTGTACACACGGATGTCTTGCCTCATTTCTGTTTATGCACAATGATCAGGCTCTCTGATGAAAATGCTGTGGCCAAACCCCTGATGAGGGACTCCTGCCCTCCCCGGCCCCGCTCTGGCCTCCCCGGCCCTGCTCTGGCCTCCCCGGCCCCGCTCTGGCCTCCCCAGCCCCGCTCTGGCCTCCCCGGCCCCACCTTGCTGGTAAGGTTTTTGAGGACACAGACCTTGCCTTGACATCTTTGCATACTGGCTTTGAACCAGCAGCTAGCATAGAGCGATCACTCAGAAAGTCTCTGCAGAACCACTGGCTGAAGTAGCTATCATGTTACCTGTATGGTTAGGGAGAAACACACAAGGGGGCTTTGCTTTCTGGATTTACTAATGGGCTTTAATATCAGAAAAGTGGTTCAAAACATGAGAGAGCTGGTGATGGGCAGAGAAAACGTGCAGAAGGCAGAGTAAAGAAAGATCTCGGTTTAAAGCCTGGCTGCTTGCTGCTGTGTGTCTTTGGCCAAGGTTCCCAACCTCACGGGGCCTCCGATTCCTCAACTGCACGTGGAGGCCACACGCTCTGCCACATAGGGCAGCTGCAGGGATGGCGTGAGGTGGCAGGGTAACCGGAAGGGAAATGTACAGCCCAGAATCAGGTATGTAGTCAGTGTTCAAGGCACGGTCATGACTCTATTATCATTATCACTTAATTGTCTGTCATGCAGGGTGACATGCGGGCTCTCTGGTCCCACTCCCCACATAAGAACGCAGGACATGGTGAGGCCAAAGAGGAACACCCACGGAGCCATAGATAGGGGAGTCTCATACCACTATATTCTCGCTGGCAGCTGGGTTAGAGACACAGGAAGCAGGAGCCACACTATGTGCAACCTGCCGTCCACTTCTCTCTGCCAACCAACCTCACTTGCTGGCTGCAACCCACCATGCTAACTGCAATCTGCTCTTGCTAGCTCAGCCACCATCTTCTTGCTAGCCCCCATTTTCTGCTAGTGTAGCCACGGCAGTTATATTAGTGGCCAATGGCTCACTGGTTACAGCTGACGGCCAACTAGCCATAGCTGATGGCCATCCAACCACAGTTGATGGCCATTTACTACCCGAGCCAGCACCTTTCCACGTGAGGGCGAGAGCCTGGAAACTGCACTCCTGGCTCTGTCTCCACATTGTCTAACTGTGGAAAGTGGACCAGAGCTCTTTGCCTCTGACGCAGTGTGTGTTCTGGAAGAATTAAATGTAAGAAAGGTAGAGAATTACATTCCTGCCCTTTGGGATGGGCTTTCAACGTGACGGGAAAGTATAAAACAGGAGGAAACACAGGCACTGAGGCCAGTAGATGATGGCTCCAATGCCTTCTCTGCCCCTCACCAGCTGTGTGACCTTGAGGGAGCCAGGTACACTCTCTGGGCATCTGCATTTGTATATTGGAGATAATGGTTCACTTCACACAGGGTCACAGTGAGGCCTGGAGATTAAAATGTCTTGAAGTGATAGCATTTAAATAATGTTGTAAAATAGGGGTCACAAACCCAACACTGGCAGTACGAAGCAGTTATCACAAGGAGTGATGCTGGCTAGGCAGGGAAAATGCCCCTGACGTGCCACTAGTTTCCACCAGGCCGAAATGCAGGTGCCACGTGGCCAGATCCTCTTATTAAAAGAAGAAAAAACTATCTTGAGTTTTTCTTGTGAAATCTGAAAAAAAGAGGCCTTTATTCAAAAGAGAAAGCCTCACTGAATTCATAAAATACATTTCTGGGTCACATTTGGATCACTCACTGGCTGCCAGTTTTGACCTCCTATTTTTAAAGGACAGGTAGAGTTTTGTCAAGCAGGGATGGTGGGGAGAACATTCTAGCAAGGGAACTGTATGGGCTAAGGCAGCAGGGGCAAGGAAGGCCAGGAAACGTTTGGAAAGGAGAGTTCTGACCCAGGGGACTGAAAGGGCGAGGATGAGGCACAGAAGGCCCAGGAAACAGCAGTGGCTGGAGAAGACCAGCAAGCACTGGGCACGCTGACCGGGGGAGGAAGGACTGAAATGCTGAAAGGACAAGTCTAGCAGCTCACATTCTGCCCCGCTTTGGGCCCCCGTTTTCCCTTTGTAAAGGGAGTTCCTGAGTTAGAGGAGCTCTCAGTGACCTGCCACCCCTTTCTGCCCCAGTCAGGGGCACCACTGCAATGTGCCCACCTAGGGATGCCCCATATCGCTTCTGGGGAGGGATGTGACTCTAGCTCCCCATCAGGAGGGAAAGGTCTGTCCCATGGACCACCTTTACTAGCCATCGCGGACAGCTCACCTGAGCAACGCAGAGGGAACCGGGTGCCGTAAGCATAGACTACATGTCTGCAGGAAGCAGCAGCTCAAATAGTAACACTATCACCTTCACTGAACGCCCGCTTTGGACAGAATTATTTCATCAGATGATGAAGGTGCTCCTTCATCAGGTGCTCCTACTAGTGAACACCTGGCACCAAATGGCTGACTAGGCCCAAAGCCGAACACCTAGAAACGCAGGCCCAGCCGTCAGGCCAGGTCATCGGTCTGACCCAATAGCTTCAATCCTAGCCGTTCCGTTAAACTGCCCCCTTCTAGCGCCTTCACATCTGTATTTTGGTTCTGTGTTCCTTTCACAGCGGTGCCAAAATTATGTGACAAGATAACCCAACTGGGAACATTCTTGGCTGTGGGAGCGAGAAAGGCTAAGGACTAGGGTTTCCTGTCCTGCTGCATAGGACGGTCCGGCGGTTGAGTCCTGGGGAGTTTTGTACTCCTCTTGACATGGAGGAGAGGTAAGAGGTCTTTGTCTCCAAAAACCTGCATTCTTGGTCTGAGGAGTCACATTGTCAGACTGAGTTTGGATGAGTGAAGAAGGGCTGGACTAAAGATCTGGATTCCACCTGGGGGGGCAGAAGTGTTGGTGGATTTCACAGATGGCCCGGGTCAGCATCCCACTCCAAACAGAGGGAAGAGACAAGGAGCAATGGACCCAGTGCTAAGGGGAAGGGTTCAGGCAGTCATGGGTAGGTGTGTCTGTGGCTGTGTTTGGCATGGAACCCCAAGTAGCCCAGAGGCAGCCCCCTGGACCAAAGACGGAGGTCTTGCCTCAAGCACTCTGGGTATATAAGCCTTGGGGTTCTTATGAGAACCCTGAAGAAGACAGAGGGACCCCATAATGTGTGAGATCTGTTTTTCTGCCAAGCATGGCTGATGGAGAGGCGGGTTGCGCTCTAACATTTAATTTGACTTAGAAAGAATAAAATATTCTGTTTTTTTTACTCAAATATTATGGAGTTAATTGAGCCAATTACAATTATTTGCATGAAAAAATATTTATATTGACAAGGCTTCATAAGTTTGAGGAATTTTATCCATCTGATTATGGAAAGCCTTCTCTCTCATATGTCTATATGCATTTGTATTACAATTGTTTTCTCTTTAAATTCTCTATTTTTATGTTGAATAAATGGCTGGTCTACAAGTTAAATATAAAACTAGATTTTTAAAAAAGTTAATGTATATGTCTATAGGTAGACACATAAATAATTGTTTCTACCCCCACTTGAAATAAGAGACAAGCCAAATATTCTAAGGGTTTTCCTAAGCTCTAATATCAATACATACTAACTAATTAACTAATAGATATTAATATTAGTTAATAATTATATGGCATTTACTCTGTGTCAGGCCTTGATCTGAGTGCAAATAATTGTTTAGCATCCCATTCATACAACAGTCTGCTATCATTCCCATTTTATAGAGGGGGAAATTGAGGCACAGAGAGGTGGAGTAATTTGCTCACAGTCACATAGCTGGTAGTGGCAGAGTTGGGATTTGAATTCAGGCTGTCAGGATCCAGAGTCTTTGATGACCACTAGAGTACTTCCTAGCATCTGTTGTAAGGACTGAAGGTAGGACATTGCCCATGTTCCAAGCTCTCTGTAAAGTCATTCATTAATTCAACAAAATTGATTGTGGCACTAAGCCAGGTAAGAGGGATTCCGTCACTACCTGCACTCATGGAATTCAGAGTCTAGAGAGGAACTTGCTCGTACTCCCCTCTTTGCCTCCTACTCTTTTTCCTTGATCCCTCCTCCTCTCTCTCTGTCCCAAGGAAATGACCACGTGAACTGACTTCATGTCGCACTTCATCCAAAAGCTGCACAGAGTCGAATACACAACTGAACGGCTACAAAAGAAAGCTACACTTACCAATTTAGAAAAGCAAATCACAAACACGGATTTCACAACCCAAAGGTAGCAGGATATGGCCCAGGTAGAAATAAACCTAAATTGTGAAGACACGTCGGCATAGAGATCTCGAAGGCTGAGAAAGTCTCACTTGCCACTATTACGAGATTTCTTTTTGTGTTCACAGTTCACGAGGTGAGGGTGGTTCATAAAGACCTTGGGGTTGGAAGCCCATCTAAACATAATATTCTTGTAAGGAAGGAAAAGAGCGTCGACTCCATGGCAAGGCGGGCCCTGCTGATGGCAGACCGAGAATGGAATGTGCAGATAATTATCTTTAAGGCCAGTCAACGGCTATATGTCTCCTATAATATCACCTTTAAGATCAAGCCAAGACATTCCAGTCTGAATCAAGGTTTATTTATGAAAGGATTTAACACTTTTAGATCCCATATTGCTTGGAGGACCACCAATTTCCATTCCCAAATATCCAATTTCTTCAATTTCACAGAGCATGAATGAGATTTCATGTTCTCATATGTTGAGAGAAAAATTTAAGACACTGAAATTCCTTTGCTTCAATGAGGTGAATTTCTTTGCTAACACCTCCACAAAATAAAATCACTAGGGACTGAAAGTAAAAAATACCATAAGTCATAATGCCACATTCATGTAGATATGACCAAATTTTCAGGCAAGGCTAGCTGAATGGGCTCTGTTGTTCCCCTCAAACTTGAAAGGTCAAAGGAGCAGTTTGATTGTGGGTGCTCTATATAGACCACAGATGGGAGAAAGAATGGCCCTTCTACCAGCCAGGACACACAATTTAAAAAGACACACAAATAGCTAAAGAAAGCAACAGAGTCCAAATGGACCCCCATTTGTTGGAGTGATCCAGTAGAGGGAACCAGTTAATCTGGAAGATTGTATAAGGTCCTTCCTTGGTGGTGTTAGGAACTGAACAGATATACTCTTTGAAGAAGTGGCATAAACTGGCTTAAATTAGACCAGCGATGGCACAGGGCGTGGTGTGCAGTGGAAAGAGACAGTATCCACTGGGGAGGAGAGAGACAAGCACTCTCAGAGGAGACATCCCACAGCCCAGGATTTCAGCCCTGCAAGATTATTTGATAACTGCCCAGGCTAATAAAAAAGACAGTGATGACCATGAAGGTCACTAATGAATACAAAAATCAATATTTTTTATGGGAAACAGAGTGTTAGTCATTTGATGACATTAAATAATTTTAGTTATCTGATGAGTAAAAATAATTTAGGAATTAAGCAAGAAAGAAATGAAAAAGCATTTATGTTGAAGAACAGTCAAATGCCTTATCTTTATTATTACCTACTAATAGGTACTAATAATTACTTTTTAATTAATAACTAATGTAACATTAAAATTATCTGTTAATAAATACCTATTAATGGGTATTAATATGTATGCATGTGGGAGTGTATATTTATTTTTATATGTGAACCCAACCCACTTGATGGTCATGTCTATCATTCTAAATTAACAAAGGGACATTATGGTTTTCTAAAACAAAATCACACACACCTCACACACACAAACACACACACATTCATATATATAGCAGAGCAGGTTGTTTAAAAAGCAGTACATCAGGGAATCAAAAGTGGTTTTCCTTAGTTATGAATCATTGATTTTTTTTCCTGCTTTTCATTACCCAAACCCCAAATATTAATAGCTTTATTGATAACCTTGATCCCAACTGAAAAAATAATACATGCTTACATATTTTTAATTCTGAAAATACAGAAAGTATGAGAGAGAGAGAGAGAGAGAGAGAGAGAGAGAGAGAGAGAGAGAGAGAGAGAATGAAAAAGAAAAGAAAAACAAAAACACAACTCCAGGACACAGAGAATCACTGATGAACATTTGTACAGCCTTCTAAACTTCTTTCTGTCTGTGTTTATTGCTTTAACAAAAATCAGTTGTGCTGCACATACTGCTTGATGGCCTTCCTTGTAACTTAGCAACATTCCATTGATGTTTTCCCTAGCAATAAATATTGATCTAGTTCATTCTTTAATGGCCATAGGGTAATCTATAATAATAATAATAAAAATAATCTATAATAATCCTCTCCCAATGGGCCCTCAGGTTATTTCCAGGTTTTCAAATTTTATAAATAACTGTACAGAAATGGCCTGTGAACATTTTCTCTGCTCATGAGCCAGTTATTACCTAAGGTGAGTTCCTGGAAAGGCACTTGCGGGGTCAAAGGGCAAGCACATCTTTAAGGTGTAGGACAGACACCAACAAAATGGCCTGACAGAGTATACACATCCCTAACAAATCCATATCTTGTCTGCTTTCTGTTTCTCTGTATTTTCTGTAACATATTTTGTTCAAAAATTGCTTGTGTAAAAGGAAAAAAAATAATAGGTAGTTTATGGAAAAAGAAACGATCAAGAAAAGGGACAACTGGAGGGTGACTTTGTTCCAACTGAGACTTCTAAGCTATGGGACAGGTGCTGCCTAGAAAGCAGATGCAGACACACGACTGTCTAACTTGATGCTACTGTCCATTTCACTCGCCAACTCAACCCCCCCTTGCTCACGCCCATCGTGCTTCCTTCCACACATGGTCGTCTACAGGTGGATGGTACAGTGATCAGCAAGCTTGAGTCCCCAGTCCTTTCAATGGTCCTAGTCATTGCTCTATTAATAACAGGCCATTACGGGTTTTCAAACACCTTTGCCTTTTTCTATTACCACAAAGAATCGGTTTTTTGTTTGTTTGTTTGTTTTTAAGAAGACATGGGCCACTGAGTCTAGGAGGAGGCGAAAAAAGAGATTAGGCATTCATCTTGAGAAAAGTTTCCAAAAACAATAACATTTAAAAGACATATTTAGTTAATAGTTTGTCATGAAGTTCATTAACAGTCTCATAGAAAGAAGATGTAGCATGAGAAGAAATCTTGAGATACATGCAGAAATTAGTCAAGAACTGAGAGCTTTTTTTAATGGGCTAGCTTCTTACCAAATGGAGCCCTGGGTTACCAAACCCACTCTGTTCTACATCTCACTCCCTCTCATGGCTAGTCTGGGGTGGAAAGGAGGCAGGGGCGGGTCTCTTTTCTTTAAATATTAAATTATTCTTAACACTCTTTATTGGCTGCAAATGATATAAAAGATCAGAGAACTTAGAGGTCATGAATCAGTTTGCTTCAGAAGTCACCTTTCACATTTGAGAATACTGTTAGCTTTTCTCTTTAGAGTGGAACCCACCTTCACCCAAATCCTCTTTCTGCTGATACAATCACAAATCTCTTACCACTTTTAGAAAGCCATCACCCTATACCGCTTACTCTCCCTAGACATAAGGTCTGAGAAGCTCATGAATTCCCATGATGCAAATGACTCGTTGGCTAAGCTTTACCTCAGACCAGGAGAAACGTTTTGTCCATTTATTACAGCGTTTGCCAACCAGCAGATGTACAAACGTGCAAATCTAGACTCTCAAAAGACGCAGCTAATTGTTAAGTTAATTTTGAGGACTCTTTTGAAGTTTACGCCACAAAACTAGACATCCACCATTGGAAAATGGAAGAACAGGAACCAGAAACAAGCTTCCTCCCTGGATATGCCTCCTTCTATGTGCTAACTATAACTGCAGTCCTCTATTTGGGTACATGATTTGTTTTTGGAAATCCATATGAAACCAAACAAACTCTGAGGCAGAACCAAAGATTGTTAAAATATCTAATCACACTTGCCTTTCAGATCCAGTCTTTTATGAAACATATACCCTTGTCCCGTATGTTGTGCATGCTCTTTATTTAATCAAGTCCACAGTTGGGGTTTACTTCTTCAATTCATTGCTGTATCACACATAGTGAGATTGCTAGATAAGTAAGTTCCTAAAAAGGTAGCAGTTGTAGGTTATTTAAAAATTATTTGACTATTAAAAAGTATCGTGACATGTTTAGATTGTACAAAAATAAAAGATCATTAAAATTCTTTCTAGTAGGTCATGTCTTCTAAATAGGACATACATATCCATAGTATTTGCATAAGAACACCCCAACCCACACTCAGCCACCACTGACCCAGAGCATGAACTTCACCTTGAGGTCAAGCCAGGTGATTCTGAAAGAAGTGCTAAATCCTCCAACCACTGTAAGCCCTTTCAATTCACTGTGGCAACAGTGTGGTGAGCATTTCAGTCCCAGTGGCCTGGAAGAATGAGTGTACTTCACAAAGCACCCAATTTATTCCCAGAAAATGTTTGGCATGCCAGCTGACTTTGGGCTCATTTTACACAAAAATCCAGGTTTTGGGAAAGATTTACTCTAGGGTTTCCAAATGTTTATTGCCTTGCTGACAGATTTTAGACTGGTACTTGTAACAGGTGATTTTTCACACCACTAGGAATCCAGAATGTGATTCCAGAACATTGAGCAAAAATTGTCTCTAAGACTCCAAATGATATCAAATCACACAAATTCCAGAATGTATGCAAGCAAAGAAGTAAAAATGCTTCTGACATAAATAATCATATGTGAGCTACTATAGCACCATCAAAAGTTACACCTACTACACCGCCCACTTCCCCTCATTCTATAAGGGCCATGCCTACTAGGATTTTCTCTGTTCCTTAAACACACTGAGCTTGTTCCCACCTCAGCGACCTTGCACTTGTTGTTTCTGACACCTACAATCCATTCATCCTGGTGCTTTGCAAAGTTGGCTCCTGCTGATCATTCAGCTTCAAAAGTAGCCCTCCTGTCTGTCCAAGTCACACTGTATATAACACAGCCTGGTGATTTCCTTCATAGCACATATTACAACCTCCAATTGTCCTGTTCATTTGTAAAAACGTTCTTCTTGTGACGAGGTCTGGGCCTTGCCTTCCTGGCTCACAGTGACATCCCTCGAGACAGAGTAGGCACTCAATAAAGGTATGCTAAATAAATGAGTAAAAAGTTTAATCCAAAGTACTGGGATTCTGCATTAAACCCTAGTGCAAAGCCATAAGATATGACTTGTATTGCACTCTAAGTACCCCATCATTATAAAAACAAGATATATTCCAGATGAGACATTTTAATATCAGGTTCATGATCTAAAGAATAAGGGGATTATGTTAATTTACTAGTTCCCAAAGTTCTATCATAAAGATACCTTGTTGCATTCTTTCTTCTATGATGCTAATGTTTTAAAATAGTTTGCTTTTCAAATAAACTTTCTTCTATTACATTGGTAGTATACCCTTGTACGCTTTCTATCCAGATTTTTGAAAGATAAAAAATGGCATATGGACAAAAGGTATACAGTGAATGTTCATACCAACATTAATCATAATAGCCAAAAAATGGAAATAACCCAAATGTCATCAACTAATGAATGGATAAATAAAATGTAGTCTATCCAAATATCCATACAATGGAACATTATTCATTCATAAAAACAAATGAGGTACTGAGATATGCTATAACATGGAGGAGCCTTGAAAACATTATGCTAAGTAAAAGAAGCCAGATATAAGAGGCCACATTACTATATAATTCCATTTATATGAAATGTGCAAAATAGGCAAATTCATAGAGACAAAAAGTAGATTAGTAGTTACCAAAAGCTGGGGAATGGAGGGCAGAAATGGGGAGTAACTGCTTAATGGGTAGAGGGTTTCTTTTTGGGATTATGAAATGTTCTAAGATTGTAGTTATAGTTGCTCAACTCTATAAATACACTAAAATCATTGAATGGTATACTTTAAATGGGCTAATTGAATGTTATATAAATTATATCTCAATAAAACTGTCATATACATATATTTTGGAATGGCGTGTAGATACCAGTTGTATCTTTGCAGATTAAACTGGATGGTTTATTCTCATCTAGACCTAAAGTCTACAAATAAAGACACTATCTGCTCAGCCAGGGTTGCATTGCTTTAAGAAGTGTCAGCTGCTCTCACAGATAAACTCTGAAATCTCAATGCCTTATTATAAGTTTATTTCTAGGTCAAATAAATTCCAATCAAGAGCAGGATTTTTTTTTTTTTTTGAGGGGTGATGTTCACTCTGAGCAGTAATTTCAGTTTTTTCTATCTAATGGTTCCATCATTCTTTAAGCTGGGCCTCAGAGTTCCAGTGGACCTTCTGTATCTGGTCAGTAGATAGGGACAAGAGTGTAGAGTAATTTACAGTTTGGTACCAAATCACCAAAGTAACTTATATGCTAGATATGAAAATAGTAAAAATCACTTCCATTGACCAAAACTCAGTAATATGACCACCCCATCAGCAGTGGAATCTGAGAAATGTAATCTGTGTGAGGAAGGAGGAAGAGGAATTAGGATTTGTTAAATGCATAGCACAGACTTAGCAGGATTTACTACTTAAAGACAAGACAGATTTGGGAGGGGCCTATGAGCGTCTATTTTGTCACCCACACTGTTGCTCCAAAGATGGTGCCTTTTAACAAGTCGTTGGTACCAAGTGGATAATAAACTGGTGAAACCACTTTTTAGATAGAAATTTGGCAACATCCAGTAAAGTTGAAAATGTGGAAAACCTGTGATCCAATGTGGTAGATTAAAAAATCCAGGCACAATATTTTCCAACCTTTCTTATCCCTTAAATCTGGACCGGCCGTGTGACTTGTTTTGACCAACAGAATGTGGTGGAAGTGATGCTGTGTGCATTCCAGAGCCTAGCCCTTCAAAGGCATTGGAGCTCTGTTTGGAAAGATGCCTCAAGAATGCCATGCTGTGAGGAAGCTTGTCTACAGGACAGGATGAGGAGAAGCCATACGGTGGAGATCGGAAGTGCCCGAGCCTATAGACAGTCCCAATGGCCAGACATGTAAGTGAGACCATGTTAGACTATTCAGCCATCCCAGCCATCATCTGATTGGAACCAGGTGAGGAAAACGAGCACAACCACCCTGCCAACCCAAGGAATTAGGTAAATCATTATTTTAAGCCAGAAATTTTGGGGTGTTGTGTGACACAGCAATAGATAACTGATATAAACAGGAATTTCACCTCTGACTTTATACTACAGGTAAACTCTCATACTTTAGCCCAAAGAGAAGTGTTTAAGAAAGTCCACCACAGTACTGTTTGTAAAAGGAAAAACTAATATGTCAACCATTACAAAACAATGCATATTTAACATATGATTTAGGTAGTCAATGGAAAGGTATATAGCAGTGAAAATAAAAGAGAGCTACGGTTATCAACTTGGATAAACTTCAAAAACATATTATTAAGAAAAGAAAGAGAATTTCTCAATGGTACCCATTCAATCATCAAATATTTATGAACACTATGTAGGTGTCTGGAATAAAGCATTTATGAAAACAGACCACACACACACACACCCCTTGTCTTTAATGAACTTGCATTCTAGTGGAGGGAGAAAGAAACTACATCAAATGTTTAGTCACCTAGATAATAAAAAATACTAAAGAGAATAATAAAGAAGGGAAAGGAGATCAAGGACTGGAGGAATTTGCAATGTTGGATGGGGTGGCCCAGCAAGGCCCTAAGACAGAGTCTTTTAAATAAAGACTTCAGGAAAGTAGGAAACTAGCCATGTGGATATCAGGGAAAGAAGATGTAAGTCAAAGGGAACTACAAGTACAAAGTGTCCTAAAGTAGAAGGAATGTTGCTGTTTTCAAGGAATATGGAGGACTCCAATGAGTAACTGGCCTAATAAGAGAAAAGTATGAAACCAAATGTCATAATTGGCATTAAAAGGGACTAAAGTAATAAATATTACATCAGTAATCAGAAATTGTTTAAATAAGGAGACGTAGTTGGAGGCGTGCGCGCACACACACACACACACACACACACACACACACAATGAGAAGGGTGTTTACTAACTGTCCAAAAACTCAACGGGCAACAGGCTGGACATCATCTCTCCGTAGAGTTAACAACCACCACATTTCACACATAAAATTATGTACGACTTAATCCATATGTAGTTAGCATAATTCTATTTTGATGAAGGCAAACACCAAAATGGGTTCTACATTAACCCTTTAATGCCTCTCTATCTGCTTCTAATATAATTCCAAAGTAATGTTTATATGTAAAATTATATTTAAAATAAAAGGGCAGGTGTTTCTGCAAAACTGGACAGGAAGAGAGGTTAATGATAATGATAATAATGAAAATAAAACAGATGGCCAGTAGACAGATGAAAAAATGCTCAACATCACTAATCATCAGAGAAACACAAATAAAAACCACAATGAGATACCACCTCACCCCAGTCAGAATGGCTATCATCAACAAGACAAACAGTAACAAGTGTTGCAGAGGCTGTGGAGAAAAAGGAACCCTCATACACTGTTGGTGGGAATGCAGACTGGTGCAGCCGTTATGGAAGGCAGTGTGGAGGCTCCTCAAAAAATTAAAAATAGAATTACTATATGACCCAGCAATCCCTCTCCTGGGTATATGCCCAAAAGATCTGAAAACATTTATCCGTAAAGATGTATGTGCTCTGATGTTCATTGCAGCTCTATTTATGGTGGCCAAGACATGGAAACAACCAAAATGTCCTTCAATAGATGATTAGATAAAAGAATATGTGGTATATATACACAATGGAATACTACTCAGCCATAAGAAAAGATGAAATAGTGCCCTTTGCGACAACATGGATGTCTTGAGATCATTATGCTAAGTGAAATAAGTCAGACAGAAAAAGTCAAGAACCATGTGATTTCAGTGATATATGGAATATAAAACTGAAAGCAACAAAGGAAGAAGACAAACAAATAAAGAAACAAAAACTCATAGACAGAGACAATAATTTAGTGGTTACCAGAGGGTGGGGGGGAGGGGAGTGGTACATAAGGGTAAACGGGATCAAATATACGGTGACGGAAGGAAAACTGACTCTGGGTGGTGGACACACAATGTGATATATAGATGATGTATTACAGAATTGCACACCTGAAACCTATGTAACTTGACTAACCATTGTCACCCCAATAAACTTTAAATTAAAAAAAAGTACTGATAATAATAGCACTGACATTTATCGAGTGCTCAGTATTTGCAGGCCATTTTCCAAGTTTCCATCTTGTATATCAGGTCATTTAATCTTAACAGTTCTATGAGGTAGGAATTGTTATTACCCCCATTGGACCATGAAGGACAGAGGTACAGGGAGGTGAGTGACTTGCTCAAGTTCACACAGCTGGAAAGTGCTCAAGCCAGGCTTCAAACCCAGCAACCTATCTGATCACAGAGGCTGAACTTTAACCAGTAAGTTCTTTTGGGAATGCAGAAACCTCTGAGCACACCCTACACTGCTCCCACAATTCATCACTTGTATACTAAGGTGAAAACCAACTGTGAGTATGTTTGTGTGACTGGGCAATAAATTATTAACTGCATGGTTCATATTTGCTTCAACTCATGGGATTATAGGCTTCAGTTGAATCAATGTGAACCATGATTGACCACGAACATGAATTCGAAATTTTGTTCACGCTTATAAATAAAAAAGCATCCAAAACAGTTATGACCCTTTAAACTCTTATAAACACTATCACCCTTAAGAAGGTTTTAGTATTTGGAGAAAAGGAGCGAGGTCCAATTTAGCTCTGAGATATGCCTCTTAATTCTCACTGAAAACCACATTCCTTTCCCTAAAGGCTATATTCCCACATGTATCAGCCCTATAAAGTCATACAAAGCAAATTCGGGGACTGCTTCTCAACTGGGAATTCTCAATATCGCCGACCAACACTCACTGCCATCGCAGATAAAATGATCAAAACAGAATATGATTTTTAAAAAGAGAGCAATGTTAAGACCAAATGAAAATAATGCAAAAGCATCTAAGATCACTAAAACCAAAGCTGAAAAAATGTAAATAATTTTATCTTACCTTTTGGCACAAAAATTAAAAAGAACTAGCATACCACTTTTCTATTAGGTTTTGTTTAGTAACAGGAGATTGAATAAGTATGCAATCCATATAAGCAGAAAACTAACCCTTATAACTGAAAAATCATGTTTGCTAGGAATTATGTGCAATAGGGAACATCAAAAAGTATATGGTGGGACATCTAAAAAAACAAGTTCACTGTTAATTAATCGCTTCCTTCAGATAATCTCTATTGGTAATATACTTAATATTTTCCCTCATTTAAGCAAAGGTTTGTTAAATAAAATCAGACATACATGACTCTATCTCCTTGATAAAGTCTAACAAGTGTATGGTATCAATCGAGAAGTACTGTTTCATCCTACACATGAACTCATACAAGAAACATTTATTCAGAAGCCTTCCCAAACACACCTCCTGCCGTCATTTAGTCTTCAGACAAAATAAGTGGACTAGAACTTTCTGTCAACTGTCCCAGACTGTTTCTGATCCATATAGTTCAAATCAGTGGCTTTAAGTACATTAAAGTTTAATTTAAATGATTTCTATTACTGGAGGCAAAGTAAATGCAATGCTCCCAAAGTGATGTTTCTAACAAAACCAACTCAAACTTTGCTTCACTAAAATATAGCCACCGGGGGGTAAAACACCATAAACATAGTAATTATGGTGAGGCAATCAAAGGCCTCTACACTGAGAAAAAAAAGTCCTAAAAATGTCACTTGTGGGTTTTGAGGGTTTGGAGTCTTGAAAGGGACCTATTTTAAACAGAAGTCAAGAGGAAGCAACACACTTTGGATCTTTCTCTGTCTCCTCCTGTTTCTCTCACTCTTGGGAAGGAGAAGACACAGTAGGGAAAAAAAAAAAAAATCAAGCAACTCTTCTCCCCCAGCCCATTCTTTCTCTGTCTTCACTTCTACAGTGGCTTCAAAACATCCCCCTTTTTCTCAGAATTTCTTTCCCATCACATTTCCCTCGCTTGTAATTATAATCACAGGGAGCTTCGAGAACTTGCAGGCCCTGCGCAGGGAAATTCCCAGCTAAAAGTGACTGTTTCATTCTGTTTAAAGAAACCAGCAGTGTGAGCTAACTATAAAAGTTGACTCGATTTGAATAGACATTTCTCCAAAGAAGCTATACACTAGGCACGTGGAAAGATGCTCAAATATCACTACCCGTTAGGAAAAGGCAAATCAAAACCACAGTGAGATCCCGCCCCTCCCCACAGATTGACTGACTGACAGGGCTATTTTCAAAAATGGTGATGAAGATATAGAGACATTGGAGCCCTTACGCATTGCTGGTGGGAGTGTAGAGTGGTGAAGCCCCTGTGGGAAAGAGTGTCAGTTCCTTAAAATATTGATCGTTGAAGTACCACGTGATTCAGAAATACCTCTTCCAGGTGTTTGCTCCAAAGAATTGAAAGCAGACTCAAAGCGTATATATGACAGCATTATTCACAACAGCCAAAGGTAGAAATAACCCAAATGTCTATAGACCATTAAATGGATAAACAAAATGTGGTATATACATGCAATGGAATATTATTCATACTTAAAAAGGAAGGAAATTCTGACATATACTACAACATGGATGAACCCTGAAGACATGCTTAGTGAAATAAGCCAGACACAAATAAGACAAATATTGTATGATTCCACTCATATGAGGTACTTAAAGTAGTCAAAATCATAGAGACAGAAAGTAGAATGGTAGTTGCCAGGGCTGGGGGAGGGGCAATGAGAAGCCATTGTTTAATGGGTGTGGAGTTTCAGTTCAGGGCACAGGAAAACGTTCTGGAGATGGATGGCGATGATGGTTGCACATCAATGTGAAAGTACTTAATGCCACAGATCAGTACACTGAAAAATAGTTAAAATAGCAAATTTCATATTATGTGTCTTTCACCACAATAAAAAAAGTTGACTCAGAGGACATAATTATAAACATAGAATGGCTTTCAGTCAACTATTGCTTTTATAAATCCATAAGCTGCCATTCTGCAGCTCCATACTAGTTATAAATATTATGGTTCTGGGTTACAGAGGCTCTCCTTTTAGTGACCATCAGATAGGGGCTAGGTGGTAGCAGACTGCACCACGCATTCATGCCTTTAAACTTCCTACTGCTCTAGGAAGAAGGCACTAGCTTAAGACAGATGGATCACCTTTCTGTTATATGCACTGGCTCTGACAGACATCGCTGAGCGTTCACAGCACAGCTTTGTGCTAAGGCTCCTGGGACTTCATAATCCTTCCCAACACAGGGTTCAGGCAGCCACCAATTAATCAGAGCTGTCTGTCAAAATGAATCTATTCGCCACAGTGGTCTAGGTGGCAATCTAGTTATTTTTATCCAAACTAAAATCTTATACATTACAAACCAATTAAAATGAAACTGAAGACATCAGATTATAGATGTAAAGTGACAGGTTTGCCCCAATCTCTGCCCAAGCCTTTCCATTGTCCTGGAGTCTGACACATACAGGGCTGGGGTACAAGCAAAGCACCTTGGGTAATACAACTCAAGTGATCAGAGAGACAGAGGTTCTTGTAGCCTAATAATAAAAAGGAGATGTGCCAGTATAATCAAACCTCTCGCTCATTCTCTTCTAGAGCAAGGGTTGGAAAACTTTTTCTGTAAAGGGACGGAGAGTAAACATTTTAGACTTTGTTGTCCATGCAATCAGTCTCTGTTGCAACTCTTCAACTCTGCCCTATAAAAGCAACTATAGACAATACATCAATGAATGGGGGTGGCTGTGTTCCAATAAAACTATTTACAAAAACAGGTTGCAGGTAGGACTCAGACTGTGGGCCACAGCTTACTGACTAGAGTTCTAGATTTTCCATTTTAAGTTCGGATCTCTCTGAGGGCCTCTTTCCCCTGTCCCTTTATCTACCTTCAGAATTTAACACGATTCCTACCCCCACTTGATCACGGCCCCCCACCCCTGATACAGCTGAATGAAGGATAACCAGCACAGAAAGCAGAGCACCAAGCAGGAGGTGCAGAAGAACAGAGGATCCAAGAAGACTGATATCTTGGGGGGACGGGGGGCATGTAGACTTGAGAACTAAAGCTGAGGGGTGGATCAGTAGAGGAGCCACTCTCCAATGCACCCACAAAAGTGGATGCACTGGAATATGGTATTCACATCTATCCTGCCTGGATGTGCTCCTGGATTCTGTGCGTAAGCCAGATGTGACTAGGGGCCAGTTATGGGCTGTACTGTTCAGCTAAGCATAGTACAGAAAGTAGTCTCCGTAGACCACTCGGGAGACTGGTACAAAGCAGTTTCAAAGCTAAGACAAGGCTATTTCACCCACTGCGACCTCTAACAAATTCTGCTCTACAACAGTCCGATACAGCAGGGTAAGTATGGTGCAGGTCAGAGCCAGGGTGGCTCAGTCCAGGGCCAGCTGCTATATATGGCTCGCTGACCTTGGGCAAGCCAATTAACATCTATCTGTTTCATGTATTTAGAATGGGAATCCAAATGCTGGTTCCATACAAGGATAAGCAAGAATATACATTCCAGGCGATCTGCCTCCAGAGAAAAGATAACATTTAATAAAGGGAAGAAAAATCCCTCATCCCAACAAGCATTTGATGGTTTGCCTTCAATGCAAGGTGGGGCTGAAAGAGATAAAAATACTTGGTGGGGAGAGACAGGAATGCAGAGAAGAGATAGGGACAAAAACTGTTGACTTAAGGTTGGAATTTCAAAAATCACAAAAATCAACACCTAAGCCAGTCTGTAGGAACAACATATAGCTTCTTGGAGAAGTTGACACATAAGCAAGGGAAGTGAGAATAAGGAGTTAGCTGGGGAAGATAAGTGGGAGTAGGCACATTCTAAATGTGAAGAACCACAGGGAGCAAGGCCCAATAAAGAGAAAGAGCAGAGGAAGTGTGTGTAAGGAGTATGTCTGCTCAGAGCTACTGGACTCTAAAGCTGGAGCCAGGTTCTGGTGCAAAATGAGGCTGAGGGTTAGGCCAGGGCAGGCAATGGAGGGCCTTAATGTCCCCGTAAAGAACACAGAGTTTATCCTGCATGGTGGTGGAAGGTATTAAGTAGGGCAGTGATGAGCAATGCAGAGTTAATTAGAACAGAATCGGGCTGGAAGCAGAGGGGCCAGTCAGAAAGCCGTTGTATAATTCAAACAAGCAAAGAGATCAGAACGAAGGCAGAGGACAGAAGGGATGGAGAGGAGGGTGTAGTTTCAATAAATATTTACAGGCTAACGTCAGCGGGACCTGATGAGCAATCAGATGTGAGGGGGGGTGGGTGTGCAAGGGACAGGGAGGGACTAAGAATGCCTCTCACATCTCTGGCCTGGACAGCTGGGCAAATGGCTGGGCTGTATTCCTATGAGGCCAGACCACCCCACATCCCAGTGTAACCTCTCCAACTAGAGAGAGAATCACTCTCCCAGAAAACAGGCAATCTGGAAAAAGTTCCCAAGATGGAAAGATAAAAACAATCGTGGAAACATCCTGGTAACAAGGACTGGAAATCCTACTTACAGTATAAATAAAAGGCCAGCAGAAATGGACAGCTATAGGAACCTACTTACTCAAGCCGCTGTCACTGTACAAGGCAGGATTTCTACAATGTTTCAATGTCTTGCCTGCGAAATACACAAAACTATAAAATGTGTATCACATGGATGTCTGGGTGTTTTCTAGCCACACCATACGTCAGATGAACATTTTCTGTCTTGCAGTATCTCATTAGACAGAACATTTTTAAACAATGGAGGAAATTTTATTAAGTATATATTTCAAGTGATCTACCCCAAAAAAGATGTGAGTGGGTGGGTATCCCTGTGCTGTTTAGGTTTATAAATTATTGTTATTCCTATAACTTTCTAAATATTTTCAAGTTGTCTTAAATAGTGTACACATCATTAAATAGATGTCAAATTATTATGGAAAATGACATGGAATTGCTGGCCACTTAAAGAACCATGAGTCTTGGATAACTGCATTCAAAAAGATATGCGGGGTAAGAAAAAATGAAAACGAGCAGTGAAAAGTTCAGGAGCTTAACAAAATCTGTTCCCTGAGGGTAATTCAAGGTCTAAAAGCTGTGTCCAAACTCAAACAAAGAACCAGGATTCTGGCATTTATATTCCAAATGTTTCCCTAATGGAACGTTTTATAAAAACTAGAGGAGAAAAAGCCCTACAAACTGGAGGACACACCAGGATCTTATGTAATTTACCAAGAATTGAAATAAATTGTTCTCGCAAACAGACTCCTGATCTTCCTGTTTCACACTGTGAAATGTGCCTGCGTTCCACCGACTGTGGAACAATTGAACACAAGTATGATTCAGGTTTGAATCCTGGCTCTATCCCTAACTAACCACATTCCTTTGAATAAAGCATCCTCCTCTACTCCCTCACCTTCCCTCTCTACAGCTGAAAAATGAGGAGGTTAGACAAGGTCACCACGGACCTTTCCAGCCAGGTCCTCCGCTAGGCGGCCTGTGGGGAGTCCTCCCACACGCTGGGGCCCCACAGCACTCAACAAGCTTATCATTAATTTCCTGTTTAGTGTCAGTCTTCACGCCTGGAAGGCAGCTCTCTCAGAACGAGGGTCTTGTAATCTTGTTGATTTCTGTATACTCAATGTTTGTGCAGTGCTTGGCACTCACAAGAAGCTCAGTAAATATTTTCAAGTAACTAACTCCCTCCAGGGAAGTTCCTAATCCTTTTTTTTTAATGTGTTTAAATTTAGGTATAATCGACATATAACATATTAGTTTCAAGTGTATAAAAAATTTTTAATGTAGTTACTAACAATGCCAGAATTAAAATCCAGGTCTCTTTACATCCCCAGGAAATGGAGACCAACTCAGTTCCATGTTGGATCCCTGTCCACCCTCCCTTGGCTGTCAGATCCTTTGGGCACTTGCCCCATCTGCTTTCCCAGTTACTGGTTTCTCCCCCACCAGGCCCTGAAGGGCCATGTTCCTCAACCGTTCCCCAGAGCTTTCTGATTCTTCTGAAAGGAAACAAAAACTCCATTTGGGTCTGTCTCAGATTTTATGTTAATAACTATAAAGAAACTGGGCATTTTTTGTTAATGGTACATGATAGGGAAATTAAAAATGTAAACACAATCTCCAAGTAATTTCTCAGAACCAGGCCTTGTCTCACCTAATTCTTTTCTCTTCTTAAACATCACAGGGAATCACCCACTCCAGGGAGTTCCTCCATTCCTTTGTTCTTGAATAGGGTCAACCTCTGGTTCCTTCTTCATCTCTTTGTTTGGGATTCCTCTTCCTCAGCCAGCAGAGAGGAAGCTCCCACTCTAAACTTTCATTACAATTGGCCCTCTGTCTCTGCGTTATCCACATCCACGGATTCAACCAATCGTGGGTCAACAATATTCACAAAGTGAAGAAAAATGTTACGTTGTTGCTGATGAGGAGTACGTAATTAAGCCTACAATAGTTGCATCTGTAGTGAACACTTACAGATATTTTTATTTGCTATTATTCCTTAAACAATACAGTATAACGACTAGTTACATAGCATTACATTGTATTAGGTATTATTAGGTTGGTGCAATAGTAATTACGCTTTTTGCATTGTTGAAATTTGCCGTTTGATATTGGAATACATTCTTATGTAAATGTGGTAATGTTATACATTATTTGAATGAACATTTCTCGTTTTACGTTTTTTTGCTAATGACTTATTACTTGCTGTTTATTTTATATGTATTTTAGACTATGGAAATGATAGTCAACTGATGTTAGACAAAAAGCAAACTCGAGCGATTTTGTTATTTGAGTTCAAAATGGGTCGTAAAGCAGCAGAGACAGCTCGCAACATCAACAACGCATTTCGCTGAGGAACCGCTAACGAACGTTAGGTGCAGCGGTGGTTCAAGAAGTTTTCCAAAGGAGACGAGAGCCTTGAAGATGAGGAGTGGAGTGGCTGGCCATTGGAAGTTGACAACAACCAATTGAGAGCAATCATTGAAGCTGATCCTCCTACAACTACACAAGAAGTTGCCGAAGAACTCATTGTTGACCACTCAATGGTTGTTCGGCATTTGAAGCAAATTGGAAAGGTGAAAAAGCTCGATATGTGGGTGTCTCATGAACTGACCGCAAATCAAAAAAAATTATTGTTTTGAAGTGTCACCTTCCCTTATTGTACGCAACAACAACAAATCATTTTTGATAGAATTGTGACATGCGATGAAAAGTAGATTTTATACGACAAGCGGTGATGACCAGCTCAGTGGTTGGCCCGAGAAGAAGCTCCAAAGCACTTCCCAAAGCTAAACTTGCACCAAAAAGAGGTTACAGTCACTGTGTGGTGGTCTGCTGCTGGTCTGATCTACAGCTTTCTGAATCCTGGCAAAACCATTACATCTGAGAAGTACGCTCAGCATGTCGATGAGATGCACTGAAAACTGAAACGCCTGCAGCTGGCATTGGTCAACAGAAAGGGCCCAATTCTTCTCCATGACAACGCCCGACTGCATGTAGCACGATCAATGCTTCAAAAGTTGAACAAATTGGGCTACAAAGTTTTGCCTCATCCACCATATTCACCTGACCTCTTGCCGACCGATTACCACTTTCAAGCATCTCAACAACTTTTTGCAGGGAAAACGCTTCCACAACCAGCAGGATGCAGATAATGCTTTCCAAGAGTTCGTCGAATCCCGAAGCACAGATTTTTACACTACAGGAATAAATAAACTTATTTCTCGTTGGCAAAAATGTGTTGATTGTAATGGTTCCTATTTTGGTTAATGAAGATGTCACTGAGCCTATTTATAATGATTTAAAATTAACAGTCTGAAACCGCAATTACCTTTGCACCAACTGACTATAAATAATCTAGAAATGATTTAAAGTATACAGGAGAATGTGCATAGGTGATAGGCAAATACTACACCATTTTATATAAGAGACATGAACACTCTCGAATTTGGGTACCCCTGAGGGATCCTGGAACAAATACCCCACAGATACCGGATACCTAGTGAGAGCTGTAGCTCTATCCACTGACTGTTGATCTCCCTCCCCTGAGCCTCAGGCCCTGGGGAATGGTTGTGGCTCCTTCAAAGGAGGAACTCCAGACTAGCATAAACAAACAACTTACCCTAAAACTCCCAGCTCAGAGCAGCCACGCTGCTGTGCAGTCTCCAAGTCTCCAAGGTAGGACTTACATCCACTGCAGAAGGGACTCCCCCAGGAAGAGGCTCTGAGCCAGCCACACCCATCCCAGGCACCTCCCCTCTTTCCTCAATTTTTCCTAGAATTTTCCTGTTGATACTAACCCAGGTTGAGTTCAAGTTTTGCATATTTTTTTTTTCTGCAAATGATTATTGGTCGTCCTTATATGGCCACTTTCATTTCATTCCAGTCCCTCCAATGCGGAAGTTTTAAAGCATGCTTTCAAATAGACAAACAAAAAATAGACAAAGCTAATACAGAATTTGTAGGGATACACAATGGGTAAGAAAATGTATAAAGGAAAGTAAGGCAGAGATGACCACAGACGTGAAGTAAGTAGTTATTGGTGGTTGAGGAGGTAGGGGATGGTTTGAACAGAATCTCTTGGAGGGCTTCTCAGGTAACTAGAAACTTCTAGGTCCTTTCATGAGTGATGAATTCAAAGATGTTATAAATTCCTTACCTACACATGTGTTTTAGCTGTTTTCTGTATTTGTATTATACTTAACAATAAAAATTTTTGCTTTTTTTTTTAAAAGCTCTCATCCTCTTTGACTCTAAAATTTAATGAAGGAATAACAATCAACTGGATTTCTGTAAATAGAGAAACATACAAGTCTCTTTCCATGTTTCCACAAATTCTCATCACTGCAATAAATATATTTCATATCCAGTTTCCCTTTGTCTCCATCCATGAATCAAAGCAGATCTGGCTGAAGACAGAGAGTATGTCTAAGAAAAGCTAGGCTCGAGAAAACTGGATGGTGGACAACTTGGGGGAATAAAAGACTTGAGCAGTCACTAAAAATATAATAACCCTTTCCTTTTATGTCCATTAAAGTATTTTCAAGAATTACCATGTGCAGAGAACTGTGAAGCAAAGAAAAGCAATAACCATGTTACTATTATGACACCTACTGTTACTGCGTGCCTGCAAATAAGTATTTAATGGACTTCATCAAATTTAATCTTTACAGCAACCCTAGGAGGTAGATATTATTTTTCTTAATAATCCTACATAGTGTGCAGTGTTATTTCTCTGACAAACCAATCCCACCCTCACCTCTGGACCTTTGCATACTCTGTTCTCTCTACCTGCAATGCTCTTCCCCCCAACTCTTTGCGTGGCTGGCTCCTGGTTCTCCCTCGGGTCTTAGCTTAAGTGTCACACACTCCTCATTTCACAATTAGCCTTCTTCCTCATTCTGGTACCTATTCAAATATATCCCTAACACATTCAGCGCTTAGAAAAGCAACTGTCGAATTCCTTACTTCCTGCTCACAACTGTGGTAAAACCTTCCTAACTAATGGATCATCCTGATGACTGCATCGTCCTGGAATTCTTTTCAATAAATACCCAGCGGGAATGATGCAATCTATCTTGAGATCCACATACCTTTTGACAAGGAACCATGAAAAAACAAGCAATTAATACATGGGCCTGGCCATCAAAAATGGTTTTGCTAGTTCCTGTTAAGAATAAAGAAACGAACGGTGCTGTTCACAATCACCAATCTTCAGGCTAGGAAGGGAGAAAACCCTGCCCTCTATGCAAAGACAAAGCCAAGGAAAAGAATCTTAATTTCTCCGCAGAACAGCTGTACATGGGTTTGGTTAGGTCAAGTTTTAATGGTAAACTTTAAGCAACAATAAAGATGGCGAACAAAATCCTCCAGACATTAGAAGAAAGAATAGTAATAGCTGCATGCACTTAGTCCAACAGGGAAGTATACAGAGTGTTTCTAAAATTTATTTCATAGCTAAAATTTATGTTTAGCTTGGTTTTGCGGCTGCCTCTGCAGCCTGTATGTGCAGAGCATTATAAATACTCTTCAGGGGTCCTGCCTCCCTCCCACGCCCCATAACATCAATCAAATTAACCAAGTAGCCTTTAGGAGGGTGCTCTGTGGACCAAACCAACTGCACGCAAACCGCTTGGCCACAGGAGCCTTGCCATTTCCTCCTCAGTCTCCTAGCCCCTGTGGCCTCCAGTGTGGAGACGGTGTCCAGCCTCTCAATTTATGGGAACCCCTCGCCCACCTCCTGCGCGTGGGTAGTCAAGGCCATATTTAGCTCAACCTACTCATACTTCACTTCGCCAGACCAGGTAAAGCCAGACACCAAATGAGCACAAAGAAGAAAGGGTTTTCTGTGTCAAGTATCTGTCTCTGTGAAGTCAGTGGCTTTTTAAAGGCTACCACTTTGGTGCCTACATGTCACATTCTTTGGGTGTTTAATTTAGAGGAGGAAAATATAGTCATCTAATGCCAGCAAGCAGAATTAAAGAAACTATGATGTTTCAAGGAAAGAAAATAAAACTTGGGAATGGATATACATATAGGTGTGTATATATGTATACATGTGCATATGTACCATATGTGCCTGTATGCTCAAACAATGAGGGGATGGCTTGCTGCCAAACATTAAGAAAAGCTTTAAAAATTTACGATGCTGGGAAAAAGTACACAAAGACATAAATCTTGGATTTTTCTCCCAGTCAATGTTAAACTACCAGAACAGGCATGCAAATCTTTAATATAATATAATCCCCCCCCCCCAAATTGAGAGTTTAACAGAAAACCTAAAATTGTCAATGGCCTCAACAACCATGTCAGAAAATGACTGAATAAAAATTAATTAATGAAAATGACTGATTATTTGATTAATGCTAACTACAGTACTGATGATGATGGTGATAACAAAATAATTGTTTCTGTCATTTCCTGAGTACATCCCATGAACAAAGAACTATGGTAATGAATTTACATTGAGATGTCATTGATTCACAAAAACCTGTAAGGTAGGTAGTCTTTTTATCCCCATTTTAAAGATGAAAAAACTGAGGCACAAGATTAAGCAATATCAATATCACACACAGCGGTAAACTGGTAGAAGAGGGAATGGATTCCAGGCTTATGTAACTCTAAAGAATGAAAAGAGACAGCCATTGATATGCACCCTCCCCTACAAAATGGGAAATGTCAAACAAAAAACAAATCTAGAAAAAAAAAAAGGAAAGAAATTCAGGGAATCTTCTGAATAATTTAGGCCTCAGAGGAGTCAATGTCATCCACATAATTTTAGCAACATAAAATTTCTGTGTGTTAGTGAATGACTATGAGTCTTTCTTGGTAATAGAAGCAATCATTTCAAATGTTGGAAACCCAATCAGTGTATTACTTATATGTGCCTAAAAACTAGCTTGCTTCATTTCAAAATAAAATAGTGTGGTCTGAAAGAAAAAAGATAAAGTTACAAAATCTACAGAACATTCCCATTTCCATGCACATCATCCCTATTCTAAATCGTCACCTTGGAGGTCGTTACTTATTCTAAAGAGGCATCCTTTTCTACGATGCATTTAGGGAAGCCTGCCTTTGGAACCATCTCCAGAGTCTGTGACAAAGCACTACACGAGCAGCATAATTTTACAGCCACATGTCTTCTAGAGCGAAGTCTGGGGAATAACGTTGCTGATGAAAATAGGAAACTGGCTTTGGGAAAGAATGTGTTGTGATTACAAAAGAGTAAGCTCTTTTGTATGGCTTGTTAGGGACTAGAGGAGTGCCAGAAAGCTTTTAAGTAACAGCCGCCATGCTGGGAAATGTACACAAGTTCCACTGTGTGTGATGGATAAAAAGGGAAACATTCATTTGGAAATATGAGTGTCAATACCTAGGCTGTTTAAGCAGCTGGCAGTGATGCAGTCATCGTGCTCCCAGGCTCGGCTGCTCCCCACACCGTGCCTGGCACACAGCAGGTGCCCACCGCCCAGTGGTGGGGGGACTCAATGACTCTACCCATCTGTCAATTAAACAAACAAACTCTTTGCTAATGAGAAAATTCTTTGCTCGTACAACAGTTATCAGGTCAAAGACCTAAACACTCACAAAAGTACGGCTTTATTGGAGAACTAAAATACGAAGAAAAACCTGCTCTAAAGGCTGGCTGCTCATTTTGCCACCTTTCTCCAGATGTTTACAGTCTGCAGACTGTGTTTCCTAAATGTGTGCACACAGGGTACCTGCCACACACAGCAGTGGCTCTGAGGGCAGGGTGGGAATTAAGTTTCCTCTGGCCCCTTCAGTATGCTGCCCTCCCCTGCTCCCCTGACAGCCACTCCAAGCGGCTTCTAATGAGAACAGTGCCCCCTGCAGCTTCAACGAGAAAGGAAAACCAACCCGGGCAGATCTCCGGAGACCCACTTCAATTGCCAACAAGAATGTTTCTTGCAAGCAAACCCTGTTCAAACAAACCTTAGGACAGAATCTGGATGGTGCTTCCTCTATTTATGGTAAGTCTATCGGATTATTTAGCCATTCATTTATTCCCACATTTACTAATAATTAATAAATTATTATCATGTTACCTATTGGCACTACAATGACAGAGTTGAGTAAGACACAGGTCCTCACATCCCAGGAGGTCACCACCGAGTGTCAGTCGGAACATACACACCCTGTTCTCTCCCGAGCCCCCACACACTGCGGACCAGCGTAGGCACTCTTCTCTTTCCTGTAGGACACAGCTTCCCGGTCCCTCTCTACTCTGTGCCAGGCTGCAGCTCGCAATCCACAGAAATGCTATGGGAGCTTATTTCCCATTCTGCTTACTTATAATACTGCATTTATTCAACTGTTAGTCAAAAATATTTATTGAACACCTACGATGGGTCATAGCAGGCTGGATACAAAAGAGAGTCCTACATTATAGTGAGCGAGAGAAAGTTCCATGTGCTCACGGGAAAGAGAGCTAGGAAACAAGCACACGGATAACTGTACATTGTTTTGTAGGCTGTGATATGCATGATGAAGAAAGAGGAAGTAAGGTGGGGACAGAAAGAATGACAAGAATAACTGATTAGACCATTTGGAGAAAGTTTCTCTGAGGAGACAACATTTGAGCAGAGACTTGACATGAAGTGAAGGAATAATTCACACCCATATCTGAAGAAAGAACATTCTAGTCAAGGGAAGAGTAAGTTCCAAGACCCAAGGGCAGCATAGGCTTGGAGGCTGGTGTGCTGGAGCAGTCAGTGAGAGGGACAGTGGGAGGAGGGGTCCCAAAGAACACGGGGGCCAATCACACAGGACACTGCAAGGATACGTACAGTAAGGGCTTCGGGAAACCCTCACAAGTATAAGTGAACAACATGACCTCATCAATACCCTCATTAGCATCATCATGGCACCAGCCAACACTTGCTCTGTGATGTGTGCTGTTTTCTAAATGACCACGGCATTAAGAAGTGTCATCACCTGACAGGCAGAAACTTAACCACCGGTGGCACCTCCCACAGCTAGCAAGTGGCAACATGGGGAGTCATCCCAGCACGGTAAGAACGCACCTTACACAAAGCAATTGCAACTGTAAATGATGAAGAGATGAAAAATATTGACACCAACCCCCAAATTGTACAACAAGCCCTATTAATGTTATGTGAATGCATGGCAGTGGCTTCGCGTCAGACTCCAGTGAGTGGCTCACATGTGGATTCCCTAAATACCGAGGGCAAAGCACTCAGAGGTGACGACAAGTAAACTGGGAAGACTGTACGAGATGATTGAAAAGCCCTGCTGGGTGGGGGTCTCACTGCCATTCAGGTGGGTGATGCTGGTGGAGAGTTCGAGTGAGACTGTGCCATTAAATACCAGAGTGGCAAAAAAGTAGTGTGATTTGAGATGTAACTAAATTGACAAAATAAACATCGTAAGTATGCATCTTGACTATTTTATCTATATCCCAGTAAGTTTATATATGTAAACTTGAAAAAAAAATTTGTTTTGAAATTTCTCTTTAAGAAATAGCAAGTGGGTTTACAATCAGGGTAGCTTATATTTGGGCATATACAATGACATTTCCTGACTCATAAATGATGGAAGAAAGTGCTCGTCAGAACCAGGGAAGGGGCCCAACCTTCAGCCTGGGAACATTGGCTAGAAACCCCAACAGAGCTGCAGGAACTGCCTTGGGTGGAACTGCCTCAGGCTGCCTTTGATTAGAATGTTCAGCTTCTGAACTTGTACTGCTGCCTACTCCGACCTACAAAAAAATAATTCTTCTCCCATCTCCTACTGCGTCTCATACTACTATGATTGTCCATTCAACAGGATAAGGAAGAAGCAAGAACCTAGTCTCAGAAATCTAAGAGCTTGGTACAGAGCCTGACACAAAAGGCTATGGAATAAATAAATATATGAACAAAACTTTCATAAGAATTTAAAATATGAGATAGCACCTTCTCTTTATGAGAAGAGAAGGGGGGGAGGAACAAATGTTAAGCATAAACATTACAGAATCTTTTACAATTGAACAGAGGGTCCTCCCACCATCTGTAATCTCTCTCCCAGACGTCACAGTCCCTCAAGAAGCAATTCTAACTACCACCTTGGTCTCGAACATTGGACTCTAACGTGCATGTGCTAATTCCTGTGCAGGGAAACTTTATCCAGGTGAGCCCAGCCACAGTCTAGAATGGCCTTAATCGCCCATTTAGAGTATGGGGGCAAACAACCTTGTAAGATGGGTAAAAGAGTAAAGCCATCATTAAGGCAGGTTAAGAGAGGTGCAGTTCATTCAGAAATTACAGGCCCATTTATGATCAGACTCAGGCATCCAGGAGACACACATTCAAGGTGTTATTGTGGAACTGTGAACATTTTCAAATTTGCGGTCTTCTAATTTTCCATAAAAATCCTTTCACAGTCAAAAAAGCACCACCAAAATATAAACAAGCCTGCTGGTAATGCCACGGGACTCTCTGTGCTTCATTTGCTACCCGTATAATTGATTCTGACAGCACAACGAGAACCCAAAGCACTGTATTCCAAACTGCCAATGAACTGCGTTAGCAGGAAGACGGCAAAACTGCATCTCCGTGAGAATTAACAACGGATGCCCTAAAAATTCAAGTTCAGATTTTAAGATGGGAATAGTTTCCACATCTTCCTCCCAAATGTTCTTCATCCAATTTGAATGTGGGGCACAGAATGACGTGAGCTTATAATCAGAAGTCAATAGAGATTCCAGAGTCAAGAGTGATAGAAGGAACTACCACCATGCTGGTCATAAACATTTTTCAAGTTTGCTTCACATTAACTTTTTTTAAGGAGGAGCCATTTTTAAAAAGTACATCAAACATAGAATTTTCTTGGCCATCATTCCAGCAGAACTGTGTTCTAATCAAGTAGCAGGTGCAAAACCATTGCAGAATGCCTCGGTGAACTCTGATTCGGCAAAGATAATACTTAACAAAGATAATGCTTAATAAAAAGTAACACCTCAGAGTTTGTTTAACCACAAACTGTAATCCAAGACCCGATTGCATATCTCAGTGACCAGCACTGTGATTTGTTTAGATCAGCATTCCCCAAGTTCCAGAAAATGCCAATCCTTTGCAATGTTAATAGGTGTTCCAGAAAAACAAAAAAGACTTCTTTTGTCAAATGATTCGGAGAAAGTTTGTATGAAAGAACATGAAACAGTTCTCTGGACTGCAGGACTTCTCAGAGTCTTTAATATGTGCATATGCCTGGTGCTTCTATTAGGGAAGGATAGAGTAGTATCAATGGCATTTGACAAATGGAACCCTTTTTTCTGATAGTATTGTACAGAAGTCACTTTGAAAAACGTGCTTTGGGAAACGCGAACCTAGATCATATCAACCCGTTTTTTGTCAAATTAGCCTCTTTTCTATTTTCCCACAGCTCACTATGACCCACACAGTGGAGGGGGGAATAGCTCCTATTGACATAGTGGCTTATTAAAACAATAGTCTACGTCACAAACAATTACATTTAAAAGCCACATGGCTCCTGCCCTTGAGAAATAAGTCTGTAACCTAGGTGGCTCAATTCTGAGGAGTTCCTGCATTAATATCTTGTGTCCAGACTGTCACAGTTCCACTCTTTATCTTAAACCAAAAAAAGTAACAATTGGTGGATATATTATTAGAACCAAATACTTTAAAGGAAAAAAAAATATGTTTCAGTGCACATTATAAAAGTCTTCTCAAAATGCTAGATATTGCATTTCAAACAGAGAAGAGAAAGAGTTGTTAGAATAAATTATCTCTAAAGCCAGATAATACATTACAAGGCTGATGCTGAAGGAAACCAATTCGCCCCATTTTCCTGGATACCCAACTATAGAGGACATCCCAGCCACTGACACGAATGCTGTGTGGGCAGCTGCCCTCTCTGATCCTTCTTCTAAGTCATCACATGTATGCATTCTTCATTTAATCCCAGGACCCCAGGAACTCAAGAATCAAAAAGGGCCTAACCCCAAGATAAGCCTATCATTTTGTACATGAGAACACATCTACAGGCTCAGAGAGAGAAAAACGTAGTCACTTACTCAAAGCCACACAGCAAGTTGGTGACTGGTCCTACCACAGAACACAGTCCCCCAACTCCATGGTACTCTCATCCTTCACCCACGCAGATACACTCATAGCTCGACTGCAGAGCTGTGCTGCAGAAAGCCATCTGGAAGCTTCTGCTCTGGCTGCCTGGAGCCGAGGCCCCCGCTGCAGATTCATCTTATTGTTACCTCTTTCAAAACGTTAACGCACATTCTGGTTTGCTTCCCGAAGCTGCTCCAAATCCGGTGCCCGGGAAGGACCCCTTCAGTCAGGAGAAAAGATCTGGAGATATTTGAGGATAAAGAATCTTGTCTTAGTTCTTAGAAACATATAGCCTTCCAAGGCTGAACCATGAAGAACTGGAAAATCCAAACAGACCGATCACCAGTAACGGAATTGAATCAGTCATCCAAAACCTACAGCAAAAGTCCAGGACCAGATGGCTTCACTAGTGAATTCTACCAAACCTTCAGAGAGGATCTAATACCAATCCTGCTCAAACTCTTCCAAAAAATTGAAGAAGAGACAGTACTCCCTAACTCATTTTATGAGGCCAACATTACCCTGATACCAAAACCTGGTAAGGATAACACAAAAAAAGAAAACTACAGACCAATATCTCTGATAAATACAAATGGAAAAATTCTAAACAAAATTCTAGCAAATCGAATACAACAATGCATTAAAAAGATTATTAATTATGACCAACTGGGAATTATCCCCGGGGCACAAGGATGGTTCAACATCCGCAAATCCATCAATGTGATACATCACATAAACAAAATAATGGACAAAAATTATATGATTATATCAATTGATGCAGAAAAAGCATTCGACAAGATACAACATCCATTTATGATTAAAACACTTAATAAAATAGGTATAGAAGGAAAATACCTTAACATAATAAAGGCCATATATGACAAGCCCTCAGCTAATCTCATAATTAATGGTGAAAAACTGAAGCCTTTTGCTCTACGTTCAGGAACACAACAGGGCTGTCCCCTATCACCTCTGCTTTTCAACATAGTGTTGGAAGTCCTTGCCAGAGCAATCAGGCAAGAGAAAGAAATAAAAGGCATCCAATTAGGTAATGAAGAAGTCAAATTATCACTCTTTGCAGATGACATGATGCTTTATATAGAAAACCCTAAAGACTCCACCGAAAAGCTATTAAAAACTATCAACAAATACAGTAAAGTTGCTGGCTACAAAATCAACGTACAAAAGTCCATTGCATTCCTATATACTAACAATGAAATCTCAGAAAAAGAAATACAAAAAACAATTTCTTTTGCAATTGCAGCAAAAAAGAATAAAATCCTTAGGAATAAACTTAACCAAGGATGTGAAGGACCTATATGCTGAAAACTATAAGACATTTTTGAAAGAAATTGAAGACACAAAGAAATGGAAAGACATTCCGTGCTCATGGATTGGAAGAATCAACATAGTTAAAATGGCCATATTACCCAAAGCCATATACAGATTTAATGCAATCCCCATCAAAATCCCAATGGCATTTTTTAAAGAAATAGAACAAAAAAATCATCAGATTTGTATGGAACCACAAAAGACCCCAAATAGCCAAAGCAATCTTAAGAAAAAAAAACAATGCTGGAGGTATCACACTCCTTGACTTTAGCTGGTACTACAGGGCTACAATAATCAAAACAGCATGGTATTGGCAGAAAAACAGACACATAGACCAATGGAATAGAATTGAGAACCCAGAAATAAAACCACATAAATATGGACAGATAATTTTTGACAAAGAAGCTAAAAACATTCAATGGAGGAAAGACAGCTTCTTCAATAAATGGTGCTGGGAGAATTGGATAGCCACTCGCAAAAGAATGAAACTGGACTGCTATCTGTCATCATGCCCCACAATTAATTCAAAATGGATCAAAGACTTAAGCATAAGACCTGAAACAACAAACTTCATAGAAGAAAACATAGGTACTAAACTTATGGACCTTGGGTTCAAAGAGCATTTTATGAATTTGACTCCAAAGGCAATGGAAGTAAAAGCTAAAATAAATGAATGGGACTATATGAAACTTAAAAGCTTCTGCACAGCAAAAGAAACCATCGACAAAATAAAGAGGCAACCAACTGAAGATTTTTGCAAACAGTGTCTCCGATAAGGGGCTAATATCGAAAATATACAAGGAACTCATGAAACTCAACAACAAAAAAACAAACAACCCTGTTGAAAAATGGGCAGATGCCCTGAAGAGACATTTCTCCAAAGAGGATATACAAATGGCAGATAGAAATATGAAAAAATGCTCAACATCACTAATCATCAGAGAAATGCAAATGAAAACGACAATGAGATATCACCTCACCCCAGTCAGAATGGCTTTCATCAACAAGACAAATAGTAACAAGTGTTGGAGAGGCTGTGGAGAAAAAGGAACCCTCATAAACTGTTGGTGGGAATGCAGACTGGTGCAGCCATTATGGAAGGCAGTGTGGAGGTTCCTCAAAAAATTACGAATAGAATTACCATATGACCCAGCAATCCCTCTCCTGGGTATCTACCCCAAAATTCTGAAAACATTTATACATAAAGACACGTGTGCTGCAATGTTCATTGCAACTTTGTTTACAGTGGCCAAGACATGGAAACAACCAAAATGTCCTTCGATAGATGAATGGATAAAGAAGTTGTGGAATATATATACAAAGGAATAGTATTGGGCGGTAAGAAAAGATGATATAGGAATATTTGTGACAACATCTTGAGAGTATAATGCTAAGTGAAATAAGTCAGACAGAAAAAGCAGAGAACCATATGATTTCACTGATATGTGGTATATAAACCAAACACAACAAAATAACAAGACAAACAAATGAGAAACAAAAACTCATAGACACAGACAATAGTTTAGTGGTTACCAGAGGGTAAAGGGGGTGAGGGTGGGAGATGAGGGTAAGGGGGATCAAATATATGGTGATGGAAGGAGAACTGACTCTGGGTGGTAAACACACAATGGGATTTATAGATGATGTAATACAGAATTGTACACCTGAAATCTATGTAATTTTACTAACAATTGTCACCCCAATAAATTAAAAAAAAAAAAAAAGAATCTTGTCTTATTGATTGTGAAATCCCATGAGGTAGTCCAGTGCCTGGAACAGAAATCCTCAAACACCATCACTGTGACCATCTGCTAAACTGACAGCAGAGCCATCCATGCCTCTAAGAAGCATTTCAGTCCATCCCAGTAGTTGAAAGAAGCTTAGTCACGTGAAGCCTCCTTACCCAAGTCTATGCCCCCTAATTTTTCTCTGTTTTGGGATACCCTGACCATCCTCTTCACTGTTGCTATAGTTACTGACAATCTAAAGCATAAAAAGAAACAGTGCTGTACAGGAGAGACAGGGATGACCCACTTGTGACTGAAACCTGAAGAGAATGCCAGCTCACTCTCTCTCTTGTTTAACATCACCAAGTCTCAATCTTCTCACCTATAAAATGGTGTCATCGAAAATAGCAACCTCATTAGTTTGTTGGGAAGACTAAATGAGTCAATGTGTATACAGAGCAATTTGGCCGAGTAGGATTGGTTTTTTTAACAGCTGCTTGGATTGAAAGGAATCCTGAAGATGGGTGAGCAAGAGTCCTGAGATCCGCTGTGTATACCTGCTGTGGGTGTCAAAGGGGAGAGAGCAACATACACATCAGGTATTTGCTACAGAGACAGCGGTACACTGTCCAGACCACTCTTCAGGACTAAGACACTCATTCCCCAGAGGCCAGGGATGTGCCTTCCTTGAGAGATACACTGCCTTCCCCAGGGGTTACCCACATCCAGTGACTTGAGGATTAGGGGGTTAGGGAGACCCAGCCCTCTCATCTCATTTGGGGTCTACTCCCTCCAAATGGCCATCCCAACTCCAGAGCAACTGCTGAGGCATTTGCTGCAACTACATTACAGTTCAACTTCTCCCACGCCCAATCCTGCTTCTCGCCCTTCCTGAGAGCACTCCCAGTAAACCTCCTGCAGGTTAATAGACTCTCAGTTTACCAGAGAACGCAACCAAAGACATTATCCTTGGCCTAGTTCATTGCCCAATAGAAACTGGCAGCTATGGTGCTTACCGTTGAGCTGTCTAAGCAATCCACACTTATTTTCTATGACAAGAGACCTCCTGAGACTCCTTACGAGTGACATCCCTTATAGATGAGGGAAAGTGGCAAAGATAGAAATAACTTACACCAATATTTCTTTATCATCTAAAAAGTCCTAAGCTCCACAGTCTATTCTCACAGCAATTTTCTCCACCACTGATTTGCCACTTCTTTAGTTATGCTAATTTTAAAGACATAAAAGAAACATAGAAGATGATAGACTATCATGTTTATAAAATATGCATAAAGCTTAGCTTATTGCGAGGGGTAGTTTTATGTCCTCTTAGAGGGTCAATCCAATATCGAATGCTGAGGGACCACAGGCTCAACCTTTGGGCACGAAGGTTAAAGTTTCAAATCTTACTGAAGGCAGACAGAGCTTATGGAACCAGGGAGCTGCATGAACAGCACTAGATAGGGATACAAAAGGCCCGGGATCTGGTCTCCCCTCTGCCACTAACTCCCTTTGGGCTTTTGGGCAGGCAATTTGCTTTTGCTGGGTCCTACTTTCCTCATCAGCAAAATAAGGGGCTTGTATTAAATAAAGTCTACTGGTCTCTTCCAGTAAGACAAACTTTTATGATTGCTTAACTGTGCAGGGGTTTTCTAGGCAACATAAATAAGTAAAATGCAGCGGGAAAGTGTAATAGGAGAGAAGAAATTAAAAGTGTCATAAATTCAAATTACCAACTTCCCAAATGTGTATTACAGGAGAGACTATTAAGTGAGTAGCACAGATTTTATAGTTGTATTTGCCTTTCACGAGATTTCCATCTAAATCATTGCCCATGTCATTGATTGTCATTTCCTTAATCTGGACTGTCTGAATACACAGAATAGCAATGCTTTGGACAAGCCATAAGTCAAAGCTAACATTTTAAAAAATTATCCATGCCCAGGTCTCCACCTTGGGCAGCAATGTGCTAAAATACCAGCACCTACTAGAAAGAAGTTATTGATGTCAGGGTGACATGCACTGTGATTTGCAGGTGGCCCCCTGACTAACCTCTGGTCGCTCTATCTCGGGGTAATTACCCTCACCAGGAAGAGTTGGTTTAACTGGACTGGCTCTTTTGATGCATATTGAACACAATTGCCCCCGAGGGAACACGGAGTCTCGTGTGTGTGACTTATGTAAATTCTACCTTTGAAAAAAATTATACGGTGTGCTGTCAGAATGTTTTCTTCTTTCAGTCCCCTTGCCTTCAAAGTATGGGTTCTTCAGTACTGCCTGCATTGTATCTGCTTTGAAAATTATACGGCACACGCTATGGATTTAAGTGGAATACAAAAGCATATAGATACTCCTAAGCACACACCCTAAAGGTCTCATTTCTCGGTGGTTTCAAATCACGACTTGTGGTTCAGAAACTTTTGCCTGGAACCATTTTCTTCCAGGTCCACAGCTGAGCCTTTCCCTGACCTTCGCAAGAAAAACTCTCAGCTGTGGTGTCTCCTTACAGTTTTGCCGCTAATGGGATTCATGATGGCAGATGAGTCACTGAACAACTGACGCTCGGTTTCCTCATCTATAAAACGATGGCACACAAACTTGCCCCACCTGATCCTTAAGCTCACCCCCGGAAAGCACTTTGTGAAGCACAGAGCTCTGGCTGAGATGCATTACTGCTGCTGTTATTGACTAAACTGTTCACCAGCAGTGACTTTAATAAACATATAAAAATGATGTCTCCAGTCTATAGCCCAAACCTCCCTCAAAACGAGCCCAGAGGTCAGAGTTAAAGGTAAACAGGGGGAAATCAGACTCTACAAAGCAAGCCCTCCCCTCTCCCGAGAGCTGAATGAAGCACACACACCCTTCCTTCCCTTTAGCACATCTGTCTGCTTACAATTCTCACTGCAGATCACAGCAGCACACATGTTGCCTTTCCCTCATCAATTGACATTTCAGAGACCAAAAGGCACAAAATGGAATAACATTTAAAATAGTGTCTCCCTCTCTCTCTCTCTCTCTCTCTCTCTCTCTCTCTCTCTCTCTCTCTCTCTCTCTTTCTCAAGAAGAGATTACCACATCATCCCAGCAAGATTCCTTTTCTCAGGCCCCATCCCCTCCAGTTTTGTCATTCTAGAGCATTTACGACTCTACTCCTATAATAACAATGATTTCATTTGATAAATATGTTGCATTTCTTTCTGCAGGATCTTCAGCCTTGGACAAACAAACATTCACTTTGCTGAGGACTGCCACAGAGCCATTAAAGGAGTGAAACCTGAAAACCCTGCTGAAAAGAATAATGAACCCCACTCTGTCTCCAGGGGGCAATTTAGTAGGTAGATTAGGCAACACTTGATTACGGGTAAACCTCTCTTTTCCATCGAAATATATTGTGTTTGTACAGAGGGGCTGTATGAAGTGGAGGATTAGGTCACAAATCCTCAGGAAAAAGCAGAAGACGTTTCTCAGAAGAAATATGCAAGTTCCTGCGCATTTGGAAAAACAAGCAATACTTTATTGGGAGGAAAGAAGAAAAACACCACATACAACAGTTTTATTTGCATGATTTTACTTAGCTTCTTAGCACACTTGTAATGAATGGTTGGTTCCCAGATACATTGTACAGGATGCCTGGTCACCCCCGGCAGCCTGTGAGTCACTACAAAGAGTTAACGACCTCAGCTCAAGGCTTCTAGAAGCTGATAGTCAAATAAGATTTTCTGAGACTGCCCAGAGAGAGACCCGCTACAACACAAGTCATTTTGGCTTGTGGGGGATTACAGTGTGAAAGAAAAACAAACGTCAACATAAATCCCCAAGGATAGAAAGTACTTCTGTATTAACCCTCAGTCCCACTCACCAATGTTTTATGTCCTCCACAGACTTACAAATACTTGAGTATTTCTCATCATCTGTAACCGTGAACAGAGTGTGGAAATGTCCAATGCCTCTCGGTACACATTTCAACAACACCATGAAATTCATCCACACATTAATGGAACCTTGCCCTCTCTACCCATCAAGGTAGAAAATCACAGGACAAATAAAACACCTTGCACATTAAATAAAATCACAATGCATTCTAATAAAAGTTTGAACGAATGTGGATTTTTCTTTTAAACCGGGGTTAGGATGATTTTTCTCATATTTCCATATGTTGAACAAGATGACTGAAATGGAGTCTCCCTAAATCACTCTACACCGTGCCTATTGAGCAGTCATGAAAAACTAGGAACTAAATAAACGCATTTTGACAATGATGAATCTCTTAACTCTGCTGGTCAGGTTTCTTCTAATGGCCGTACTTAGAAGTGTACCATAACAAATGAACATAGATCACGGTTAGAGTAACAATTCTAAGCTTAGGGAATTGAAAGAGAAATGAACTTAACTCAGTGACTTGGAAAGATGAACATTCAGATATTAAGGCTTAAAAAATGCTGCTTAAAACATACATGTCCCTGTGTGAAGAAACAGCTCAGCAAAGCTTGGGAACTCCATAATGAACTATATGTTTTGCTGAAAGCTATGCATTTTTGAGGTTTATGTTGTTTGTTACACTTCCTCTGCTAGCTGATTCCCGCTCTAATTGGAGGAGGAAAGTAAAAGAAGCCCCTTGGAAAAAAGATATGGATGTCCAGAGTTGCACAAATTGGAAAATAAAATTGCCAATTTTTGCCTTTTTTTTTTTGCTTTTTAGAATGCTACTAACGGATAAGAATAAAGGGGAACATTCATTTGCTTTTTAAACTGATCACACTTGGGTTTAACCACTAGCAGAGAAGAAACTTTACAGTTCCCTGGGAACCTATAATTTGGAAACGGAAGCACACAAGAACAGACTTAAGTTTTCAGGCAATAAATTGAAGAGAATTCTGCAGACATACATCAGAAAACGAGCATAAAATATTGGCTTGTGCATTTCTTAGAATGTTAGTTCATTAACTTGATAAGCTACACAGGGAAAAATGTAGCCAAAATCTACAAAGATGTCCATCGGGACTTCAAACTGGCATATTTACTCTGCAAGAAATATCTAGAGGGGAAAATACCTGGAGGGGAAAAATGCATCTCATTCTGGTAATGACAATTTAGTGTGAATCTCTTGAAAGACACCTTGCTGAAAAATCTCTATGTGGGCTCTAACAGGACACACAGAAGCCCACAGCCTAAGAGCAGACATAAATATCATGTTCCATAATCTATGTCCTGAGGAACAATTCAACAGAATTATATAAGAAAATCACTACCTTGCACGTCTATCTTTCACACAGAATTCAACATAAATTATTCTGATTTTTCTTTCTTATTGCCCAAAATGTTTTGTAATGCTTTATTGGAAACTTTCATTTATTGGTGTGTACTCAATATCTGTATTACTCTTCAGGATAACATAGTTACGAACGATTTGTTGGCCGATACTTCAATGGTCACTGTCTTCAATGGTTAAAAGCTCACTTTAGTAAGGGAACCCCATATAGGTCAGGTACTGTGCCAGGCTGTTTCATAAACTTCACCTTATTTAACCCCCCCAGGGAGGTAGAAATTGTAATCCCCACTTACAGATAAAAAAAGTGGAGGTCAGAGAAGTTCCCTGCCTTACTCAAGTGATTAGTCCTGAGCTAATAATAATAAAAGCCAGTATTTGAACACTGGACAGTTCAGCTCCATGGATCTTTATCTTTCCTTTCCTGCCCTCCTTGCCGATTTTCAAACCAAAAAAATGATTGAAGAAGTTAAATCAAGAACATTCTCTATAGTCATTTCATCCATGACAAAGGAAGCAAGAATTTACACTGGGATAAAGACAGTCTATTCAATAAATGGTGCTGGGAAAACTGGACAAATACATGCAAATAAATAAAACTGGACCACCCTCTTACTCCATATACAAGAATAAACTCAAAATGGATTAAAGACTTAACTATAATACCCAAAACCATAAAACTCCTAGAATAAACTCTCAGACATTACCCTTAGGAATATTTTTACTGATATATCTCCTCAGGCAAGGGAAACAAAAGAAAGAATAACATGTGGGATTACATCAAACTAAAGATTTTTCACAGCAAAGGAAACCATCAATAAAATGAAAAGACATCCTACTGAATGGGAGAAGATATTTGCTTATGATATATCTGAAGAGGGGTTAATATCTGAAATTTATACATATATAAATATATAAACATACATGTATGAACTCATACAACTAACACCAAAAAAAAAATCTCTTTTTAAAATAGGCAGAGGACCTGAATAGACATGTCTCCAAAGAGGACATACACATGGCCAATAGACATATGAAAAGATGCTCAATGTCATGCACCATGGGAGAAATGCAAATTAAAACCACAATGAGATACCACTTCACTCCTGTCAGAATGGGACATCATCAGTAAATCAACATACAGTAGGTGCTGGCGAAGATGTGAAGATAAGGGAACCTTTGTGCACTGTTGGTGGGATTGCAAATTGGTATAGCCACTATGGAAAACAGTGTGGAGGTTCCTCAAAAAATTAATAATAGAAATACCTTATGACCCAGCAATTCCACTCCTGGGTATTTTTCCATAAAAAATCCAAAAGTAATTTGAAAAAATATATATGCATCCCTATTTTTACTACGGCACTATTCACAATAGGCCAAGATATGGAAACAACCAAAATGCCCATCAATAGATGACTGGATAAAGAAACTGTGGTACATGTATACGATGGAGTATTACGCAGCCATGAAAAATCTTACCATTTGCAACAACATGGATGGACCTAGAGGATATAATCCTAAGTAAAACAGGTCAGACAGGAAGTCTGATCTCACTGATTTTATATACACATATATATAATATATATATAAAATCTAAATAATAGATTATAATAAATAATATATGTATTATATATATAATCTAAAAAACAGGATAAATGAACAAACAAAACAGAAATAGACTTATAGATACAAAGAACAAACTGATGTTTGCTAGATGGGAGGGGGGTTGGGAGGATGGGTGAGGGAGGTGAAGGGATTAGGAAGTACAAATTAGTAGTCGCAAAATAGTCACAGGGATGTAAAGTACAGTATGGGGAATATAGTCAATAATGTTGTGAAAACCATGTATTGTGTCAGATGGGTACTAGACCTATGAGGGGGATCAATTCAAAAATTATATAAACGCCTAATCACTGTGCTGTACACCTGAAACTAATATAAAGTAATACTGAATATCAACTATAACTAACATATATGTAGTCTCTTCATTTACAGCATGTGAACCCAGTAGGACGAGAGTGTCAGGCCGTGCAGTAGAGGCCACAAACCAACAGTCACTTCACCTGCACAAGTGCTTCACCGGACCCAGAGAGTGTTTAAAACTATAGAACCAACTTTCTAAAATCCATTGATTTCACATAAAAATTTACATTTTACGGCAATCAAAATACTGGTGTAGAAAATAACAACCCTAGGACCACCTTTATGGCCACATGCAGCCAAAGCTTAGCGGTTCCCTCCTGCCTCTTGATTCCCCACAGACCCCACCACTCTTTATTACATCCATACTACACTCAGGCCACTGAAGCTGTAATTTTTCATTATGTTTATATTATTGTTTTTCTTATAATAAAGAACTATTTCTCCAAACCTTATCTCTTTTGACAGATTGAGTAACGGGTCTCAATTCTTCACGCCACCCCTTGCTTCTGCCCCTTTACAACGTTCTCTTCATGGACAGAGTGCACTTCCCCAATCCGTGACTGTTAACACAGCCATGTGCCTCACTCTGGCCAATGAAGTGGGGTGAAAAAGCACAGTTTAAGACCAGGCCTTATGAGGCCTTGCATGTTTTTGTTTTCTCTCTTGTGCGTCTGCTACTGCCGTCAGAAGAGTTTTCCTCTGGGTCACTGACGTCCCCTAAGCCTGAGTCTCAGAACAAACACGTGGGAACAGAGCTGCCCAACCACCCACAGACTGCAGTGAGAAGGAGACTCACCCACCGAAGCCCACCCTGGAGCAGTGAAGCCACTCGGTCAACCTGAAAATCTATGAGAATAACTACTGATGCTTTAAAGTCACTGAGTTTGGGGGTGATTTGCTACACAGCATTATTATGGAAATTGCTAACTGATGCATTTAGACTGATAATAAAAAAATAAAAGACAGGCGGAAAGAACCAGACATCATAATTTTTCTTACATGCAAACTTGTTTCTTATTTATGTTAATAGCTAAACCCTGAAGGTATTTGAGTTTGCAATTCCTGCCATAAAACTATAAACTTAAGAACTAAAGAAGGTCAGGTTTGTGAAATGTTTCTTAGCATGACTATATATCTAGGTTTGACCGAAATAACCCACTTTTTGCCTATTGCAGTTATGTTCTGGTTTGGACAATAAATAACATGGTCCCGCTATCTGCATTCAAATATGTCTCCAATTTTCATATGAACTAGTTGACTATCTTTGATCTCTTTATGGAGCATGATCCAAAAGCCATTATCGTTGCAGGCAATACTCTACCAGAGATTTTTCTGGATATAATAACTATTTCGTTGTTTGAAATCATGGTTGTGTCCAACCATTGCAAAATACTGGTATAGAAAAAAAATAATTTTGTAGGTGCCAATCACACAACCACCAACCAATCAACCAACCGACCAACCAACCAACCAACCAACCGACCAAACAAACAAACAAAGTTCCCAGTTGACTGACACTTAAATGGCTTAACAGGCTAACTCATAAACAGGAAGCACTTAAAACAAGAGCAATATTAAAAAATCAAGTGCCCCCAGAAAGGGAAGTTCTCCCTTCAGAAGGCAGTAATTGCTGCATCTGAGTACATCTGCTTAACAATCCAGGAAAGTGGGAGTTTCACTCTCTATTAACCTTAACCAGAGACATTTTCATCAAAATTAATCGTGATTACTTTTTATTGCATTTCAAATGCTCTCCTTTATTTGGGGTGGTCAGGAATGCAACTAAGCAATTCCAGACCACGCTATCTTTTATGAATAGGTCTATGAGATAGTTACCAAGACCCCTTATGAAAATATTGCTACACAAAAGTTTCTGGGTCAAAACAAGACATTAATTTCCATAACTGGATGTGTCCTTAGAAAAGAAAAAAATTACTATATATAGAAAATACAGAAACTTTGATGCTCATGCATGTCCGACTAGGACTGTATATATACCCATGAATATCATAGACACCAATTTTTGTTTCTTTTACTTTTTCCTTGTCATTATAATAACAGTTAATGATTAACATTTGAGTATAGCTGGTGCCAAGTACAATTCTAAACTTTTTATATGCATTGACTCTATAATCCTCACAACCCTGGAGTAGATGAAATTATTCCCATTTTACAGATGAAGAAACTAGGGAAGGGAAGTAATCTGCCCAAGGACATTCAAATAGTGAATTTTGAAGCTTGGAATAAATCCTAGGCATTGTAGCTCCACAGTCAGTTAAAGAAAAATAACACCTCGCTGCCACAATGGTCAATTGTTCTGTTCTGTTTTGTGCCCTGAGTGCACCTTGCGCTGTGCAACCCCAGTACCTTTGCTGACAGCTCTTATGCCCAGAGGGCCTTCCCTACTGCGCCAACCCTCCCACGTCAAACCCATGCAGCTCCAATCCCACTTGTCCCATGAAGACTCTCTGCCACTCCACAGTTTCCTTGCCTTCCTCTCTTAATTCTCCAGAACTCTCACCATATCCATAATCTACCCCATACGACACAGCTGTGGAAAACACAGAAGTAGTTTTACCTGCCCTAGCACCCCTCCGGTAACAGAACTCCTTTCCTTCCTGTGGGAGTCCTGTCCCCACTCTCAGCCCTGGGGCTTGGAGTAAAGCTAACCCCTTTCCTGGAGGTTCCAAGTGATCACGTAACCTGACCTGGCTTGGCCAGGGCATCCCAGGAGAGGGTTCTTTCTTAGTATTTCTAGAAAAAGTTCAAAGGCTGACAGATTGGCCAATTCATCCTGGGATAATAGAATGTTGATTGGCTGGTGGTGGCATCGCTGTGGGCAGGCTTTCTGACTCTCAAGGGAACCACACGCAAAGCACACCTGTGGGTAGGCTGGAAACAGATTCCCGATGCCACTGTTTGAATACCTGAATGTAGTCAGGTCTAAAATCCACCCTTAGCCTTTGCAGTTAAATGAGCCCACAGATTCCCTATTCTGCTTAGTTCAAACTGAGTTGTGTTCCCGTCCCTTGCAACTAAAAGTCCGGACTAACTTAGCTGACATTAGAATTAAAGAGCTTCTATAAAGTACATAGCACAGTTCTCAGCATACTGAAAAGTTTAATAAATGGTATCTACTATTGTTATTGTTTCTCTACAGTATTTGCTTGAAGGCAGAAGACCTGAAGTCAGGTCTGTCTCTACCCCGTACTCAAATGTCACTTCATAACTTTTCTGAGACTAGTTTTACCATATGTAAAATCACCAACATTTTTGTGAAGAATAAATGAGAATATATGTCTGGCAAGGCAATAAAATGTTCTATAAATTTAGGTCATTATTATGATCTTAGTCTGCAGAATCCAATCAAACATCTCATGTGACTGAAGGAGAAACTAAGAGCCAAAGCCCTGGGATCTGATTTGTCAAGAATATCGAGGAAGCTGTAGATTCAAAAAAGCTACCAGTCCATACTAAGGTGGTCCCCAGGACTGAGCACGTTAGTATTGTGCTATCCAAATCAGGCATCAAGGCAAAGATGCTTGACTGACAGCATTAAGGCACCTCCAAGACACAGAGAAAAAAGAAGCTAATATTGACTAAGTAATCCCCATATACCATGTCTGCTCAAGGCATTTCCTTGTATTTCCTACTCTGAAATAATTATTTATTTCTCTTTTGAACCATTAAAAAGATAAACTATGAGTACATATTGAAATTATCTAACTTCTTCTATCTCCAAGGAGGAAACCTAATATATAACTGGAGAAAGATACTAATTAATAAGCAAAATATAACATGAATGCTGGCCAACTTGAACTTGAACTGCTCTGTTTAAAGGCACACTGGAATAAATAAAGGAACTTCAAAGCAAATGCCCTGTTTTAGTTTGAATGTTTTATTGAGCACATGGGGAGAGCTCCTTTGCCAAAAATAGGTTAATGAGGAAAAATTGGTGTTTTCAGTTGGTCCACTGGTTTCTGAGAGCCATCCTTTCAGAGATAGCTATATTCCACAGAAAAGACAGAATAATGATGTGTCTCAGAGCCTTAGAATTTTGAAATAAAACAAAACCAGTTTTGTAACCTGTCTGAGATCAACTTAATGCATCCTTTTCCAAAGACCTTCTGTGATAATACACACACACACACACACACACACACACATTTCCCTTCTACTAACACCCAAACAACTTCAATATAATTCGAACAGGAAGACGTTTCTATGTTTGAAGCTTCTTGTCAACTATATAAATGCAGCCCTTACCTTTGAAGGGGAGATACAGGAACCAAGAGACTCTGTGAAGCAATACTGTTCTCCACTATAATCAGCTTTTCTTAGGCATCATTTTGAAATTGATGCTTCGCACTAGGAAAGAAAGACCCACTGGGTTCCCTGGGTGTACATTATTAGTGCTGGACTCAGAGCAAAGGGAACACCAGCTTTTCTGCGCATATTTTCTCACAGGAGTCGGTACATTTCAGAAAGAGTCAATCTCCAATTATTGAGGGATTAGGAGAAAACTGTGCTCACCTGCAAGTGCTGTGAGTTGTCAGCCATGCTGTCTTCTCGCCTGCGGACTTCTTCCAGTAACTGAGCATTCTTCTTCTTTTCCAACTGTTGATTGTGCTTGAGGTTGGCCACCTTCTTGTTCTGATCCTTCATATGCCTGAGAAAAGTCAGCACAGCTTTGTTAAATTCAGCCACGGAAAGATCATGTTATCACAATAGAAGCACAAAGTATATACTCTATTGACATAGGTTCATGAAAAGTTGGGACTTCAGAAAATTCCATGCATTCAACCGCAAACTTGTACTGAGCACCCACTTCATGCCAGGTATGAGGGTGGCACTGGGGCTGCAATGGTGAATGAGACAGGTATCGTCTTCACCCTCTGCGTGAAGCTTGGAGTCCAGTAGGCGAGACAGGCAACTACCAAGGAGTCACAACTTAGGTTTGCTAATGTTGAAGGAAATAAATAAATAGCACGCTGGGGGAGATTAAGGTGTGCATTGCATGTGTGGACAGACAATGTGGTAGGAGAGGTGGTTTTAGTTGCTGTGAACAGGGAAGCTTTCCTAAGGAAGCAAGGCTGTGGGCGAAACTCAAAGGATTCAGCCAAGAAACCACCAGTGAAGGAGCTCCTTGGGTGGAGAGAGCAGCAAGTATAAATCCCAAAGCAGGAAAGAACCTGGCCACTTCTCGGAACTGGAAGGCTGCAGTGAGGCCACCCCAAAGTGATGGGCAGGGTCGGAGGGGGAGTGGGGCAGGAGATGGCACTGCAAAGGTAGGCAGGACTCAGGGTACACGGAGCCCTGTGGTCTGTGATGGGACTTATTTTCTCCTAAGTGGTTGCTGTTCTAATTATTATTATTCTTTTGGATCGTGTTCCTATTCTGAGATCATAATCCATTACTTTGATTTTAAAATAACAATTACAAGGCTCCAATCAAATACATTGTCATCACTTAGCTCAAACAGAATAACACTTTGGCTAATCATCATGTTAAATAAAGCCCCAGTGCTTGGAATAAAAGTTCTTAATGAATCTATAGGATGTCAGAGTGCAAAATCATAAAGTGATCAAGTGAGTAAAAGACTAAGGATAAAGGACAGGTCCAAAAAAAAAAAAAAAGGAGGGGCGGGGGGAGTTACAGGCTTAATGTGGACTATTTCACTAGCAGCCTTAGCAAAACATTCCAGAGAGTTAGGCAACCATGTCTACAGCAGCTGTTATAAATCTAATCTAACATGTGAGGAGGCAAGAGGGCAGTGCAGGGGGCTTGGGAGCAGTGAGTCCAAAAGCAGAGGTCTGTGGAGAAGAATCATTTGGGATCCTTTCTCATCCCTTCAACCCTTCTCTCCAGCATTGCTACGTCAGCCACTGTTACTGAGCCCTAACTCCCAAAACATGCATACTGAGAATCAGTGCTCTTGGGGAAGTAGGAACTGGATGAGATGATAAACAACAAACATCTCCAAATGAAACAACTAATAATCAAATGGAAGCCATTCTCAACAAGGACCTCTTATTTCTAGTCCTCGTGCAATTATATACTCCTCTACTCTCTCCCACACCAAGGTAAATAAGTTCAAGAGAATTGGTTATGCTGAAAAAAAAAATCTTCTATGACGAGCCCCGCTAATAAAAGTATTCTGAACATTTTGGCCCTATAAATATTTCCGGAACCAACTAAAACAGTAATTTAAATATTCCTGGTGACACTTATTAAGAGGATGTAAGGTAAGATAGAATAACCATCTGCTTAGTCATTTGGGTTGGATCATTTGGGTCTGATATTTCCCTGCTTTTACCAGATACAGTAATGTAAACTACCAACCAAGTCTGTTTGCTAATCTACTTTTAGGAAAGTGTATCTTTTGATTACTAGAAAGAAGTTAACAATGACTTCTTGCTTCCTGATTGAACAAAGATATAGTAGTTCCAAAGCTCATGCTAACCCAGGGCAAACACATTTTCCAGTTCCTTTGGAAATAAGGTCAGTGCTCAGTGACAGGATGTGATGGAGAGGTCAGTATTACTAGGGAGATTGTTTAATTAGAGGGCATTTTTATAAAGAAATATTTTTCTATTACTTTGAAGCACACCGTTAAACAGAACTAACTGATAAACATTTCCATCCCCCAAGTATCAGTTATAAACAAAATACATTATTATTGCAAACATCATTTGCACAGTTAAATAACTCCCACAAAGTTCTCAAAACCGACCTTACTTTCTAGGATACTACAGTTGTTTTTCAATACAAAAAGAAAAAAAAAACAAAACAAAAAACCCAAATCCATGCATCCCCTAAAGTTTTCCTGAATTAAGAATGAGTAGCTAAGAAAACTGGGAAATAAAGTTCCGACATTGTGATGCAGGCCTATCTTCAGCATTCTACAACCACTCCTTCAAATTTTGCCTTATTTAGGATACCAATGATTGGAAAGGAAAAGCTGGGTTTCATATGGCACTGCTTCGGATTTGGGCCAACAAGACTGATGCAGACCAAGGTGATGAAAGTGATCATCTTGTCATTAGACACACACATATCAAGAGACACTTACAAAGTGCACATACTCCTTTGCAGGGTTGCCATAGTTTTTGTAGCAGTACAATTCTTTCTCCTAGGAAATACCTAATGGGTTCTCTGGGAAAGCCAGAAAGAGAAAGAATTGCTCTGCCAGACGTAGGAAAGATATGAGGAGTGGAGTGGGATGGGAAGGTGAGCATCTCACCCACTGGACAATCCCTCTGTCAGGTGCCCCTCAGGGAAGCTCTAAGGCTGCCTAAATGAAGCACAGGTTGAAACAGTAATCTATAGAGTAGGAGAGAAGAGGAGGCAGGTGGAGAAGTCAGGGAATTTAAAAATATTAGATCCCTTGGAGAAGAGAAAATGCCCCACAGAAGTTCATTAGACAATTATTGAAGGAATGACCGCAGTGGTTTTTGCTACCGTGTTTCCCCGAAAATAAGACCTAACTGGAAAATAAGCCCTAGCATGATTTTTCAGGATGATATCCCCTGAACATAAGCCCTAATGCGTCTTTTGGAGCAAACCTTAATATAAGACCCAGGCTTATTTTCGGGAAAACATGATAGTAATAACTTCCAATATTCCTGACAATAAAGTCGGTAAGTGCCCTATCAGTCCCCATACCTTTCCCCACTGCAGAAGTAAACCCACACTGCAAAAATCATGCTAAACTCCGTACAGCTCACAATTGTCTCTAAACTCAGGAAGGTAGAAACTCGGGGTGCAGACTGCAAAGTCCTCTGACAACACTGCCTGAGAAGAACGCATCTTTGCTACCACTTCCCAAACTCCCACCCATCAAGCGACTCAGATTCTAAGGCTCCACCAGAGACTGACCTGCTCTATGTTCAGAAAAAAAGTTTCTTTGGGATGATGTTTTTCTCCAAAGAAACACCATGAAAAATATATCCACAATGCACATTTAAAAAAAAAAAAAAATCACAGGTGAGGGGGCGCAGTTTGAGAGTACAGTGGTAGGGTCAATTTTTTAACATTCGACTTAAATTGACCAGTCTCATTAAGCAAGTCATGTCGCTTTTTTTAAATTTATTGGGGTGACAATTGTTAGTAAAATTACATAGATTTCAGGTGTACAATTCTGAATTACATCATCTATAAATCCCATTGTGTGTTCACCACCCAGAGTCAGTTCTCCTTCCATCACCATATATTTGATCCCCCTTACCCTCACCTCCCTCCCCCCACCCCCTTACAAATGCAGCCATCATTAAGGAATTTGGATCAACTACAAAATTCCAGCAGGTGTCAAGACCAACAGTAGCAACTATATTAGTTAGGAATGAATGCCAGCGGACAGAAGCCTGCTATTTTCACTTGAATACTCCATCAAAATAAAATTAGAAAGTGCTCTCTAATTTGCTGGTGAGAGCTCATCAGACTTCGAAGCCTCTGGAATTACATGGACAGAAGATGTATGTCTCCCCCAGTGCACATGTTTATTTGTAAAATAAAAGAGAAAATCACAACTTCTCTTCCTTTAAATCTTAGCAGAAACAAATGCCATTTTTACCCATCTGTTCTCAAAAACTTTAAAAGATTAATAATATCCTTTGTTAGAAAAGACACAGGAATCCAGTTCTTTCTTATGTTATGTGGTCAGGAGTGTAACTGACGAAAGCATTTTAGAAACCAATTTGGCAGTTTCCACCAAAATGCACGTACCTTTTTCTCAAACAAACCCATTTCCAGGAAAGCAGCCTGCAAAAATGCTTGTACATGTGCACAAATGTATATGTACAAACATTTTCATTGCAGCACTGTGAAAGTGAAAATTTGAAAACAGCCTAATTGTCCATCAGAGGGAAGAAACTGGCTGAAGAAACAAATGCATGCACACTATGGAACACTAACTACTGTGTTTCCTCCAAAATAAGACCTCACCGGACCATAAGCTCTAATACATCTTTTGGAGCAAAAATTAATTTAAGACCAGGTATTATATTATATTATATTTACATTACATTACATTACATTATATTATATTATATTATAAAGACCTGGTAATACATTATATTATACCTGGCCTTATATTAAAATAAGACTGGGTCTTATATTAATTTTTCCTCCAAAAGATGCATTAGAGCTGATGGTCTGGCTAGGTCTTATTTTCGGGGAAACACAGTAGCTAAGATTAAGGCAAAACTGAAATATGGACATGGAAAAATCTTCAAGACATATTGTTAATCAAAAAAGAAAGCAGGTAGCAGAATAATACATATAGTCTGATCTTGTTTATCTTAAAATACAAATGCTGTTTGGATGGATATCTATAAGCATGCATGGAAATGGAAACTCTGGAAACCTCACACCAGTGTGTAAATAGTAGTTACCACTGAGGAACTGAATGGGATTGGGGAAGAAGGGGGAACCTTCACATGTTACTATGTGCTTTTGTGTGTGTGTTTAAGTGAGGTATAAATACATATAAGAACATGTACAGATAATTCAGTGTACAAGTCCATGACCTTTGACCATCAAAATACAAGTGTTGCCATCACCTAGCCATGTGTCTCCTTCCCCTGCCCAGATGTTATCACTATTCTAACTTTTATCTACATAGATTCTTTTTGACTGTTCTTGACCTTTCTGTACATGAAATCATACAGCACGTGTTCTTTTGTGTCTGACTTCTTTGACTCAGCGTAAGGTTTTTGAGATTCATCCATATTGTTGTATGTAAATTCCATCTTATTGCTGAGTAGCATTCCATTATATGAATACACTACAATTTGATTAGTTCTTCCCTTTTTAAATGGATATTTGGGGTGTTTCCAACTTTTTTACTGTTAAGGTTGCAATGAACATTCTTGTAGCAGTTTTTATTTGTGTATGGACATATGTTTTCATTTTTCTTGCATAAATAACTAGATGTAGGTTTAACTGGCAGCATTAAATGGTACAACCCTATAGAAGACAATTTCTGGACGATATGAATCTTCCAGGCACAGCTGCAGTGAGGGGGCTAGTAGTATAAACTCTGGAGCCAGGCTGCCTGGGCTCCCATCAGAAGCCTACCACTGTGTAGCTGTGTAACTATGGGCAGGTTGCTTAGCTGCTGGGTACCTCAGCTTCTTGACATATAAAATGAGAATCATTGTATCTAACTCATAGGTTTATTATGAAGAGTGGCTGAGTTAATACAGGTAAAATGCTTAGAACAGACTCTAGCATGTTCCTTCTCTGTTTCACACAAGCTTACAATATGAATGTAAGTATGTATTGTGCAATACTATGAACACATTTTTAGTCTTTTTCTTCCCCCAGTGGAGCAGGAGGTATTCCAATACCTCAAACAACGGACTTTGGAATGCATTATTAAATACTTTTTGTCATCTATTTAGCTTCCACTTGTACTTTCCTCAATAATAAGGTGAGTTACATTCCTGGAAGGTTACACTAATGGAAGTATTGCAGGAAGGTCAGGACAAGCATGAGTAAGTGAGCTGGGATCCTGAAGTGACTGCGCAAGTAAATGAGACACACACACACACACACACACAAAACCACACACAATAGGAGCTGACAATGAGAACTGCATGCAGAATTTCCAACAGTAAAAGCTTTCACTTGTAACCACTGAGATGATCCCGTTGCTTTTTAGCTTGTAAATACCATTCAGTACTTCACCATAGCTATACATTTTAGAAAGCTATCACAAATATTCTAAAGATATTTTTATAGAATGTACAAATGTGCTAAATGTCATGAGCATGATATTCCTTTCTGGAAGAGAAAGGATCTGGCCAGCTGTCACTGCTTGAATCCAGCCCTCCTCCAGACAAGGAGAAGTGCGTAGGGCCAAAGTCTTAGGACTTAGCTCCAGAACGAGCCAGACCTCTTGGACTTCGCATTTTGTGGCAGCCTCCCAAGAGTAGCCCACCTGTTTGGCCACTGGCTTTGATGACTGCCTAAGTCCTTGCCAAAACCCTTGAGCAGGACACCCACTTATCTCCCCTGGCTTTCCTCCTCAGTAGATTCCTCCTCTCCTTCTTACTTATGGTCCTTGCTCCTTTCATTCCCTGGAGGTGACACCGTCCTATCTCCTATCTCCTCCATTCCCACCTCCTCTGTGGTGTTTGGAGCTACACAGGAACCCTCAGTTAAAGCACACAATGACAACACACCTTAAAAAGACACCATTTATCATTTTCCCAGGCCAGCAGGACACCCCAGAACCTGCTCACATAGCTGAAGAAAGGTGTTAAAGGGGAAGCAGATTTGAAAACTTGGAAAACTAAACCTCCCAGAGGGAAAGAGAGTCCTACCTTCCACCTTGTGATATCAGGTTCCCCTGGTGAAAGTCTTCTTGGGGGAGATGATTCCATCAGACTGTTCCTCATTCAGCCTGATGAAACGGTTGGATCATGTGAGACCAAGGGGGTTCAGAGGCAGGACAGTAAGACGCCCAGGACAAAGGACTTTGTTGCTAAACTGGCTGCATTCTCATCACAGAGGAACCCTTACAAAGTGTGTAACCCTAGGCAAGTTATCTCACTGGAGGGGGGTGGGGAGAAGGGCATTCAATGATTTCATAAACCTAAGGCTCTTAAAACAGTACCTGGCACACAGTGACTGCTTTATACAGGTCAGCCTGATCCCCCTGCCCCAAACCCTCTCCTAGAATACATATCTACTCTCTCCCCTCCCCTCACCATTAACCGCCCCAATCTAGGAAAACCTAGGGAGCGGGTTACACAGCAGAAGGTGGTCTCTAGAGAGAAGGGTTAGTTTTTCTTGTACAAGTTTCACTCTGGGGAAGGTTCCTTCAAATGTCCTCCCTCATTCTGACCCTGAAGAACCTCCTTCCCCTAAATATCAATGGAGCGCCACCCCAAATATGAATGGACCCAATGACTGAAAGCTTCAGCTAAAGAGAGTAAATGGTGGGGACTATTAAGGAAGACCCTGAGGACAGACAGCAGAGCACCAGGCCCTCTGACATGAACTTGCTCTCCTCCAGATGCACTTGGCGGGATTCGCATACATCCACAGGAGACTCAGGACTCAGTCGTCAATCCAGGAGCATCTAATGACAACGTCCTCTCCCTGGCAAGCAGACTGGACACAGTTGTAAGGGTCACGTGACTAACAGGCCTGGCCCCGATTTACTATTTACCAAACTAATTTCTTAGTGCTTGGCCTCCCATGCAGGTGTGTTGACTCAGCACAGGCTGGTCATGTAGCTCTGAGGATGGCAGCCCTGAAACGATGAGTTTTCTCACTGTCAAGCAATAAATACACTGTGATGTTCTACACCCCCCTCACGACAGACTAGACTACATTTGCCGGCTTCTCCGTCCATATGGTCACAGTTGGCAGCGGACTCCTCACCAAAGCAGAATTGCCCTGCCATCTCCACCTGCCCAGAAAGGATCCTCTACTTCATTACATCATGGCTTCACATATCCCATGGAGCCTCGATGCCCTGCTGAGTTTCAGAAATACAGACAGGAAAACAGAATGGTCAGATCCCTTCTCCTCATCGCCCCTGCTGCCCCGAGCTCAAATCACCACCATTCCCTGCCTGGACCATCATGCTCTTCTCTCCTCCCTGGTCTCCCTGCTCCCCTTCTCGATCCCCTTTTAATCCATTCTCCAGCCAGCAGCAAGAGTGAGTGTTTTGAAACAAGTGAGATCATGTACCTGTTGGCATATGATCCTCAACAGTTTCCCATTTCCCAAAGAAGAAAATCACACACCTGTGGACCTCACCAGCCTCATCCCAAACCATTCTCACCTTGACCTCCAGACTCTAGAATCCAGTCTTCTTCCAGGGCCTAGTGCACACCCACTCCTTCCCACTAGAGAACCTAGGCATATGCTGTTCTCTGTTTGTAACTCCCCTCCCTTTCCGCCCCACAGCCACCACTACTCCATGGCTGACTTTCATCTTTCAGGTCTCAGGTCAAATATGATCTCTTCAGAGGGGTATTTTCTGGGCACCAAGTCTAAGAATGCCCCCTTCTCCTCACTGAAAATGTTTATGATAGCACTCCACGCACTTCTTTCACTGCACACACCATATGTGTAATTATACACTTATTTGCATTTTCATTGATTATTGACTATTCCACCAGCAGACAGGCATTAGTGCCAGAACAGAGCCCATCCTCAGTGTATTCTCCAGAGTGAAGGAATGACTTAATCACATCCTCTCTAGCTCAAGCTACCGTCATCCCGAAGTGGGGTGAAGATGCCAGCTCCAACTGGTCCATCTAATCCATTCCCCACAAGTCAGGGGAAAGAGTCTCTCTGGAGCATGAACAGGATCATATCTCATTGCTGCTTAAAACTTCTCATTGGATTCCCACTACCTGTGGAAACGTCCATACCTCTTTCCATGATTATTCCCAGATCAAAGTCCTGCCTCCCAAGTCCCATCTCATCCTACTCTCCCGAGCCACACTGGCCTTCCGTCAGACCCTCAACACACCAAGCCTTTCCATCTTCAGGGCCTCTGTACAGCAGTTTCCTCTTCTGGAAAGTTTTTTGCCTTCACTCCCACTCCAGCTCTTTCATCACATTACCTCATATTTATCTGTCTTACCTCAATATAAATAAGATGGCCTCTGGGAAGCCTTCTTGGTCAATCTAGAAAATTGGGTCCTCCTAATTACAAATTCCCAAATCATGCTATGTTTGCCTCGCTAAGAGCCCATCACACTTCTGATCTTTTAATGTCTCCCTTGTTCTGCTATAAGCACCCTCTGTACAATCGCAGCTGTCTTACTCTCTTCTCTAACAATCTAGCACAACACTGAGTCCATTGTCGCCAAAAGATATCTGCTGGATTGAAGTTAATTATGAAACCTGCTGCTGTTTGGTCAAAGGACGAAACAGGCCCTTTGTGTTTGCTAGAAGTCTTATGTGAACCCATAAAATTATTTAGGAATATGTATCTAGGGGTTTACATGAATTAAGACTGTGGGGACAGAGCCAGGAGTGCAGTTTCCAGGCTCTGGGTCTCACATGGAAAGGTGCTGGCTCAGGTAGTAAATGGCCATCAACTGTGATTGGATGGCCATCAGCTGTGACTAGTTGGCCTTCAGCTGTAACCAGTGAGCCATAGGCCACCAATATATCTGCTGTGGCTACGCTAGCAGGAAATGGGGGCTAGCAAGAAGATGGTGGCTGAGCTAGCAAGAGCGGATTGCAGTTAGCATGGTGGATTGCAGCTAGCAAGTGAGGTTGGTTGGCAGAGAGAAGTGGACGGCAGGTTGCGAATAGTGTGGCTCCTGCTTCCTGTGTCTCCAACCCAGCCGCCAGCGAGACTATAGTGGTGTGACTCCGCTATCTGTGGCTCGGTGGGTGTTCCCTTTTGGCCTCACCATGTCCTGCGTTCTTGTGTGGGGAGCAGGACTAGAGACTCCGCATGACAAGACTGTCCTCATATTTGTTTCCAGAAAGGCACTTTGTATATAGAATAATTCAATCTCATATAATGAAGACCTGTTTACTGTCAATTTAAATGGTACCCAAAGTGAACAGAAATAAAATAAAATCAGACTGATGATGAGTACAACTGGGTATTACCACCTGGTACTAACACAATAACACCTCGAGTTCCCATTCCTTTAAGTGTCATTCTTGAAATCAAACTAAAAATCCAAAAGGCTACATCCGAAATAAATGACCTGGCATCTCTTTCCTAATTTAATTTATATTCAATTTACAGTTGGAAAAAAAACTACATGGTTCACAGCAGACTGACGGCTTGTTCTTATTTATGCTGCTAAGAAAAGCTTTCTAAACTCTAAAAACAGGGATTAGCAAACGTTTTCTGTAAAGGGGTAGAGAATAAATATTTTAGGCTTTGGGGGCCATATGTCCTCAGTAGAACGTCTCAACTTTGTTACTGTAGCATGAAAGCAGCCACAGACAATATGTATGCAAATGGCCATGACTACGTTCCAATAAAACTTTATTTACAGGTGACAGCGCTGGATTTGGCCCATAGACCAGAGTTTGCTGACAATGGGTTTAGACATATAGTAATGATAATCATAGCACCGAATGTTCACATCATATGATGTCCTCTAATATATTAGAGCTAATAATACAGTAGCTCATTTATTCCTCACAATGCCCTATTACACAGGTACTTTGATTATTCCTCTTACAGAGGAGGAAACTGCTCAAAATTATAGCACAAGTGAGTAGCAGAGGCAGGATTGTCAGTCAGTTTGGCTCCAGAGGCCACCCCCACCCTCTTCACCTGTTCTGTGCCAACCAATTGTCTAGAATGTGCAGAGTTCCTTCACCCACTGTCCCTTTCTCGTCTCCCAAGCAACCCAGAAACTTCTAGAGAGTAGAGACAGAAATTCTCAGGATACAATCTCTGCCCTGTCTTGTAGTCCAGCCACTTGAAGGCATACCACTCTAAACTTCACAGAATGCCCTGGTCAGTAACTGGGCTGACTATGAGAGGACTAGATACACATGAGGTAATTACCAAGACTATTAGCTTTCCATTAGAAGAGCTTTGGAAAGGAAGATGGGAACTTAACAGCTTCAAACGTCCTAGTGGCAGCTGCGGTTACTGAAATGAAAACCCAGTTAGGATGCAGAACACACAACAAATAAGGATGCCATGCAATTTCCGTATTCATTTCCATTCTCTGAATCCATTAACCTCAATGTGACCACAGTTTGAACAAATGATTAGGTTTTATGGATGAAAATCCCACCACAAGTAGAAATGTTTAGTGTATTTCATATCCTGAAACTTCAAGGCATCATAATGAGTTTGTTTCTTCCTCCTATACAAACAGATTTAATCCAAGATGAAGAGTTTGGAGATGCTACAATATGCGAAGATAAAAGTAGAAGCTAAACAAAAAGGGAAAGCAAGAGATACACAAAGGGGCAAGGACAATAACAGATAACAGGTAACAGATGTAGGACAGAACCTCCAGGACCAAAGGGCCAAACCTGAGACAGAGCCACGACATGAGATTCAAACTCCTGCCCCATTTCCACCTTATATCTTCTCCTTGCACGTTATCTCCTTCTTTTCAAAAAGAAAAAGAAAAAAAGGAAAAGGAATCTGAACACAGTAAAAACAAAACATTCATATAATTGCCACAATTCTATGGAGTATTGTATTACTCTAAAAGCCTACGACTCCACTGTTAGACACCGGCACATTAGGGCCAATTTGGTGGGGTGTCAGTTGTATTTACAGTTTGGGGTAATATAAAAACATATGGAAACTGTGAAAATTGAACCCTGGGGGGCTAATATTGGAGGAAACCAACATTCCACAGTCTGGCCAGAGGTTGTGGGCCATTGCCCAGACTATACAGCGAAAGCAACCTTTGAGCGCAGGGGCACTTCATGGACGCAAGACCTGTTTTTATTGCATCCAATCTGGAATTGCACTGCGGCAGCCCAGACATAAAATAAAGCAGAGGCGTAAGAAGACAAAAATCTTACATGCTGATTTTCCAAATTGAATGCAGAAAAAAATGGTCAGAGTTTATGTTTTTTTCCACCAGAAATCAAAGTTAAACTATTGCTAAATAATAAGAACAGCCTCTGTCTTTGGATGTCGTATTATGTGTCAGGCACTGGGCTAAGCACTGTAAAAATATAATCTCGGTTAAACAAAACAACATCAAACATCCTTATATGGAGAGTATTTTTATCCCCATTTTACAGATGAAGAAACTAAGGCTTAGAGAGGTTAAGTAATTTGCCCAATGTCATACAGTTAATAAGTAGGGGTTTCTATGATGCCAAAGTTCATGTTATTATCTATAATGCTATATAAAAATTAAAAAATATATATTATTGTACATTATTATGAGATCTTTGCCACAAAAGTGAATGAAGCATTCTAGCCAGGACTAGACATTCCTATTTGATAGTTACAATCTTTTCTCTCCAAGAGGGAGGCAAAAAGCAAGTTATGCTCATTTAGGATCTGGTCCATCTGAGGTATGGCTTATCAGACCTTCCCAAAGATAGACTAATGCTGAATCAGTTTTCCTCTACTGCATAACAAATTACCACACATTCAGCAGCCTAAAGCAACATTCATTGATTATCTCACAACTTCTGTGTCAGATGTCCAGGCACAGCTTGGCTGCTCCCTCTGTTCCTGGTCTAACTGGACTGAAATCAAGATATGAGTGGACTGCATTTCTCATCTGTAAACTTGTAAGGGAAGAATGTGCTTCCAGGCTCATTCAGGTTGTTAGAAGAATTCCTGTCCTTGCAGCTGTATGAATGAGGTTCCCAGCTTTTTACTGGCTAATGGCTGGAGCTGGAAGCTGCCCTCAGGTCCTAGAGGATACTCATAATTCCTTATTATGTGGCTCTCTCCACAGGTGCTTTGCAGCATGGTTGTTTGATTCTTAGAGACCCGCAGGAGAATCTCAATCTCTCTCTCTCTCTCTCTCTCTCTCTCTCTCTCTCTCTCTCTCTCTCTCTCTCTCGTCTGCTAAGACGGAGTTTTATATAATGCAAAGTAATATGGGAGTGAAATCCCATCACCTGTGCCATATTCTATTAGCTAGAAGCAAGTCACAGGTCCTGCCCACACTCAAATGGGGGGGGGGATTTTACAAGGGTGTGAAAACCAGGGCTAGAGATCACGGGGGCCACGTTAGAATTCCGTCTACCACATGCACTACCCAATGGAACTTTCTGCAACATGGAAATGTTCTACTTCTGTTTTGTCCAATACAATAGCCACTTGCTACCTGTGACTACTGAACACCTGATATGCAGCTAGTGCAACTACAGAACTGATTTTTGAAAGTTATTTAATCCCAATTAATTTAAATTTTAGTCACATGTGGCTAGCGGCGACCATATTGAACAGCACAGATGTGGACCTTAACCATATCCAAATTATATGTTAATTATTTTTAAAACTTTTTAAGCCTTCATTTTGTTTGTGTTCATCTTTCAAAATACTTGACAGTCTTTTTACTGTCAATTTCAAACATTTCCTGGGGAAAATTTCCCTCAGTATCTACCTACCAGATTTCATTTTTCCACTTTCCCAAGTTCCTCCAAACCATTCCCACTAACGCAGCCTGCGGCATCTGTAAGGCCTAACTCACGGCCAATGAGGGGTTATGGAAATGTACGCATCCTTACACTTCCCCAAGTATCTATCCCCATGGCAACATACTGCAAAAATAAGGGCCTGTTCTTTCCACTCTTCTTCTCATAACTCAAACCTCTTCTAACTCTTCATCTAATGTCAATGAGTAAAACAGAATCGGCGGTGGGTGGCAGATAAAACAAAAATCATTGAAGGATAACAAAACTGCAGAATTATCAGCAAAAAGTGCATAAACCACTTCCCCCCAATTATATAAGACAGAACAAACCACTTCCCTCACACAATTGCCTCAACAAAATTAACCACTTCCAAAATTCATCGCTGTAATACCACCTGTTTCAGTTTCACTTGATGATGTTTTTCTTAACTCGGTGATTTACAAACAGTGTTCTGGCAGCACTACTCTGGGTAATGTTAATAACTGTTACAAAACAAAAACAAAAAAAAAGGAAAGAAAAAAGGGTGAAGCTCAAATAAGTCTTGAGAGCACAGAAAAAAAATGTGACTAGGGTTTCGTACATTGCAGGAATTTTCAGAGCCTTTACTATTGTAAAGAGCATTGTGGATCTCCAAAAAGGGACACAGTGCCTAGGATGTGTTTATTGGACTTATTTGACCCAATCCGTTTTCTCCGCAGGATTATCCCAGTGAATTATCACTCTGAGGTATAAAGTCTGAGGAATAATAGTGTTAGTCATAATTTCCCAAACTTAATTCGTTAGCATAGCATCTCAGCGAATTTTGCTATGCTACACATTACCTGTGCTACTCACTTAATATCTTTTCTTTAGATATTTTTACTTTGCATACATTTTAGCCTTAGATTCTTTCTAAGCAGGAATTAGTGAAGTCCCATGTTTGATCTGCAAGTTGTGGATGTTCTAATACAAAAAGGCATAGCTAATAAAATCCATAAAGCTCATGCACACCACCTAAAGGTATTCTAATTTTTAAACAAGAGTAACCACCAACAACAAAGATTCCAGGCACCACTCAAGCCAGGGCTAGAAATAATAGAGACAGCATTTAAGAACACGGAGGAACAAGAGCCGAGTTCCCACGTTCCCTGCATGGCTGATGAGGTTATCGTTCAGAGGAGCTCAATGACTGGCACACACTCACCCACTGGTATGTTGAAGACCCTCAGCACCACTGGAAATCGCCAGGCAAGCTCTGAGGTAGGAGCAGATACCTCTGGTTGCCCCTGACTTGGTCCCCAGATTTCACCAATTCAAGTTCCGTAAAACGTTTCATTTCATTCAGTACTAGAGTGAGTTACCCTCTCAGCTGTAGTTCAGCAACTTTATTATTCCCAAGGAGGTGGAGACTGCTGACCTTCCCTCTTCCCTAGAGAAATCCCAGCCCTGACCACCCTGGGAATTCTGCTGTGAAGCAGAATAATGACTCTCCTTTGCTTTTCAAAAGCAGCACCAATGGGCCATTCAGGCTGAATCTGAATGAGTTCTAGTGGTTTCAGACTAGACACAGGTCGAAAGTGACAGGGGGACTGACTGAGCCTAAGAGCTGTGACGGGGAGCCTGATGGCATGGGTTCAAATGTCAGGCAATCATTTCTTCACGGAAGGACCTGGGACAGTTGAATTCACTTTCTTGTAATAGTTTCCTGATCTGTAAAACCAGATTTGAACAGTAAAATAACACTCATGGAAGAAATAAAAGAGATAATGCATGAAGAGTGCCTGGTATATACTAAGGTAATGCCACCTTACAATAATTTTGATGATAAGAAAAAGAGAAATAATAATACTGCCTTCTGAACTCCATGTATCCAGTCTGGCTCACTGTGGGGGACAGATGCTTACCTTTTCTCAGTGACACCTGCGTGCTGGACAAAGTTGTTGGAAACATGCTCCCATCCCCTGAACCCCACACCCCCAGACTCACAAAGCGCCATGAAGATAGCACCTATCTGAAGCCCTGGGTTATCTCAGCGCCATGGTTAAAAACTCAGACCTCAGGAGGCAGTATGACAGGAGGTTTGAGTGCTTCTGCAGGTGGTATCTGGGTCACATGTCTGCCGCTGCCCTTACTGGTTGTGCGGCCCCCAGTCTGGGGTCTGATCTAAGTTGCTTTAAAATCAATAGACACAAATGTGGGGCATTGCTTGCCCCCCTGAGTTTGTGGAACAGGATTTAGCTCTGCTGTATAAGTTAGGACAACTCCCAGCCACTTACCAGCCAGAAGATCAATTTGGGCAGCTCTTGTTCCGTCTGTCCTTTCTAAGAAGCAATGTACTCCTGTTCTCTCAATTTCCCCTATAGAAAGATCTTCTACTTAATAACGGTCACTCAAACCCAAACAATCAGAGAATACCAGGAGCCAGCCTAGACCTCTGCCCGTTTCAGGAAGATTCTGAAAAGCACAGTGACCTCTTAGGCTTCTTCCAGAGCCAACCTGCAGATTCCTTACCCCAGGGACATCACCCTGCCCTCTTGTCTGCCCTCTCCTGGACCCAGTCTATTTCCTCAAGGTCCACAATCTCCCATGCCTGTGTTGTGACAGTATCTTTACTTGGAAGTAGGGAAATCCTGAGCAGCTACAGTTTTTCATGCCCTGTCTGGTTTCCACCTGGATGGCAATGCTTCTGGAGCTCCCAGGTGCAAGGTGGCCCGACTGTAAGAAATGTGTCCCATCTAAATCTCATAGAGCAGCCATGAGGACTCAGGTTCATAAGCGTGCATGCTATAGAAGGGAGCATTTTATAAGCATCTCTCTAGACTAGGCAATGTACATGTTAAATCCTCAGGACCACTTTATGACATAGGTATTGCTATACCCATCACAGACTAGAAAAATGAGGGTGAGCAGTTAAACCACTTGCTTAGTGGGCTTTTCCAGTTAGAAGGGGGCAGAACTGGGTTCCATCCCAATCTGTTAGACTCCAAAACTCATGTTATTTATCTAACCTATCATTGCTGTTCTTGGATTTACTTCATTTGCCAATTTCTTATCAGAGCTAACCAGAATAATCCTTCTACTAAAACAAACAAACAAACAACCACACACAATTAATTGGCTGTGAGATTCTTTTCCCAAAGCTATGTCACCACCACTTCCCATCAACAGTTTCAAGCATCTTCTCTTACTCTCATCACAGACAATTCAGGAGATACTCTGTTTCTTACCTCAGAACACATACACACAAACACACACACATACACATACAAACACATATACATTTACTTCATATACACATATTTATTTCACACAAACATAAACATACACATACATATTTCTCTCTCTCTCTCTCTCTCTCTCTCTCTCTCTCTCTCTCTCTCTCTCTCTCTCTCTCTCTCTCTCTCATACACACACACACACACACACACCCCTGAGCAGTGCCTGTGAGGGCATCCCTCCTTTACGCAAAGGGTCTATCCATTGTATAAAACAGACAACACAGGACACTAAAACCCATCTGAAACTCTGTGAAGACAGATGGACAGACAAGAGGAAACTTGCCCTGACATTCTTCATACAGCATCCAAAGAAACTATTTACCCAGCAAATGGCTGATGTTTGGGAAATCATTGAAGTTTTATAAAACTCCTACAGGATAATGATGAATGACTATTAAATACAGCCGTAGCATAATTTAGAAATGAGAAATAATTTAAAGTTATAGTGTATGGACTGATTTTTCTACATCAGTATGTGATAAGTCATATGAAATATTTTTTACTTCTTTGAGAAAACATCAATATTAATTATATGAATATGAAAAATATTTAAGCTTCAAAATGAAGCAGAAAAAAAGGAATTCATTTGCATAAAGTGGTTGTTTTGCTCTGCTAACAGTGTCTCAACCCCATATTTCTACCCTGTACAGTGATTCTTATTACTATTAAGGCCATTTGCTGGTGTAAAACCTAAATTCTTTCTCGTTCCTCCTCAGAAAATTAGATTTCTTCTTCATCTAAAGAAGAGATCAGAAACAAGAAAGATTGTCCCTTTTTCCAACTGAAGAAACTTAAAACCCCTATAAACTTAACATATCCAAAATCCAGCTCAAGAGGAAAGCAACAGTCTATTAAAAAATACTGTCAAGGTAATACTAAAGTTTTGAATTCAAGTACTGTGTTTCTTATAATTTTAATTAATTGATTTCCTTTTCATCTGATCTTTTTTATTTATTTTTAAAATATTACCTTTAACTTGGATCTTCTAGAAAATCAGGCTGTTTACGTCCTGAATGTAGATATGAAATAATAAGAAACTGTGGCTTCCGTGGCTGTTGGCATTTAATTTCTGCATTGTTGTTTGGTTGAAATTGATTAAAGAAAAAATCCTGGCAATACCTGAACACGCGATGATTAAAAAATTCAGAAGTTTCTCACTGACTGAATTGTTGGGTATGGAATATTTTATGATACAGATTTACAAATTTCTATGAACTGGAAACATTTCCTGGACAATTAATCAAGAGGAACTTTTATGTAAAAACACTTCTCGATTGAGCTATTCACAAATGATCCCACAAGCTGCAATGACTAATTATAAGTCTCAGACCAGGGCAGTTTGCTGAAATGCTTTTCTTCAGGCCATTAAAAATACCATGACAACATACAAATTTAGCAAGAAGAATAAACGAACTACAGGAAGTTACAATTACAGAAAGGAATTATTCAAAGTATGTGACCTTTGCACAAAAATGATGCACGTTTATTTGATACTATAGACTCTCCTCTATTTTTCCCTTTTGATAGGTCTGTGTAATTCCCACTAACATTAATGAGAGATACGTGCTAAAAATGAATAACTGCTAACTCCAGCCATCTGTTCATTCCTGGTACAAATAAAATCGAATGTCATCACTACCCTATTGGATTTCTCGGTAATGCTCTTTGTTGATAAGAACTTTGAAAAAAATACCGATAGCTTTTTTTCTTTTTCTTACTCATACAAAGCATGCCCATTCCCCCTGCTACATAAAGGAGTCTATTCTACTCTGAATCCAGGCAGCCACTGAGAGGTGGGGTGAGATAAATCCCTGCTTATCAAGATAACTGTTTCCCCACTCGGTATAAATGGAGACAAAGTATACCCAGACTCGAATGATTAAAATGGCCAAATTCTTAGCAGGTTAACTCATTACTTTTCATCCTTCTCTTGCCAGCCCTGAAAGCTAAGTAGCTGTCTTAACAGCCTGCAGCAATCACTTCCAAACAACTCTCCTGCCCTACAGCTATACTAAAATGGACTTAATTCATTTTTCCTTTATGAATTACTGGCTGTCAAGAATTTGAGAAGGTCCCAGGCTTTAATGGAGACTTTGGAAAGGGAGACCATGTGCTGGAGAACCCAAAGAGGTATGCCGAGGAGCCAGAAAAGCTGGAAGATTGGAAAGTCACTGGTCAGGATTTGAGAAAAAAGAAAAATAAATACGTGTATGGAGAGGCTCAAGTGTCTATCTCCCAGCACAGCTAAGCGTCTCCTCAGTGAGAACGGGGAACACACAGCATCACAGAGCTGTGCAGTTATAACTTCGCTTCCCTGAGCATCAGCCCATCGAGCCTAGCAACCAAACCTTTTCAATGGCCCCTCCACCTACTCTTGCGGGGGGTGTTAAGTCTCACTTCTAAAACCCCCAGGGTCTAATGATCACGTGGGTCCCTTCTTCCCCTCAAGCTGCAGAGAAGGCTGCGGTGCTTGGGATCCTCTCTTAGATTTGCTCATTAGATCTAGTTTTATATGGTATCTGATGACAGAACTGCTAAGAATATTTATTAGCGAGGCTAACAACTAAAGAAAAAAATGGTAATCACAGCTCTCTGGAGAGGCTTTTTAAATTTCCTTTTATGGCACTATAAAATGAGGCCATACCCTGAGCATTTAAATGGGCAAATTATTTGGTTGGAAGTGGCTTAAATTTTGAAGTTCGGTCATATCAATGGACAAAAGTGAAGCGAATATTCAAGGTCAAGCCCATTTCAGAGGTAGCTGAGACATCATCAAAAGAAGATAAGCATCTATTTAATATAAATGATCTCCTGTGTGTTGGTAGGAGTATGTTTGGGGTCAAGATTACTTTTGAAAAAGTTTTTAATATTTGGTAAAATGGTTCTAATCCTACCTCATGGCACCCTCAAAAAGCAGTGTCAGTGTAAAACTGTCAACTGGTAATCTATTTGTAAGCAACACATTTAATTATAACAGTAAAAATGCACTTACTTTCCAGGAGAGCATAATTTTTTAAAGGTATCACCCTTCCAACCTATTTTTAAAATGTCAACTATTGGATATTGGACAGACTTTTCTTTTTTTTAATAGAACCCAATATATACAAGTATAAAATTACTAGTGCACAAGAGAATACAAGAAATCATCTATCTAATAAGGGTCTAGTATTCAGAATATATAAATAATTCTTACAACTGACAATAAAAAATAATTTTAAAATGTCAAAGGATCTAAATAGAAATTTCTCCAAAGAAGATAAACAGATGGCCAATAATCACATGAAAAGATATTCAATGTCACTAGTCATTAAGGAAATGCAAATCAAAGCCACAATGAGATACCACTGCATACTATTAGGATGGCTATAATCAAAGAGGCAAACATGTGCTGGCGAGAATATAAAGAAATTGGAACAAGTATATAGTGCTGCTGGGAATGTAAAATAGCAAAGTGTGGAAAACAAACAGAATTTAAACATATGATACAGCAATTCCACTCCTAGGTATATACTAAAGAAAAATAAAAACATTCAAACAACTTGCACAAAAATGTTCATAGCAGCATTATTCATAATAGCTAAAAAGTACAAAGAGCCCAAAAGTTTACTAACAGATGAATATATAAACAAAATTGGTATATCCATACAAAGGAATATTATTCAGCAATAAAAAAGCCTGAAGTACAGATACATGCTAGAACGTGAATGAATCCCAAATACACTACAAATACATTATGCTAAGTGAAAGAAGCCAGTCACAAAAGACCACTTGTTACATGACACAATTTACATGAAATGTTCCAAATATGCAAATCCATGGAGACAAAAAGTAGATAAAAGGCTGAGAGATGGGGGGAAATGACTAAGGATGGGTATGGGATTTATTTCGGGAGTGATGAAATTTAATTCTAGAATTAGATAGTGGTGATGGTTCCACAATCTTGTGAATATACCAACAACCACTGAATTGTACATTTTAAAAGGGTGAATTTTATGGTATATGATTTACGTCTTAATAAAAATATTATACATGCTAGTAATAAAAAGTAAACAGTACAAAAGAACTAATAAAAAGAAAACATATATCCCCCTTCCACCTCTCCCAATAACCATTCCCACTGTTAAGGGTTCTTTGTCAATCTGTCCAGAAATTTGGTATTCATAATGCACAAATAGACACAACATCCCCCTTTGAAAATAAAATGGAAAATGCTATACACTTTATAACGTCTTGGACGTCTTTCCATGTCAGAAACATATAGCCTGGGATGTAGATAAAGGGGCTGGAGGGAGAAGGTGGAGCTGAAAGGAGAAACGAATGCCAGGCAGTGACCCAAAATCCTACCCTCAGGAGGAGCAGCAAATTAAATTTCTTGAATTTCCAAATGTCCACTGAACACTTCTGCCTGAATAGCCCACATATATCTCAACATATTCAAAACTAAATTCTCAACCAGACCCTCTCTAGAGCCAAAAATCACCGTATTTCTTTTGCAATTTTTTTCCCCACCAAAGTTATCCAAGATTGGGAGTCAAGGAGAAAGACCTCCTTCTTTCTAACACTTCACAAGCAATGGATCACCACGACCCACTTAAAATTTAATTTAAAATGTCTATCAACACAGTTACCTCCTTTCTATTCTTATTGCTGCCATCTTGAGTCATGTCTTTGTTTTCTTTGTCCAGACACTGAAATAGCTTCTATATGGTTTCTCTGTTGCCACTCTATCTGTCCTTCTATCCATTCATCCATCCATGCATTGAACAAATATTTATAAAGCACTAAGCGTGTGCCAGGAACTGAATATACAAAGATGAAGAGAAAATGGTCTTTCTCATTAGATAGTTCAAAGTTTACTGAAAGGGAGAAACATGTAGCTGAAGAATCACAAAATGCTTTGTACAATATTAACTACGTACCATCAGAACATGAAGTGGAACTACTGTCCTTTGAGAGGAATCAGAGGGTGACGTGTGGATTGAAACTTCAAGGACAAGCAGGAGTTTTGCACAAAAAGAGGAGGAAAGAGGGCATTTCATCAATGGGAAGAATAGGTTCAGCTGCAGAGATGGAAAGGTCTAGCAAGTGTAAGAAGTGAGAAAAAGCTCGGTGACACAAACATGGTGGGGAAATGAGGAAGTGTAAGGGCTTTGTGTATATGTTGGGCTTTAAGGTAAGACTTGAAAGCAACCAGGGGCCAGGGTGTGAAAGACTGCATAAGCCACGCAGAGAGCCTGCTATTATATTTTGCCCCATGTATGAGGAAGACGCAGGAAAGGCTGCGAGGTATAGGGTATTGCCTCTGATTTTATCTCGAGTAGAGTATGAGAGCAGACAGTGACTCTGGAGATGACCACAATAGACCAAATGACCAATGCGAACAATAGCAACTAGAATAGGGAAAGGAAACGAGAATAAAATTTGATGGATTAGACACAGTGAGGGATGAACCAAAGGCCACTTGAGATTTCTATCTTACAAACCCAGGTAGATGTTGTACCAGCTCCAAGACTAAATGAGAAGTACAGGGAATAGTGGGAGGGTGAGAAAGGGAAAGGGTGATGAATCCAATTTGGGTTGTATTGGAAATACAAGGTAGACAGTTTTTTAAACACAATCCTATTCCCCTTGCCTTCAGAATAAAAAATAATAATAATAATTGTTTTTGTTATGGCATGCAGCAAAACATCCACATGTACTTTTATCTATATGTCCCTTGCTCTTGAGAAAAGCTACCTGGGTTCAAATCCAGATTGACCTTGAGAAGATTACCAATATCTCCCTAAGCCAGTTTACTCATCTGCCCATTGCAAATTAATACTACCCTCCTTGCAGGGTGTTGAGGTTTCGAAAACATATTGTGAATCTGTTTTGCACAGAACCTGGCCCATGGAAAATGCTTAGTAAACGGCAGCAACGTTTTCAAAGAAAGGCACTTCGAATTACCTTTCCCCCAAATGATGTTAAAAATATCGGGGTCTTTTGAAAGGTCTTGTGTGCTTTTGAACTTTATAAAACTTATTTGGTTATATGATTTAAAAAACCCTACACATAATATTTAAAATGTGGAGAAGTTGAAGAAAGCAATGTGATCCAACCTATCCAAAACATCTTATTTTCAGAGGAAGGGACAAAAGTAAAATATCTGTGAGAAATGAGAAGGTAAACCAAACAAACTGGCAAACAACAAACAGAAAAGAAATCCCACGCTCCCCACAGCAATGAGAACTGAGAAGCCAACACAGATCCTTTCTCTCACGCATACAGATGAAGTCATTAAAGCTTAAAAGTTTAAAGTTTAAAAAAAAAAAGCTCTGTAGGAGGAAGACTCTGCATTTTGATGGCATGATATCTGCCCTCTGCCCTAATATAATGATGAGAAAGAAATGATTCCACAGTAGGACGACTGCCTGGACACGGGTGCTAGGACATGGTTTGAATTCTCAGCCTTTGTCATGTGCTGCCAACCCTCCCACTTGTCTCAGATGAGATCAAGGGAGATGTGGATATTGTGCTAAAGAGAAGACCATCTCTCTATCAGAGAGTTGTTTTGTTTGGGCCGCTTTTTTTTTTTTTTTTTTAAGGAAAATCATCATATATCACAACAAAGACCTTCATTTCTTTTCAACTTTCATGCTGCTAGAATTCTCTGATCACACTGTGTGGGGCCATGAAGAACTGTCCCAAGAATGATTCCTGGAAGAAGTAGAAAAGCCCTCCTAGAAATACATCTTTGCTCTTGGCTGCTTCCCCAGAATTCCCCACTGGGAACTGTATCAAGCAGGCAGGAGGATGGATAGCCTGAGGTCTTCCCCCATCTCTGCCGTCCATGTTCCTTGAAGCCCTTCCAGAGATGACGACTGTGTCCAGCCTGCAAAGCTGCTGCTACCTCCATGGAGGCCCACTCACCAGGCTCACTCAAACTCTTCGAAAAGAGGAATTCTACCTTCCCACTCAAGAGAGGGTGAAGACTCAGACCAGCAGCTCAAAAAAGGCTGCTGGAACTGCCAACACAAATAGCTTCTCAACTTCCATTATAAGAGGTTTTCATCAACACTTAGAATCCATTGTATTATAGAAAGAGCTTTCCACCCCAAAAGCAGCACATTAAAGAATGGTCCCTATGGTACCAGGAATTCTTGGGCCAAGTCAATTTATCCTAGAACAAAAATTCTTGCTATAGAATAGGACACAGTCATTGATTCTGGGTTCTGGAGCTGGAGCAGTTCGATTTGAATCCTGGCTCCATTAATTAATCACTGTGTGATAGTAGGCAAGTTAGTTAACTTCTCTTAGCCTTGCTGTCCTTATCTCACAAATGGGGCCCTGTCTTGGTGTTGCTACAAAGAAAATCTGAGATAAACTTTGAAGAATGTCTAGCATCATGCCTAGCACCAAATAAATACTTAACTAAGTCTTTTCGTATTTCTTGTTTATTTTTGTTTTTCTTTTCTTGCTGGCTCTCCTTACATATATCCTTTAGTTTCCAGAGGAAAGCATACAGGCTGCTGATTTTTGTGGTTTTGCCTGTTTGCTTGTTGTATTAATTATCCTTGCATCTCTGAAACCTGTTCCCTCCTCTTCACCTCCAGGGCCACCACCTTGTTTCAGCGCCATTGTTCCTTCCAGCTTAGGCTACTGCCTACCCCTCCAGTACAGAGATGCTACAGAGTTACTCCTTCTCGAGGAGACTCCTCACTATGCTATTCCCAGGCTCACAAAGTTTAAAATCTTTAGCTAAGTCCTGGACACTTGCCCTGTCCTAGAAAACCCTTATCACTCACTCTGCCCCATACCCTGGAACTTAAGCTACAGAGTCCCACCCTCTGTTTTGAGCTTATTTGTGCCGTATGTTGTGTCTATTTGTGCCTTGGACTTTCCCACATCTGTTGTCTTTGCTCACGTGCCCCACCTACTTCCATGTCTGACAAAAACTTTTCCATTTTTCTGGTCCAGTGGAAGTACCACTGCATTCAGAGGAACTTCCCCAGTGCCTCCCTGCTCTGAATGCCCATGACAGTCATATAGAATTTGTCACACTTTGCCATATAGGTAATGCCGCCATGTCCAGTTCCAGATTTTCATTCCAATCAGCCTACTAGAGAGGGCTACCCAGCAGGGTATCTACAAACACAGCCTAGACAAAGCTCTTGCCATATTTTCCCCATCTCTTCCTACATCCTACATCCTGAAACAGGCAGGGATCGCAATCATGTAGGTAGGACTCCCTGAACCCAGGAGAAGCTGAGACATTAGGCTTCCCAAGAGAAACAAAAGTGATATTCCTGCTGCATCTCACGGTGAAGGGTATGGGAAAGCCGTCCAGCGTAACAAGGTGACCCTAGAGACAGGGTTGTTTCACTGTCCTGTACAACAAGAGCTGGCGAACCTTCCACCACTTCCATCACTTCCATGCTGCTGACTTGGTTCCCCCTTCTATGTGAGCCTCAATAGCTCACATTCCATTCTACATGCCTTTTCCATACCTTCTTGTTACTCATAAAGTCTACCTTCTCACGACTTCAGTTCTTCAGTACTCCCGTCATTAATTCATTCTATAAATACCGCGTCTACTATTTTACAGGCATTGGATGGATAGGACAGGTCCTTTCCAGATGGAAGTCCCACCTAGACTGAAAGACAAATGTTGAACAAGTACTACGGTGGTGTTTCACGTTATAATGGGAAGCTACGAGAATTTATCAGAGACAGACCTAACCAGGCTGGGCTGGCTCTGGTGACAGGCAAAGGAAGAAAGTGACATTTAAACTTCACTTGACCTAGAAAAAAATAAAGTTATATCCATACTTCATACTTTGCAGTAAGATAAACTCCAGACGGGCAAAGACTAAATGCAGAACAACTGAACCCTAAAAATACCAAAGAAACCACAGGACAATTGTTCTTATACTCCTGTAGCATGGAAGAGGTTTCTAACTATGACACAAAATTAAGAAGACATTGATAAAAAGATTTTTTTTAAAAAGGACTGAATATGTTTGACTGCATAAAAATAATTTTTAAAAATTTCTGTGTAGCAAAAATGACCATTAGCAAAATTAAAAACAAAAGACAAACTGGCAGGGGCGAGCATTTCAAACTCAACTCAAAGACAAATGAGTAATTTTCCTAACATATAAAGAGCTTCTACAAATAAACTAGAAAAGACCAACAAAAATATGACAAATTGTACACATACTTAAAGATGCCCATCTTCACTTGTAGTAAGATAAAAGCAAATGAAAAGTACACTCAAATGCCATTGTTCACCTTCCATATTGACAAAGATCAAAAAGCTTGAAAATCACACTGCATTGACAGTGAATAGGAGCAGAGACACTCTCAATACTGCTGATAAGGCTGTAAATGGTTTGGTCTTTGTGGAAGGCAACAAGCAAAATCTAGCAAGATTAGAAATGTATTGTTCTAGCAATTCCATATCTAGGAATTTATCCTACAGATACATTCATATACATATGAAATTAAGTCTGTGCAAAGTTATTAATTAGAGCCGTCTATCTGAGAGGAAAAGACTTGAAACAACCTAAAAGTCCTTCAGGGGACACTGGTAAAATGGACCAGTATGCAGAGGTAAAGAGCAAGGGCAAGCTTTTATGTATGGCTATGGAACGATCTCCAAGATATTTCATTTTAAAATAAGACAATTGACGTGTAGAAGAGTGTGTATTACATTATACTATTTGCATATATTATGTAACTATATTATGCATACTGTAAATCTTACTGAGTTGCTTCCGTCTCTCTAGAAACTGCTTCTGGGTACAGTTCTAGTTATACCACAGTGTGTAGTAAAGAGCAGACATACAATTACTATTTGATGAAAGTAAAGAAGTTAATGAATAAAGGAAATACATGGATGAAGGAACTTGGGTACTTGGCTTATTCTCTAAACTCAATACCAGGTCCCCTTATGCATGGATATAAAAGGACTGTGGCTGAATTCTGGCTATCTAGTTCCGGAAAAATCTAAAATACATCCTTATAAGACACACGTGAACAAATTAGTTTACAAATTTATATACATATATAAAGATAACTTTCCAATCAGAATAAGATGAATTTTCTAGGTTCATTTATTCATATCCTTCAGGAAAAAAAAAGCATTCAGAAGGATGATAATGTTTTCAACCTTTCCCTCAAAATCTCTGCATGGCTTAGGAGAAAAAAGTCTAAAGCAGCTATATTTTTTACAACTGGGAAAGCAAGAGGCTCATCTCCTATTTCTCTTGTGCATGAACTCTCTCCTTGAACCTGTTACTCTTGGCAGGACAACCTTCAACATAACCATGACCATCACCACTTCATGAACAGCTACTATGTGCCAGACTGTGTTCCATGCTCAGTGTGCATTCTGTTCACAAGCTCATGAGGCACAAACTATGTATAATCGTCACCATTTTACAGACACGGGGGAGGGGGGTGGGAGTAAAGACATGTGCATGTACGTCCAACATGCCGCAGCAATAGTGGTGGTGTTTCTTAGGATGGAGTTTATTTAATTTTCTATATGCAATGTTCTGACAATAATGTTTGAACAACTTAAATCACAAGTGAAATACTAACGTAAAGTAACAACAGGTCTAAGATAGATGACATGTGAAATCTAAGACCAGTGCTTCATTTCTTTATCTGCTCAGGAATCCCTAAAAAGCCCCTGCTTTGCATGTTTAGGTGGCATAAGAGGACCCACACTCACCAAAGTGATAGGACAGCGATGTGCCAATTGCCCAGTGAGTGTTTCTCACCAGGGCCCACTCATCACAGGTTATCAGGAGATTCTCAGCTATTCATTATTATAACCAGCTCATTCTCTCCACAGTAATTATCTGTGAGCAACATATCATGCTGTCCTTGGAACCATCAAACTGACATATGATTAAATAACAGAGGGCTCTGAAGTTAAATTTAAAACCACTCTCTTACACTTCAACTCACACATCACATCAATATCTGCGCAGCCATGGGAATATGCCGGTTGATCCACGCCAAAGGCCAGTGAGAGACTATTCTGTTACTTCACATTCCCATGTGAGAAAGGTGGTGGGTATGTTCTCAAAACTTTCTAAAGCTATTTTTCCAAGACCTGAAGTAAATTTCTTACAAAGCAATTCTCTATATGACTTTCTGCCCCCACCCCCACGTTAAAATATCTTAAGAGTTGCTTCTGTTCACCATTGCGTCTTCACGATTACGTGTGGGGTCTCACAACAAATAGTGTATTTCTTCAACACACTGAGAGTCAAACACTTTTCAACTTTCATTGAAAAAAATATTGTAAATCATGAGTTACTGTAGGCTTAGCTCTGTATATACCAATTAAGAATAGTGCTTATATTAATAACGCTAGCAACTAGAAACACACACACACACACACACACACACAGAGAGAGAAAAAAAAACAAACGAAAGAGAAGGTCAATGGGCAAGGTAGAGTTAAAATGTTAAAACATGAGTCTTACTGCTCCTAAGCTGAAAAGGGAGCAAGAGATTCTTCAAGGGAAATTTGTTTCCATTCCCCCGGCATACCCTGCTTCCCTGAAAATAAGACCTAGACAGACAATCAGCTCTCATGTGTTTCTTCAAGCAAAAAATTAATATAAGACCCGGTCTTATTTTACTGTAAGACCGGGTTTTATATAATATAGTGTAAGCTCCAAAAGACACATTAGAGCTGATTGTCCGGTTAAGTCTTATTTTCTGGGGAACAGGGTACTTTAGTTTCTAGAATTAGTTTTTCTACGAAAATAATTCTACACAACCCACCCTTTTGCAAGAAATGTAAATTAGGAAAAACAACTTTTTTTTCCTTCCGCAATAAATTAGTTGCACCCAAAGCAAAATCAGCCATTTTCTGTCTTCCCATTCTATTTTTGACCCACATAGTAGTCACTGACTTTAGAGCAAAATAAGAAAGAGTTGCAAATATTAAAATCAGCAGCATTCCTTACAAGGAAAGTCTACAAAGCCTTTGTTAGCTATATTAATAACACAGTATTTTCTTCTGAGAAACACGCACAGCACCCACTCATTTTCAAATAGGCCCCCAAACTGTAGGTTTCTCAAAACTATGACATTACGCAGTATGAAAATTCCACGCACCTTTACCCAATACGGAAGAAAGTCTCAGTCACGAGTTGGATAGGTTTCCCTAAAACTTGAGCTGGTATTGTGGATAATGAAGTGATAGAATTCACATTTCATAAGAAAAGCCATATAAAGGAAATAAGATATTATTTTTCTAGAAAGTGATTTATAACAATACTGAGAAACTATTTTTTTAAAATTCCTTCCCCTTCTCAACATTTACAGAAAAGGCTAACATATCTTGAGAGATTTACTATTTGCTGATATTCACCCATATGGTAGTACCAATCAAAAGCCAGGAGTAGGGGAGGAAGAGAGGAGAAAAAAGGTTTTGAAAAACTACAAATGAATGGTTAATTCTACCAGTTGGGCATCTCTAATTCTGGAACCAGGGGTTATTAGGCTTAACTGCGACTTTGTCTGATTTTGTTATTGTTGTTCTTATTATTGTCATTTTTTTATTTGTAAGTTGAGAATGGTTTTACTTATCTCCAAGTAACCCCAGAAACTTAGTGCACTACAAAACATTTCAGCTACAATGCAAATTGTGTTCTGTCCATCTTCTGCACCATTCTAGAGGGTACACATAGAGCACCAGAGCAACAACTCACGCAAAAGTAAAAAAGTAAAAATAATACAGAGCATAAAGCCCTTGTTCTACAAATTGGAGCTGCCTCAGCAAAACGTTAGCCATGGCAAGGCCCACCAAAGCTAGGTCGGAAAGGTGCAAGAACCAACCCCTGGCTACACCTCAAAGGTTCAAAACCATTTCTAAATATAGAACCCACTTTATGTTTGCAGGAGCTGTAAATCAGGCAAAACAACTTTTTTCCATCCCCAATAAAATATTTGCACCCAAAGCAAAATCAACTGATTTCTGGCTTTCCACCAGTTCTGCTTGGGCATAAAATTTTCTGACACTTCACCAGAAATGTCAGCATTAGTATAAGGCAGCTTTAAAGAGGGAAATGATTGTCTGACCTGTGGATAACCCCTTCAACCCCAACAGGAAAAGGAGTTTTAAAAAACACCTGAAACCCAGTTTTTCCAGTTATTAGTATAACTGGGACAAACTATTTTTCTTAGTGGCCAAATCCTTCCTTATAGGAAGTGTTGGTCTTTGAATTCAGTGAGGGGAGCGGTCACGTCTGTTTTAATGCTATATCCCCAACACCCAGCAGAGACCCATGCATGGAGAAGGAGTTCAATGAATAGTCAAGAAAGGAGGGGGAGGGAGGGAGGGAGGGAGGAAAGGAAGGAAGGAGGGGGGTAACGAAGGAGGGAGAGAAGTAAGAAGGGAAGCAGGAAGGGAGAGAGGAAGGAAAGTGAAAAGGAAGAGAAGGAAGGAGGGAGGGAGGGAGGGAGAAAAAGAGGTAAGTTCAGAGGGAGATCTTTCCCCCTATCCTCTTATTTGTGTTTTATTTTTCTTGAACTTTCAAGCATCCAACTTGATAGAAAACCAACCATATCTTTTCTTAAGGCTTCCTGTCTGAAGCTAGATATAATACCCACTGGAGTCAACTCAGCCTCCAGAAAGAGCCCACTTGCAAATCTCTGTAGGGACCAAGTAAAGGGTGGGAGGGGTGAGATGAGGTTAACGGTAGACCCTTTCTTCTATAGTCATTTATGCAACAGCATTCAGGATTATGACCGCCACCTCCAGTGTGTGGCACGCTAGAGACCCAGCCAATGCTCAAGGACACCGCCTTCTACTAGGAAACATGGTGCGCTCCTTAACTGCCCCAATTTGAAGTAGGCTATGACATAGCCAGCAAAAGGAGTGAGATAAAGCTCTGAGGATATCAAGGAAGGGAGAACTTGCTTCTGCCTGAGGTGGTTCAGAGAAGGCTGGATGGAAGAGGCGACACCTGAGCTGGCCCTGGAGGGACAGGATTTGTACACAAGAAAACAGCTCAGTCTGGAGCAGGCAGGGTGGGTCAGGGGCATGAATCTCAAAGTATTCCCTCAAAGTGGTTCATGGAGTATATTCTATGAACACTATATTCGGGAAACTGCAGACTGAACACAAGTGCACGGGCTTCCCTCCTGCAGGTCTTCTCAGAGGTTGTACAATGCAACGGGAGCTGAAGTGGCAAAAGATTCAATCTGTAAAACAGAAAGAATTGGCTTTTGGAGGGAAAAACCCAACACCTTTACTTACTAGCTGTTTAACTTGGGCAAAATATTTAACTTTTATGAACTCCAGCTTCCTCTCCTCTAATATGGAAGAAAGGACATCCCAACCTTACACCGTTGTTATGAGAAGTAAATGCTACATAAGTGATTAATTCAGCCTTGGTACGTAGGTGATGCCCATTGTTATTACTGCTGCGGCTCCTCCTGCTCTTTCTATTAGTAGTCATACCAATGTGAACCATGAATACACAAAAAGAATGTAGCATTCCTTAAACAGTTTGGTCAGTTTTCCATCAGCTGGTTTTTGGAAAGGCCAGGCAAACATATAGTGCTCAGAGTAGCAGACAACACATGCTCAGTGTGTGTTTGTGGAGGAAATGGGTACAAGAACAGACCCTGCATAATGGAAATTGCAGGACAGCAAGGGGACACTTTGGGCAAGATGTTTTTTATTACTTTTTTGGGCAACAGGCCTCTGAGGGCCAGGAGGAGTGATTTCATCTTTTGCTGGAAGAATGAGGAATTGAGAGTGCAGTGCTCAGCTTTGGGGAAACATCACAAAGAGTTTATTTTGGTAGAAGTGTTTGAAGTGACTCCGTAACAATGAGCTCACGCTTGCTGCCAGGTGCCAGCCATCAGCTCTAGCCGGCCTGCCAGGGAGATGCGTCGGGCCTGTCATCAATACCCCTTCCATCAGACATGTGCAAAGAGGCTCCCAGGTGACCTGCTCCAAAGACAGCTCCTTTCTCTACAAGAGGGGATACTGAGGCACAAACAAGAAAGCAGCTGAACCAGGAGACAAAGCCAATTGGAGGATAACAGAACCTAGGAGAGGCCTGAGCCTGCTCGTTTTATTTGGTTGATTCTCTGACAGTACTTCAAACTGATTCCCAAAGGATACTTTCTCTCTCTCTCTCTCTCTCTCTCTCTCTCTCTCTCTCTCTCTCTCTCTCTCTCTCTTTTGGTCAATTGCTTGCTGCATACATTTATCTAGATAACCTCATTTGTCATAAGTCACACACTAATGTCACAAATAGTTCCTATAAATGAGCAAATTTCACATAAACCCTCCCCCTGAGTGCAATGCAGGGATCATGTTAAACCTCTCTGGCTTCCCACTGGTTTGTGTGTAAAGAGATTCTTGACAGAAGTGGAGTTTTCTGGAGTGAGAACCTAAACAGGTTTCAAATATGACATTTGTATTTTACCAAACCCAATATTTAACATCTGTCCACCCGAATTTAAGCATGAGTCTACAAAGAATTTGAAAGGGAAGTGAGGCCATTTAAAAAAAAAAAAAGGAGTCAGAGGGGAGAATTCCCATGGATTCCACAACACATTGTAAAGACCCAAGAGTTAGTGAAGTTTTCAAACTTGAGATGGGGAGATAGGGAGGTACCAGGCAGACTAAAACCTTCTATGGCAAGAAAGATCAGACATTATTTTTTTCAAATATATGATAAATGTATATGCTACACATATACATATATGTATATATACACATATACAGAGGGTGCCAAAAAATAGATACACATTTTGAGACAGGAAAAATCTATTAAAATTGTAATACTCAATGTATACCAATAACAAAAGTTGAATACAAGTCACGTTTGACTTCTGCAATTACAAGAGGTGCTCAAAGTGGTTACCATCAGTGTCCAGACTCTTCTGATTACAGTGAACTACTGCTTCAGCAAAGTTGACCAAAGTGTCCACTTGCATACATTTTTTTGGCACCCCTGGTATACATATGTATGCACTCACAAATATTATGTATCTCAATTGTGAGCCATATAAAGTACATGGGCTGGAGAGCCTGTATTCCCTCCAATTGTTACATTTCATTTTATTTTAACTGGTAAACCTGGAAGTGGTTGCAAAAAAAGCATAGTTAATTCTGGAGAAATGTCAAAGCTCAAGAAAGCTCCCAGGACTCTGCAGACTTTTTTGTTTCCAGGACAGTAGGGCTGCCCAATTCCTCCTACACTAAAAAATATAACTAGAGACTGTATACCGAATTACACATTTTCTCCATCAGGTTCGTTTGGGGCAAGAGGTTAAATGATACTCAGAGCTTGAGCTGACCACTGCACACAGTCACTCAACTGGACCTGGCCTGCATAAGTTACCAAACCTAATCAGCGCAGCTGGCCCCTCGTCCAGAGAATCCCGTTACCTTCAACCTCTCCCCGCCCTAACCCTACATCCTGTTTTCTGAGGGTCAGAGTTCACGTTCATTTACTGGGAAATAAGAAAAAGCTAAATACTGTACGATACAGCTCCTGGCACAGAGAAGACATAGCAGAATGCCTGGGAAGGCCCAGGCAGGGGCTGAGGTGTCAGAGCAAAAGGGGTCCCTGTTCTCAAGGGCTTCAGTATCCACGGGTCAAGATTTGGGGTAGCAAAGGGAAGGCAAAAGGAGAAAGAAAACAAAAAAGACAGGCAAGGGGAAAAGCTTAAAGCTCCATTAAATGATTGGATCCAAAACTTGGAGGAAAGGTTTGGATGCCGTGCGGCCAGCCCTACCACCCCCACCCACTTTATGATGTCTGTTTCTGCACACAGAGGCAGCAGAAAGTGAACAGTCATTAGGGTTTTGGTGAGAGCAGTTCTGAAGGGCCATGCTTTTAATCTCCGTTAAATCACTGTTTGGGGAACTATTGAGAACCAGTTTCCTTCAGTGTGATAAAGTTCAAGGCAGTTCCTGTGGGATACCCCACGTGGTACGTGGGAACAGCAGGGAAGGGGGTTCATTTGCAAGGACTATGAGCCACAGGGTTGGGAGTAGGCAGGGGAACAAAATTAGTGTGTGGGCAGGGGGCCTTGTTTCGAAATTATTTGCTGCTGGTGTAAATGCGTTGGTTTGGTGGCTTGAGTGATGAGCAGTGGAAAGGATGAAGAGGTACATACCCCAAGCAAAGAGAAAAAAATAATATAGCTTGCCTCTCAAAACAGCAACTATATTGGCTACCAATGTAATTTGTGTCTTTTTTAAGCCTACATACCCCAAATCATTGAGCGTCTTTTAGTAAACTCATTGACTGAATGACAAAGAAATCACTAGCCTTTACTACGTTGTATGGAAAAGAGAAGTTTTGCTTGACTTAAAGGAGAACCAATTATCGACTTGGGCCCTGCATCTTTGAGGAATCAAACCCAGGATGCGTTTTCAATCAAAATGTGCATTTCGCTTCTTAATATTGGGGTGCACAAAGTCGACACTGAATCTAGTTTTACATTTGGTTCCATATGCTATGCCCTATGTAATTAAAGTATAGCTTGTGGCTAATAAAAATGAAGTTAAAAAGTTAAAAACCAAAACAATGACAGGAAATAACATATGTGTACAATATGTTACTAACACACTGATAATTTTCAAAAGTGACTTAAAAAAAGTATTATAAATCTTTCAAAACACAGTGATTTATTAAGCAAAAAGTCTGCATGGTTTACACTATTAAATTTAGCTTTTAAGTTGCTGTGTCACGGGCAAATCTTTTGTTCTCCTAGGTTAAATTTAGCATTCTGCATTTTGTTTTTTCCACTGCTCCATGTTTTATCATCATGCAGTCAATTTTTGCATTATGGAGTTTTCCTGATGATTTCTCTAACTGATTTTATAATCTAGGAATAGAATGTATCAAATAACCCAACAGTGAATTATTTCCATCTTTTTCTTTGCCTTCTCCCACCTAGACAGCTCTCTCACAAAGTAAACCTTTCCTAGGCATGGGATGAAATTAAAAAAAAAAAATGTGTGGCCAGAGGAAAACCATTTCAGAAATGTGTTTGGTAAACAAGTGCAAGCAATAAATTGAGCTTAGGAGGGAAAGGTGGTTAGAAGAAAAACTGAAAGTACTAACCTGAGAGTCAAGCTGATTGGAGCAAGGGTGAAAGCAGCAGTTTGGAGGATAAGCAGAAAGAAAAAGGGATAGCAAAAGAGAATAAAAGGAAGGAAATGCATTAGTTTTAAAAATACAGCCAACAGATGTTATATTAGCAGGTTTCATAACCAAATGAAGGACAATAAAGCAACTTTTATCTGATATACCCCACAAAAGTCCTGGGCACACACTGTAAGCTGTTAAATTAAATATTACACATAAGACAACCGGTATCTGCTCTCATCCTCATTATTACAACAAGCACTGGCGATGTGAACCAGAGCTGTGCTCTGGCAATTCAGTGGCAGGATTTGCCCTTTTCTGAAGGTCTATTTATAAAGTTCCTATCTGTGTGCATATAAAATTTCATTATTTAATAAACTAAAATGGAAACTACTAAGGGATGAGAGCTAGCGGTAAGCACTGATGTCAGAAAGATTTTGTTCGAACCAGTATGTTGGATGGTTATATCCTAGGAGATATTTTTCCTTCATCCCTGAAAACCAAAAGGAGTGGAGCAATCTGGCTTTCTGTTCAAAGATTTCCATTTTAGAGTCTCATGGAGCGCTGCACCAGCAATCATCAAAGACACCAGCAGGAGGGCTTCGGGGGAGGGTCCGCTTGTCTATTGGCCTCCTAAGAAAGGACCCAGGAACTTCCAAAGCGGAGAGTAATTTTTTTTTCAGTTGTGAAAATGAGGATCGTACTTCATCACTGAAAATATCCAGAAGCTTGATAACTTATTTGTACAAAAATATTTAACATGCCCTGATAATCAGTCAAAACAATAAAGTCTCTAATGACAAGCAAAAATTAAAGGGAAAAAAATCATGATCCTCGTCAGGCTACAAAAGGAGCACACAGTGGGCATTCATCTTGTTAGCTTATAAAATGCCATTTAAAAAAAGCACAGTAGATAACCAAATATGTTACCAGGTAAGCTATCTACTCGATGGAACCCCAGCATTCTATACTATTACGTAAGAAGTAGTTTTGAGCATTTCATATGGGAAGGAAAAACAAAACAAATCCTCAGGAGAAAGTTTAAACAAGAACATTTCCAATGAAAATAGCATTGATTATAATGATAAAAATCAAAGAGAAAATTCAAGATTAAACACATGGTAAAAGCATTGATCCAATAAATCCTAGTAACAGAAATCCCTCTGCGGAGTGTTTCCTGATCATGAAACAAGAGTTAGGTCAGGCCATGGTCATCATGGGGACTGTAGTGACGCCGGCCCCAGCTCTGTTTCAAATCCTTCTAGATGAGAGGTATATCAATCTGAAGTTCATGGCTAAGCTTTTGGGAAACTTAAAATAGCAAGCAAACATTTAAGATTTACCGTGTTTCCCCGAAAATAAGACCAGGTCTTATATTAATTTTTGCTCCAAAAGACGCATTTTCAGGGGATGTCTTATTTTTTCATGTACAACAATCTACATTAATTCAAATACAGTCATGTCATCTTCTTCTGGAACATCGTCATAACGTACTAAATGTGTCCGTCTGGCTGACGATCTTAACTGGGGCTTATTTGGGGGGTAGGTCTTATTTTCAGGGAAACATGATAGTTGCCTTTTTCAAGGGTTCCTAGTTTTCATCAAATTTTCAAAGGATCCATGATATTCATGACCTTCCCCAAAAGGTTGCTAGGGATAATATAAAACCACCTGCCATTTGTTTTAAAAGAGTTCCTTCAAATATATTAACACACATAGGTGGAAATTACTTAGCAAGAAGAGTTGATATCAAAACAAGCAGAACTGGTATCAAGTTTCTTCCACATCCCATGAGACTTCTAGCACATATTATCGTAGTTTTTTTAAAAAAATTAAGCTTAAGTTTACATTTTGTGAAAAGAGTTCTGAAAGGCATCAAAGAAATTATGTCAGCATGTTATTAAACAAACTCAGAAGGAGTCTGTTTCTCCACCTTAGATAAGGCACTCTTAGGAATCGACAATGATTTCTCGAGTCCACAAGTCTGGTGGCGTTAGTATGATCCAAATAATGAAGTGCTACCTTGTTTTCTATTCTGATGTTATAACTTAGGAGTAGAACCCCAAGGGAGCCACCCTCCTCTCCACAATGGGGAGAGATGTGAGTGGGGGCTTGGTTTGGGCATTCCCTGTCCTTTAGACAAACACCAACAAACCCCCGACCATATGTGAGATAATTACATGGAAGGTCTCTTGACTGATTCCTTCCCGTGGGTGAGATGCCAGAAATCCAGTGGCAGCAGGTCGTGCTTGACAGATGCTGTTAACCTCTGTCTTTCCCCTAAGGTACCAAGGGATTAATCCTGAAACTCTAAATAAAATGCAGAGACCTTGATGGATGCCGATACAGAAAGACCGCATATCTCTCGGCCCCTAATATTTAATTTGTAGCTGGATCGTGTAGCACACGTGATATCTAACATTGGTGATGGAATAAAGACTTCAGCTGGATTTGGACCAATGTTCAGGGGCTTGCTCAAGCCCCCTGCCCGCACCCTCCCCTTGCATCAAATGCCCCCTGCAGTCTGAGACAGACCGTCCCTGCTGAGCCATGAGCATCAAGTGCAAGAGTTTATAGGCAGAACTGCACATGGGACCACACCGAAGTAATATGCACTTTGAAAAGCAAAATCTTTAATGGCTGATGAAAAACATCATTCATGTGGAATTTAGAAGGTAAATGCATCCATGTAAGTGCCAGGCATGTGCTATTTGGAATGTATACATTATGGAGAAAATAAAAAATGTGAAGATTAACGGACTAGAAAGCAAATACGAATTGCCCTCCAAGAGAGAAGGAGGCCAGTGTCACTGTCGTTTGTGTTATTCCTAACCTGTACCTTTTGTGGCACATGACTGAAGTTCTGGAATATTTTAGAATACTAGCTGCTTTTAGAAAGAGGTCTTTTAAGTCTGGTAGGTCACATTACAGACTAGAGACCACAAATTTATTTCAAGTTCAATTTTTTTTAGTTTTCAAAATCACAAACTTAATTGCAAACACACCTTTATGACTCCAGAATGGAGATATATGTCGCATTGCTAAGAACTTTTTCGTTCCCAACATTATGAGGTATGAATTTTGAAGTTTAAGCCAGCAAATGGAGATACTGCCCAATTTAAAAGGGGCTGCCTGACAACCCAAGGAAGATGTTTTGATCAGAATATACATGTAGCTCGGCAGCTAATGCTTCAGAAAGGCAGGCCGAGACTGTGCTCTCCTTTTCCCAAGAAACTTCCCCGCTTGATCTCCACCCCCAACTCCTGAGGGGCCTGGGCTGGGGCTAGGGCTCAGACATTTCCCAGACTGTGTTCTGCTGCAGGACCCAAGACACAGGCAGGCAGATAACTGGGACAGAGTCAAGTCTCACCACACGTTTTATGAATTACAGTGCCTGGGAGGCATCAGCTTTAAGGAGAGGCAAAGGCAGAGATAAAGAAAATGTGCAGAAAGTACATAAAGATAAATGCCTGTAAAATCACTGTTGTTTTAATGCATTCCATATTGAGGAAATAAAAATGTGAATATTCTTGATGATTTAACGGCAACAGCATCCAGCTAAGACTTGTTTGTCCAACTACATAATTATGCTATTTTTATGCAAATATTTATAGTAGCTGATCCTGATTCTCAATTACAATTCTGGAGAGCTGGTTTAGTGCAGAAAAATGTCTTCTAAATGTGGAGCAGATCACTTTCCCTCCTGAAAGCTAATAAAGATGAGGCAGATCTCCCATGTCTCAGAAGCAATGCTTCTCTGCTGGCGGAGCAACTATTTGGTGCTACTAGACACGCTTCTGCCATTTGGCCCATTGGCAGATGGGATTACTCTCAGTCGCACATGTGTCAGACCTGGGTTCAAATCCCAACTTTCATTCGTACAAACTCTGCTATCTTGAGAAAGTTATTTAACCTATATACGTCCTAGTTTTGTCATCTATAAAGTGGGGATGTGTTGTGGGTAAGATTCAATGGTACAGAGTACTGCAGGTCAAGTGCTTAGCAGAGTACCTGATACACTGCAAGCATAAAGTGTACATAACCTAAACTGATGATTCTAATTACTATTATTACTATCATCAGTATTATTGTCTAAGGCATCTCCTCAATGGCTCACTGTTTCCTAGAGCAGTGGACTAGGCGTAAGGAAACCTAAATTACAGTTTTGTCCCTTTCTCACCACAGGATTAATCCAGAAAGTCATTCAACCCTTCAGGGTCTCAGTTTTCTCACCAATAAAAGAGACATGATCATAATTTCCCTGTGATCTCACATTAGCTTTTTAAGAAAAAATTGGTCCTAAAATATAGTTCCAAAATAGGCAAGTAGATACACCTAAACTTAACAGTGTTTTTAAAAACAAGTAGACTGCCAGAACATTCCCACATTTTAAAATGAAGCCCCTAAATTTTTTAAATTTAGACACTTATATCAGGAAAACAAAATTCTTGGTTTAATTGCTAAAATTGGTCACACTCAACAAAAATCAGATTATCATCCAATTAATAATGCTAAGATTTTTAAATGCAATATTGATTGATTTAGAGTTTGAATATATTAAATACCATATTTGAAAATGTTGAAATTTTTTGAGAACTAACCTATCCATTTAATACAGAGCCATTTAATATTTAGAATTTATTTGTGTTAGAATTTAACTGTTCATAATGAGGTAACCATCCCATCTTACACCGGGAAAGGGTATCTGCAAAGTGAGATACATTTAATAGGTTGTTAGAAATTCACTTCTAACAAGGTTCAAGGTCACACAGCTGGCATGAAGCAGAGGCAAAATCTGAACCCAGGTCTTTCTGTTGCTAAAGCTTATGAACTTTCCATAAGACCATAGAGAGCTATTTTACATATGTCTTGAAGTCCTTTAGGGCCTCACAAGTGTCTTGGTCAGACCTGGCAAACATTCACTGATTTATTCAAAATTTGCTGATCTCTTCCATATGTACTGAATCTAGGAAAGACAAATTTGCCTTATTACTGAACCAATGAGAAATCCTAAAAAGGTTATGGAGTATGTATAAAATTATTCAGAAATTCTTTCCTTATATGAAATACAGGAAAAAAACATTGACAGAAAGCTTATTTTTAGAGTCCATATTATACATAAATACAATATGGATATGATTTATCTGAAAATCTAAATACTCTGGAACCCTGATACAACTCTCTTTGTTTTTTAGACAGAATTTGCTGTCAGGTAAGCCTGCCTTAAACACTATTCAAACATATTTATTTACCATATGCCATCGGTCCTCTTAAAAGATAAATCCAAAGAGGAATTTCTTGTGGTATGCCAAAAGACACTGGAAGGATATAGGCTCCTTTCCATTTCCCTATCTTGAATAAATTCCCAACTACTGTATAACCTCCCATATTCTTTGCTTGAGACAAACCCTAAACCACAAGTGTGTCTTTGATGGGAAAAAAACTGAGGTTTCAGGTGGTCAAAGCCTCAATTTCTTACATACTTTGCTAGCACAAATTCTAGAGGATGGACATCAACCAAGAAAGTTGACCATTATTTTCTTAAACACTGAGGAAGTATATCAAAAGAAGAGCCATCAAAAGAAAAGCCAGTTTCCTTCTAAATATCTCACATAAACACAACATCATACCTAACATATATAATATAAAAATATAACCTAACAGACCATACTCCTCATATGTAACTTGTTTCCAACTTGAAATATGAACGTGCGTTCCAAATCCATGGTGACCTGACACGGGCAACAAGCGGTAGAAGTCCACTCACTGCTGACGAGGCACAAAATGACATCAAAATTTACCTCTCAAGTTCCGCGATCTTCTTGTCCTTGTCATTCTTTTCATTTTCCACCTCCTTGAGGATCTCCAGCAACCGGTCGACTTCTGCTTGGGCCTTGCCACACTCATCGCGATAGTAAGATGCCTCTTTATCGAGCTGTTTTATTCGGTCTGCAAACTCGGGATTCATCCTGGAGTCATCTTCAATATTATGAGCCTTTAACATTATATTTTTAAAGAATGTAGTTAAGATAACAATTTAGAATGAGAGATAGTGCAGTCACCAATGGCCCAGAAATTAACTTTGGAGAAAAAAATAACCACCAAGAATTATGGGTGTACTGTCAGTTAAAAGGCAAAATGGAAGAATCACACATTTCAGCTACCTTAGAACAATATCGATTTTAAATTATATTACAGTTTCACAGGGGAGTTTCTTTTATTGTTGATATTTTGTTCCATTAAATATTACTACTTTTGCTTTTTGTTCCCACCAAAAAATCAGGGATGGGTGGGGACAGAGACTGTGATGTTTGTTCCTGGTCGTTGGGCAAGCAGAACTAAGACAATTCAACTCCTCACAGTTAAGGAGATGATGCATTCCAACAGCTTCGTTTTCTAATACAGACAAACTGAGAGAAAACAATATTAAATTATTTTGCCAAGAACCATCAAGGGCATATGTAATGCCAGGGAACATATAAGAGACTAACTGACTGATCACTGAATACTTCATCCCACTGAGAAATCTCAGCAGAAGAGATTTTTTGAAAGAAAGGCTTTCCATGAGGAAGGACTTTCCAGCTAACAGTCATACCCATAAATTCTTGTGCTGTTGATTAAGTTTAACCTGAACCAGGAGGAGGATGAGTTAAGTCATGAACAAGCAGACAGACGAGAATCTGCAAACACATGCATGGGTGGGTGGCAGCTTCACACACGAGAACAGACACAGCAACAACACTGCAGAATAATTTGCAGCCAAAGTATTTGTGGTTTTGTATGTATGAGATTGTTATGGCTTCCTTTTTTTTTTTTTTTCTCAAAATAAACTTTTGGCTGAAATATTCCCAGACAGATGGAAATAACACTGCACTGCAATGTTTTGCCTACCCCTTGTTTCCCATTATTCCTAATTGATTTCTTCAAAGAGTGGGCAGAGAAAAACAAGTAGTTTAACAACAGTGCACATTCAACATAGAAAGTTCAGAGAAGTCATATATGTATGTATCTCCAGCATCCATGTGTGAAATAATAAAATGTTCAAAATATATTAGGACTAAAGTTGTTCTGCTGTCTTGCTATGTAAAGCGAATGCTCATTGTGTTTTTATACACCTTTTTTTTTTTAATTTCAGGGAAAAAACAAGGCAAGCAAGCTACAGCTACTGTGGGGTCAAATGAATCATGCATGGTTAGAAAATAATACTAAAACTACTGTTAAAAGGTAGACAATCTTTGCAATGATTTAGTAGAAAAAAATTAAAAAATCAGTAGAAATAAAAATAAATTTCTTATTAATGACAAAATAATCATTTTTAGAATAATATTTCTGCATGTAACATATTATTTAAGCATGAGGATACAAGGGGAATAATTTGCTTTCATGTTCTTTAAACTAAGATTTCCTTATTCAAAAAATAAACTCAACTGTGCAAAAGAACTTGGAAAAATATAACAATTCAACATTCTATCAGGTACTATTTACCCCTTTTACCAACTTTTCTCAGAAAACATTAATTCATTAATTTATTAATAATATGTACACTGGGTTTCATTATAATAGATTAGTAAGCAGTTTCAACATAATTAAAATAATATTTAAAAAACTGAGACTATGCTTTCAGCAGTTTATTCATCTAATAATTTTATTTTGAAGTGAAATAATGAATATTTAAATTTGTTAGTCTCCCTTTTAAAAATTTAAAGTAAATATTCTGTTTTAAAAGAAACTACTCCCTATAACTACTTCTATTTGTGATAAAAGAATCAACTCATTACTCTTGTAACAAAAAGGCATTTTAAATATACAGTTTTTGGATTGCTAAAAACAAACAAACAGAGAAACCAAAATTTCATGTGAATTCTCTTCCACTTATTACCTTACCATTATTTTATGGTAGCTAAAAACCTTTCATGACATTTTTCTCAAACTACCCAACCAATGACATCAAGATCTTTAAAAAAAAAAAAAATTAACGAACCGAGTAATGAGCAGCTAGAAACACTCAAAAAAAAAAAAAAAGAATAATTATGTTTTGATTGCTTATTTCTGACAAGTGAAAATTCGTTTCTTGATTCAGATTTAAAGATTCACAAAAATTTAGCTGTTAGCCACTGTGGTTGATTTTTATTGTTTTTATCCTTAAGATTATTATCATAATTTTTAATAAGAGGGTATAGATTTACTAGCTGCAAGACCTGGAGCTTAATTAAGTCTGGCCCTGTGTCTTATGACTATAGGCAAATGAATTAGCCCCTCTCAGGATAGTGAAAACTACAAAATGATAAACATGGGGAAGATATCATTCATTTGTGTTTTTATTATGAATACTATTTGATGGCATGCATCCCATCAATGTGGCTTGTTATAAAGCTAAGTTAATTGGTTTATTTAATTTTCATCGACAAGACACTACACATGCCTTAGAGAAGCCTCCTTACTAGGTTTACGGAGAAATCTGCTGGCAATAGGAATATGAGCACATTCCTTATTTTAGCTCCTTGGAGAAAAAACATAATCTAAGGCGAGCTTTCAACATGGTGATATTAGATGAGTTGGTGGTCTTTCCAACCCAAAAAGTGAGGATGGTTAAAGGACTCCTGGGATGTTTAGAGGTACAAAAAGCTTAGGGAAAAATATGCCTGAATCAAGACCACTGTCGATCTCACATCATGCTAAAGTCAGATCATGTTAGTACAATAAGGACCATGGCCAAGGTTATAGCTGGCCTGGTGTCCATCGGATAATACCTGTAGGTGCTAATGATTCTTCCTTTTAAAAGGGCTAGATAACCTTAAGAACGCTTTTCAGTTAAATATATCTATCTGTCTCCCTATCAATACCTACTAATTTCTGGGCAAAAGAATTTATGTCAAACGACCTTCAATACTGGTGCCAGAATTCTTGGAAGGGTTATTAAATAAAGGTGTAAATAGATAGCATTTAAAAATCCTTGAAGTCAATAGAAAACTGTAAGAATGACACATACAGAAATGGAAGAGTAACAGCTGCTTCTGGTTCATCACCAGGGTCTGTGTGAAGACTTAAGGGAAGAGTTTCACATGTCGGAAGACTGGTGAATCCCCAATCCAACAGGAGTGATGCAGACAAAAGCTTCCCTGGAATTTATAAAAGATATCGCAGGCAACCAGCTCTATTTGGCCTGCATCACAACTTTTCAGAAGATGAGCTGAAATTGTTAAGCCGTACAGCATGAGTGTGTTATGCTGCAATGTACGAGCATGGGGGTGATACTATACTACAGAAATACAGAAGGAAATTGAGCTTATAAAGCCAGTCTCCCCGAACCCTCCTCTAAAAATGGAGTGAAGGGAGCAGTTTATTTGCATTTAGATAATACTCTTGTCTTTTCAAATTATAACATGGGTCTTTAATCGGACTGGCAGCTCTTGATGGGGTGAACACTAGACAAGAGGGCACAGCTGCTCTTCTCCGGGCCTGCCCGCTCTCCCTTCTGGCGAGTGTACTGACCCTCTCTAATAAATTCACTGCTTGCTTGGTTTAAAAAAAAAAATGTAGACAATAGATTTGAGCCTAATGTACGTTAGACACTGCAGAAAACATAATATGTATATTTAAATAAAGCATTACCTGAACAAATTCCTACTGTGGCATTCCAACACATTCAAGGTTTAGACTGAAAATGTAATTATTTCCCCTTATGGACCTGTTGGTTTGAAATTAGCTCCCCAAAAAGGTCAGGAAGCGATTTCACATGGCATTCTTCTAAGCCATATCAGCTTTGTCCATAAGTGGGGAATCTAGGCCTTGAAAATTCAGATTGGTCTGGATTTTCCTTTAATGGTTTCAGAACTTACTTATCATAAATATAGCCAAGCACATTGTCACTTTCCAAGATATCCACCAATCATTAAAACCAAAGGAATGCCAATAAGCGTTCTTTAATGACTGAAGAGATTCAATTTTGCTGATTAAACAGGTCATTTTAAGAGCAAATCCAGGTATGTAGTTCTGCCTCAAAACACTGCATTTCTGGTGACTTTTAGAGTAACCCTCAATCATCTTACAGAAACACAGAAAATTGGAAAAAGAACAGTTCAGAAATGTCTGTATAACATATTAGTTTTGATGGTCCCCCAATTATGTTTCTTGCATTTCCATATGTAAGGAAATTTCCCCACAAATGGGAATAATCAAACTAAAGTTTGGAGTCTCCCTGACGTGGGCAAGCCTCAGCATTTGGATGCGAACTGATTTTGAAAGCCTGAATCAAGCACAAAGGAGAACTCAGGTCATGACGTAGGACAAGCAGTCCATAACAGTATCTAGTGGTTCTTTTAATGAAAGAATTTAGAATGATTTCAGGAAATAAGGCAAATTTCACATTAATCCTGTATCTAAATCAAAGTTAAGAGCAAAAAGTGGCTAAAGCCAAACCAGGGATTGATAGTATCAATATGACAAATTACAAGTTTATTTATACTGTTTATGGGAAGGCTGGTCATTGATTATTTTCAATAAAATGGTAGTTCATCACTCCGAGTGCCTAGAAAGGAAAGCATTGACTTTGGTCCAGAAACCTGCTGTGAAACTAGGCAGGGAATATTCAATTACATTCTCTCTGAAATGGGCCTTAACAATTTTAATAAAAAATAATTTCTCTCAAACAAATGATTAGTCATAACCATAAACTGCAAGCAGAACACTAACTAATGAATCTGATGACTTTTCTTCCATGCTGCTTGTGGGTTTCAGCAATAATTTGCTAAATTTATGCACTGTAAAAATATGATTTGATTGCAGCACCTTGGGAGTTTAGTGTCTGTTAACCATGCTTTAACATTCCTTTCATATCTTAACAGCATAACAGGGTATATAAACTACCTTAAACGTTATATTTGATTTCAACCGTGTAAAAGAAGTTGCAATCTTCACATAGTTCTGAGTTATGAACAAAATATTACTTTTTTAAATAAAGTTTTTTAATGGTGAATATAGAACTCTAACATACTATAAAATTTAAATTTTAAAATCCAATTAATAGCAAATATAATAAGCTGAGGCTAAATAATACATTTGGAAACTAATAATGATGAATTTTTGAATCTTAACTGCCTCATTCTACAGAAAAGTATTCTTTCACAATTCTAGCTAACTACATCTAAAATATTCACAATTTGCATATAACCATTCCTAAAATAAACTTCTTGCCATAGATGGAACAAATAGGATATTTATAAATAAAAATATGCAAATGTTCAAAATATTTTTATACCACATACAAAAAAATAAAAAGAATCAATTCTATGCTTAATACTTTTTAAGACCCTTCATATAAACAAAAAATAATTATTAATGTAATGCCTTTTAACTATGGAATCTCTTAAAATTAGCAATGTAGAAAACTGAGGGTAATTACCTGGATGTTCTGAAACAAAACGAGTAACTCCAAATCTTAAGTGTCATTTCAAATACTACTTGAGTTCTTTAGATATTGAAAGCTTGGATCAAGGGCGAGGTGTGTGTGTCTGTGTGTGCATGTGTTTACACCTGCTATGTGTATGCCCTAAATTATCTCTCAAATAGTTGTAATTTCCCAGTCTATGAGAGAATCGAGTAATTTTCAAAAATAAGCTTAGAAATCAGAAAAAGCAACCAGGGTACCTAGACAAGGACTGTGAAAGTATTTATCATTCAGCCTGTCATGTCCCTGGGATTGCACAGTCCTATAATGACATATACATCAGAAGACCTCACTGAACATTAACAAGATTATTTTCCCGCAACTGGACTGGAAAAATGCTTGATCTTTTTTCTTATAAATGTTTATGTAAAATGTGAGCCCTGCAAAACAGGCATTTGCAGAAGAGATGGGATTTCAGTGGATAGAGACCATGCAGTAAGGGCCTCATATGTGTGCGGAAATATCAGAGGCTCCTCAAGTGTGCTCTGGCCAACAGCATGGCTGTCCCAGTGCCTCCAAATCAGTCATGTGCCACATAGCAATGAGAGTATTATACAAAGCACTAAATTTAGAATCCAGAGGTCTAAGGATTCATTAAAAAAATATGAGAACAGTCTGGATACCATCTCTGGGTACAATAACCTCTAGGGCTACAGCAAAAAAGGTATGTGAGACTGATGAAAACAACATATTATTTGTCTAGAATTAAGAACTAAAGGAAGAAAAGAACTCAACTGAATATAACCTGCACAGTGTTTATAATGACAAGACAAAACTCTTCCAGGAGGAGAGACTGGTAGTTAAGTTGCAGAAAGGCTATTATTATAAGAAATAAAAAGAATACAAAGGCAAAATTTTAGATTCCTAAGAAACAGCATTAGAGTATCACTTAGTAAAATGGAGTGACTAGAGTAAAAGTAAAATGTTTTTAAAGGTAGGTTTATTGCTGCTCTAGAAAAAAGATCACTCCCAGGAGGACTTCAAAACTTATTTACTCTGATTTAATTTGGATTGATGGACATAGGACTGACTAAAATTATTTAACAAAAACAACTAGGTTATAATTCTTCAAATTTTGGAGGTTACCATATTCAAAACAAACATACAAAAATAAAATAAATTCCATAGGTGCCAATAACTGTTTTTTTAGAAAATATAAGGCGACATACAGCATTCATAACAGTAACCTAAAAATTACATGTATAGAAACACTTAGGACTACCCTTAAATAGAAATATCGTAGGCCTACAATAGAAAAATATCAAAACTTTACTATAGAAGATTACTGAAATAAATAGAAGTTGTATTAAGTTCATGAATGGGAAGAAATAATATTGGAAAGGTATCAACCATTGTAAAATTATTTTATAGGTTGAATAGTATTCAAATTAAAACATGAACAATTGTCTTTTTTTTTTAATTGACAAGGTGATCCTGAAGTATACTTGGAATGACAGAAAATTAAAAGCTCAGAACATTAAACCAGAACAAAACAAAACGAAAAGCAAAAAAAAAATTAGGGTAAAATTTGTTTCACTAGATGTTTAAAAATATTATGAAGACACAATAATTAAAATTCTGACACAACAAGTAATAAACATTGATAAAAAATGAACAGGAAGATATGAGAACTTACTATACAATAAAAGTGTATCAAGATCAGTGGATAAAGAAAGAAGTTTTTGATGAAGGGCACTGGGATAATTACTTGATCGTTTAGAAAAATATAAAGCTGGAACCTCACCACTCAAAATGCATCAAAATAAAATAGAGATAGACAAAGTGATTAAACTGATATAAAAAGTAACATTAAACATTGATTTTTTAAATATAGGTATCTATTCTTGAAATCAGAAATGACTTCTAAGTGTAAAGGCAATTAGGAAATCCTAAAGGGAAACACAGATCAAGAACCTAAAAACAGTTCTCCCTATAAAAAAAAAAAAAATCAGTTAAATAAAACTTTGCCACAAATTGACAAAGTTTCTATACAAAGCATAGAATAACTTATACAAACCAATGAACAAAACAGTAAACTCAAAAACAAGTGTTTAAATGATTTCGAGGAATAATTTACAGAAAAAACAAACAAACAACCACACTAGTATTAATAATTAAAGAACAGAAAGTAAAAACAAGAAAAAACAATCCACCTATGTTATGCATTTATCAAAGTTATATAAAATGATTCCTGGTGTTGGTCTAGGTGTGGCAGAAAAAGCTGCCTTTATTCAGTGCTGGAAAAAAAGTGCCTTGATAGAAATTCTCTAAAATGCAAATAGCAGGAACTATTGGGAACTTTTGAAAATCACTGGCCAGGAATTTATTCTATGAAGAAAATAGAAATTTGGGAAAATTAAAACGGAAAGATGTTCTTAAGAACATTATATTGGCAAATATACACACACGTGCACAGACACACACAGACACACAGACACACACACACACACACACACAGAAAGAGGAGAAAAATGACCAACATTTGAAGAATAATACAGTGGAATAACCATTAAAATAGTGTTTTGGAAGAATAGTTAATTACATGAGAAAATTCTGATGATACGTTATTTAAAAAATAGGATATAAAACACAATAAACACTTTGACACAATTTGGTGAAAAGAAATAGAGCATTAGATTAAAAAAAGAAAAAAGAGATAAAAGGATAAAGGGACTGAGAAGGGAAGGAAAAAAAGGGGAAGAAGGAAGGTGAAAGTGAGGGAAGGAGGAGAAAGAAAAAAGGAAAAAGGGAGAAAGGTAGCGTGGGGAGAAGAGAACAATAAGAAACGAAAGATGTCTGGGTAGGGAACAACCCAAATGTTCCTAGTGATTTTCTGTGCAGTGAGATGTCTTGTTATTTTTCTTTTCTCCTGTGTCCTTCCATACTTTTGCAAATTTTCACTATAACCATATACTATTCTTATAACTGGAAAAACACAGTCATTTTAAATGACGTGAAAGTCATCATGCTGCATCCCTGTCAGTCCAAAAAGGAATTGGGCCCTGCGAATATCTGGAGTTGGGAAGTTAACATATAACGTTTGGCTATATTCCCAGGATTGCCAAACAATGGGTTGGCTTCATTAACTGGGGGAGAAAAGTCAGTCAATGACTTTTGAATTAGCCACCTGAAGAACTGAAAAGTTCTCTTTCGCATCCTGAAGACCCATCACTGAAGGTGAAATGAAGGAAAAGTCCAATAAGTGCCCTGTGATCCAAATTTCTGGAAATGGCCTCGAAATTCACAGAGCTATTTCTTTGATCCCACCTGTCCGGACAGGAATGGTGAACTCCTATGGTGGGCCAGGTAAATCGGTGCGGCAGAGATAAGCCCTCGCCATTCTCCACACACATAAAATGTGACAGACATGCTTAGGTTTTTCTCCTGTCCCTAACTAGTAAGCATGAAACAATGTCAGTGGGATTACTTTATACCTTTTTGAAATGATCTAAAGAAAACACTATTTTTTCCCAGCATCAATTTCCAAGCTTGAAGCTATTCCAGTCTTACTTGTCTTCACTTCCCCACTGTCTTGTGCCTGCTTATTAACACTTCCATGCAAATGTTAAGGGAAAGGAAACTTGGATTCTTTTTTGCTGCTATGCTAAAAATCATATTTGGGGAAAGAGGTGAATGAAGAGGCTCAACAGGGCTTGAGGAATTCAGTTTACAAGAATAAAATTCGTTTTAAAGAGTGGACGGTTGAACCTGAATCTAATTAAATACATCCAAGCATCTTGTGTATCGGTGCAGTAGGTAGTATTTTGGAGCAGCACCTTAACAAAACGTCGTTGGCTGAATTGTTTCCTTTATACACGCTATTCCTTTCCCCCATGATGGGAATTTATAAGTAGGAGGTAATTAGAATGCATGTTGGCACAGATCACATCTGCCAAATGGTACATTGTGGTCACCTTTATATAATATTTCTCCCAGTAAGCCTCTTGAGCTGACAAAAAAAAAAAAAAAGTCCTTCCTAAATAAGTTAAAAAAACAACAACAAATAAACTGCTTCATATAAATGCACACCTGTCAGGATACAAAAATTAGAGATGGCATCTTGACCATTTTATACATATTTACACTAGTTACCTGTTCTTTGTACCATTAAGCTATAACCAGAATTGTTACTATCTGTTATTAGGAAGCTATATTTTAGTTTATCCTCAGCCAAATGACATGTTTGAACTTTGATAAAACCCACAATAATGTTAAGCATTTACCAATCTCAAAGAGCGTAGCCCTGTTTTTAAATCTAAACCTATTTTAACTTCTATCACTTGAATGTAACATACATTAATTTGTTTGCTATTTTACAAATTCCTTTTGGTATGAATAAGTCTACATTTAAAGGGTCTAAGAAAGCATTCCAGGAGCCTAGATCTGCAGCTGACCTCTGCTTTTCTATAGCTTAGGACTTGAAGTTACGAAGGAGGTAATATCAGAGCTGGCAATATGTCCTTGACTTCTTAATTTTTAAATTTTACATTCAAAAGAAAAGGCAGTGGCCTCTGCACAGGTCATTTCTTCTGACAGAACGGAAATGGGAAGAGACTCATAAATATTTTTGAAACCTCCCCAATATGGCACACCATGATATGTGATCAATGGGTCCTCATGCTTTGATATGTTACAGCGGGAACGTTTAGAAATGACTTACTGGGTTGTACATCTGATTGAACAACTGCTCAGCTTGCTACATTGCAAAGTTGGGGAGGCATTGAAGCACAGACAAGGAAAGAAGGAAAGATCCAGAAAAACAGCATTAGCTCAACAAATCCAGTGCATTTGCACAGACGAACTGTTTGTTAAAAAAAGAAGAAATTTGAGTTTCTAAACATTCCACAGTGAAAGTGAGAGGCTCTAGGGAAATAGAAATGTTGACTTTGGCTCCTAGAAAAGAATAGCTGGAATAAGAAATTTAAGGTTTGTGTTACTTTCCCTTTCTCAAGTTAAATAACCCATGAAATAAAGAAAGCTGTCCACTTTTGATGATACATGAAGTGCTGGTCTCTAGCAATGAATCAGAAGAAGTACTTTTGGCCAAGCTTACAATTTATTACCTGAACTTCAAAGATGGTAATAATAAAAGATTAATTAAATCTTATCATTGAATTTATAGCTCTTCTTTTATATTAACACAAGCCTGAATTTTCTGTTCAGTCTAACTTTAGAAAAACATAGATCAGCAAACAGAAGTTTAGCAATAGCAACGTATCAGTAAGCAAGACATTACAGGATTAACAGGAAAGGGGAGAAGTAAAAATTTAAGTCAGCAGGAAGAATAAAGGGAACCAAGATAAAGTATTATCCATTGTCCATTACCAGTTTCTACTTAGTTCATAATTAATAAAAAAAATGTATAGTTTTTAGTGACTATCCTATTATGTTCCCAGTGCTTAAGAATCTGTAATGTTCTCCTGCCTATTTAGGTAGAAGATTTAAATATTTGTGCATTTAAATGTACTAAATATTATTTTAAATAGCACTGTCAAGCAATATGTCTTAAATACCTGCATCATTAATTTGGGGCTCAGCCCCAAGGTGTAGACGGTTAAATACCATAGGAAATTTTACTTTGCTTTAAGCTAAGATATGTGCCTCTGAAACGCCTGAATTTTTTTCTTATTTCTTCAACTATAATGAAGTAAATGATCATTTTACCATGGTTAAAAATAAACAGCCTCTGGTGATGAAAGGAGATTTGACTTTGGTGAACACACAATGCAATATATAGATGATGTATTATAGAATTGTACACTTGAAACTTATATAATTTTATTAACCGATGTCACCCTAATAAATTTAATTAAAAAGAAAAACACCCTACTTAAAGATAACATTAATTGGAAAATTAAAAAATAGCACAAATCATAACATTTTAAATTGCTGTTGCTTCTCAACTGATCTCTAGGTATAGAAATATAAGGTAAGTACATATAAGGTAAATGTACTTCTACATATTGAACATATGTAGAAATGATCCATACATCACAAATCAGGTTCTTCTCAACCCCTCGTGTCTATTTAAGGTTAATGAATGCACAGATTTATAAAACACATTCATTACTCGCAGTTACGCATTATTTGGTTAGTACCATTTTTATCAACCAATCAGTAAAGATATTCTCACTTGTGAACATTTGAGTGCATTGTTTTTAAGAGGTGGGATGGAATGTGTAAGAAATAGTTTTTTCTGCCTATAACCATTTTTCATCACAAAGGATTTCAAAATGCTTTAAATTAACACAGTATAGTGAAGGGTTAAAAGCATGTGAATGTTTTCCCCAAACTTTTGTATAAAAACTCACCTTACCAATTCCAAGAATTGTTTATAAGACACACACAAAAAAATTAAATCCCGATTTGGATTCCATTGTCACTGGCAGACAAGGTTTCTGTTCAGCTAAACACATCTACATTGTGTCAATTTTATTGCAAAAATACCTGGACGCTCACAAATCTTGAGCAAAATTCCACTGGGAATTCATGGTTTATTTATGACATAATAAAAGTATTATGTTTTCAGCTTTCATTTAGTAACCCTTTATATTTTATTCACCAGTCACATACCCTTTTATTTAAAAGGAGGCCCAGACACTCCTTAAGCTTTTATAGCTGCTTATTTTTCCATGAGTAAATGATGTGTTTATATGTATATTCACATACTGTTGGCTTATATTTTCAAATATTTCATGTAGATCTCAATTCTTTTTAAGGTGATGGGTACTTGAGGTTTTTACGGAACTATTTATTAGCAGAAATTAAAGACTACTAGAAAAAGTATTTTAAACTTTTGAATTTAGTTGATGTTAGGGAGCCAAAAATAACAAAATAGCAACTGCAGGTTAGGTATGAAAATATTTAAATTATAATTACCTTATTTAATCTCACTGTACTATGCATTTAGGAGATAGTATAAGCAAAGATTGTTTATATACTTAGAAATAAGTTATCTTTTGATAAATTAAATAGGTCCTTTACAGCAAGACAACCATATTTGTTACTTTAATCCTAGTGATGGAGCAGAATATTAAAATTTTGTCGGGAATAATGCTAAAATGTTTGCAGAATTTGGTCTGTGAATTTCAGTACATGGTGTCTGTCTGTGAGTGAAAGGAAACCACATACTCTAAGTGATTTCTCGGGCGAACCATAGCTATGTTGAAAGAAATTAAATTGAATTGCACAGATGTTGATTTGTTAAACTAGTCAAGTCATATACATGGAACTATAAGCATCAATACATAAACCTCTTCCTTTTAATTACTAGAGGGTTTCAAATTTCATTGATGACTTTCACTAAAAGGGAGGGTGTCTAGGAGGGATCTGCAGAAACAGTATAGGGGGAGCCCTCATCCCCATAATGGCTCCTCATAGATGGTGAAGGCAATCTTTCATGCCCAGATCCATGTGAGGTCTTTCTTCTTCAGGACTCAGCACAATGCAACTGAGGTAAGATAATACAAAGGACCACCGTAAGGAGCCAATGAAGCTCTCCCTTTCACAGGGTTATCTTAAGCCTGCCTTATGATCACAAAACTGTTCATTAAATAAAAAGTACATTTCACAAGTTCCTGTCTCAATATGAGTGTGCAAGTATAACACATTGCCGAACATGTTTTTATATGTGCCAAGAATGTATTATCATACACCCAGTGCATAAACAGCCAAATCAATCTCCATTTAAACACCCTCAAACGGGCAATTTACATTCTTCTATTTATTGTTCAAGATGTCTGCTTAACTAGATCTTGCTTAGAAAAAGATGAGATGGTGAGTGGATTGGGAAATAGATTTTGCAATGTAGAGATTTTCTTGCTGTTTTGTTGCAAAGGGATTTGATCTGTGCATTTATCTTTTGCTATATTGGTAAGGAGACTTTACTGTGTGAAATTTCTCATGACAATTTCCTAAAATTCCATGGTAAAGTGAACACAGTATAATCACATTTCAGTTATATATTGCATCATATGAAATAGCATATTAAATTTTAAGATATCTAGAATAATTTCTCCACAGATATATGATGCTTTCATATCCTTATCATCCGTATCATATTTTCATAACTGTAGCAAATAAATCCCCATTCCAATGTGCTATGAATTATACGTAGTCAAATTTTATTATATGCTTTGTTTCATTTTTTAGATTCTTATCATCTCCTTTGAGTAAGTTTATAAGTTGTCAAAGGGACACAAAATGCTTAAACTCATAATGTTATGAGTTTTACGTGAACAATGAATGCAGACATACCAAACAACACAGGGAAAAAGTCAGGGAACGATGCATGACTGGAAATGTACTCCACAAAAATGTTCAGTTCAGAGAAAACATGTTAATGCTGCAATGTAAAGATCCTGCATTCTTTTCCAAAGCCTTAGACATAAAACAAGCTTTCTTAGAGAGTAAGGCCATTTTTGGTCAAATATAAATAGTCGTCCCATAGATGTTCTAGAGACTTGACTATTTTGGTGAACTTCTGGAAATTTCATGTTGTCAGGTAAACTTTGCAAAGTTCCAATAGAAAATTGACCTATCTCTGAAAGTAGCAAAAGTTTATCAAAGTATAATGAAGCCCATGGATTCTTTAGTTTGTTGCAAAAATTTCCATTTATCTCTTTTGATAGTTGAGATTTGCCCAGAGAGTAATGGCTGGTTTTATAATATTTTTCATGTCCACTACTATTTTCATGTATTTTTCAAGTTTTTTCAGACAGGAAACCTAAGATAATTTTTCAAGTTCACAGACAGATTTGATGCAGACTTCTTAGGAATAAAGTTAAGAGTGTTTAATTAATTCTTTTGTCAGTAGACAGCAAAAGATAAGGGTTTGTTTCTTTTGAAAAATGTCTCTTCCTTTCCCATTCTATAATTCATTGTAAAATGAGCATTTTTTTTCTTTTTTAGGCTTCACTTACCTTTTTTAACTGTGCTTCCAATTTGCTACATTCTTCTTTCTTTTGTTCAATGGCTATTTCTAGAGATTTTAATTTGGAGTCCCTTTTCAGCCCTGCTGAAGCTAATGAAGACGCATGTTCCTTGAGGTCTATTAAACTAGACTGAAAGAAAAAGAACACTAGTAAGTAAAACACTGCAATTTCTACTAGTAATGTCTTCCATTTGAATACATTGATTCTATGCATAGCAATAAAGTGTGCATTAGACAGAAAAGGTAAATATAGTCTTACTAAGGTAACAATAGTCGGCTCTGGCCAGGAAATTAAAGTTGGCCAGCTTACAGAACCAAGCAGGATCTAATTGCAATAGAATCAAATGTGACCAAATGGTGTGGTCAGTAAATGCATGTTTCACGTCTCAAAGTCATGGTAATGATGTAAGTCCCAAGCTGGTCTTTACATGTCATGGTAAAACAGACACCCTGAACCTTCCATTTACATTTATTGCTGTGAGGTCGTACAGGCTCTAAGACAAATACGAAAGAAAATACTGACTTTAATGCTTTCCCACCCTTCCTCCCAGGGCAAATCAAGTATAAAAGAAACATCCTATTAATTTTTGATCAAATTCCCTTTCTTTAACACAAAAATGACCAGTGGTTTTTGAAACACCTTCTGTATAATCAAAGATAAAGTTATTTAAAAATTTAGAGTAGGCTTTACGTTCCAGTCCTTTGTAAATCCAGGTTCAACAGATAAAATGAATCTTCCCAACTCCGTGATGGGGTGACCTGAATTGCTCCATTCGTCAGTCACACCCAGAAACTAAGAGCTTCCCTGTATTGTCTGAACTCTAAAAACTAGAGGAATAAATACTTGCATAGAGCGTGGAACACAACTTTGCCAGCTAGGAGTCCATCACCAAACATGAAATGATTGGAAACATCTAACTATATGACTACAATGTTCAGGTTTTACCCAAATCAGACACTGTGCATTTCCTTTATATCCATTTGCAGCACCTAGGAAGCCACCAAGAACACAATTGTCTCTCAGTAAATGATGTTACCTAACACTTTATGTCTGGGCTACTTCATAGGCTCTGCAATAACCTTGCTGATAAAGAGACTCCCATCATCAGCCAGCCAACAACCCAGCTCCTAATAACTCTTTGAGAGACAGGCTAGCCGTTCTCCTTCAGGTCAGGAAACTGAAGTTCATATGAGCTAAGTGTCTTCTCCAATGTTCCCAGTTATTAAAGGGAGATACAGGTCTCAGACCCAGGTCTCCAACTCAAAGATCAATACTCTTTATCATGTCACTCCCATAGAAATAATAAAGGACCTTATAATCCAGGCATTTTGTCCTGGTGAAGGCTATAATCACCCCATCTAAATTATAAGCTCCCCGATGGCAACAGTTATTTGTTGTTTTCTTTATAACTTTTAAATTGCTGGGTGTGATAGCTTTATGGGTCAACTTGGCTAGGCTATATGCCCCAGTAATTCAATCAAACACTAATCTAGGTGTCGCTGTGATGGTATTTCGTAGATGTGACTAACATCTACAATCAGATGACTGAAGTAAAGGATATTATTTTCCATAATCTGGGTAGGCCTGATCCTATCAGTTGAACAGCCTTAAGAGTAGAACTGAGGATGCCCTGAGAAAGAAGAAATTCCACCTGTGTACTGCAGCATCATCTACCATCTGAGAGTTTCCAGCAGGCTCTTCCTAATGGCCTGCCCTGTGAATTTCGAATTTGCCTAGACAGCCCCCATAATTCTGTAAGCCAATTCCTTGCAATAAATTTCTTAACGTGGTTACATTTCTTAATACGGTTCTGTTTCTCTGGTGGAAGCTTAACGGACACACCTAGCCCAGTGGCAGGCACATTATTATACAGGAACAATAAACGTTTGCTGAAATGCCAGTCTGAAATTCATACAATGTAGGCATTATTTCCAAAATTATTTTCACTTAATGCTTATGTTCCACCACGTCAAAATCTCTTTTCAATTAGAAGTGTGTGTGTGTGTGTGTGTGTGTGTGTGTATACATATATATTTTTAAGGTGTAAACCTATGAATGACACTTGAAATCAGTGAAGAATGCTGCAAATAAGGTCAAAGTTTCCTTGCCTTCTGTCAAATATCAACTACAATAATTACAGAGGCCCCAAGGGGGGTTTACCAGTGAAACACTGGAAAGGGGATTTACATTCTTTATTTCCATACCAAAAAATTCACCTCCTCTCTAAAAACTTAAAATTTAAGCTGTATAAATTTTGTTTCTGAGTTTCCTCGAAACCCCTATTACTCAATTCTTCTGTTCTTCGATTCATAATGTAGACAGTACTTAAATTCATATAGAATTGCCAAACCCAATGGTTGAGTTAATACTTTGGAGCTGGGAGATGTGCAGCTACGCAGTGACACAGCCCAGCAGGGTGAGGGACCTAAAGGAGATGGCCATGTCCTGTGGACAAAAATAAGGGTAAATGGACCAAGGGTGGACAAGGCACGTGTATCAGAGATTTGGAGATTGAATAAAATAATGTGCATGGCTGCTTCTCAAACCTTTTCACCAAAGTATTTCCAAGTAAACTAAAGGGATTATAGGTATCCCTCCGCGTATGGGGGGGGCGGGTATAGCCAAAAGCATCCTCTCCATAACCCTCAAGCCAAAAATTGCATTAAAGCATATTGTTTGACTGGAAAAAACACAGCTGAGATCTGCTTCCTGTCTCCATGTTTGCTCTAGCATGAAAAATATTGTTCTAAATTATTTACTACAATATGAAAGTGATGTCCCAAAAGAATAGCCACAGTTAACCTGTACCTTGTGTCCAGCATGATATCACCCTAACCTGGGGGTATCCAGTGATCCATTTGAAAAGCACAGATGAATGTAAACCATCCAACGCAGGGACTGGTATGCAAAAGGCCTTCAGTAAAGTGGAGCTGTTTTTATTATTATTAATCCTGTCGTTGTTATCTCCAACGGAGGATCATGGGACATTGAAAAAATGCAGAATTCCCTAAGCCACACAAATGTGGTTAAAACAACAAGATTTTCAAGGAGCTACATTGTATGCAGTTGGTAGAGTAGAGAAGATACGCATAGAACATCGCCAATGAAAGGAGTTACAGTAAATATTTTCCTTTGAATTCAGAAAGCTTTACAAAGGGTAGGTAACTATGTTCCCGAAGCCCTCACACAGTCCCTCAAACTGTAGTCTCTTGAGGCTACAATGAATATGGGGCTATCAATGTGGTTCACTGGTTTTTCCAGACTCACCTCTTTTTCAGTCAGTTCAGCTTGTAAAGCATTGACCTTCTCTTTCAGATCTTTGTTCTCTTTTCGGAAGGATTCTATCTCTTCTAGTCTTTCCCGATCATCTCTCTCCCGCTGTTCTTTCAAACGCTCAATTATTCTTTCCTGTGAGGCAATTGTCAAAAAAGAAGAGATGATGTAATACAGAATTGTACACCTGAAATCTATGTAACTTTACTAACAATTGTCACCTCAATATAAACCTTAATTAAAAAAAAAAAGAAATGAGGCGGGTAAAGAAGCAGTGGTGGTAGAAGAGGGAAAAGAGGGTCAAATATGTGGTGATGGAAGGAGAATTGACTCTAGGTGATGAACACACAATGCAATATATAGATGACGTATTATAGAATTGTACACTTGAAATCTATATAATTTTACTAACCAATGTCACTCCAATAAAATTTATATAAATATATATATAAATAATTCATGTATATAGAATTTATATATATGTATAAAAAATGAAATGAGGCAATAAATGTAAGAGTTCTCTACAGGAATCAACACACTTAAGATATTCAAAACTGGGTTTTTAAGAGAGGTATAACAGACCATCAATACAGCTTTCAGCTTGTTAATAAGAGCTGGCATCACAGGGTTGCGAAGGACCTTAACGTTCAAAGCTCTGAGGCTATTTTTGGTACCTAGACAATTTCAAGAGCAATTCCAGAAGAGGCAGATTTGGGTACCAAGACTCTAGACTCGCCCAAGCCTAGTACAGGCAAGAGGAAGAAGCAGAAGCAACCACCTGGCTCAACCATCATTGCCTGGCTTTCCCATTTGATGTCAAAGGACTTTCCTTGGTTTTTGAAGAGACTTGTCTGACAAGAAAGGGGACAGAAGTAGGGCAGGACGCAGGCACTCCCAGACGTATGGCTGACTCACATTGAGAACTCGAAATAAAATAAAGAATCAGCTCATTGTATAAGTGATTCTCCAATGTGTCTAGAGATGTTTATTTACTTCCAGATGTTTTCAATGGCTTCTTGGCACTCAGGCGAGACTCCAAAACACTGCTTAAATGTCAGCAAAGTTCACAAAGCGTCTTCCCTTTATTGAGGGCTTACTACATGTCAGGCACTGTGATGTGTATACTTATCTGGGCCTCCTCACAGCTGTGAGGTCTCAACTACCGCCATTCAGAACAGTACAGAGCTGAGGAAACCCAGGCTCAGAGAGGCTGGCTGACTCATCCAAGGTGACCCAGCTCATAAACAGAAGGCCCACCCTCGTGCCCACGGCTCTCTTCGTCTTAGCCAGGCCCATGAGACCATATTGCCACCAACATATGCCTGAAGCCATTCAAGAAGATCTGAGGACCTGCCTGCCTTTGACTTTCATACAGAAATGAAAACAGTACTCTGGTAGACATGTTTCCAAAATGGTGGAACCTTACAGTGATCAAAATAAGAACACTGGGTTTTTTTTAAGGAAAATTTCATTTGGGAAAAGGGCGAGTTAGATTTCTAAAATTTATTTCAAATCATTCAACACATATCTGAACTTCTTTTTGGATGGCCATATTAAAAAATATTGGTACAAGGACACGTAAGTATCCTGATACTGTATTTTATATTCTTCTAAGTACATAGAACAAGACAATACCTGATACATAACTGTAAAATAGTGCTTAATGCAGAGGGAAGTTAGTTTGAACACTTAGTCTGTGATTTAAATTCCCCCCGGGAAGCAACTGTTCTACTCCAATGACAATAATTTATATATTTAATGCTTTCAAGGAGAAAAAGTACCATTATTGTTTTGCAATTATTTAAAAATACTTTACAATGAAGTATATTATTACAACCGTGGGGGTGGAAACAGAACAAATGAGTCTATTAATTGCCTCTATGTATTCCTTCTTGATTCCAGTTACAGTCCTATTTTACTTTGCCTGTGACATTGGTGAGTGGATGATTCTATGATCTATAAAAGGAAATGGCCTCAGTACGTGATAAGTCTCTCAAGGACTTTTAATGATTTCAGCAACTGAGCCCTCGCAGACTTTTGCCTACACTTACTGCAAAAGCTTTGCTACTGGTCACCCGGCTACCAGGCCCTCTCCATCTCATCGCTTCTACCACATGGCTGTTGGAGTGATATTTTTAAAGCTCCAAACTGACCGTGTCACCTCACCACTTGGAAACCTTCCCAGGAATCACTCTGGCCGGATCATGTGGCATTTATTCCCACTCAGCACCCTTTCGTGGTTTACTGCATGCCCATCCTCCCAGCCTAGCTTTTCAAAGGGAAGCACTCAAATCCAACGGGCGAGGCAAACTGTCTGGCACACAACAGGCAATTAAAAAGGCTGATCGAAAGAATCAGAACTCTAATTAGGGATGATCTTGTCTTCAAAGGAAGGGAAATAAAATTAAGTATGTGTGTTAACATCCAGAAGGTGTCAGAGTCATTTGGAAAGTAGGTTGATTTGCTCTAAGCCCTTGTATTATTGACTGGGCATCGATGACAAAAAAAATCAGCAAGCAGTATAATGTTTTTAAGTGTTATTGATGATTCAATACTCCAAAATATTTCTCCGTCAATCACAAAACTAATTTAACTGTCAGCCGCAGAGGGCCAGATGTCAAAAACATGTGTTAAAAAGCCCTAATATGCCATGATCTACTTGATTAACAACTAACTTGCAGAAATTCCAACAATGTGTTCTTGTTTTAGTCTTATTTGCATTGGCAAGTGTTCCCTGTGCATTCATCTGGCTCTGCACAGGTCTAATCTATTTGTGCTTTATCACTGGGTGGGAAGTGAATTGCAGTGGCCTCCAGCTCTGCTATCTGGCTTTCTCAACTGCTTATCTGCTATGTGGCTACAGCAAGGCTTGGGAGACCAGCTTTATAAATACCGTGGGTTCTATCTCTTGAGCTCCTGTGTGTCAATCCTAGAATTAAGCCACACTCAATCTTAATTTGCTAGTAGCATTGTTTTTGCACACTTTGGATACTGGAAAAAGTTCCTGGAAATTAAAAGGAGTAACATACTTTTCTGGGGTGTAATAATCTAAGTGGGATGGTGAGTAGTGCCTAATGGGTTCTACTCATTGGCCAAAAGGACAGCAAATAATTAATATTCTTATGAATACATGGTTTTTAATTAATCACGTTATTTTTTGCACCATGTTTTGTTCCAGAGGATCTATTATATGTGGATAAAAATAGAACTTGTGAGGGCAAGGCCAATAAGAAGATAGTAATGACAAAAGCACAAAGATCAGAAGGTCTGAGTTTTAGTCCTATTCTATCCCATGTGAGCCGAGTGGCCTTTGGATAATCCAGGGTAGGCAACAAAGTCCCAGCCGAGGGCCACCTTAGACAGAGTGTAAGTGACTTCCTGGAATGCTGGGTTGAGAAGCTCACTTGTGCCACGGTTGACAAATGACATGTGCCCAAGGCTCAGAAATGAAGAATGGTGGTGCACATGCCCCCAATGTGCATTTACGGGCAAGTCATTTCACCTCACCGAGCCCTTTTCCCACCTTTACAATGAAAAAGTCTGAGTTTAGTGTTTCTCAAGTGTGACGCTCCCTGGAACCAGAATCACTGGGCACGCTTGTTAAAAACCACAGGTTCCTGGGCGCCACAGCAGAGCAACTGAATCAGAATCACGAGGAAACTGAACTCAGGAAACTGTACTTTGAGAAGCTCCCTACATGATAAGACTGTTTGGATGCCCAGAGAAGTTGGACACCCACTGGAAAAAATACTTAAGTCTACTCTTCTTTGTCCCATGGTAGACAACCTTGCCATTTCCTATCCAATGCTTTTGTCTGTGCTTTTCAAATACATTAGCATTGCGATGGTGGCAGCTTTTGAAAATTCCCTCTAAATAAATTGCTCTTTGCTTTTATTCTTTATTACTGTGAGAGGGGGAAAAATGCAAATAGGGTTTGAAAACTAACACCTCACAGTTCAACGCTGGCCCACAGAGGTACTTTGTTTGGCCTAAGCATTGTGATTTTTAAAAATCTGAACTCAAATGTTTTGAGACAGGTCAAGGACTCTCCAGCTCACACAGTTGCCACCTGTCCCTACTGCATCACCCCAAACCCACGTCCCTCATCTGTGCTCCCTGCCAGGCCTTGTCTTCTCAGGCAATTAAGTTATTTACTCCTCATCGATGGTCCAATTCAGATTTCCCGTGCCTGAGACTGCAGAGCAGCAAACTGAACAGTTATCGGCAAGGTAGTTCCACACGAGAGTGGAACTTAGAGGTCAGCTACTTTAAACGTGCATTTTGACCACAAGGTACTGAGAGACACTGACAGAAGAGGCTTGCCCCACTTGATGCAATTATCAAGGAGTGGAGACAGTTTGAGGGGGCAGACTCCCACAGACCTCAGCTTTCCTCCCCAGTTATGCCCTGGGTCTCAAAGGAAGTGCTTAAATAAAGGGAGTAGTTTCAGATTTGGGAGTTCTTTGGGATTTAAACTAGAGTAAATCAAATCTTAATAGGGCCAGGGGAAAAAAGAGATAAAACCCTGCCAAGAATCTACAACATGGAAAATTATATGGTATATGTTTACTTCTGTAAATTTGGAGAAAGAAATTAAGAGGTACAAATAGGCTGACATCCTATCACTCAAAAACTGCAAAAGGGCTACATAATCATTAATAATTTTTGAACCAACATGTCCTCAAATTTTACAAACAAAATTACTGCGGAGAGCTTTGGTAATACATTCTTGAAAACTGAAAAGAGATGAATATCTTTCCCCTAAAAATCATCACTTTTACTCTTATAAGTCTTCAAATAAAATATTTTTTTCTTATAACTTAATCCCAGAGTTATAATCATATGTTTTAACAGGAACATGAAGACTATCTAGCCATACATAGAATATGGCATTTCATTTTTTTGTTGTTTCTATATAGTAAGCATACATCAGTGGTTCTCAAACTAGAGTGTACACTGAAATGACAGGGGGAGCTTGTAAAGTGCAGATTCCCAGGCCCTCCTCAAAGTTCTGACTCAGGAGGTGCAGACGGGGCCTAATTTAGATGATCAACAGCCACCTCCTGCTCATTCTGAAGCGGAAGTCCAAGAAGCCTTCCTTCAGGAACACTGGTTTAGGGAACCTGGGGGCCATTTAATCTAATCCCCCCCATTCCACAAATGGGAAATTTGAGGCCCTGGGAGAGAGAGTTACTTAACCTCTGAAATCCCATCTATTTTACTTATTTATTGTCTGTCTCTCCTTCATCTCCACTAGAATCTAAACTCCATGAGAGCCAGGACTCTTCCCTGTTGCATGTGCAGTGCCCACAGCCACACCCGTCACACAAGAGGCACTCACTCAGTCAACACCCACGGAGCGCACCTCCATGCAGGTATCATGCCAGACACCGGGGGAAGGTACCCTAACACGCACAAATAACACACAAACATGTGTCCATTGTTTGGGCTTGGAGCCTAGCAGAGGAGATCAATTATCACAGAAAAATGGATAAAAGCACAATTAAGATTTAACATGAGCTCTGGGAGGTTCATGGTATTATGAGAACATAAAAGAGGATTTTACCTGGTAAGCTTCCCTGAGGAAATGATTAATAAAATAACAGTAACAACACCTATAACTTATGATACCAATTGTTCTAAACACTTTTCATATATGAATGCACGTTCTCCAAATATAATCCACTGAGGGAGGAACTATTATTATCCCCTTTTACAAATGAAGAAACTGAAGAAGTGCAAAGTTACTTGTCCAAAGTAGTAAATATCAGACCTAGGATTTGAACCCAGGCAGTCTGGCTCCAACGTTCACATTCTTAACTACTGTGCAATATATGTTCTCAGGAATCTGACCTCTCAGAAGAAGAGGAATTAAGTCTGCAGAAATTAAAGAACATTCTAGACTCGGTAATAGCACGTGCCAAGGGTCTGAGGCAGGAGGGAACACAGTGCACTTGAAAATCTAGAAGACCATATAGCTAGAACACAGAGAATAAGGGAGAAGTGTGGGATGAGGCTGGGAAGGAAGGAAGGAAAGAAGGGAGGGAGGGAAGAAAGGAGGGAGGGAGGAAGGAGGGACGGAGGGAGGGAAGGAGGGAACGAGGGAAGAAGGGAGGAAAGGAAGGGAGGAGAATGAGAGGGAGAAAGGGAAAAGGAGGGAAGGTGGGAGGGAAGGAGGAGTAAGGCAGAGAGAGAGGTGGCTGGTCAGGTAAGCGCCAGATCAGATGAAGGGATGGACCCTACGAGCCAGGTTAAGGATTCCACTTTTCATCATCCTAAGAACAGAGACAACAGTGAAGGTTTTTCAGCAGGGTCAGGATGATGTGACAGATCAGGTCTGCATTTCCACAAGGCACGCTTGGCCTCAGTGTGCCCAGTCTACTGACGAGGGCTGTGGGGGCGGGAGGCCCAGCCGGGATGGGGGTCCTGTCAGTGCATGGAGAAAAGCAGGCATGTTGAAATGCATTTAGGTGATGTCCTCCCAACTGTCTTCCCATCCATCTGATGCCCCCCTGTATCGCCCAAGCTCACCTTCTCTGACAAAGCCTCCTCGAGCGTCGCCAGGGCAGTGTCCGTGTTACTGGAATCTGTCTGCAAGGACTTCACTCTGTCTTTCAGATTGCTCAGTTGCTTGTCCTTATCCCTAAGTTGTTCTTGCAAGTTTTCAATCTGAAAATATAGATCACCACATTTAATGCATATTTTATTACGTAGCCAGGGCCAAGATTGCTGAAGGGGACTTGTTAAAAAAAAAAAAAAAAAAAAAAAAAAAAAAAGACTTGAGATTATGGAAATTGTTCGTACTGTGAGGTTATATTTTGACTTAGAATCAACACTGTTTTCATGAGGCCTTCCTTCTTCCACATAATTCAAATTTGTATTTCAATTGGTGATACAAATGAGCAGCGTATTTCCCTCCATACAAACGCAAGCCCTTAGGACACATAACCACTATTATTTCTATCTATTTCGATCCCTTTCACTAGCCCTTTAAGCCTCACACCCATAGACCCATATCATGGTGCGATGAATCGGAAAAACACAGATGCAGGATTTATTCACTCAGTGACCAGAATGGGCACCCATTCTGCACCAAGCACCGTATCAGTATATGGCAGAACCTCTGTAATCATTCACTCACTCCTTGATTCGGTATTCAACTTTCTGATGTGCCAAATGTTGTCAAGTGGCTGTTTCAAAGTAACCACATGAAAAGCCAAGTAGGTTATCACCAGTAGACTGTTAATGGGAAGAACTTGTGATATAAATCAAATGTAACAAGTACTAAACACTCCATTTGGCAACTCAGTCATGTGCTGGCAACCAACCAGCCACTTTTATCCACTATCTGCAGCCTGAAATAAACACGCTACACAGCCGATTCTAACTCCTGCCCGGAGCAGCAGCAGCCAGGGTCTGCTCGTGGGCACTGCGGACTCTATCATTCATGTTTTTATTCTCTGCTTGCAAACCATATATTTCTTATCTAAGGATTAAAAGAAAGCCCCACTGTACAAACAATTTATTCGTATTAAGGGTTTTAAAATGACAAGGAAAAATAGCAGTACAACTCTAAGATAAGTCCATTCAAAATATTTGTATTCTGCACCCAGGCTTTCTCAGGAAGTCATTCCAAATTCATGTTTCACAATGTGTGACTCAAACAAAGTTTGGGGTGACTTGATTCATTTAGTATGAATCTGGAATGGCAATACCCATAATGACAGTAGCAGCCGTAATGAAGAGGAGGAGAGGGTGACAGCTGAGGTGGCAGCAGCAGCAGTGTCACAATGGCTCTGAATACAAAGCCAATGACGCCGCTGACCCTCAATCTGCAGGACGTGGGACTTGGCTAATCTTTCCAATGGTTACAATGGATGTGAGTGAACAGAGATGGACTTTTCTCCTTTCTTAGTTCCTTCCTTCCTCCCTCCCTCCCTCTCTCCCTTCCTTCTTTCATTCTATTGTTTTTTTTCTTGTCAACGTATCTTTTTCATAAGACATGTTTTCTGCCTTGAGACATACATCCTGAAAACTCAGGGTATAGGTCAAATAACCTTCTTCTCATCTAAATTCAATGAGTTTGTACCCAACTACCACTGTGAGAATACACTATCCCTCCATGGAAAATACAGGAACTCAAAAGGCATAACCATCTGCAGTCCGACAAAGGCTTCCTCCATCCCAGACAAGTGTTCAGACAGTCACAGAACACCATAAGCAAACATCTGAGTGAGCAGGAACACAGATGGTTATATGGCAGAATGATAGTCGTTATATAGACGAAGCCAGCATCTGAGGGAACTGACTCTTCACACAGTGTGTTATGGTTTTGCGTACACTCATACCCACAGATGTTTGTGTACACATATATGTGCAAATCCATGGTGCTTCCAATCAAACTGATCAGACACAGCTTGCAGCTTGGAAGACAGTGCCCTGGACAGGGAAGAGGGGACTTTCAGGGCCTCAGCCCTGGGGCAGTGGTAGGCACAGCTTTTAAGGAACTTTAGGCACTGGAAAAAGAAGCTAAAGAAGTTTGGTTGTGAGCCTGTGTGAGAACAGCCCTCCCCAACCAACAGGGAAGACTAAGGAGGTGGAGGGTTAGAGGTCTTACCATACAGGTAGGAGCTGCGAGCTGAAGAAATGTGGGCTGGTGAGACCTGTAGACATACGAGTTAAACACCTGTTTAGCTCGTATCTAAGAACCCAGCAGCAGAAGCGATGATATGTCAGGAAAGACTGACTAACAGATCTGGAATTGCAGGCACATTTATAGAACAAATGAACCACTTTAAAAAATTTTAGGCCGGCCCGGTGGCACAGGCGGTTAGAGCTCCGTGCTCCTAACTCTGAAGGCTGCCGGTTCGATTCCCACATGGGCCAGTGGGCTCTCAACAACCAAAAACAAACAAAAACAGAAACAAAAAAAAATTTTACACAAAGATCTCCAACAATGATTCTTAACAGAGAAACACAAGGTACAGAGTAGTGTGGGGTAGTGTGGGGAATACAGACTCTTGTGTAAATAAAAACTAAATCTATAAGGAGATACATACTCACATATGTAGCTACTGAAATAAAAAAAAAATTCTGGAAAAAAATATAATTTTTACAGTGCTTAGTTTTGGTGAAAAGGATCAAGGGTGCAGAAGGGACAGGGGAGCTTCCATTTTTCATGTTTATACATTTCTGTAGTTTTCAACTTGAATTTTCTAACCATGTGGGTTTTATTAATTTTTAATGCCAACCAGGATTATCTGACTGACGAGATTATGGGTCATTTTGGGTTTATATTTGTACATAAAAATAATAAACATTATACACATAAGTAAATAATAAATAAGTAACATAAATGCCTACTTAAAATTAATTGTCCAAGTTACTAACAATTACAGATTGTTGGTACATTTAAATCATTATGCAAATATTCAAAATCATGTTTGCATACAGTTGCCACTAAATGGAAATAGTAGAATGTAGAGGAATAAAAAGCAGAATGTCAAATAATATTTAAAATATTCTTACACAGAAAATATGCATTAAAGGAATTCACTAAAATGTTAGTTTTTGGCAATGGTGTGACTAATGACGTTACTTTTCTTCTTTTTACTTTCCTGTGCCTGCCAACTTATTTTCCTTGAGCATCATGAACAGTAGTCTGGGGAACCAGAGTCAGGAAACATAGCCCAGAATGGTGTCCAAAGTTTTGATGCAAATGCGAGTGCAGACCCTGTTGCCCAGCTGGGGAATACTAGACACTGAGGCTTACAGCACAAGGCCATCTATAACTGACCACTGGACACCACCACCAGCCCTGCAGGTGTGCAGCCCCACACCCTGGACTTGTGGTCACTGCATCAGAGTGTCCCTCACAATCCCAACATCCCATCGATGCTGGGGAAGGTACATCTAAGGAGCAAAATTAAGGCAAAGCACACAGCCCAACTGCAAAGGAAGCTGAGAAACCAAGTGTTGACGTTTTCACCTTCCAGCAGGAGAGGTCCTTCAGAAGCTCAGAAGAAAGTTCAGAGCATGGGTAACCACAAAAAGAACCCATATCTACAATACCTAGGGAGAGCCCTGGTGTTTGCTCCTGAACCGGCAAACTACACCATCCTGGAGCAATTATTCTGAACTTTCTCTTTTTCAAGTTCCTACAGGGCTAAAAATCTAAGGTTTCATTCGGACACTTGCCCAAATGTGGTTAATGAAACACTTCGGTACCAGTCTATCTATGATAAGAAAAGTACAGACATCAAGAGTCTGTATATCACCTAGTCATATCATTTAAGAACATCATGGAGGGACTTCTCACCTTGAGAAGTACATAGACAAGTTGACATGTTTTGGAACTCATGTGTCACATGTGGCCAGAACCACACAGTGTTCATACACAGTAGGATCACATATTCTTACATGAGAGATTAAAAATTTGAAAAAGAAATAGGTTGCTTGGAAAGCACAAATATATAGGCCTGCTAATCTCTCAATTCTTTTTTTTTTAATTGTGGTAAAATACACATTACATAAACTTTACCATCTTAATCATTTTTAAGTGTAGAGTTGCATGGTATTAAATACCTTCATGTTGTGCAACCATCACCACCATCCATTTCCATGTGTCTGCATTTAGTTCTACCTTGCTTCCCCAAAAATAAGACCTGGCCGGAAAACCAGCTCTAATGTATCTTTTGGAGCAAAAATTAATATAAGACCCAGTATTATATTATATTATATTATATTATATTTTAATTATATTACATATTAATTATATTATATATTAATTATATTATGTTAATTATATTATATTATATTATATTATATTATATTATATTATATTATAGACTGGGTCTTATAGTAAAATAAGACTGGGTCTTATATTAAATTTTGCTCCAAAAAACACATTAGAGCTGATGGTCCAGCTAGGTCTTATTTTTGGGGAAACACGGTATGCAATCGTATCACACCTGTAGATTCAAGTGACCACTGAAGTCAAGATACAAAACAATTCCATCACTACGAAGATCACCCTGTGTTGCCCTTTTATAACTGCACCACTTATCTCCTGACTCTGCCCCTGTCCCTAACCACTGGCAACCATAAATCTACTCTCCATTTCTGTATTTTTATCATTCCACAAACATTACATAAGTACAGTGATACAGTATATAACCTTTGGGGTTGACTTTTTTCACTCATTATGATTCTCTGGAAATCCATCCAAGTTGTTCTGTTTACCCATCATGTGTTCCTTTTTATTGCTAAGTACTATTCCATGATATGGATATACCAGCTTATTTAACCATTCACCTGTTAAAGGTTTTTGGGTTGTTTCCACTGTTTAGCTATTACAAGTAGGCTATTATGAACATTCATGCACAAGTTTTTTCCTAGGAACATAAGTCTTCATTTCTTGGGGATAAGTGCTGCCAGAGTAGAGGTGTCAAGTCTTATGGAATGTGAGCAATTCTAATTGTGTAAGAAACTGCCAAACTGTATTCCAGACTGACTGTACCATTTTACATTCCCATCTGTAATATATAAATGATCTGGTTTCCCTACGTTCCCACCAACTTTTGGTGTTGTCACTATTTTTCATTTTAGTAATTCTGATAGGTGTATAGTGACATCTCATTGTAGTTTTATTTTGCATTTCCCTAATGGCTAATCATTTTGTGCATCTTTTCATTTCTCATTTGCCAACTGCACATCTTTTTCAGTAAATATCTGTGTATGTCTTTTGCCCTTTTTCTAATTGTATTACTTTATTTTTATTTTACTGTTGACTTTTGACAGTTCCTTATATATTTCAGAAACCTTGTCATATCTATGACTTACAATTACTTTTTTTATTATTTTCCAGTCTGTAGCTTATCTTTTCATCTTTTAACGGGAATCTATCACAGCACAGAAAGTCCAATATATCATTCTTTCCTTTTAAGAATCACGTCAATTCTACGAACTTATCAACTCCGAGATTCTGAGCATTTTGTCCTCCAGTTTTTCTAACAAATTTATAGTTATCTGTTTTACACTCTTAACAAAACAGATAACTATAAGTCCATGATCTACTTTGAGTTAATTCTCATAAAATGTGAGGTTTAGGCTGATGTTTCTTTTATTGCTATAGATGTCCAACTGATTCAGTACAATTTATTAAAAAGGCTATCCTTCCTCCATTGAAATGTTTTTGCACCTTTGCAAAATACCAGTTAGGCATATTTGTGTGAGTGTATTTCTGGATTCTCTATTTTGTTCTATGTTTCTATCTCTCCAATAATACACATGGTCTTGATTATGGTACATAGATAGTAAGAGTTAATACGAGAAGAGTGATACAGCTCATGTTATTGTTTCTCTTTTTTTTTTCAAGATTGTTTTAATTAGTCGAGGGCTTGTGCCTTTCCATAAAAATTTTATAATAAGTTTGTGTATGTCAACTAAAAAACTCTTTGTGAAATTTTGATAGGTATTTCATTAAACCTAGTGAATTTTTGAAGAATTGACTTTACTATGTTTGTCTTTACTATGCTTGAGTCTTCCAAATCATGAATACAGTACATATCTCAATTTGCTTTGGTCTTTTCTTTTTTCTTTCATTAACATTTTGTATATCTCTGCATAAACATCCTGTACATGTTTTGGTAAGTTTATATCTAAATATTTCATTTTCTTTGGAGTTATTAGAAGTGGTATTGCTTTTTAAATTTTACCCTTTACATATTCATTGTTAGTGTAAGAAATATAATTAATTTTTGTGGGTTGATCTTGTATCTTGAGATTTTACTGGACTCATTTATTAGTCCTATAAGGTGTTTTGCTTTGTTTTGTTTTTTTACTAATACCTTAAGATTTTCTATGTAGACTATCACGTCATCTTGAAAACAGGAGGGAACTTTGGAGTACTATGTTACATAAAAGTAATAATAGTCCTGTCTTTGTCCTGAATTTAGGGGAAACATTTAGTCTTAATGATGAAAGACAGATGTTAACTATATGTTGTTTTTTTGTTTTTTGTTTTTTGTTTTTTTGTAGCTATTCTTTATCAATTTGAAGACGTCCCCCTCTATTCCTAACTTGCTAAAAGTTTTTATCATGAATGGGTGTCAAATTTTATAAAATGATTTTTCTATGTTAATTAATATTTTTTTTCTTTAGCCTGTTCATGATTGATTACAATGATTGATTTTTGAATGTTGAACCGTCTTGAATACCTGGGATAAATCCCAGTTGGTCATAATGTGTTATTCTTTTTATAAATGTTTGCATTGCATTTTCTAACATTTTGTGGAGGGTTTTTGTATTTAAGTTCATGGGAGATAGTGGTCGATAGTTTTATAACTTATGAAGTGGTCACACCAATAAATCTAGTACCCACCTGACACCATGCATGGTTATTACAATATTATTGACTATATTCCTTATGCTATACCCAGCAGCATGACTCCTTTGTAACAAGCAGTTTGAACTTCTTAATCCCTTGCCTTTTTCTCCCATCTCCCCAACTCTTTCCTCATCTGGCAACCATCAAAATGTTCTCTATATCTGCGAGCTTTTTTCTTTATTTGTTTTGTTTGTTTATTTTTTTCTTTAGACTCCACATATCAGCAAAATCACACTGCATCTGTCTTTCTCTGATACTCCACTCAGAACAATACCCTCCAGTTCTATCCATGCTGCCACAGGTGGCAAGAACCCATTTCCTTCCCTGGCCAAGCAATATTCCATTGTATATATGTACCACCTCCTCTTTATCCATTCATCCATTGATGGACACCCAGGCTGCCTCCATATCTTGACTATTGTAAACAATGCTACAATGAACATACGAATGTATACGTCCCCTTGAAGTAGCACTTTGGGTTTCTTCGGATAAATACCCAGAAGTGAGATTACTGGGTCCTTTTTTGTTTCTTGTTATAGCTTTTGTTTTAAAGTCTATTTCATCTGGTATAAGTATTATTATCCCAGCTTTTTATTCCCCTTCATTTCTATATTCATGAAATATCTTTTTCCATCCCGTTACTTCCAGTCTCTCTTTCGACCTGAAGTCTCTTGTAGGCAGCATATGTAAGGGTCTTGTTTTCTTAGCCATTCACCCACCCTATCTTTTGACTGGAGCATTTCATCCATTTATATTTAAAGTAATTATTGACAGACATGTAGTTATTGCATTTTATTATTTATATTTTTTATTGTTTATTTTTGTCTTAAAGAAGTCCCTCTAAGACTCCTTGTAACAGTGGTTTGGTGGTGATGAACTCTTTTAGTATTTTCTTGTCTGGGAAGCTCTTTATCTGTCCTTCAATTCTAACTGATAGCTTTGCTGGGTAGAGAAATCTTGGTTGTAGGTCTTTTCTTTTCACCACTTCTAGCCTGCAAAGTTCCTTTTGAGAAATCAGCTGATAGTCTAATAGGAGTAACCTTGTAGGTAACTGCTTTTCTTTTGCTGCTTTTAAGATTCTTTCTTTGTCTTTAATCTTTGGCATTTTAATTGTGATGTGTCTTGGTGTGGGTCTCTTGGTGTGGGTCCGTCTTGTTTGGGACTCTCTGCACTTCCCGGGCTTGTATGTTTATTTCCTTCGCCAGGTTAGGAATGTTTTCTGTCATTATTTTTCAAATAGGTTTTAAATACTTTGCTCTTGCTCTTCTCCTTCTGGTACCTCTATGATGCAACTGTTGGTATGTTTGACGTTGTCCCAGAGGCCCCTTAAAGTGTTCTCAATTTTTCTTTTTTCTTTTTTTTTTTTTTTTTTTTTTTGCTGTTCTGTTTGGATGTTTTCTGCTACCTTATCTTCTAAACCACTGAATCCTCTGCTTCATCTAATCTACTGTTGATTCCCTCTAGTGAATTCTTCATTTCAGTTATTGTATTCTTTATTTCTGTCTGGTTCTTTTTCAATGTTTTTTATCTCCATGTTTATGTTTTCCTGCCTCTTTGTTGCAGTTCTCCCTGAAATAACTGAGCATCCTTATATCCAGTTTTTTGAACTCTGCATCTGGTAGATCCCCTGTCTCCATTTTCAGTTCTTTTTCTGAAGCTTTGTTCTGTTCTTTCATTTGGGACATGTTTGTCTCCCCATTTGGGCTGCCTCCCTGTGTTAGTTTCTATATATTAGGTAGGGTTACTATATCTCCTGGTCTTAGTAGAGTGGCCTTATGTACTAAGTGTCCTGTGAGGCCCAGTGGTTCAGTTTCCCTGGTCACCTGAGCCAGGTGCTCCAGGTGTGTCCCTTGTGTGGGTTGTGTGTGCCCTCCTGCTGTAGTTGAGCTTTGGTTCCTGTTTGCATGTCAGTTGGAGGGAATGACCCTCAGGCTGATTTGTTGTGAGGATTGGCTGTGACTACAGTGGAGGAGCTGTTGTGCAAGGTCTCAGCCTATGGAGCAGGATTCACCTTAGTCAGGCTCGGGTGCCTGCCCAGTCTGCCCTTTCTGTGTGTTGCTGTGGAGGTGGTTGGGTGGTGTTGTTGTAATTTGGCACTGGCCACAGGATATGTTGGTTTGGAGGCCTCTGAAGAGGGGCACTCTTGCAGGCCAAGGTCAATCGCTGCTTGTGCCCTTCCTAGGGCCACTTGGTGTGAGCTACAAGGTGATTTGCAGATGGTTGCCACCTGTGCTGGTCTTGGAGGTGCATGGGAGAGGCAAAGCTATGAACTGAGACTGGCTACCACTAGTGCCAGGATTGGGGCTGCACAGCAAAAGATATGGGGCATGCAGCTTGTTTGGGTTTTGTAACCTTTGAGAGATTTTAGGAAAGTCCACAGCATGAGCCAAGACAGGCCATTTGTATGGAAAAGCCACTGGAAGCAGCTTGGGTGGGCCTGAAAGATGGGTGGGGTACAGTCTCAGGGGATTACCACGGCAAGATGAATGGTGTTAGCTAGGTTGATGGAAACTCAGATATGGCACCTGCCTGGGTAGGGGGAGGCTTCAACAAGGACCTTTGTTACTTATGTCAGCACTTCTGTCTGGGAGAAGGCTGCCCCTCCAGCCCTCACCCTACAGCCAGGAACCATGTGTCCCTGGTGCCTTTCGAGCTGCTGCCCCAGTACTGGAGCTCAGAGTGAGTGAGTCTGTCAGAGAGTAAATCCATGCGTGGGCCCTTTAAGGGGGATGTCTGTGACTCCAGCAGCCCTCTGTCTCACTCAGCCACAATCTCTGCTGGTTTTCACATTCAGAAGTTATTTGGACTTCTCTCCCTGGCACTGGAACCCTGGCCTGGGGAGCCTAGACCTGGGGAGGCTAGGACCCCTCGCTTCTCAGAGGGTACCTCTACAGCTGAGATATCCTTCCTGATTTTTAACGCCACACGTGGGTGTGGGACCAGCCTGTTCTGTGTCTCTGCCCCTCCTAGCAATTTGGAGGTGTCTTGTTCTGTATGTCCTTACAGACTCACTTCAGTTCAGGTGGACTTCAGGTAATTACCAATAATGGTTGTTCTGTAGTTTAGTAGTTCTAATTTTGATGTAGTTGTGGGAGGAGGTGAGCACCGTGTTTACCTACTGTGCCATCTTGACCAGAAGCCGAGGTAAGAACTTTGATTATTTACTGTGATCTTTCCTCTTTTCTAATGTAAACATCTAATGCTTTAAATGTCACTCTGCATCCCACAAATGTGATACATTATACTTTGACTTTCATTCAGTTATTTATATATGTATATATTTATATATATTGCATTTTGCTGTATATAATGCGCTCCTGTGTATAATGCACATCCACATTTTTGGCCCAAACTTTCATGGAAAAAATCTTTTGTTTACTTTTTTTAATTCAAATTTTGTTTGTTTACATTTAGGTACTTGTTTTTGTATTATAAAGGAATTTTAGCATTTATTTTTTAACATATTATGGTATAAGAAAGCTTATATAACAAATAATTACAAAACACAAGAACAGATACAAGGTACAAGACAGTTTATGTACAGGTAAAAAAATTTAAGATATTTATGCATCATAGAAGGCCAAGAATTCTTTGTCATTGCAAGTTCATCGTAAGTTCAACAAAACTGATTATTGTATTCCAAAGTATTACTTTGCATATGGATATCATTAGTGATTTCTAGAGTTACACTTTTAACTCATAAATAAATAAAACAATTAAAAACACTTATATAGATATAGAATTAGTACTACCTGTATATAATGGACATCCTTATTTTTCCCTCACACGTTTGGGCAAAAAAGTGTGCATTATACACAGCAAAATACGGAGTGTGTGTGTGTGTGTATGTGTGTGTGTGTAGTTCCTTTGAGACCTCATATTAAAACCATGAATTATTATTTATTTAGCATCTTTGAACCATGGATTATTTGTAGATTCTTTTGTCTTTGTATTATTGATTTCTAGTTTGATTCCATTATGGTCTTAGAACATACTCTGTGAATTCAATTCTTTTAAATATGTTGAGGCCTGTTTTACATCCTAGAGTATGAGCTATCTTGGTCAATGTTGCATGTGCACTTAAAAAGAATGTATAGTCTGCAGTTGTTAAGTGGAGTGTTCTATAAATGTCAATTCGCTTTTGTTAGTTGATAGAGGTGTTCAGTTCTTCTCTATCTTTGCTAACTTTCTGCATTGATTTCTATCAGTTAGTAATAGTGTGATGTTGAAGTCCCTAACTATTATATATCTGCGAGTTTGTCTATTTCTCCTTTCAGTTCTGTTAGCTTTTATTTTATATATTTTGAAGCTCTTTTGTTTGGTGCATACACATTTAGGATTGCTATGCCTTCCTGGTGGATTGCTTCTTTTATTATTACCTATCATCCTTAGTAATTTTCTCTGCTCAGGTTAACTTCACCTGATATTAATATAGTCACTCCTCTTTCAAATTAATGTAAACATGATATATTCTTTTATTCTTTTACTTTTAACCTATGTTATTGTGCTTGAAGTAAACTTCTTATAGACCTCACATAGCCGTGGCACATGTTTTTGTGTGTTTTTTTATCCAGTGTGACAATGTCTGTATTTTAATTGGTATGTTTTGACCATTGATAGGTTAGGGCTTAAATCTGCTATTTTATTATTACTTTTTTGTTGTTTATTTTCTCTTGCTCCTTCCTCCGTTTCTCTTTTCTTACATTCCTGAGGGTTACTTGAAATATTTTTAGGATTCCATCTTCATTTACTTATACTATCTTTGAATACACAGTTTTGCATATTTCCTTAGCAATTGCTGTATGTGGTACAACGTATTATACATATGCAACATGCCACAACCTACTGATATGTTTTATCACTCCAAATAAAGTACTGAAATTGTACATTTTTATGTCCTTTTACCTTCCCCACTTTTTAAATACAATTGTTCCTTATTTCTTCTACATAAATTGAGTACAATACACATTGTTATGATTTTTGCTTCAACCATCAAATACAATTTTTAAGACTTACAGGAAGAAGGATAGACTATTATTATTTACTTGTATGTTTTTCCATTCCACTGTTCTTCCTTCTTTTCTAAAGTCTTAATCCTTCTTACGTTATCATTTCCTTTCTGTTTAAAGAACTTCTTTCAATCATTCTTTAAAGGTTGATGTCCTTGTGACAAAAACTCTTGGTTTCACTTTGTCTGAAAATGTCTTCATTTCCCTCTTAATTCCTGAAGGATAGTTTCACCAGATAGATAATTTGTGGCTGACAATTTTTGTGTTGTTTTTTTTTCTCTTTCTGCACTTGAAAAATGTGCTAAATCTTTCTGACCTCCATGGTTTCAGACAAGAAATCCACTGCCATTTGAATTGCTATTCATCCTCCTATAAATATTGAGTAGTTTCTCTTGTTGCTTTCAGATTTTTTCTTCTTTTTCTTTAATCATCAGATGTTTGATAATGATATTTCTTGGCATAAATTTTTTGGGGTTTTTCCTAGTTGGGATTCACTCATCTTTTTGAATCTATAGGTTTATAATGTTTGCTAATTTGTGAAGTTTATAGCTATTACTTTTTCAGCTCTATATTATTCCTCCTTTCCTTCTGCAACTCTGATGATATGTTAGATATTTTGTTATTGTCTTACAGGACCCTAAGCTTTATTTATTTCCCATTCTATTTTCCCTCAGTTTTTCAGTTTAAGTTCTATTGCTCTGTCCTCAGTTCATTGATTCTGTCTTCTGTCATTTCACTCCACTATTGAATTCTTCCAGTGAGGTTTTTTACTTTTTCAAGAGAATTTTTAATTACTCGTTCAATCAATTTTATGATAATTGCTTTACAATTTTTGTCAGATAATGAATATCTGATTTATCTTGGTATTGGCATTAGTTGTCTTTTCTCATTCAAATTATGATTTTTCTGGTTCTTGGTATGATAAGTATTTCAATTGTATAATGGACATTTGGATATATGTCAGAAGGTTTGTTTTGTTTTGCTTTCCTATTTATATCTTTATCAATTTTAGCAGGCAGTCACCCTGTTGCAATTGAGTATGTGGGTTCTGGCTGATGTCCGTGGCTTGCTGACATTGCTGCTAGCTGCAGAATGGCTAACTTCTGCAGAGACTTTGGAGTTAGGGACAGGATGGCCTGTCCTGGATCAGCTGATGAAGCTATTGTGTGCAGCCTGGGCTCATGGCTGCTAGAAAGTGTGAGATGGGGGATGGGGTGGCTCACTGGGGCTCTGCTAGCCATGCTGTCATGAGCAGATGTGGCTACTGCTAGTCCCAGCTGAGCTTTACCTTTCCCTCTCCTTTAGCCAGAGACAGCAAGCATTCCCTTCTTCTCTTCCTCCCCTCCTCTCTTCCTTCCTTCCTTCTTTCCTTCTTTCCTTCCTTCCTTTTTGTTATCTATTTCTGTTGGCAGTACAGGGTTGCCGAACTCTCCAGCCCCCAATCAGGCATATATGGGAGATGAGAAGAAACCCCCCCAAAATAACGATGGTGTTCTTCAATTCCTGAGGCCCCAGCCAGTCCTCCTTCTTCTTTTCACCTTTCAAAGTCCTTTTACGATTGTCTATTGAATTAGTTCCAAAAAAATCTGAATTAAATTGTATTTAGAGAGAAGGAGCAAGGACAAGTAGAGGCTACTCCATCTTCTCTCATAATTGGAAGCCACTAAATGCTTTTTAGAAATGAATTGTTTAAATTCCTCTTCAAAATCCCACCCTGATTTAAAATGAAAAGAAAATGAAAAATGAAAAGTAACTACTTTTTTAAGTGACCCAGAAAACTAGTGGTGAAGGGAAGATTCAGTCAGACTATGAGGTCGGACAACTAAGTTCACAAACTTTCCACCGTGTAAGTGCACAGTGGAAAGTTCACAAACTTAATTGTCTGACCTTTTCTATCTGACTCCAGTGGCCTCAGCTCTGCACTTTGGCCTCCCTTAAGCTCCCCAGGAGCCTTTTACAGAAGCATTTCTCAGCCCCCTTCCTACACCAGCACACCTAGGGATGTATTCCCCCCAGATGATAGAGGGAACAGACCAGAGTCTAGCTGGGCAGTTGAACAGTTTCCATACCTGACTCCCCCTTTTGAGAATCACGTCCAAGTGGCCTGAAGCTATGTGGCAAACAAATTCAAACAAACTCGAGCAAGCTAAGTGTTGGTAAATATTTTCTCAACTAAAATGCAGAAAACAAAATAAAGACAAGGATTTGCATGATACCACTAAGACCTACATTTTGTATCATGAGGTTGGCACATAGTAGGCCCTCCCAAGATAGTCCTTGATTGTAACTAAAGTGAAATAACTCTGAAATACTGCATGAGCCTCGGCTCAAATTACATTCCACCAGTGTTCCAGAGAACAAACAACCGCATCATGACACCCTGTGGAATATCCGAGATACTGCACTCAGCAAGTTCTACCAAGGCCCAAATTCAAATGCACAGGGGAAAGCAGGAACGAAAACAGCTCCCCAAAGTGCATAATCAATATTTAAAGGTCTAGAATGCTCTTTTATCATCAGCAGTCTGACCCCAATGGACAAATTCTCTAAAATACAAATGCCTGCTTCCCAAGCGTGGTGCTTATCTGAATTCCAGAACATTTATATGATTTCCTTTCTTTTCAAACTAATTTTAAAATGTGATCCAAACCATAACCAAGCCAGCATGTTCCCAAATAGTATGGAATTTTGTGTAATTTTTCCTTTAGACATAAAATGAATAGACAGCAAATTTAAAACATCCCCAAATTGTTATAAAATGGAATATCCTGAAAATGTTCAATGATAAAACGACAGGCAAGGTCCAAGGGAGCTTTTAGAATTCTCATGATGTAAAATATTAACAAGCGATTGCTGTAGACACGCTCTTCACCATGTGCTAACCACAGCTAAACCAATAGACGGGACGGTAGGTGGTTAAGAGGTGTGGAACCTCCTAAACAGGAAACACACCTAATACCAAGCAAACTGATTTCTGCTGAATGTTGTGATAGTATGAAAAATGATTCTATTTTTTTTGCACATAAAAAAACTGAAAACCCATCCAACTTAGAATGCAAAGCATTCCCGTTTTTTCATATTTGAACTCCCCAATAAAAGAAAAAGCAAAGTATGCACAAGGGAATCACTCACTGTATGCAGCAAATGGACATTTGCTGCATACATTAAACAGGAAATAATTAAGCATTTTTTATGACATTAATTTTATCTGAAAGTCATAGTCACATACATTACATAGCTTTTGTGTCACGTTTCAGTCATGCCTACACCTTTTTTTTTATAGACTTCTTTATTTATTCAAATAGTACCTGACATCAGAAAATTTGATTTGTTTATTGGAACATACAAAACACTATAAAAAAGAGGAATTATAAAGGAAATAAGACAAATAGGAAAATCTTATAAAATCTGTTAAATCTCATGAAAATCATATATAGATGATTCTGATTCTGAAAAAGATACACTGATCTTCTGGGGATTTTTGTTCATGCATTTTCTTTCAATAGTATACATTTATTTTCCACTCCCTAACTCCATTCTAAACATGAAACTTAGTTAGCATGATACTACCTGCCTTTCATGCTTGCTTTGTTGCTATTTAATTCCTAGGCTGCAATTCGATCACAACTTTAAATTTTAAGTGTATCAACTAATCAGCCTATTTAAATAATGTATATTTTAGTAATTAAAAATTGCCAATAAGATCACTGAAAAAAGAAAATCATTAAACTCTTTGGGATAAAAGTCCTTTTTTAGTCCACACACTGTCAATAAACAAAGTGCTAATCATATCACTTTTTTTTGGCCACTGTCTCAGGAATGCTTCTTAAGTACTCAAAGGATTAAATTAAATCTCACCTGCAGACAGGCTTTATAATTCCGCCAAAAACCTCCTTCTCAAAGGAAAATTACTTTCATTATCTTAAGTTAAAACCAAAGATTCTGCCCTCTGGAATTTGCAGGAAAATAGCAGCATCAAAGAAAACAATTCACTTCAAGAGAGTTTACTCTTCAAGACCCTGTCGAAAAGAATTATTTAAGAGAGAATTTGTTTGGGGAAATATTTTCTCAAGGTCATTCTAAGACAGCCATAAAACTGTGTCATTTAAATTACTTCAAGTTGATGTCTTTTCACAATTTTGACTGTCTTCTTGAGGTTTTAAGAGGCTTAAAAAAAAGAAGAAGAAGAATTTTATTTATAGTCCTTGTTTTGAATTCTAAGTTTGGCTTATGCCCTTTTGCTTTTCTAAGAGATTATATAATTTTATGAACTAAACATTTAAAACCCATGAAGGGAATAAAAATAAAAGATTTATTTCTCTGGAGTTCAAAAAGAAGTAATAGTTAAGAAACTGAATTTGAAGTTTAAAGTATGTATGCATTCGGAAAAAAGTGACAGTGCTCTACTAGTCAAGAAACTATTTTCCAACTTAAAGTATTCTATCTATGTTCTTTAATTTAATTTAAGAAATACTTAATAGGATAAAACACTCACATTGCAGAAAATTTCCTCCTAAGAAGAGATAGCATTTCAAAAAAGTTCCCCCACCATGTTGTTATAAAAGCCACTGGGGGGAGGATTAGGACCGGGTTCATTTTTTGATTCTTGCATCTACTTCCTAAATAAACAAATCCTGGCTCTTCCCAAATCAAATACAAACCCAGAGGAAGGACAGGGAGATGAACTACTAGACTGAAAAATAGAAACATTATGTCAAAGCACCCTACATCGTTATTTGCAGACAATTTATTTTGTTATTGGTTAGTATCCTTCATGCTAAATGTTCTGTCCCCTACAGCAAATGTTCCATTTCAAAAACATAGTAACATGTGCTGGAAATAGAAACCACGAAAGCAATAGTTCTGGTGGCTACAGAGTGTATTTTTGGTAGACTAGAAAAATGCACATTACTGAAGCTTAGGATGTATAGATTTCACTATCAATATAATTTCTAAAACAACCATAAAAATAAAATTCTGCATATCAGAATTCTTTTTCAGTTGGAATAAAAACTCTATGAAATGGAACTTAAAGTACATTTCATCATTATCAGGCTATTATCTAAAAGAGGGCTCTGTTACATATAAGTATTAAAGGTAATATTTGCCAATTCATTTTTTATTTGCATTTAGAAACAAGACGTGAAAACAAAGAATAACATTTCTTCATTTAGGTACATGAGCATAACTTGTGGAAATATCATTCTGTAACTTAGTACGTTTTCCTTTGATTTTTACATTTGATTCTTTAAAACAATGTGCTTTAGCTATACTTACCAAAACTGGTCCCAGCCTGCATCTTCCTGAGCCCAGTTGTGAATGTCTTGGGTAGGACCTCAAAGATGGAGTCTACCTGTGCCCCATCTCCTGTTCAGATGGATTTCTTCAGGGACATAGAATCTTGTATGTCATTCTAAAGCCACTGCCCTTCACAAATGTTATACAGTAATTCTGAGCATCTTTAGCATTTCTCTCAAACATTTGGGAAACTAAGCATGAAAGGATCTTTGGATATGAAGAGATTTTATAAGGTTATGGCCAAATCCCTTCTCAAGAATTGTTGTGAGGGGCTCGCCCGGTGGCTCAGGCGGTTAGAGCTCCATGCTCCTAACTCCGAAGGTTGCCGGTTCGATTCCCACATGGGCCAGTGGGCTCTCAACCACAAGGTTGCTGGTTCAATTCCTCGAGTCCCACAAGGGATGGTGGGCTCCACCCCCTGCAACTAGCAACGGCAACTACCTGGAGCTGAGCTGCACCCTCCACAACTAAGACTGAAAGGACAACAATTTGACTTGGAAAAAAGGCCTGGAAGTACACACTGTTCCCCAATAAAGTCCTGTTCCTCTTCCCCCCACCCAAAAGAAAAAAAGAATTGTTGTGAGACAACGAGTTAAGCATTGGAACAAAAGGATGAGTGGACAAAAAGTGAGTGGACAAAAAGCCCACAAGAATGTAATTCAGCAAGCTCTGAGAGACACCAGTATCCCAATGATTTACACAACTAAATACACTCAGGGGGCCCAAAAGTATCATCTAGTCCTATCACTCACTGTGTGGTGATGAATCACACATACACAACATACTCAATTATTAAAATATAAAAATTATCCAAAGAGCGTGGCTTCCAACTTTACCACCTACAAGAATTATCTCGGTACCTGATAATGCAGATTCCTGGGCCCTGGACCCCGGAGGTGCAGGCTCATTAGGTCCAGGGGGAGATTTGGTAATCTGCACATCTAAGAAGTGCTACAGGTGATGTTGATGTAACAGTCCATGAATCAGAGTTTTAAAACACCGGGATATTTTTCCATCGACCCGAGTCTAGAAAATAATAGTAAGTACCCATTTTTCCCTCAATCATCATCTTCTTCAAGAAAAGCCAGCAATATTCTTCCTTACTCTCTCCTAACTGAAGTTCGTTTTCAGAGGTCTGAGAATTCAAAAAGCAGCCCCAGAACATAGATCCAGGCAGAGGCTGCGTCAGATCATTCCTCTTCCCTTGCAGCTTCTTTTGCAAGAATGGCATATGTATCAGTGGTGTTTACATCTGATAGGAGCATCTTATCAGCAAGAACCTGCGAAGCAAGAACCTGCGAAGATCCACTCTCCATGAAAAGCTCCTTAAGTGGGAAGTCACCTGTTCCTTATGACAAAGCCTTTCCATACCCTATCTTCACTTAGAACCTATTGGAGGCCGAAGATATAACAAAGAGGCTGAAGATATAACAAACATCCATAAAATAACAGGACCTGGCAAATCCCAGTGGATAAAGCTTCAACATAAATGAACCAGATTCTGTATATTTTCTGCCTCTCAAGTTCCTGTTAAAAGAACTTCATGGGATCTTAAATGTATTGGAAGAAAAAAAGCCCCAAAACATCATGAACAGCAAGCCTGCAGGCCTGTGATTTAAACCCTGGCTCTGGACAGATGAGCTGAAATGGTTAAGCAGGCCTTTCGTTTTCCTCTTTTCAAAGTTTAACATCCTTCATTCCTTCCAGCGGTAATCATCTGCATTTGAGAGGTCTGATTACAGCACAAGCAGAATTTACAAAATAAAATAATGATACAGGCCCCAGATTCATTCGGCTAATGGAAAGGAGTCTGTCTTTTGCAAAGTGTCAAAAATTCAATCTCATCTGCTAGCTCCACAGTGAAGAAAACGTAAACCCGCATTTTTCCCCAATTAAATTCCTTAAGCTTTCCTGGGAGGCTAGTCTTGTTCTGAAATTGAATATTTAAAGAAGCGGTCTGCTTTTGTTTATGCACTTTTGTTTCCTATTAAGGTCTAGAATTTGTTTGGTTCTTTTATTGTCCAAAGCAGCTTCTCCACGTGTAATTTCTGAATCTCACCGATTGATGTTTCAAGATGGCCATCAACAACCTCTATCCTTTGTTAATGAACTCTGGTCCCCTGATACCAGTGGATGGTGTCCTTAGTCAGAGGACAGGCTTGGGGTAAGGGACTCAAATCCAGGTCTAGCCAAAGGTACCACACTGCAGATTACTGCAAAATTCCCCACAAAAGAATATTAAAATGCAAGGGGCTGCTGCAAGGCAGCCGGGGATCTTTCCAGATGAAAATGGATCAGAGTTCATGAGCCAGATAGTTTACCAATAATTACTTAATGTGTAGTATGAACCAAATATGAAACCAAATGCAGCACTTAAAACACACAGCATATCTGACTAAGCCCTCAGAATAAAAGGAAGGGGTGGAGGGGAAATGGGAAATATTTGAAGTGTTATACCCTGGGAAAGGTGCATGGTGTTGCTGGTAGTTAAAAGAAAAAGATAGCTGTAACTTCTAAAAAGTGAAAGCAATTTGCCCTGCTTAAATTTCCACAGGGTCTCCCCAAAGGCTTCCTCTTTTCCATGATTCAGTAATTGCTGGCAAGAGGGGCCACTGGCACCTCAAAATAAGGGGCAAGTGGTTAATTATTTCTGTACAGGCCCATCTGCAGACTCAATCAGTTGCAGATGTAGAATTGTACCCACAAAAAAGAAACAGCTTCCATCCCATAGAGGCCTAGATGCAGTGGAACTCCAAAAGAGGCAACACAAATAACCCAGCAATTTATGGGTATGCGCCTAGTTGGTTCCCTAAATGGGTTGCCTTGGTGACTTTCTTTAAAACAAATGAATAAAAATGGCCCTGAAAAACAGGATTTAGGTATATTCAGGTGATATTCAGATGAGCAAGTCAAACCTGCTCTAGATACATATCTTGGTCTAAATATTAAGGCTAAGTTCCTTCATTGTTTTGCTAATTCTAATTCAATCTTCTTTTAATTCAGAAAAAAAGGGACACAAAGGAAACCATATATGCAGAGGGGGGACTTCCATGCCAGGTGTCGTTTGTTGATTGAATCCACATGACAATCCTAGTGATTTTGATTTGGTGACAATGATCCTTATTTTACAGACAAGGAAACTACCACATTTCTACTACATGGAAAAGTAGGACTTGAACGATGGTCTGTCAGATTCTAAACACTGAGCTTTCTTAATAAAAAAACAAACAAACAAAAAAAACATAGTCATCTAGCTACTACTTTAATATTTATTTTTTAATATTTAATGTGGATTGGACACAGCATAACCAAGAACCGCTCTTCTATACGCATTTATTTCAGATTGGCCTGACTACATATACTTTACATGTCCCTTTCCCCACCTCCTGCAGCTAAAGTCTCAGTAAAGCTCAAACAGTTATAAGACAGTGCACAGTAAATTGTTCACTAGTAAGAAAATCTAGGTATCTTTTTTCAGATATATGATACATGCATATAATCAGTACTGAGCTCATATTTGAATGCCAGGTACCTTTGCAGACGTGGTGAAGAAGCCAGACAAGATCCTGGTCCCCATGGAGTTTATGTATATCAGAGGACAAACTTAACAAACAAGTTCACAAATGCTCATAAACATAGTAACTGCAGAGAGTGATTAGTACAAAGTCTACAAAGAGAATAAGTCAGAACAGGGAATAAAGAGTTGGAACAGAGTTACGTCAGATGGGGTGCTCAGAAGATTTCTTGGAGGAGCTGACATCTGAGCTGTGACACAGATGCTAAGAAGGACCAACTGGGGAGAACTGTAATGCAAAGGCTCTGAGATAATAAGGAAGGAGACGGAGGAGATCAGAACAGCAAGGAAGCTTCACAAACACAAGCCAACAGAGAGCATCATCTCTCCTGGTGACAAAGCTTTTAATCTGTGCAAAGTCACAGGCAGTCACCCATTCTTTTGCTAGTTATTTATTCACTCATTAATTTAACAAATAATTGTTGAGTGTCTACCACACGAGGGCTGTGTAGTTAGGTGATTTAGACATATGTTCCTACCATGAAACTCCTAACTTAGGGGTCAATTCACTAGCAGCATATCAGAGCAGACACCATGGAGACAGAAGAGGAGCAAAACCTGATGCCTGGAGACCCAAATAGAACCTTCCCCTGAAATCCAGAGAGTGCCCAAATGAACTGGGTATTAGACTATGCAACCCTCCGAGGTCAAGGTGATCAGATCAAGTGGTGTTCAGTCTAATACATTCCGGGTGGGCTGCAGAAACACATTCTTGAACCTCAGAGAAGTTGCGACTCTAATTTTAGGGACTCTATGAGATGTCAATCAAGGTAGAAAGAGGGGAAAAAAGAACCTGCAACAACAAAACACTCTGTGAAGCAGAAAACTGGAGGGGCTCCCTACACGCTGGAGTCCTATCATATAGAACAGAATACACAGGCCTGGGAGAAACTGGAATCCCCCCAATTAGCTGAGCAGCATGAAGCAACTCCTGTGAAGGTCCCAGGCCTCGGGGCTCTAATGTCTGTAACTGGGATCGTAATAACGTGCCCAGTCCCACTCGTTTGTTCGGGAGACATGCGGTGAGCGCTGGGCACTCACTAGGTCCTGGGACACAGAGGTGACAACACAGCTCCTGTCTTCAAGGAGTTTCATGTCCACAGGGGAGAAGACCCAGCAATAAACAGGGAGTTACCATGTGGTGTGATATTAGGAATAAGCTAAGCATAGAGCTATCGTGACATCCAGGAAAGAGCATCTCCCTCATTCTGTGGGGTCAAGGAAGATGTACTGTACAAAGTAACAACTCAGCTGAGACCTGGGGGACACACAGGAGTTAGCAAGGTGGTACATGAAGTGGCAGGAGAGGAGAACGTTCCAGTCTGAGGGAGGAAAGCGTGCAAAGGGTCAGAGGCAAAAATGAACAATGATATGCTCTGGGGCCTGGAAGTAGTTCCAAATGTCTGGAGGGGAGAGTGAAAGGGGGCCGAGGTACAGATGAGCCCCAGACTATGCAAGGTGTTGTGAGAAGGCTAAGGACCTCTATCGTGAGGGCAATGGCAGCCTTTAAAGTTGGGAGAGTGGGGATGGCACGACTCGACTTGCGTTTGATAAGGACGGTGCTGGCTGCTGTGGGTGAATATATATGCGAGGGACAGAGTGAAAGAAGGAAGGGCAGGTGGCCCCACAGCCATGCATGCAAGATTGCTGGAAAGGAGTACATGTGACAGTGACTGGACAATTTCAACAGGGGAATAGACAAACAACTGCAGTTCATCCGTGTGACGGACTCCTACTCGGCAACAAAAAGGAACAGACTACTGACACCCACACCACATGAATGAACCTCGAATTCATTATGTCAAGTGAAAGAAGCCAGACCCAAGGGCGACATACGTATGAGTCCACTTATCTGATATTCTGCAAAAGGCAAAAATAGGACAAAACAACGGAGCTGTGGTTGCCAGAGTCTAAGGCTCACTGCAAAGGGGCAGGGGAGAATTTAGCAGGATGATGACACTTGTATATCTCGAGGGCTGTGGTAGTCAAGTCATGCATACGTGACCGTGTGCATTTTGGGTTTGTTTTTTTACAGATTTTTAAAAAGATATTTTAAGACTATTTTTTTTTAGAGAAGTGTTAGGTTCACAGCAACATTAAAAGGAAGGTACAGAGATTTCCCATATGCGGTCTGCCCCTATACAGGCATAGCTCCCTCCACTATCAACACCACTCACCAGGGTGGCACACTTGTTACAATCGAAGCTACATTTTCACATCAAAATCACCCAAAGTCTATACTTTACATTACAGTTCACTCTCGGTGTACATTCTATGGGTTTGGATAAAGGTGTAGTAACATAAACCCACCATTATAGGCTCATACAAGTAGTTTCCCTGCCCTAAAAATCCTCTGTGCTCTGCCTATCCAGCCTTCTTCCCACCCCCAACCCTCGGCAACTATTGATCTTTTTATTTTCTTCATATTTTCACTATACATTTTTAAAAATGCATATGTGTACACCAATTTTACTGTATACAAGTCACACCTCTTATTTTTCAAGTGGCTGAACTGGTTTTTTGAAAACGTGCTTATTGGTCTAAGGGTTGCACCACTAAGACTCAAGGGAGAGGCACCGCCTCCTATGGCCGCCAGGAGCTTCCCTGCACCACGGCCTCACTCTGGAACACCGTGCACAGATAGTATCAGTCTGGAACACCGTCCAGTTGTGTTTCGGATCTCTAGGGAACTTGCGTAGACTACTGGTGGATTGTTGAGGCTCCCTTGCCTCGTCTTCACATGCAAAAAGAAGTGTGTAAAAGTGTTGGGGCGCAATGTGAGATTTGTGCCTGCATGTAAGACTCGCTACCAAATCGGTCCTGCTTAACTCCCCAACCCCTCTTGACCCTGCCCCTTTACTCCAGCCACATGGAAGTCCTCGAAATGCTAATCTCCCCCAACTCCACCCTCCCTGATTTGGAGAACACCCTGTCTTATTTCCCCCTTCCCCTGAAATAACACGTCCCATCCCTGACAAGGGCGTGAGCCCCCTCCCCGCCCAAATTCTGCCCTTTATGCTCTCAGCCCCTGCACATCATGACACTCCCTGCAGCTGCAGTCAGGTCATTAACTCCATAATCATAATTGTAGCTTGACTTTTGTTTATTGACTGTCATTTTCCACTGAGGCTCCATGGGGGAAGGGACTCCATCGCTCTCATCCTCTGATGTTTTTCCCAGCCCCGAGCACACAGTAGGCCCTCAACACAAATGTGTTAAATGAATTTTAATAAGTTGCTCATTAAAGTATTAGGCCTGCAGAAGATGCTCTGGAACATCTTCGTGATTCTTCTATAGTAGTAGTTACTGGAGAAAGCCGGGGAGAAACTCTCAGAAGGCTTTTACAAAGAGAAGAAAGCCCCTTCCCTGCTCATTTCCCTGATGCATGCAGCTGAAGTGCCCAAGATAAAACCTATGGCAGCCGGGACCTATTCACAGCTCAGAATGAGATGCTGCCCCAGGCTGTAGGCTCAATGAGAACACTGCTCTGCTTGTTCTGGAATGAATGCAATTCGTGATCGTAGTTTCAATTAGAGACCCAGGAATAATTTTCCAAGGCCCCCTTGCAACTCAGATAAGTGCTAGAATGAAAACATTTACCAACAGATTAAGGTGGTTTCAACGTTTCCATTATAAACCCCTATTTTCAGGGACTTATATGATAAGCCAGCAGTAAAACTTAATTCTAAACTGAAATTTGCCAAATAATGATGGACTGTCTTCACAGATATTTGAGAGAGACCAACCTTTGGCCATTTGTAAGTTAACTGAATTGCCAAAGAAAGAGAACCTCAAAAGCAGTTTTCAGTATTACTTTAAATCATCCTTGTAGAGAGAAAATATCTTTGTTTTCAACATTACTCTTGAGAACCAGTGATCAGAGATGAGACCATTGCACAAACATGGGAACTGTTTCCATGGGAAAGTTGACTCAGGCAAAGTAGGATAACTGCCATCAACATAGTACACTGGGTAGCCATTAAAAAAAGAAAAAGAAAAAGAAAAACCACAAATTTAACCTGGTCACATTTATTTGTCAGAGTTAGTGTCCCAAGATGTAGAAACAGCAACGCCTGCTGTGCTTTAGACACAATAAATTGAACATAAACTATGCTCTCTTAGGTCCCTTAGTGCCCCAGAGAGAAAACCAGACTTTGAGAAATGTCGGCAGTGCACGCACTGTCCATTTTGTTTAACAGGAAGTATAAATAACAGTCACACAATTCTAGCAATGCGCCCTTGGCCCAGACTGTAAAATCCCAGCATATCCAGCCAAATTCAGAGGCAGCGCCATCATGCATGCCCTGTGGATGGATAGTTTAACAATCATTACATACTTGTTTGCTCTGTGAACAGCTACAGATTGCTTTGAAAGGGAGCTTGAAATGATATGGCCACATGGATTCTGTTCTGGGTTCTGTTCTCAATCCACGTTAGGCTTTAAATTAGAAACATGAAACAGAAAGCCAGAATCATGGGGAAAAGCAGTACCGTAAAGTGCGAGGTTGGCAAACTCTGGCCCGCAGTCCAGTTTCCAGCTCACCACCCATTTTTGTAAACACAATTTACCGAAACCTAGCCATGTCCATCTGTGGACATAATATCTGCTTTAGTGCTACAAATGGCAGAACTGAGTAGTTGCAACAGAGGCCATCTGACCCTTCAAGGAGATATTTGATGGCCTCTGCTGCAGTGGATTTGAGGAGAGGAGGTCTAGATTCCTTGTGATCTTAGCCAGGTTAGCTAATCTCCTTGAGCCAACCGTTCATCAACTCAGGGTAAGGAGGGTGGCTACAGGATTTGATGCATCTGGAGAGAGCTGGGCGGAAATGGGATTTTAAGAGTTGACACCTGAATTTCATTTTGGGATAAAATTGCCCTTGCTTAGGGAAGTCTGCAACATTTCCTGGTCCTTTTCATGTGGAAACCATGAGGGTATGGAGGTGTGGTCTGGAGGGAGGCAGAGGAGCGTACTGTGACCTGAAGTCTCCTATAGTCAGGTGGGGTAGGGCTAAGGTGTGAAGAAAGGTAGGACCGGTGGACTAGGAGAGAAGTGGGCAAGAGACAGGGCTGAGCAACTTGGCGAGCTGCTGAAATGAGCAGATGAAGGTGACCAGTGAGAAACTGGGCAGGCTAACACAGCACAAGCCCTGGGAAGAATCAGGGAATCTTGAGGCTCTGTCTTCTCAAGTGTGCCCCAGTGTGACCTGCTCTCCCACTTCGAAGTTTCAGAAAGGCTCCCCACTCCCACCCCCACATACCCCATGTGAGTGGGAAAAGTGGAAGGGAAGGGAATGGGGCCCTGTTCATGACTGGGTCAACAGAACCAGCAGGTCCACTAGGGGAACGAGGTGTAGAAAAGGTCAACAGTGCAACCAGGGTGGAAATTCACACCGAAGGGCTTCCTGAGAACAGGAGGCTCTGAGCAATAGTGAGGACCCAGGGCAAGGAGGGGCTTCTTATTGGATGTGGAATAGGGTAAGGCAGCTGCAGGATTTACTCATCTCAAAGGACAGGGGGACCTCAGCTGGCACCTGAGTCACACACATCAAGAATGTGGCATAGGAGCTAGCACATGAAACGCTTTCCTGATCTTTTCATATTTACTTGCCATTATAATTATTGTTGCTATTTTTTGCTGGGAGTCAGAAACCTTGATTCCCATTGTGTTTCTAGCTCACGATCTCAATAAAACCATTTAATTACTTCTGGTCCTCACCTTCCTCATCTATAAAAATGGGAATCATAAAAGCTGCCCTGATGACCCCATAGGATTATGGAAAGAACCAAATGAGACAACATGTGCCCTATGAAAATTGTGAACCTCCATCCCAATGTAATGTGGCATCATTAAGAAGCAGTTGACTTTTTTGGTAAAACATTAACCAGTCTAACTCCCTTAAAACCACAACTTCAAAGATCTTAAAGCAGTTTACATTTCCCCCCCTCTTAATTCCAGGCAATAAAACTGGTAACCTCCTCAAAGTTGCAGTAGGAGATAACGAAGAGGCAGACAGGCCAGGGACGGCTCATGGTCCCCTCTCTGATAGACGTAGACCATTTATTCAAAAGTGCACCTTTGAACCATCTGTGAACTCTTCCAGTTCCTACTAAGTTAAACTTCGCTCACAGCTATCAATTAAATGACAATCATTATATCCCCTGGTTTTCAGGATTAAGGCCATCCTCTTTTGGGGAAACAGATGAGAACAATATAAAGCATCTTTTTAATAAAATTGTGTACAATACCCACATCCTGACCTAGGGCTATATGTAGGGCTCTTTTTTGGGGGGGATGTCTGTCCTGCTTAAAGAGAAATAGCAGAACTGTGCCCACACATGGCCCCAAGTGATGAATCTGCTTTGAATTGGAATAAGGAAAAGCAAACACCACTGAACAGAGAAAAGCAAGTTCAAGGGTTTCAAAAAAAAAATTCTGGAGACACTTCATGTCAAACTGCTACGGACGATTATATTTTGAGACAACATGTGAGTGACATCTAGGCATAAAACACGATCGGTGCAAGCATTACTAAATAAGTGACTGAATAAATGACATTTGTATATATGACAGCATATGTAAATATGACCGGGTATTATGTGTTAAGTATTTATTATGCCCCATGTGCTCCTCTGGGTACTTTGAATATCCATTATCCCATTTCACTCTTACAGCAATTCTATGGAAAAGATACGCTGTGTTCCGATTTAATTAATGAAGAAACTGAGGCTTACGGGGTAACAAATAAATTTATTAAGTCCACAGTTAGTAGATCACTGGCTCAAGATATTGTCTTTCTAAACAAATAAACAAAAACTCAGACAATAGCTTAGTGGTTACCAGAGGGTAGGGGGGAGAGAGGTGGTAGATGAGGGAATAGGGGGTCAAATGTATGGTGATGGAAGGAGAACTGACTCTGGGTGGGGAGCACGAATGCAATATATACGTGATGCATTACAGAATTGTACACTTGAAACCTATGCAAATTTGCTAACCACTGTCACCAAAAAAATTTAATAAAAATAAAAAATTAAAAAACAATAAAAAAGATACTGTCTTTCAATAAAAATAAGGGCCACCTCTTTTAAAACAATGGTTAAAATCAAGTGGTTTTGCCCATACCCAAGCAAGTTGGAAAAACATGGTGCAGTAACATAACCTAAAACTTGTTTTCAAAATGCTTCCATTTTTATCAAGTCATTCAAAATTGCCCTCCTGTACTCTTATATCAAAAAGCAATTAAGATCTGACGTGGGTCAAACGTTAGCCTACAGAGGTTCACAGCCTTCAGGGCAGTGTGATGTAATTCAATATTCCGACACAGGGGCTCGGAAAGACAATGCGAGTGTTGGGTTGCAGCATTCGTTCCCTCGGGCGAGACACAGGCCCTCTGTGGATAAGCTATCAAAGCCCCACTAAACTTAAAGTGAAATGCCGAACACCGAGACCTGGGCCCCTTGAGTCAACATCTGCTCAACAGTTTGCCTCTTTCCACCAGCCAGCAGAGGGAATGTGATACAGCCTTCCTGCCATAAAGCCTGGGTAGGCTGAGAGAACAACCTGCGCTGGTGCATTCTAGATGGGATGGCAGTGTTCCCTGATGGAGAGGGCAGGCTGGGGAGGAAAGACAAGCATCAGATGCCTTCAAGTTTCAGAGATTTTCTCTCCCAGAAGAATAGCAAATGAAGCAAGTCATTTTCCTCCCTTCCAAAGAGAATGATATCACTTTTTTTTTTCAGACAATAAAACTCATGGGAAGTGAAATGGTTTGATTATCTTTAGCACCAGTGAATTTTATTGTAATCCATGGCCAAATATATTTATGTCTGGTTCTGATATACAATCTTAGCATCTATTGTTCAGAGGAAATTTGACTTAAAAGACATTCGTCTTCAAGTCTGCCCCCAAAGAGCTCCAGCAGTACTTTTCCTACTAGAATGTGCTGTGGAAGAGGTGAGACGAACACATGCAGAGGTCATGAAGGCTGCCTTCCAAGTCTGGCACTCTCGGGAGGCCCGCAGCCCATCATTAGCACGGCTCGGCTGCAGAGGCTCTTCTTATTTTCAGTGAATTCCTTCCCTCTCCACCTCTCCGCCCAGCCCAGTCTGAGTCCCTCCTCTCTCTACCAACACTCATCCTCTGTGTTGAGTCGCCATTTTGGGGTTGGTGCTGTCTGCCCACATTTCAACAACGACAACAGGGGGAGATCCAAATTTTATGGGGCCTGAATTGGGGGGAAGTGGGGGAGGATCTTTTAAAAAATATAGAAATATTTTCATGTTGCAAAATCTACAAAAACACATAAACACGGGAACACCCTGCCAGGATTTTGGAAGAAACAAGGGAGGAGGCGTGAACTCAAGCATCATTAGCTTCCCGGTAAATTCGTTTTTGATAAGAATGAATTCTTCTTGAGCAATGTCCAGAAAACCCTCAGATCATCCTGCCTTCACAGGACAAGACTTTAACCATTTGCCATGTGATAAGCCTCCCTCTACCTGGAGACAAATATTTTTGCAAACCTGTCTTTAGAGGACACTGATTTGGTGGGTTCCATTCTTAACGGATAATTTACATCGGTCCCCAAAATGGGAGGAAAGGAAGACATAAAACAATGTTGAGCCTTTATAGCTTCCTCAATGTCATAAGAATGTCCACATGCTTGCTACGACTCTTTGATGTTTCTCTTGGGAAACAGAAGAAACCTACTTCTCAATGCCCCAAATAGGAAAGGAATAGTTACAACTCAGTGACCCCACTATCAACCATATCAGACAGAAGAGAAAGATGCAAATTAATAACATTGACCAGGTCACGTCCTTAAAATTAACCTGGAACAGATCTGTTTTTTTTCTCTTTGTTAAATTTATTGGGGTGACATTGGTTACTAAAATTGCATAGGTTTCAAGTGTACAATTCTATAATACATCATGTATATATTGTATTTGTGTTCCCCACCCAGAGTCAGTTCTCCTTACATCACCATATATTTGACCCCTTTATCCTCTTCTACCACCCTCTCTCCTCCCTTACCCTCTGGTAAGCACTAAACTGTTGTCTGTGTCTATGTTTGTTCGTTTGTTTGTCTTGTTCGTTTGTTGATCTCAGCTTTATACTCACAAATCTGTTTTCTAGTCTAGGACTCATAAGAGAGTTGGGGTCTTGAAGCACTGCCCGGACATGATAGGAAGAAACTCACACAAAAAGGCATCGACCTTCAAGAGCTGAGAAATCAGTGTGGGTTAATAACTGGTCATTACTTAATATTATCTGAGAAGAAAATAAAAGGACCAAGTGGGAAGCACTTTCTAGCATTGGTCTTTTAGCGCTCTCAATCCTACACTCACTTCACTGCCTTATGAAAAGAGTCAGTCAATACACTAAGAATTTGGCAAGAACAAAAGTATCTACCCTGATCATTTGATAAAGCATGCTCCTAAAACAAGGGATTATTAGAAGCCAGGTACTGTGCTAGGCCCTTTCACTTACTCTTTCATGAATTGTCACAGCTTCTTTATGAGGTGGGTTCTATAATCATGTTTATTGCAGAAACTACGGAAACAGAGACCGAGAGAGGCTCAAAAATTGATCTAAGCCAAAGAGTCAGAAAAGCAAGAAGCCAACATTTAACCCTACATGTTTTTGCTTCCCGTTGCCCCAATAAAAATCTATTTCCCACTTTCCTCTCCTTCCTCCACACATACACACACACATCATAAACAATGGCTAATAAATCTTAACACTTTTTAAAATTTTATATTTTAATTGTGATAAAATGTACATAACATAAATCGTATCACCTTAACCATTTTTAAGCGAACAGTTCCGTGGCACTAAGTACACTCCCCTTGTTGTATAAGCACCACCATTATCCACCCCAGAACTCTTTTCATCTTGCAAAACGAAAATCTGTACCTTTTAAACAAGAATGCCCCGTCTTAACACTTTTCTCCTTTTTTTTTCTTTAAATTTGTCAGCATCATGCCTCATGTTGCTTTATGCTACTTGGCTTTACTTTGGACCTGTGGAATCTTCAGAACTGCTGGACTGTTCTCAATTGGAAAGCCTGTGACAAGACCCCGCTGACTGAGTAGGGTCCTGACTTCGCTGTGTGATTCTTCAGCCTCTCTAAGATGTGCCTAAAATGCATCACCAAAGGACCTTGCCACAACCTTGTTTTCTTCTGTTAAATTGGAATAAGTACAGGACATGAGGGTGTCGTGAGGATTAACTAAGATACTCATTCAATATGTTCCACAAATATTTACTCAGTTCCTCTTACATCGCAAAGGCTGATCCGTGCACTTGGGCTTATATCAATACACCAAACAGACCACAATCCCTCCCACTGTGGAACTTAGATTCCAGCAAAGGGAGGCAGGTGAAAGACAAATACAGTTAACAAGTACCTGATAGAGTACATCTGTATCGAAAGGTGAACTATGATGAAAACAAAGGACAGGTAGAGCAAGGTAAGAAGGCTAAGACTTGCAGGGGTAGGAGCAAGCAAGCTGCACTGCTGCATAACAGTCAGGGTCAGCGGTCAAGGTGAGGTGCACGGAGAAGGTGACAGTAAAGGAAAGACTTGGAGTTGGTAAGGAAACCACCCTCATAACATGTAAAGTGTTAACACGACACCTGGCACAGACGGACTGCTTAGTAAATACTAGCAAGTATTATAAAATAAAATAATACTACAATGATGATAACCATCATAAGTGCCCTCTTGATCTTGCCCCCAGGAGGTCTGATAAAGCTATAGATTACTTTTCTTTGCATTATGTTCACACAAAATTTTTATGTAAATAATTGATTTCTAGTCATTAGGTATCCTCCGAGTGAGGTAATCAATGTGATATTAGGAGAAGCTCTTGTAAAACAAATCATTAATTCGGAATACAAATTTCTATATTAAGATATCCTGGACTCGATAATCAGCTATCCTTCAGTTATAATTCCCAGCACTCAAACATTCTCTCAAGTAGTGACTACCTGGAAACCCATCCTGAACCCATGCCTCCTCTTCAAATTTAAAGAGACACACACCCTGACCAGGCAGATGTACAGACGTGTGACTGCTCTCCACAACTGTTGTGGCCGATGGATTTACTTCAGGGCTGGCTCTTGGGAAAGTTGGAAAAGTTTCACCTTCAGATTCACGACCTTCCTATTGCTCACCATACCATTTTCCAGGTACCTGAATCCAGTGCCTCCCCCATCAACTGTGCCAGCACCCCGAATCATCCCTTTAGACAGGTAGAGCCCCTTAGTCCTCTGACTTAATTTGATGGTCAATTTTATATGTCAATGTGGCTGAGTCACAATGGCCAGATATTTGGTCAAATATTATTCGGAATGTTTCTGTGAAGGTGCCTTCAGATGAGGTTTATCTTTAAATCAGTAAGTAGTGTTTGGGTAAAGCAGATTGCCCCTTCCTGTGGGTAGACCTCATCCAGTTGGAGGCCTCAACAGAACAAATGGCTGATCTCCCCTGAGCAAGAGAGAATTCTGCAGCAGACTGCCTTCAGACTTCATCTGTCACATCAACTCTTCCTGGCTCACCAGCAGACTGCCTTGGACTCCAACTACAACTCTGTATTCTCTATCCTACCGCCTCCTCACTCAGATTTTGGAGCTGCCAAGCCTCCACAATCACATGAGTTGATTCCTTAAAATAAATCTACACACACACACACACACACACACACACAGACACTGTACATCATATACATGGAAAGGCAGAAAGTTATAAGGCTTCTTCAGATAAGGAAGTAAGGAGATTGATTATGGGCAACTTCCTTCAGTTTTCAAGGCCTCAGATTCTCCATGTGAAGAAATATCTTCAGGCTCAGAGATTCTCATTTTAATTCCTATCTTTGCCAGAAGTCCTCTCTAACAATTCAGGAGAGCTGGACTTATTTTCTGTATTTAAGTTTTTTATCCCGTATCATGCCCTATTCTGTTACATCACAATTCTCTCCCTTTAGTCTTGTGGGGAAAAAACTGTGCTTCATTGTAAAACTATTGTTTAGATGATCATATTCTTTCAGGTTATCTGATTCTAGTCTTTCACTGTCTTTGAGCTACTTTACAACTAGGTAAATTATAGATAATTCATAGCAATGAAAATAATTCTTATCTATAAACACACAAATTCTGACCTGTCCAGTACAGGTTTTATTGACTTCCCTCCACACTTGGGGAAAAAACAGTTTTGCTTTCATTTGCACATTCATTTTCTGATCTATAAATGTTTCTGTTCCATGGGTTCTTTACCCAGTTCTAACATCTGCCTGGTTTCTTCATCCATTAATGAGTTAAGTAATATCTTTAACACATGTTCATTTTATAGCTGTATCAGAGTCATGATTTCAGCATTTTTTGAAAATTATCTTTGAATAGGTTCTGTTTTCTCTGTGAAACCGGGGACAGCTTAAGTACATTTAGGATATTTGCTGAATGAATGAGCAGATGAATGAATGAACTAACAAATGAACATACTCTTTCTCCATGAGTACACAGGGATACTATAAGCACAGACAGTGGTTAAGAATAAAAACCAGACTACCTCAGGGATACCCTATTGCTGCTACCTACCAGTTGCATAACCTACAGTAATTCCCTATAACTCACTTTTCCCATCTGAAAAATGGAAAGAACAACAACAACAAAAAAACACCTTAGGTGTTATCAATAAGATTGAAAGAAATAATCCATGCAAAAGGCTTAGCACTATACATGGCAGCCTTGTTTTGTACCTATTATCATTTTTAAACAGGTAGACCAATTGGGCAATTGTACATATTCTATCTTTCTTCAAGTATCCCCCAGAGTGCCCCGTACCCAACAGGTGCTTCATAAAGGCTAATGACAGTGATGGTGACCACAGCACACCAAAACCTCCTGGCCTGCCAAGCTTAATAAAGTGTGTTATCCATTCTTCCAGACCACTGCTGGAGATGTTACAGCCTGACCTTCTATTGATCCCAACATCATCCCAATGGACCTTGCTCCATTGTAATTTATTGCAAGAGCCAAATTGAATCCACATGACAGTGCTCAGAGCCAATTCTCATTGAGGTTCTCCCCATCCCCTGCCCCACCCCCACGGCCCCAAAGATTTGTGGAGACACTGAATTAGATGATTTACTCAATTCCAGATATTACAGCTATTGAATTCCTTTCTTTAAACTTGCACGTCCACCTAGAAAACAATAAAGATGGCCTGGCATGATTTGTTCTGTACTCTCGTAAATTTATTATTAATGTGGAGTCAGTAACCTTCACTTGCCTGCTCAATCCTTCCCAGCCATGGTCTTTATCTTGAGGAATTCAAGTTTCTTGTTGCTACTGACATCTCCTATATTCCTCAAGCCTTTATTCTTAGTTAGAAAGAGGCAAGTCCAGAAAGATAGCTCTCTGGCTGCAGGCATTACTGCACATAAATAACAACAGGATTGAGCAGATACTCCATGCAAGTCTGCCAAAAATGTCGGAGCAAATTAGCGCCTCCCGTGCACTGTAAAGCAATTTCAATAGCTAAAATGGGCGTTCTTGATTTCCCCTTCAATTCAACACAGCGTTGGTGTCTCAGACCCTTTCCTTGTCACAGCTCATTGCTTTTGTAAGCATTTTGGACATTATTTTCTAGCTTCTTCTTCTCTCCACGGGCTAGACTAATCCGCGCTGACACTCCAATTGGGAGACTTATCTAACTGAACGAGTTTGTCAACTACCATAACACTTAGCACCGTCTCTGCTTAGTTCTCATATCCTTGATCATAGAGATGCTACAAAAGGAGGAAAGGGACTTTAAGGAATGAAATAGTCAAAGAAAAAACATTAAGCTTAACAAGTGAAGTAAAGGTAATGTGGCACTGGTGTGAAAAAGACATAACCACGCAGAAATGTACAATTTTGAACTATACATGGTAATCAAATACCAAACCAAATATACAAGTACAGTTCCTCCAGAACTGTTCCTGAGAATCTAGATTTGAACATGGCAAATAACATGTATTTCCTTATGACAACTGCCATATTTGCCAAAGATTTAAGTTAAAGTTATTGTAAACACAGCAAACATATAAATTACCTTGGATGTTTACCTAAGTCTGTATCTAAGACATTCAGTCAACTGATATAAAAATATTTTAAAAGGGAAATTAAAATAAGGCAGAGGATGATGAGCTGAAACGCACATGGGTATAAACATGGATTACTATGACCAACTTAATCAGTGAATAAATGTCTCGTGTTATTCATAGAAGTTTTTTCCTCATATTATAAACCTGAATTTTACTTGTTTAAATATTTATTTTGTTCACTGCATTATGCACTAAAAGTGGATAATTAAACCATATAAGACATTCCATTTTTAAAAACCTAATTTGATTTTTAAAAAAAGGCTATTTCATTTCATTTTGTTTAAAAAAGATATAATATGGTACTCACATGTAAACTAATTATTTATAAAATGAAGTTGTACCATACCTTTAGAAATAAAAGAAACAGGATAAATAATAAACAATAAAAGACTCTAATTCAGGCTTCAGGACAAAACTACACACCTCTGCACATTTCAGGAACTGGTGTGAGCTTTTTGGTGGGGATCTGGTGCTCATCACACCAACCTTACATGTTTAAATGGCTTAGCCAATTACCATATATTTTGCTCCAAAGGTGAAAGCAACATCTATGATATATGCTGGCTACTCTTCAAACCAGCGTTTACCATGAATGCTAGAAAATGGAGGTGGATTTATATAAACTCATCCGTATTACAAAATAACAATAATAATGATAATAATGATGATGATGATAGAAGGTCCTTTATTCTCATTCTAAACACCAGAAAGTGCTAGTTTGTTTTCTTCCTAAAAATAATTTAATGTCCTCATTTCAACACAGCACATCACACACACACACACACACACACACACACACACACACACACTCTCCCTGCCCTTCAGGTACTTTTCCACTATTCTATCACCAGAACAGTTCACCCTTATCTGACTTCCAATATAACTTTGCTAGTTTAGTGTTAAGGCTCTGGATTCTGGTCTCAACTCCGACCTGAGCTCGCCTGGGATCATGCGTTTGCTTTCTGGCTCTCAGACCCCTCACCTTCTCAACAGGCTGGGTTAGACTAGGCTGCTTCGTAAGTCTTCTTCAGTACTAACATCCTATACTGTAACCACTCTGGCTTCAGGACAACTTCAGAGATAAAAGAACTGTGTGGTTATGATATGGAACATTTCATATAATAGGAGTTATCTTGAAAAGTATTATTTTTAGAATGAAGTATTGATAAAGGCTGTAACATGGATGAATTTCAAATGCATTATGTTAAGTGAAAGAAGCCAGACACAAAGGCTCTGTATTGTATGATTCCATTTCTATGACATTCTGGAAAACACAGAACTACAGGGATGGGGAACGAGTGGGTGGTTGCCAGGGACTGGGGGCTGGGAGGAGGGATTGACTACACTGGAGGTAGCATGAGACAGGTTTTTGTGGTGATAGAACTGTCCTGTATAATGATTGCGGAGATAGTTACACAACTCTATGCTTTTGTCAAAACCCACAATACTGTACTACACAAGGAGTAAATGTTACTGTATTTAAATGTTACTGTAATTTAAAAATCAAATCAAAATGATCTTGATAAAGTAATTCCATTTTCTTTCCAAGTTGTTTTAGTCAATGGGTCTAGCATTTAAAAACTGATTTTTAATATAAAATAATAATTTGTTATGCACCAACAGTGTTGGGCACTTTGTTCATTCAACAAATACCTCTTGAACACCTACTATGTTGAGAAGAATTGAGACTGAAAGTGAGAATATGGGCTTATCCCCATTCTAAAGATAGGGAAAATGAGGCAGAAAAAGAATGTATGTAACTTGCCTAAGGTTAAGAGCCTATAATCTAAGATTCACAGCCAGGGCTATCACTGTCCCTGCTCTTTAACTATATTGATGTCTGCATATATGTATGTATATGTGTGTTTGCATATACTTTTTGAAACAAAAATAGGATTAAAGTATGGTAGTGAGGGCAGGAGAAAACAGGTATTCCCTGATCATTTTCTATACATACATATTATAAGCAGTTTATTTCGATTAACAAAATAATATAAATACAGAGGGTGCCAAAAAAAGTATATATATTTTAGGAAAGGAAAAAACTATTAAAATTGTAATACTCAATATATACCAGTAACAAAAGATGAATACAAGTCACGTTTGACTCCTGCAATTACAAGAGGTGCTCAAAGTGGTTACCATCAGCATCCAGACACTTCTGATTACAGCAAACTACTACTTGAACAACTTTGACCGAAGTGTCCACTTGTATACATTTTTTTTGGCACCCCCTGTATCTTTTAGTCATTAAATATTCTTCTATAATATCATTTCTAATGACTGAATTTCCAAGTAGAAATATACCATCATTTATCTGGTCACTCTTCTATTTTATAATATTTTCACTGATCAACCAAAAAAATTTTTAAAGAACCATGCTATGAACTAGGCTGTGGCTAAATCTGTGTTTACAACCTCAATTTTTTTCTTAGAATAAATTCCTTGATGACAAATTGGTAGATGAAGCAGCTTTGGTAGACAGCCCCCTTTCGCCTTCCACTCAGTTACCCCACATTTTATACTTCCCATGTAGCTCTTTCAAAGAATGCTCCTCTATAAGCTCCAGCGAAAAGTGTTGTTTCCACGGAATGGCAGCAAAGGATCCTTGCATCTATTCCTATCTTCCCAGCTGGCACCCTTGTCTATACCACTAGCTTTTCACAAAGTTCACAAGTTCACAAACATTCATAATTTGGAGAGAGCCTTGCTATATGTGTGCTACCCTTCATATGGTTTTATGTCCAAGTATCATATGTGACCTAAAGAATTTAAGTTCATATTTCAATACTAAAGAAATTAGTATCTCCCTGAGTCAATCGGTGCTATTTGTTGGAGAATATCCTGTTTGCTTAATTAAGACTTTATTCACAAAAAGCTACAGAATGCAACAGAAATTTGGAAAAACTTCACTCTTGGGAGCAAATGACTTACTTCCCATTATACCAGGAGGAATGTCTAAGGCAAATAGTAAATATATCCCCAAAAAGAAGTACACCTTGTTCAACTCTATCAAATATTTAGAATGAATATATATATATATATATATATATATATATATATATATATATATATTCTCTTATTCTCTAACGTGCCATGAAAGTTGTTATATGTTAGCACTGCCTCAGGCTATAATAACTTGTGGTCTATACCAGAGCTCAGCAAACTATAGCGCATGGGCCAAATCTGGCCCACTGCCTGTTTTTGTAAATAAAGTTTTATTGAAATGTAGCCATTCCTATTTGTTTACTCACTCTGAATTTCACCAAAACTTTGAACAGATTTGTTTATTCACGCATTTCAATTTCAATTTTCTAGCTAACACTTATTAAACACTTATTACAAGGTGCCAAACATAGTGCTTGGTACTAAGAATAAAAAGATGAGTAAGACAGAGTCGCTTCCTTTCCAGAGCTCAGGATTTCATGGGGAAGCAGACACAAACACATAACATCACATTTTTATACAATTTAGTTACGCAACCTGAAATAGTAGAATCTGAAAAGTATAATAAAGGCTCACTCTTATTTTTTGAAATAATGCAAATGCCTCTAAAATTATAAAAATTCATCAAAACTCCCAGGATTTCTAAACCAAGCAGTCAAAGGCACTGGAAACAACTTTATTACCACTACAAGTGACACCACTTAGCAAGCCAACATCCCTTGTCAGTATCCTGTGCACTCCACTACTAGGTACTAGCCTCTGGATTTCCACTCAAGGTTTGTTACAACTGAACACTTATTTTAATATGCACCTGTACAAGTTCTCTCTCGCTGCATAACAAAATACCACTGATGGCTTTAAACAACATCGATCAGCTCACAGTCCAGCCCTGCATGGCTGGGGTACCTGTTCAGGGTGTCACGGGATGCAATCGGAGTGTTAGCCACATTGACTATTGGTCCGGAGGCTCTAGGGAGATATCCACTTCTAAGCTTATTCCTGCTATTGGCAAAATTCAGTTTCTGGTGTTCTAGGACTGAGGTCCTTACTACCTTGATGGCTATCCCCAGGAAACACTTCTGGCCACAGGGGCGGCCCGAATTCTTAGCCATGTGGCCCCCGCCATCTTCAAGTCAACAGTGGAGAATTTCTCAGGCAGCAAATCCCCCTCGTATTTCAATCTCTGACTTCCCTGTCTCTGACCTTAGGTTCCAGATTTAAAGGGCTCATGCGATTAGGTCAAGCCAACCCAGATAATCTCCCTTTCTTAAAGTCAGCTGTGCCATATGACAGACTCTAATCACGGGTGTTAAGTGCATCATATTTGCATTGCGGGGCACTATTCAGGGAATGTACACAGGGAGCTGGGAAATCTTCAGGCCCATCTTAAAATTTTACCCACCATAGCACTTTTGTTAGAATTGTAAATGACTTTTGCAAACTATAATTATGTTATCCAAGGGCTGATTACATGTTGATGCTATTGCTGATTCTCAAAGGGAGGCGAGCGTGATGAAACGCTATGATGACCGTCCCAAACCGCCATAGAGTCTGGGTCATTAATTTAGAACTCAGCTTCTGTGAAAATAGTCCGTTTAAGGTAATGACATCTTTTAGTTTGCAAAGGGCGTAGTATAATCAGGTAAGGAAAAAGGACGGAAATGGCAATGAGACTGCGACATCAGAACATATCGAGGGGCCGCTTAGCCACAGTCACTGTGCGGTGCCATGCCCCCAAAACACATCACCCCTAATTTACATTCATTCTTATGGGAAACTTAGACACATATTATAAAAGTTTTGAATCATGGAGTTCTCTGTACAATATAACATGATAAACGCTAATACAGATATGTGTAAACTCTTCAGAGCAAAGAAGAATCCATTGCCAAACACAGGATAAGTAAGAGAGACAGCAAATTTTCCTTCCCACATAAATAAGGTTGATTTAAATCAAATGGCTCGGGGAGTATGTGGGAAGGAAAAATGGAATTATCTCCGGACTGAAATATGTAAAGGCTCAACCACCTCTAATCCCACGTCACAAAACAGTAACAACTGGCAGCTGAGATTGACAAATGTGTCAAGATGCCTGTACCCATTAGGGCAGCAGCTATGGCCAGGGCACTCTGGCCATTTTTATTTTAAACCTTCAAGGGATTTTGTAAGTAATTATACACAAACTTAAAAAAAAAAAAATCTATCACTCTGAAATTGAGTACAGAATATAAGGTCTTACCCCAGAAGCAAATATTTATTTGAAAGAGAATTTGTCTCCCCTGGCTCTGAATCAGCTCTCTCACTGAATAAGAATCAGTTCTCAGCATGCTCTGGCCCTGAACTGCATTTTGAAATAACACAGCTAATCACTATTGCCACTTGTAAGCCACAAGGGACTGGAAGAGAACATTTAGAATATGGAAGTCAAACGACTCTCAAACCTTAATTATAAAATATAGTTGATTGCTGGGAGACATGAAGAATAGAAAACCTTCTAACTGTGAAACCTGTTTCCTAAACAGGGCAGGGAGTGTGGTCCATCTCTATTAAATTACTTCTAATCCCACCGAACGTACTGTGTTGCTTTTCCAGCCAAACCTTTGCAAATGCTGTTCTATTCTTACTGCTCTGACTAGACAATATCCCTGACATCTCAGTTTCATCATCAACTTTTCCAGAAATCCTCCCGGACCATCCCACTCCCCACAGTAGGTGAGATGCTGGCATGGCACACATCACACACTCCTCTGTCATTGCCTAGTTAGTGATTTTCCCATGAGTCTGGGCTCCCAGAGGGCAGAAATGATACCCTATTCGGTAGCCTGTGTACCCCCTAGTGCCTGCAGAGCAACCAGACCATTACAGACGCTTAATGCGTATCATTGGATGTCTAGATGGTAGGAAGGAAGGAAGGCATGCCGGCCAGAACAAGGCAATGGTGCTCAAGGCCACAGATGTCATCGGGGCGTGCAAAGAAGAAATCAGAGCCCAGGTTCTGTCACTAATTAGCTCTGCGACTCTAAAACTGTCATTTCATCTCTCAGGAACTGTGTCCTCAGTGGAAAAATGAAAAGGTTGGACGAAACTAAGAGGGTTCATCAAATCTCTTCCAGGTATACCATTCTCTCAGATCTTTTTGTCTTCAGGATTGTCCATGCTTCGTCAGCATACCCATTTTAATATGTATTTTAAAGTCAAAAACATTGGGTTTTGTTCACTAGAATCAGGGGTTTGAAAGATACAGCAACTGGGGCCGGCCCGGTGGCTCAGGCAGTTAGAGCTCCATGCTCCTAACTCCGAAGGCTGCCGGTTCGATTCCCACATGGGCCAGGGGGCTCTCAACCACAAGGTTGCCGGTTCAATTCCTCGAGTCCTGCAAGGGATGGTGGGCTGTGCCCCCTGCAACTAGCAACAGCAACTGGACCTGGAGCTGAGCTGCGCCCTCCACAACTAAGATTGAAAGGACAACAACTTGAAAAAAAGGCCTGGAAGTACACACTGTTCCCCAATAAAGTCCTGTTCCCCTTTCCCCCAAAAAAAAACAGTCTTTAAAAAAAAAAGAAAGAAAGATACAGCAACTGAGGACAGTGCCGATAGATACTCAATGAATGCATGAACGAATGAACAGGCATCCCTAAATCTCTTTCATTGCTGCATTAGAAAGTGAATTTTTTTAGCTTTGGTTATTTTGATAATCAAATTTCATTTCATCAATATCCTCTCTAAAGGAAGGGCGACTTCAAATCCTTTAGAAGAAAAGCAATATACACAAAGGAGAAGGATGGTGTGAATTCACTGCTTCACAAAGAAGCTTAAGTTTCCCAAGGAAGCCACAACCTCTATTCAAGAGACACAAAGTGACCCTCGGAATTACCACGTCACTGGGGCAAAATGGACTTCTTCTTATTAATAGGATCAATTGGTGAAATCACCAAGCTGTTTTTTTTTTCCCCAAGGCTGTCGCTAACAACGAGGGCAAATAATTCCTGCCAAGAGTGGCAGCCACAGGCTTATTACTCGTCCTGTGGAATTGAATTAGCACAAGAACCCTGGGCATCGGCTTCATGGCATGATGAAAACATGATGTAGTACATGTAGAGCAAAGATTTCCTGCTTAGATCCGAAGAGAGAGTGCTACTCAGAATATGTGCAGAGCATTTATTATGTAATTTAGGAAGTTAGCTTTTTCTTTTACTTTCTAAACTGAAGAAGGCAATGTTCAAAAGAAAACTAGCAAATCACAAACACTAACCTAGACATGCTTTCTTAGTCGCAAATATTTTAACCAACGTCTTAATTAAATCTACATTTAGTCCACAGTGAACAAATAATATTGCCATATCCCAAATGACTAAATAAAATATGTGAGGAAATATATTACATGTAAATATAGAAATCAGATTTTCAGCCCCAAAGGCTGCTAAAATAAGGGCTTTTTTTTGGGGGGGAGGGGATCAGGAAAAAATTAGTCTTAAAGGTCACTTTTCCAGATGACTAGAATGCTGGCATTTAGCCAAAGAAATGTAAAACTGGGTGATACCAGCTGAGTGATCCATCTCTGTTCTCAGGCAGATGCTTTATTTATATGTTCCCTATACTACAGCTGACCAGCATCCCCTCCAAATCAGTTGATATAATCAGTCTGGTGAGATCAGTTTTAATTATTCTAATAGTTCAAGAGTGCTATCTATTTACCCTTTATATTTATGAGTGTGTGAAAATTATAAAATAAAAATAGTAATAGTTCAAACATCATACACACTCACACACATACACATACACGAGATGTTCACCTCTGTCAAGTGCTTATAATGATGCCAGAGAAAAAGTGTAGCTAAAAATGTTAATCTTGTCAGCTGAGCTAATATCCAGAGGGAAGAGAAATGTCTGTTACAGTAAGTAATAATCATTTAAGAAAATACTATCTAAAGGCAGGGAGCAGAAAAAGCCAAGTTGAGTGGGGTGGTCATACTTGGGAAGAAAAGGACCCGCGTAGGCAGGGGTTTGCTCTGGATAATTATTTGCTTTAGGGGTGGGGAACAGAGGGGTGTGGAGGACGTTTAGCAGCCCCCCCCCCCGGACTCTGCCCACCAGATGCTTGTAGTAATCCCCCAGCTGTGGCAACCAAAACTATCTCCAGACGTTTCCAAAAGTTCCTGGGGAGGAGAGGGTGGATTGTGAGTTGTCCTTAGGTCGAGAACCACCGCCTTCGACCCACGGTCACCCTGGCTGCGGCTCCATCCCCTGGATGCCATCCCAGTTCCTGGCCTCAGATGCAGAGTGAGCTCGCCTAGACCAAGGTCAAACCTCAGGGTACCAGCTCCCTGCAAAGTGGAACAGCTTCCCACACTAGGTGAGGAGTCTCTTAAATCATGAGTTCATGTGAGACTAGTCCAGGAAAGCTGCTTAGATTTCTCAAACCATCTTTTGCGGTCTCAGTCCTTTAAACCAATAACCAAAACAAAGTGAAACTATGATGAGAGCAGAAATGGTGCAATCCTTTGAAAACGCAGCAGCAAAACCATCTAATGGCTTAGAATGGTACATGCAGAATCTTGTGGGGGGAAAATAAACAGAAATTGAAGGTCCTCATGATCTTTCTTTTTTCCAAATATGGCTTAACATGTATATTTTTTTAAAAATCCAGACCTGACATGATGTTTTATTAATTTAATTGGTTTCCTATTTTTCTTTTTTTATCACATTATCTAGTAACTGCATCTCTGCCAGTTTGGTATTAAAGATAGGCATCCTTTCTATCAACCTCAGGTACGTTGCTCATATTGTAGTTTAGCTAATCCCTAAAAGTTAATGATCCCACCTGTCTCATGAAAGAAGCAGGATCATAAAGCAGAAAGATACCAGAACAGTGTGTGGTTAAGGAGAGCTCCATCACTTCCCCGCTGTGTGACTCTGGGCAAGTTACTCTCTAAATCACGGTGTCCCGTTTAAAAATAGGGACTATGATAGTACGTACATGCCAGGTTTACTATAATGGTATACAAGTATACACCTGGTATGCAGAATGGGCTTAATCAATTGTAGACAATCCTTTTGTTATAAAAATTAGCATTTGCATGGCCATAATTGGAAATGAGCATGGAAATGACCATAGCAATTTCACCGTATCACTCTCATAAAATACCAGGCATCTAGCAATCCAGTAAGTTAGAAGTGAGAACTGGAGGAGGAAGCAGTCTCCTTTGCAGAACAAGACAGTACCCTCGAAAAATCTGACATTTTCTTTTTATTGAAAAGGAAATTAAAAGAAGAGTGGTTAAGCTCCTTTATTCACGCCTTCATCCCATTTTACCTTCCCAGTGTAATCGATCTGAGGCTGGAGGGATTAGATCTGGGTAGAGCACCCGTCATTTCCTCATCTGTGTTTTATTATTCATGGGATGGTTCCCTCTTGCAGCCTCCCCAGAACACACCGTCCAGGGAGTGGATCTGACATTTCAGTGGGGCAAACGCATCTTCTCATAGCTAACATATTCTTTCTGGGCCAAGAGTGGATCTCAAAGTGATTTCTCTTCTCCCAAGTTCTCATTCATTCAGAATTTGCTGACACAATTTATCCACCCAATGAGTATTAATTGAGGACCATCACCTGCCAAGAATTTTGCAAGGAACTGGAGGTATCTTGATGATCAGGGTTGGGGCACTCAAGGAACTTAGCTCTGGGAGGGAGGCCAACATTTGCTAAAGGGATGCATAATTTCAAACGGAGCCAGAAAGTAGCTCTCTCACAGTGTCAAACCTCTCTTAGCCCGCAGTGTCTGCAAAGACTCCCCTGAGTAAGTGACACAAGAACTGAGTGGAAAGCTCAGGTGTAAAGCTTAGAACCACATTGCCCAGATTCCTTTTAGAAGGGTTCTGGTTAGATCCTGCCAGTGACAGGCACTTGGGTAAAAGCTGGAGCCCTCTCTTAGGGCTTTGAAATCTGGCCAACAGTGTGATGTCAGGGCAGAGAGAGGAGGGTAAGAGGGCAGTCATCAACAGGGAAGATACCCGACCAGACACTGCTGGTTATAAAACCATGGCATTATCTGCTTCTGTTGGTCTCCTAGAGCTGTCCTCGTTCTTGATCACCCCTAATCTGGTTCTATTGGCCAGGTACTGGGACTCTGGATATTCTTGCAATAAATTCCCTTTTGCTTAAGGCAGCCAGAACTACCTTCTGCTGTTTACACCCATCAAGTTGTTTGCTTCTGGTCACCTGTTACACTGCTTTCTGCTGCACTTATATTTATGATTATGCACGTCTATCCCCCCAACCAGACGGTCGGCTTCTTGGGGAGTGGACAGTGTCTTATTTCTCTTTCAACCTCTAGGGCCTAGAGTGGTGGCTGACTGACACAGAGGAAACACTCAGTAAATGCAAAATGAGCATGATTTTGCACATGTTCAAAAAAGTATGAGGTTTGCCAATAACAAATACAAACGTTCAGCTGGATATTTAAACACTGAGAAAGAGCTCAAACAGTCCTCTGTGCCTTATGGCAATTTTACACTGATGTGGAAATCTCTATGTTCTACAGTCATCTTCTCAGATATTACTTTTTTTATATAAACTTCATGAAAAAAAACCCAATATGCTAATAACCATACTCCTGTAGCACCCTTACTTCTGAGCTTATCGTTATTCAGAATTTTCACCACCACACTTTGAAATGGGTAGAAAAAGGTTGCTGAAGTGGGCAGGTCCATGATACCACTCCCAGGAGCCAACTACAGGCACCACTCCCTGCACTTTTCAACCCACAGGGCAATCCATGAAGCCCACGAGGCAGTTAGCGAACTTGGCTTCCAGAGAAATCACCATCTGTTTTTCTACCTCTAATAAATAAAGTGTCTCTGCTCTATAAATTCACATTGCTTGTGGAACTGAGACCTCAAATGAAAACGGAGATAGAATTTTTGTCCAATTTAATGGATTTTTAAACAATATCTTGGGTAGCAAATTTATGTTGCAAGAATCTACGGGCTACATAACAGTCTGAATTTTATCTGGTTCAAATAATACTACCATGTCCTAAAACCCTGGGCATTATATACTTTCCAAATGTACAATGTTGTCAAGATTTTATGACATTTCCTACAAAAACTCAATAGTCAGGTAGCACTTCATCAATTGCAGTTTACGTTCGGGTATGAGAACAGAATGCTATGGCTGCAGCATGAAAACTGTGCCGCTCCTCTGACTTCCGTATCATAGCCACACAGGGATATTCCACTAAACAATTTTCCTGCATGCACTTTTTGGTCCCCTACAAAAGAATTCCATGTCTTGGAATTATGGAGTAGAGCCAAAAACATGATGGTAGATCCCCAAACCCATTCTTGATGACTTCTGTTTTCCGACAAAAGCTCGATCGGTGATATTCTGCTACCTGGGATTCTCTGCTTATTCAACTTCACTTCCTTCCTCAAGTGAGAAAATGCTTAGAGCACTGTGCCCAGACATGTACCCTGCTTCCCAGACATGTGTCCTGTCCACGTGGCTTATGGGGTACACAAGACTTCTGAGACCTTCTGAGGGCTCCGCAGGCAAAGCTGACAGATATGAGGTGCAAGCCTAGCTTTGCCAGGTTAAACACGGCTATGAAAGGCACATACCCAGTTCTACTGGCATCAAAACACAGTGCTAGTTGCCAAAGAGTCTATGAGAAAGAAATATTAAGTAATACCCCACCTCTGACATTGACATGAGTTTATTATTCCTACATGCCAACACACCCTAACCTAAAGCTTATGCTGTTTCAATCCAGGCCTGCCCAGAAATAGCCAATTATGCTAAATGTGGTCAAAACTTGAAGGAGTCTTCAATCCCAAAGACAATGATTCATTGGCCCATTAGCTTCTGTAGTATTTCCGTATTTTGAGTTGATTTCTGAATTGTGTGCATTTCAGGGATTATTTCCATCACATTGCAGGTATAATAGAACTCTTGCCCCTTCGCTATGTTGCCAGTAGTTTTATTTCCTCCCCAAATGTACTGGTAAACACTCAACGAAAAAAACTCAAAGTAGAACAACCCCTTCAAATACACATAAAATATTTCCAAATCCATTATCTAGATGCTTTAAATAACTGGAATTGTGATTATGTTGCCCAAAGGAGCCCTAATACATGACTAACTTTGTTCTAGAACTTCCAAATTGGTTCCCAAACCTTTCAGTCTGGCTGTGGGGAAAATTTTAAAATTTTACAAAATGTACCCATCATCAAACGTGGTCATTTGTCACTTTTGCATTGAAAGTGCCTTCTCAAAATCTTTACTGAGAAAACTATTTCCATTTATTTCTCAAGAATGAGAGTTCTAGTCTCACCTCCTAGTAAAACAAACAATTGCGATGGTTTTCCTCGATTTGCTCTCACACATGGTGCCATCATCAAAAACCTTAAGGTTCACAGGAAAATGAGCCTTATTCTCTTAATTTGCAGTAACCATTTTATTTTATTTTCCCCAAAGACAAAAGCAAAACAAGCAAACAACAACAACAACAAAACCCTGGTATCTAGTTTGTATGACCTCTGGCAAGCCTACCACAGGCCTCCGCATCCGTCAGTTCCTTAGGGTTGAAACGGCCTCACAGGGTGACGGTCAAGAGAAGGTCAACAGTGCAGGCGAAGAGCACAACAGAGTATCCAGCATACCGTGTTCAACATAAATAAGTTCAATAAATGACAGCTTTTGTTATTACGCTCTGATGGGTATTTTAAGCGAAAAGACTTGTTTTGAACCCTCAGTACATCTTCCAAGAACTGCCACTGTCACTGTTTCTGTTAGTCCCACCTGCCCTGGATTGCCCCTTTGACTCAGGGGTCCTCAATAGTCTCTCCCCAGCTCACTTCTAATTATCTGGATCCGTTAGCCGGAGCTTCAGAGGGGGCACCAATGACCAGGGCTTTGTCTTTAAAGATCTTGACAGAAACAAATTAATAACATGATCCTTCAGATCACCAATATCCTGGGAGTGAAGATGGAAGCCAGTCAGGATGAGGACAGCTTTATGGGGGTATGACTTGTGTAGCTGCACGGGGCCCCACATTCAGACGGGCCCCAGGCTTAGTTTAATGCTCTGCGATGGCTCCCACCCTGAAATTTACAATCAACTTTGTACAAAGGGCCCCACATTTTCACTTTGCACTAGGCCCCACAAATTACGTAGCTGGTTGTTATAGCTGGAAAGTTTTGCTCAGAATGTGGTATGAATTGTATGTTTTAAAAGGATTGCTCTAGCGTCTGCCTTAAGAACAGGCTATAGAAAAGGTAAGGATAGAAGCAGGAAAAACAACTTGGATGCTATTCATATCAACAAAGGGAGAGATGATAGTGGCAAATGACTCCAAGAGAAGGGGCCAGTTAGATACCATTTGCCTACGGCTGTAGCATGGGTGCCTGGCAACATGCCAGCCTATGGCAGTGCCCTTGCCAGCCAGCTCCTGCTGCCTACCACTGGTTACTGCCCCGTGTCCATGCTGGTTGTCTGTTAATCTGAGAACGCTATGTCTTTATAATGCATTTTCTTTTTCTTAAAAGAGCAAGTATTGGTTTCACTTTGTGTCTACCCTTTTCCTAGGGGAAGGCAGGGGACTCTATGGCTCCACAAAACTGTACACAGTAGCAAATGGGAATTTTCCAAAAGGAAATTGGACTGCTGTCGACAAAATCTAGATCCTACCATGGAGAAAATGAGCTGCTGAAAGAAGGAAGGAAAGAAGGGCCCTTACCAGGTCAGGCATGTTCTGTGTTAGGTCACTGTAGTCAGGGTTTGCTATATATTCTCTCGTTGATTCCAATCAAGTAATGGATGTAAACAACCCCCCCCCACACACACACACACACACAATCCCTGCTAAAATCTGCACTGGTTTGGCAGAATAAGGTCTACTAAAGTTAATGCCAATACAACATGCATCTAAAATACCTTTACGACCTACAAAATACTTTGTTTTTGCTCAACTCTCTGTAAGAAAAAAGGACAGATTAACTGTTTTGACTTTTTATTATTTTAGACTTTCATCTAAATTTGTACGATTATTTCTGTTTAAGATGACAAATGAAAAAAATCATCACTATTTACTTTTCAGGTAATCGAATAGAAAAGTCATTAGGCCATGCTAAAAGTTACATGAGTAAGTTCAATAGCAGTAAGTTAAAAGTTTATACTTCCTAATCTAAAATTCTTAAAAAAATAATTTCTTCTTTTCAATGCGCTCAAAAATTTCTCTGAAATGACAACGCATGGATGATGCCAATTCCCAACCTGAAGGGCTTATGTCAGCTACTCACCTTTTTCTGAAGAACGTTGATTTTTCGTTCCTTCACTTCTAACATATCCTTCATGTCCCGAATCTCTCCAGCCAGTGTCCCCTTCTCTTCCGTGAGGTCCTGCAGCTGTTTTGTTTTCTTATTGAGAAAAGATTCTTTCTCTTCCAATCGTAATCTCAGCGCATCTACCTGAAATCAGGAAAAAGAAAGAGGGTCGTGGTTTGACACAGAGGTTATCAGTATCCATTAGTCGTGCCCTATGAGGGCGCAGGAAAGCAGTACGCCTTCTCAGGACAGCGTGACCAAACCACTGCTCATAGGCAAGTCAATGCCCAGCATTTAAATAGTCTGTGTCTATCTCAAAGTCCTGTTGTGTGTGTATCCGAACAGTGATATATTTTTTACTATAGATTTATATGAAATAAGATGCTATGCAGTAATAGTGTGTCTCCATGTTGTGAAAGCAGATGCTGGGAGACAAAGCACACTGATCCCCTGTGCTGTGAGAGCCCAGCGGGTGGGTACAGTGCCCACTCCCTCTGCAGCTTCCTCCAGGAATAGGGAGGACACAACTGGCCATGCCTCAGACCTCCGGAAGAGCAAGGCTGACTTGTGAAGAAACATTCCTAAATTACAAAAATACATGTTGCCAAGAGGAAGTACATGCTGCCGCTGGAAGAAGAAAATGTGGAAATGACAACCATTCACCAGCTTTAGGAAAAACTGTTTTCCAAATACTAAAAGGGAGAAGAAAAAAAATAGACGAAGTATACAAAAAAAAATCCTAAAAGTCCTATTTCTACCTTAGCTCAAAAATCAGATTATTACAATTCCTGCTTTTCAAATGCCAAGAATCTTTATTTTTTTTAATGTAACATTCCAAAGACCACATATGTAAAAACATCGACATGGGTGATGGGGGGTACTGGGGTGATAGAAGGCTCCAATACGCACCCTCCAGACCAGGGATTTCATAGATAGTAGCACATGAACAATCAGGGAGTAGTGACACAAGCATGCTATTTAGAGATATCAAAAAAAACCAAAACTAGGCAACAAGAGTTAAAATGCGTTGTCTTGGGGAAGAAGAAATGACACAGGGACATGGAGGGGGCTGCTGCATCTCATAGCAAATTTTGCTCATTACACTAACAGCAAGTAAAATTTGGATGAAAAGGGGGGGGAATAAAAGTTAAAAAAAAAAAAGGATGCAGGAATACCATAAAAAGCCAAAATAAATAGATATGTAAGTACTATGAGGACACAGAGTCCAAAAGCTCAATGTGGAACAATGAAAAGAAGACGTTAAGTTTTAAGCTGGATTCTGCTTCTATTCAGCTGTGAGGATCAGGATAAATAACTTACTGCCCCCACCCAGGCTTCCAGCCTCAGTTACTCCACTCATAAAACAAAGAGGTGGAACAGATAGTCTCTTAAGTTCCTCACATTTTATTATTTTAAAGGCAGGAATCAGTCTTAATAGAGTACATCATGGAAGAATAATCATATTAGAGATAAAGAAGAAAAAGTTATTGGGGTAGAATCTCCTTTTCTTACCCTTTCCAAGAAAAGGGTATCAAAGTTGTGTTTCTAAAGCTCAAAGGTGACAGGCAGGTGGGTGAGAGGAGAGTTTTCTAGTTTCGGTCCCAGAGAGGATGAAGCTGGGAGGTCCCAGCAAGGGAAGGGGTGACAATGCCAGGGGTAGCAGAATGACCCTGACTGCATTACAAGCAAGGATGGACATTCTGGGACTGCAGAGGGTGAGAACTGCAGATTCTTCTAACATCTGATGTCTAAGCCTCTTCTCACACAATGGTCATAAAGCTCTAGGGGCCGGGAAGGTGCACAGGGATCTTCCCTTCCCTAAATGAACGTGCATGGCAATTGCACAAAAGTGTAAGCGTCCCAAATTCTGAAGTGGACTATCTTTGTTTAACGTTATCTTCACCTACCAACCTAGAAAAACACCATTACTCGACTTTGGGTTTTCATCATACCTGGTGAACAAATGGGCTTTTTAGTTTATACATAAAGAATGGCATTTGGTGGGTTCCCTGGGAATCGGCAGGGCATGCTGAGCACTCCAGATTATAGCTTGGTCAGAAGGGGTTACATTCATTTGTAGAGATTTGCCCTCACGTTGACCAGGACTCAGTGTGAATCTGAAAAGAAACTGGTCCCATTAGCCCTGCATTCTAGCTAAGAAAGACTGATGGTTTATATCTGAACTAAAGGAAATGCCCAATATCCAAAACTGTGACATAAATAAATTACAATATGGGAGGTAGTGAGTGGTGCTGAAAAGAGTTTAGAAGAAAAGACTCCGTATTGATGAGTAATACATTAAACATTTGCAGCACCTTCTCACCATGCGTGATCTATCAGTGCTCTGCCGCCATCTTCCTCAGCCCAGAAGAGAGAAAAAGCAACCCTAGCGCGAAGAATATTTCTCCAGGAATAAAATAGAGAGCAAGGATGGTTGTGATCAACACACTACTCGTAATACCCAAACTCTACATGGCAGGAGGGATTCTGTGCCAGCTGAGATCTTCTGCTTTGGAGTTTATTTTCCATGCGCCCAAAAGCATGTACTTAGCTTCAAAGGAATTTGAATCGTGCCCTTCAATTACCTTCACTCTGTCTTCACAGCTTTGCAGTCTCCTACAATCAAGAAACGAAGCTTACGGGCCTTTTTTTCTTAAAGACAAAACTTTGACCTGAACTGTATCCAATTCTCAACCAACATTAGCCCAGTTTGCAGCAAGCAAGTATGACATCATTTCTAAAGTCAAATTTTAACTTCCAGATGGTACAAAACCACAAGCAGGCGCACAGGCCTTCTGATGCACAGAAGTTTAAATACAGGGACGATCAGGCAAGAAAGAATATAGTCTATTAAAAATTAGAATATGTCCTTTCAAACTGGGTATCAATGAGTAGGAGTAAAGTTCCCCTCACTAATATTTGGACTTCACTCAACAGTGTACATCATTCTAAAAAGAATCAGAAAAGCCTTGAAGTTTAGATTATATTCCAACATCAGGTAGAGATATAAAAGTTAAAATGTTTGGGAATATGAAATACTTTTCTTTGCCTCTTCACTCAACACCAAATAATTTTAAGGGTCCTTGACTCTCTCTCTTAAACTTTGGCAGTTGATTCAATAATAAAACTTGGCAAAGCAAAAAGCACCATCATTTCCCAGAAAAACAAAAGAAAATTAGAACTGTATGATATAGTTAGTGCACAAAGACCTATACCTAGGTTGAATTTCCAATTTTTACATATGACTTAACCGCATGGGAACTAGTCACCTAATGTTAAAAACTAGGACAATCTTTTCATTTTACGAGAATTACTCATTTCTTTCTGATCCAGTTGTGCATGTGTTTATGTGAGTGTGAGTATGTGAGTGTGTGTGTGTGTGTGTGTAAGAGCATATAATATATGAAAATTTAACCTTTTATCTGGCAGTATAAAACATGAAACATTTGTTATCACTTCAGTTCCAGGTAATAACTTGAAAGAAAAGGACCATGGCAATGAAATTGGCAAAAATTGCCAAAATCAGAGTTAAACATTATTAATCTTCATGTCAGCACCCAGGAATTATAACCAGTTCCAATGGTGAGGTATGTTTGTAGAAGTTCTATACATAAGCCTCCCGACCTTTCTGCCATATTTTACATGGGCCTTCAGAAACGGTTTCTATGTTGTGACAGAACACTAAGTGCTACTTGATGTGCCATAAATAATTTTTTAAAATCAAACGGTTCGTTTCGATTTTAAAATGACTACAGCAACACTTGAGGGGGGAAAAAAACCACTTGAGAGAGAAAAAGGGGCCACTTGAAATTTTTCACAGATTAAATACTACTTACTTGACAACGCTTCAGGAATTGAATAAACATGCTATCACAAAGAACAACTTTAAAAGAAAATGAAACTGGAACACTCACAAAAGATCCCAATATAGTTTTATTTCACATTCAAAGTTTTGTTTGTTTGTTTTTCCTAATAGTAGACTTGGGTTAAGGGCATATTTGAATTTGATTCAACTTGCAATCATTCAAATATGGAGACAGTTTCAAAGTTGGAAGTATGTATAATGTATACAGCTTCCGAAGACACAAACACTGAAAATAACCTAAAATCTAAAACTTGCTGTGGTAGTAACCACTACTTCTCACTCACATCCAATTTTCCTTTCCTTCTTGAACATAGGGAAGATCTCCCTTCCCAGCTGCCTTTTGGGAAGATGGGGCCGTTTGTTTTATCCATGAAATGTAAGCAAAAGTGACATATATACATCACTTCCTGTCCATGTCACCTCTCTCTCTCTCTCTCTCTCTCTCTCTCTGTCTCTCTCTCTCTCTCTCTCTCTCCTGCTCCTCCTCCTCCTCAGAGATCTTGGAGGCTACACTTTCCAGATGGTGGAGCTACAAGATGGCAGAACCTCCATAAAAAACCTCAAGAGACCACAAGAAGGAGCATCTCTCCCCCTACTCCCAACACACACCCAAATCCACCATCCCCAACATGGATTGCACTTATAGTATGATGTGTTAAATGACTCAAAGTATTAGAATAATTTCTT